>NC_057923.1:27601874-28215871 GCF_018873765.1 Telopea speciosissima
AACCCCGCATGGAGAAACCAACCCACCATTTGGGTTGCCCATGGGGTGGAGTACATTTGTTTATAAAAAAGAAAGGGGGAGAGAGAGAAAGAGAGAGAAGCATCACATCCACCCATAACCCCATGTATCACATACATAAACAATCCATCCATTTATTAGAATGCCATTCCCATACTCACATCATAATATAATTTCATGCATGGGCATTAAAGCAAGTGAACCAAAAATTAAAACATGGATTCCTTCAATTATTGAACCACCACATCGCATGTGATATCATGTATCCACGCCCATAAAATTAAAATAGCATTTTAATTGCAAGTGGATAAAGAGGGAATCTCTTCACACATCATCATCCTCCAAAAACAAAACAAAATAATAAAATTCTGTTTTGAAAAATCTGTTTTTTTTTTTTTTTTTTTTTTTTTTTGTTAAACTGGAGGGAAAACAAGGGGGGTGCATGCAGCCCACTTGCGCAGGCTGCAGGCACTCCCTGCGCAGCCCATAGGCACAGGGCCCATGGACAGCAGCCCACAAGGGGATGCGCACAATGGTAGGTTCATGGGGAAGGGCGTGCACAGAGGCTTGGCAGCGTGCGCTCCCCCCCCCCCCCACATATAGAACATGATTAAAAAATTTTAAAATAAAAATTAGTAATCACAACCTGATTGGATACATGCTTCAATAATTGGAATAAACAAAACAAACCAAATCCATCATCACATGGGTAGGTTGTTACACTAACAACCTTGTAACTACCCATGTGCACATGGGAAGGTTGTTACAACAACCATATCCTAACCACCCATGTGCCAACTTGCATCCCACTCATGATAATCATATTAACCATTAATTATCTAATATTCATGGGTGGGAAAGGTGGCTCTGATACCACACTGTTGGCCAAACAACGTCCAGGGATCAAACCTTGGTTCCCTAGGGAGACCAAGATATTTATCTTTAGGGTTTTGCACGCCCTGGGTTAGCCCAGGGTGTCTCATGGGTGCCCCATTTTAATTTTAGGGTTTCCCATGGTCGCCCATGGGAACCCTGGTGCATCCCTATTAGGGTTTCTCCTTCCCTATTACATTCCATAAAATTAATTATCACAATAGGGACGGAGAAACTCGTCTCTAGTCCATCACATGGCAAGAGGGATCCATCCCATACTCGAATGCGCAGCGGAAAATAATCGATTCGAGTATCTTTCGCATCCCATAAATATTAATAATCAATGAACAGAAGGAATTAATAAAAAACTGCTAACCTGGTGAGCCTCAAGTGTTGCTCCTCCAATAGACAGTGGTTCTTCCTCCAATGAGCGCTCCAAGCAAACAGATCTGAACCTCCAATGGTGCTACCAAGGTTCTACACGCCAATCCCAGATGCCCTCAAACTCCTCAGCACAGATCTAAGGTTTCACAAACCCTAACTCTCAAACACAGGTGAGAGAAGCAAGAAGAAGAAGAGAGATCACAAGAGGGAGAGAGAGAAACCAAAAACGTAAGAGAGAGAGTGTCTGCTCCAAAAACGTGGAGAGCTCCTCTTCTGCGTATTTTTGGTCCCCTATTTATAATAATAGGGTTTAATTAAATCCTAGATAGATTTAATAGAGCCCTAGTGAGAGTCTGACTCTCTCTCTCTCAGTCTGGCAATTCTGTTTAAACTCAAAGTGCTACACAGGTGAAGAAGCAGAATCTAATAGGGAAAGTATTAATTAGATTCTTTATTTAATTATTAATGGATAATTACAATTAGCACCAAATCCATTAATTAAATAAAGAGCCAATTAAATTAGCAAATTCCAAATAACTCCCTATATGATAACAATTTACCATATACAACCCCCCCACTAATCAACACCATCATTATGGAATCTAGGGCATGCACACATGTACTGCCAAACCCCAATCCATAGTACATGTCCATATAAGAGTGTCTGTGCATCCGATCGGGTCCCGCAAAACTC
Source organism: Telopea speciosissima (assembly GCF_018873765.1). Lineage (NCBI taxonomy): Eukaryota > Viridiplantae > Streptophyta > Magnoliopsida > Proteales > Proteaceae > Telopea > Telopea speciosissima. The sequence goes on from NC_057923.1 coordinate 27,603,844, forward strand.
GATAAAACACTTTATTTGAAATAACTATAAATAATGTATCATTTTATGTAAAATAAATTTTGCAAAACCATTTCCAAAACGGTACTGGATCTAGATTCTGATCCGATCATGCACAGACAGTCTCTATCTTGGTGTTCCCCAATCGGGCAGTGGTGACCGTGTTGGATAACTCCTTCACTCCCAAAGTGTTCACGCATTCCCAGAACACCGGCTTTGACTCGCTTGAGTCTCAGTCATTGATGAACCAAAGAATGCGATCACACTTTGCAGTGACAGGGTTCCCTCAGGTACAGGGTGTCGGTGACACATGTCTATCCCTTCCTACATCTGGCAGTAATACATGAGGGAATCGACAAAGTAGATTCTTCGCCAATGCACACATCAAACATGTGAGCACTCGCATTCGTACCCTGACATCACATGTCTAGGCATACCCAATGCGACGACTATATGATAAGGGTGCCCAGCCCAAACCCTAGTCGTGACTACCATTTTAAGTATAACTTACGGACACATAATGCTCAAAAAGTTTATATCGCATGTGACAATATTAAACTAAAATGTATAAATGTTCAATACAAAGGTGAACCAGGTTGAACCGGACCGAACCGAGTTTGATGGACACACACTTGTCCAACACAGGGTCCATTGACCATGTGATACGCCTAAGGCTCTTTACCTTCTTGGTGCTCTTGCCCCTAACTTTCCTTTGCTGAGTCCCCAACGAAGTAGCAGGATTTGCAGCAACAGCGTCCTCCCCTATCTTTTCCAAGGCTCTGCCTAACCTTATCTCCATTGTTGCTTTGAATTTCTGTTATGATTCCAGAATCTGAGATGAGATTCAAGAACCATAAAAGGGGGATTTTCTCACTATTTCGAGTAAGTGAGGGAACTCCTGGGAAAATACAGAGAAGGAGAGACTAAACTATTTTATTTCTTATTTCATATTCCATATCCAATGCATATGGTACAATCCCTATTTATAGGGTAATACAATCCAACCATTTGTAACAACAACCTAACTAATCAACAAACAACCTAATTAATCTAATCATATCTCCTAATTCTACATTCATAACATTCCATGGCCCATCAAAACAGCCTTGTCCTCAAGGTTGGAGTTAATGAAAATCTACATAAAACCAGCTAGCCCACAAGTTAGGCCAACAGAACAAACAAAAATGAAAAGAAATGGGTACTGAGGCCACAAACAAATATGAATTGACACCCCCAGCATGAGCTTGGCCAATCCACGTGTCCTAACCACCATTAGATCCACATGGGACAGCAAATCTATGGGAAAAAAATCACTTTATTGGCCGTGACGTTGAGCAAAAAAGAGATGGAGATGGCACTTTCTTTTTTCTTTTTTTTTTTTCTTTTTTTTTTTGTGTCTTTGTCGCTTTGTTCTTTTCTGCAACTTTTCTTTCTTGCTGCCAGCTTTACTCAACAATGGCGCAGGAGAATGCTGCAATCGTTGATGGCTGATTAACCTCATCTAATGATCCCTGATTCGAAAACGAGATTGCGCAGATGTACAGAAATGCTTTCGGAGCAGAGGAACTGAAGAGAGTTATGTATCCAAAGATGAAGGCTGAACAAGAGCTCCCTCTCCTCCTTGGCGCGGAACTCAAGCTTGGTTCCTCCATCTTCTTGGTCTCCGACCAGGCCGAAGACTCTGATGTTGTTGGCTCCGCCGTGTTCTGCCTTGAAACCGACGATATTGACGGCTCTGTCAACAAAGGTGTGGCTGCCGGTGCTACGATAATCGGTGATATATCTGAGGGTGAGGGCGGTTACTGCGGAATCTCGGGGTGTTGGAATCGCCCAGAAGTCCACTAACACCGCCTGGTCCCAACTCATCGATCTCCTGATGCAAGCCCGTTGAGACAGAGGTACCCTACGAAGAAACAGAGCCCCCTGCAGCAACAAGCGCCGAGGCTGGAATCGACGGAATCGACTCTGTACTCGTGGAGGCGATGATCGATGGCTCTGCTTGCTGTAATAGCTACCGTACCGTTTCAGCGTCGGAGAACTCCATTCTCTCCGCAAGTGGGAAATCCGAACCCCCACCGTCACCTATTTTGTTAGTTGGTGGTGGCGGCTCCGGTGGCGGCCGAGAAATCCAAGTCTTCGCTGTTCCTTGCGCGCACATTTGGTGGAAAATAAGGTAAGTTATTTCCCGATTGACCGGTGGTGGCCATGGCGGAGTGAGCGAAAAATCCAAGAAAACTGAGAAATCTTGTTTCAAGAATGGTGTCGCAGCACTAGTATCATTCCAATTTGCACCGGAAATGGGTTTCTTGCAATGGATTTTGGCCATTGCCACTAGGTCGGCAAGATCGAGTTTAAAAACTCCGTCACTTTTCGCAACCAACGAAGCCTGCAACGAAACTTCCATAGCGGTTATGCGATCATCGGCTGCGGTCTTCGCTGCTACAGTCTCCTCATCCTTTAGGTGGTTTGTGCCATTCTCAGTGTTGATTGGCTGAACACCAACGGCAGTGGTGACTGCAATTTCTGTAGAAGCAACAACAACTACAGGGGTGGATGACAACACAACCATGGCAATGGAAGTGATCTCAGCCACGGATGCTCCAGATAGTGTCAAGTAAGGTTCAAGATCAGCCATTGAACCAAAATCTTCAATTGCCGCAAGATCAACAGTGTAAATCCTCTCATGCTCTTTGCAGATTGCATCTTCAAGACATGGAAGGAATGCATGTTTCGGATCTTGACGTTCCAGTTACCGGAAAAGGAAGACCAGCCTATTGTATTGGGTGAACAAACCCATTGGAAGGGGAAGGTTCAATGAAAGCACCAATGTTATGATTCCAGAATCTAAGATGAGATTCAAGAACCATAAAAGGGGGATTTTCTCACTAATTCGAGTAAGTGAGAGAACTCCTGGGAAAATACATAGGAGGAGAGACTAAACTATTTTATTTCTTATTTCATATTCCATATCCAATGCATATGGTACAATCCTTATTTACAGGGTAATACAATCCAACCATTTGTAACAACAACCTAACTAATCAACAAACAATCTAATTAATCTAATCAACTAATTTAATCATATCTCCTAATTCCACATTCATAACAATTTCCTAAAGCCCTTCCATCACAGCAATTCAATCACTGGAGTGATACTTCACAGTGTGCTTGGATGCCATGTCGGGGTTCCTGTCCTTCAATCAAAATTCTAGCCAGTCAGGGGTAGGTTTGACACTGCCGCACGACACCGCGGCTACGCGGGGCGGCAGCACGGCACTGTGGCTATGCTCGGCGCTGCCATGCGGGGCAGTAATTTTTTTGTATGGGGCCGCCATGTGGGACCGCGATTTTTTTACCCGGGCCGCCGTGTGGGGCCGTGGTTTTTTACACGTGGCCGCGGTTTGTTTTTTATGCGGGGCCGCACCAAGGATACTATGTGACTGCGTATCTTCGAGGTGGAACAGGGGATGTTTGGGTACTCTGAAAAAAATGGGTTTAAAGGGCATTGCCAGTCTTTCGCGTCTAGTTGTCATCATCGCTGGGGGGGTGACAAAATTCAGCATCTACAGCGGCCTTGGATTTTGTGACCCTACTCTTTACAATCGAGCTCTTTTGGCAAAGGTTGCTTGGCGATTGTGGGCTTATCTAGATTCTTTTTGGACTAGGTTTGTTAAGGCCATTTACTTCCCTCACTTTAATTTCCTTGAAGCTGGATCGGTTAACAAGCCATTGTGGGCTTGGAAGAGTATGTTGGTGGGTAGATCGGTTTTGGAGAGTGGCCTCCTTTGGCAAGTTGGCAATGGTAACGAAGTGGAAATTTGGAATAGCCATTGGGTTCCCTCTTTGCCTGATTTTGAGATTCAAAGCTTTAAACTGGTTCAATGTCTACGATAAGTAAGACAGATTGGCCTATTTCCTTTATTTGGCTCCAAAATTTATGTAATCGGGATGCCTTGAGCTCCTTTTGCCATCTTTTGCAATAAATTCACTCTTTACCCTAAAAAAAAACCACTCTATATGCTATTATTTCTCTACCGGGTACTAGTGGTTAAAATGCTACATTAGTCCATTTTCGCTGCTAGAGGTTACCCCACTTTGTAATCTGGAAGCTTTGAACTCCTCATGCCTTATTCCTAAATAAATTGGCTTATTACCTTAAAAAAAAAAAAAAAACCCATTCTCGCTACTTAAGACCCTAGAGTGGGGTCCATCAGACTGTGGGACCATAAACATGAATCTTTGGGGCCCTGATAAACTTTCCCTCGGAAACAGACTCTTTATTCAGACATTTTGACCACTACGTGCAAAACCGCAGAGGGCCTTCCCCAGAAAGAAAGTTTATAACAGCTATCATCCGTTGACGGCGACCACTAGGTGCAGAACCGCAGAGGGGGCCTTCCCCAGAAAGAAAGCTTTTAACAGCTATCATCCGCAAACGGAAGCTTAGAGTCCTACAAGCCTAAATCACTCCGAACCATATGATGGGCACAGTTTTTTTTTTCGTTTTTTTGGTAAGGTGATGGGCACAGTTACAGCCTTACAGGCATAGACGCATAGTAAGCCAGTTCGTGGCTTGTGGGCCCAAAAAATGCTTACGTGGCAGAAAATGTTTGCTTTGGTATTGAGTCCATGAGTGCGAGATACGCACCACCAATTTTATAGAGAGGTTTCCTCCCTTGGTGTACAGCCATGGAACAATTCTTCTCTTCTTCAGTTCTTTTGGTTTCATTGCTAATTTTGCAACTGAAACTCGTCGTCTCCATCTTGCTCTTGAATCTTTAGAATTTTTTTTCTTTCAATCTCTTCCTCGGGCTCTCGTAAGTTCATCGATTCTTCAATTCCATCTGCCCAATTTTGCATAGTATCGGGTATCTCTGTTTTAATTGATGTTAATTTGTCGAAAGTTCATAATTTCTCTGTCTGCATCTTTTTGTGATCTTCATTACGAATTAGCTTGGGTTTTGTAAACCGTTTATCTTCATTAAATTCAATATTTTCATACCAACCTCTGGTGCTTTCTGCTCGAAAATCTTTGTTTTGCTCGCTAGTCGTTTACTTTCTATTCGTCCCGATTTTGACTCTCAGAATTTGATGATCTTGGATTACGCTAGGGTTTGTAAACCTCTCGTTTTCGAGACAATTGTCAATGAAGAGGGAGTTGCAGCTTGAACCGACGGGTGAGCGAAGTGCAAATGACTCCGATCCCCTGCTTGGGAACGAGGCTGACTCGTTGACGGGAAGTTCGAACGAAATAAAGGATGAAGAGATCGAAGCTGCTTCGGCGGCTTGTTGTCGTATCTGTCTGGAGTACGATGGCGAACCAGGTAATGCTCACTTTCTGAAAATTGAACTGTAGTCCCTTTTGGAAAGATATTAAATTTTCTGTCGATATTCTTCGCTTCCCTTCCTGCATTCTTTATTTTGCAACCAGACCTTCCATATTTCTTTAAGAAAGTCCACAGAAATCACTGCATTGATATATTATATTCTGAAAATAATTTTAGGATGATTATATCAATTTTGGTTGAATGTTCACATTTGAAGTTACAGTGAAAAGATACAAAATAACACTGATATTACTGGAATTTTAGTTTTTATCACATCATACTGCAGTTACTCAATAGCTGCCATGCCATGGTATGGTGGTTTAGATCATCCTACAGAGACCCTGGAAGTCCAGTTTACTAATGTTTGGAAGCTCTGCAACAAATGGAGTCCGAATTAAGTTTAGCTGCTTGTTTCATCTTTTTTTTTTTTGCATATAGGAGCTTATTTAAAATAGAAAATTACTTTTTTTTGTCTTTGTTATAATGTTTTGAAGGTCCAGGTGTTTGAGATGTGTCGCTTATTTCCTTTCTAAGTGCAGTTGTTGCTATTGATATTGCCTATTGAATGTAAATGTCAAGAAGTACCTTGTAAATAAGTTATGGAATGGAGTTTTGCAAGGAAGTAGTGATGGAGACCATGATTTTTAACAGGTCTAATATGTGATCTGGATAAATTCTGTTTCTCGTACAGGTGAAGAATTAATATCTCCTTGCATGTGCAAAGGAACCCAGCAATTTGTTCATCGTTCGTGCCTCGACCATTGGCGCTCAGTGAAGGCATATCTTCTTTCTCTTGACTGTAAAGTTAATAATGAACGAACATATTTGTACTTCAAGTGAAGTTCATACTACAATCTGTTTTAATGTTTCTGTTTCTTCCTACAGGAAGGATTTGCTTTTTCACATTGCACAACTTGCAAGGCACAATTCCATCTTCGAGTTGAATTACTTGAGGACTATTCTTGGCGTAAAATAAAATTTAGAATTTTTGTGGCAAGAGATGTTCTGCTTGTATTCTTGGCAGTTCAAACTGTAAGGCCCTTGTTACTACCTATATGCATGTCCATTGACATATTTTGCATTGAAATGGTTGAACTTCCTATGTTTGTTAAACATACGAAGTCTTGGATTCACTGAGCCTTAATTGTATAATTCATGGGTCTGGTTGCATGTGTTTAAATAATACAAAATTTTCATGTTTCACACAATAATAAGATTGTATGAGAGACAAGGGGATGCCTTATCAATTGTAAAACAGTATGGAAAAGGACACAAATTAATTTTTGTCTTTTCAATGCTGAGATTTTCCATATGAAACCTAGTTCATGTACTAAGAATTAGATAAGATTATGAAATACAATCTATGAACGGTATTGTGCTTGGGTTTGAGGATCACAATGTCTATGCTCTGATCTATTTTGAATTGTGAGCTAGCCGAATATGTCTACTAAAGCCAATGCACTGTTCAATATTCTTCTTCCTCTTATCTATCAATTGGCCTAAGATATTAGCTTGTGCTCAGTTACCTTCATGCAACAAGGGTTCTCCTGTATTTACAAAATGGAAATCATTATTTTCCCCACCTGATTTGAAGACTACCCAGGAGGAGTTGCATGACATGGTCTATATCAATGTGTCATCTCTTATATAGAATTTGTGTGGAGTACTTGGCCCTAAATTATATTTTAGCTTGAGCTGTCAGACACTATAAATTCTGGTTGCAATTACTTTTGGAATAAATAAACTAAATAGGTCTTGTACATCAGAGGGTGGTGGAATACTTCCATTTAGTGTGGTCCTACCATACTTCATGAGAAATTTGGTCCTTTTCATACCTTTTGTTTGATGGATAAAATTGCGTATTTATGCAGTAAACATTTTAGTGCTACTCATTTATTGCGGAGAATCTTGTCTTGATAGAATATTACACCAAATAGAACATTTTTCCGTTTCTATTTGTGTAATTTTTTTTTCGGGGGGGGGGGGGCGGGGTGGGTGTGCTATAACAATATATCCTCAAATGGTATGCAATCTGATCAATGAGGGATATCGTGCCCTGTGGAAGCCTATTGAGGGTAAACCTGTGTCAATTTGACTTTAGATGCTTAAATCATGAAGATAAAGTTCAATTTTTTTTCTCTTTTCTTTTTTGCTGAGGTGGGAAAACCCTCATTTCTTCCTATTTTAGAGCAAAATTTTAATATTGTTTTTCCTTATAATATCTCTTTTTTTTTCAGGTGATTGCTGCAATTGGTGCCTTTGCTTACTTCATGGACAAAAATGGAAATTTCCGGAATTCATTCAACGATAGTTGGGACCGTATACTGTCAAAACATCCAATACCCTTTTACTACTGTATTGGTATGATTCTATTTTTTTGTTCCCCATCTCTTCATCTTGTCCTGCTTGTCATAGTTATCTATGTCTTATCCTAAGTGCTAAAGTTGCTGTGAGCCTATGATTGACTGGGAATTTAACCATGTGAAAATTGTTTGCTATCTTATTAATCCATGAACATCTACAAATGCCTATAGTGTTTTTTGTTTTTTTAAAGATAATGAATGGTAAGGATATACCAACCTCTTTGCAACCTCAATGATTTGTTGTGCATGTAGCTAACATTGAGGCCAAAGGTTGAAGGCTTGGTAGATGCAGAGAGAAAGACTGGTAAGGATATGAGTGCAAGGTCACAAAAGCTGTCTGCCAGCACACAACTGCTTACAAAATGCATAGTCGAGGAGGTGTGTACCTATGCCATATAGTTCACCTCCTTGATTAAAAAAAATAATTGGCTAATCAGGATGCAACTGTTTAAAGACTTACACTTTTACAGACAATGGTTTTTGTTAGAATGGAATTGGAAAACTAGTTATTTTTAAGTTTACATCTTACTTTGGACAAGTGTCTGGAAGGATCATAAATATCAGCATTTTTTTAAGGTTTTTTGTCCCTTTAATTTGGAAGGATGGTTTTTCCACTATTTTCGGCATCGCAACAGCATCAGTTGTATGAGTTGAAGATGCGTTGGCGTGCCAGAGTCGTAAGGACTCAAAAGATGACCGAATGGATCGAATCTGACTTCTAATCAAGAGAATGTGAGTTCTTTCCAGTGCCTCGATTGCTCCAAGGACTTTCAAATGTAAATATTGCTATGCCAAAAAAAAAGAACTTTTAAATCAAATTCCTTACTTAAAGTAACATATCCACTGAAGTCTTTACAACTCACCAACTCCAAACTGGGGAGGCTTACAATTTGATATTTAAATTACACTAAAACTAAACTACTCTAGGACCAAATTGCTCACTTGCCAGTAAAGAATTTGTTGAAGCCTTTACAACTCTGCCAGCCACAAATTGGTGAAGCTTACAACTTGATGCTAATGAATGTCTTTTGAAACACGGGCCAAAAGACATATTGCTGGAGTTATTCTCCAACAAGATCTAAATCTAAAAGTCTACATCTAAAAAGAAAAAGATAAAGGATAAAATGTAAAGATTGTTGTGTTGATCTGGGGATCCCTTCCTTGTTAGAGTTTATGTAATAATGGTACTTTAGAAATTAGTTTATTGTCTAGTTACCTTATATTGTAATTTTCCTTTTTTATCCTTTACCTCCTTAGGGAGGTGTATATAATTTCTCTTAAATTATTAGTGAAATAATATAGGTGTGGTGGAGACAATACTCCAACACACAACATTGCACCATGGAGACAATACTCAAACACACAACATTGCACCATTTTCTTTTTCTTCTTCAACCTCCTACTTACATCTTTCCCTTGTGTACTTGCATTCCTTAACTTCCAACTTGGTATCAGAGCACATTTTGTTGGTTTGAGAGTCGAGTCACCTTCTTGTTTCCTTTTCTTTCCTATCTTTGGAACCCTAGGTTACAAAGGGGTTCCAAGGAAAGAACTATTATGTGAAATGTTTGAAGATATCTTGTAATAGCGTGAATGAAGATCATGGAGACACCAAAAGAGGATTTTAATTGAAGAAATAGGTTTGGGGCTCAAATCGAACCCAGCTAGGCAGCAAGTTACCGCCAACTTCTTGGTATTTTTTCTTTCTCTTCTTCATCCGGCTATTGTAGGAGCTGGAGTTTAGCTCATTTGGATCAACCTAGGGTGTGCTTACACCCCCATGGTCTCGTTTCATGTCTTTAAGAGTTGCTGCTCCACAACTCCTCTCTCTCTCTTAGATTATAGGGTACCGCCAGCCTTTGTTCCAGTCTGTGTTTTTTGTAAAGATGGTTTTTGATATTTTTTGCTGTTTGGTTTTGGTGATTTGTATTGTTTGAGCTCTTCATGTTGCTGTATGAGATTATTGTGCCATGAAGCATATGGTGGAGTTGGATTTTGTTGAAGTATTTATCTGGTTTGCTTGTTGGACTGTGATTACCATTGTTTGGAAGTTTTTCTTTTTGGGTTGAGCAATGACTCCCCATTTAACTTTGGTTGTTGTCTCTACTTTGTGAGTGTATTTCTTCATCATGTCTGGAAGCAGTGACACTACAGAGATGGTCTCAAGTACTACTTCTCCTTAGATGATGTTTGACAACCCAAATACCCAGATTTCCATTGTGAAGTTGGACAATACCAACTACTGGGACTGAGAACGTTCTGTGAAACTTTCTCTTCGAAGTAGAGGGAAGCTTGGGTATGTTAATGGCACAATCAAAGCCCCCAATCCAACCGACCCAACATATCCAAAATGAGAGACTGAAAATTCTACGGTCATGACTTGGCTGATCTTCTCTATGAAGCCTGGGATTGGGTGGAAATTTATTAGAAAGGAAACTACCAAAGATATCTGTGATAGTGTTTCCAATACTTTTGACTATGTTGGTGATTCGGCTAAGGTGTATCAGCTTCTCTAGAAGATCCTTACAATGAAGGAAGGGAATAGAATTATTTATGAATTTTATAATACTATGGTTTGTCTCTAGGAAGAGTATGATCATTTTAGGGATCCTCAACTATCCAGCCCAAAGATGCTGCTACGGTTTATCGCACCCCTAAGAAGGAGCATGTTCTTATTCTGCTTAGTGGCTAAAACCCGGAGTATGAGCCCATCCATGTACAAATCTTGGGCAGATCTCCTCTTCCATCCCTAGATGAGGTGTACAATGATTTGTAGAACAAGGAGACTCGGAGGGTATCCATGGAACCTGTATCCTCCCTTGAGCCATCTGCTCTTTCTTCTATCTTCCAGAGCGATTGGCGTGGTGGTAGCAGAGGCCAAGGGTCATCCCGTGGAAATGACAGAGATAGGCCCAGATGCAACCATTGTGGGAGACTTAGGCATACTAGAGAGAGGTGTTGGGCTCTTCATGGCCATACTCCTGGTACATGTGGTGGATCTATTGGTGCACGTGGTGGCCATAGAGGGAGGAGCTAGAGCATATTTTTTATGACTAAGACTGATACTCTGGAGTACCCACCTAGCATATAGGTTTATTCTAGCTTATTCACCAGGGAGGACATTGCAGCATTTCAGGGTCATGTCACATCTGGGTAGCTCACCTTCTATTACACCTACAGTGGCAAATTCCTCATCATCTTCAGCTTTGCAAGCCTCCACATCAGCTCCTACCATAATCCCATCTTGGGTCATTGACTCTAGTACCACTGACCGCATGATTGGTACGTTCCATTATTATGATTCCTATACCATTTGTTTTGGAAGGGACAAGATTAGGGCGGTTGATGGCTCCCTCTCCATTTCTGGTAAGAGCAGTATTCCTATTACATCTTTCATTTCTCTTGATTCCGTTCTTCATGTCCCTAACTTTGTCACTAACTTGTATCTGTGAGTTACTTAACTAAATCCCTAAATTGTTGTGTCACTTTTTTTCCTCCTCAACTGTCTTTTTTGCCTACAGCTTAGTCTTATGTGTGTAGACGTAGTGATAGTAGTTCTGTTGATTCTGTAATGTTATGGCATCGTCGACTTGGCCATCCATCTTTTGTTGTAATGATGAAACAATTATCTCATTTATTTTCTTCTTTTCCTTCTTTGTATGTTTTCAATGTGAACCATGTATGTTTGTCAAACATTGTCGTTCATCTTATCCATATCAGGGTAATAGATCTACTATTCCTTTTCATATTGTGCATAGTGCATACTGATGTTTGGAGGCCCTCTCCTACTACCTCTTTATTGGCTATCACTATGTTTCATTTGTTGATAACTATTCCCGTACTACTTGGACTGTTCTAATGAAACATAAGAGTGATGTTTGTGATGCATTTAAAAATTTTTATCAGATGATTCTTACTTATTTTGAAACTCGAATCAAGATTGTCCGTTCTAATAAAGTAAGGAGTACATGTTTGGTGGCCTCCAAAACCTCTTTACCGATAATGACATTATCCATCAGCTAACTTGTGTTGACACACCCCAATAAAATGGGGTAGTTTAAGAGGAAAAATCGTCATTTATTGGAGGTCACTCAGAGTCTATTATTTGGCATGCATGTTCTTAAGACTTTTTAGTCTGATGCTCTTCTTATTGTTTCCTTTTTCATCAACCGCATGCCTACAAAACTCCTTGCTCCTCATCAACATCCTCTTCAGGGGGAGAATAGTGGGAGTAAAAAGGCTGCTGAGGATATTCCCTTTCTTTCTCCCCTACCTATTTCTCCTTTATGCTAGACATTGGGAAACACAAAAGTAGCTGTGGTTGAAATTGGTGATCAGTCAAGTGGTGGTTCTGGTAATGAGAAGGAGCCAGTTGTGTACAAAAGAGGCTGTTAGAGGAAGAAAAAGTCCTGCTAAGAGTCCTCTTTGGATCCACATCATGAGCTCCACCATCCTCAGTTAGGTGACATCCCTTCCCTTCCTTCTGACTTAGATCTTCCTATTGCTGTTAGAAAGGGAAGAGTTTGTACTAATCCTATAGCCCAGTTTTTTCCTATCATGCTCTCTCTCCTATAAGTCTTGCCTTTAATGTTTCCCTCTTCTGTTTCCATTCTAAAAAATGTCACTGAGGCCATCTCTGACCCAAAGTGGAAGCAAGCCATGTCGGAGGAAATGATAGCTCTTGAGAAGAATGGTACTTGGAAATTGGTAGATATTCCCAGGGGGAGAGTTCCAATTGGATGCAGGTGGGTCTACACAATCAAGTATCGGTCTGATGGTGTGATTGAGAGGTACAAGGCAAGGTTGGTGGCCAAAGGGTATAGTTAGGTATATGGGATTGACTATCAGGAGACATTTGCTCTTGTAGCTAAGCACAACTCTATAAGAGTTATCTTATCATAGGCAGCCAGTAGAGGTTGGCTACTATATCTATTAGATGTGAAGAATGACGTCCTCCATGGTGACTTAGAGGAGGAAGTGTACATGCAGCTCCCCTCCTGGATTCAAGGTACCTTCAGCTGAAGGAAAGATGTGTCTCCTCAAGAAGGGTTTATATGGTCTTAAACAGTCCCCAAAGGCATGGTTTGAGCAGTTCAGGCAGGCTATTCTAAAAAAGGTTATTCCCAGAGTCGAGCTGACCATACTCTATTTATCCGGCGAGCTAATGATACCATCACAACCCTCATTGTCTATGTTGATGACATTGTAGTGACTGGAGATGACAGAGCTAAGATAGCTAGACTGAAGACCAACTTGGCGTAACAGTTTGAGATTAAAGATTTGGATCCCTTTTCTTGAGAATTGAAGTATCAAGGTCCAAGAGGGGAATCAACATATGTCATAGTTTGTTCTTGATTTGTTGAAAGAGACAGGGATATTGGGCTGCAAACCAACAAGTTCTCCTATTGAGCAAAATCACAAACTAGAGAAGATTGTGGTCCCTCTCTTGTTGATGCCAGGAAGTATTAGAGGCTAGTGGGGAAGCTCATCTATCTGTCAATGACTCTCTCAGATATTTCTTATGCAATGGGAGTGATGAGCCAGTTTATGCATGCTCCTAAGAGTGGATACTTGGATGTTGTATACTGCATTCTCAGATACTTGAAGTCTCCTCCAGGGAAAGAACTATTATATGTCAGGCACAATCACTTGAGAATAGAAGGTTTCACAGATGCTGATTGAGTTGGGTCCATCTCAAACAGAAGGTCTCCATTTGGTTATTGCACATTTGTGGGAGGTAACTTAGTCACATGGAGAAGCAAAAAACAGCCTGTTTTATCTAGATCTAGTGTCGAGGCAGAATTTAGGGCTATGGCTCATGGAGTTTGCAAACTCATATGGTTGAGACGGGATTCGTCCAGGAGTTGGGGTTTGACACTGAAGGACCTATGCGGCTCTACTGTGATAACAAAACAACTATAAGCATTATTGCTCATAACCTGGTGCAACATGATAGAACAAAGCACATCGAAGTGGACATACACTTCATCAACGAGAAGATAGACTCTGGCTGCATCTGCATCCCTTTTGTAAAGACTGGTGATCAACTAGCAGACATCTTTACCAAAGGACTTACTTCTCTTCAGTTTAGTACCCTATTATGCAAGCTGGGAATGCATGACATTTATTCTTCAGCTTGAGGGGGGGTGTTAGAGTTTATGTAATAAGGGTACATTAGGAACTAGTTTATTGCCTAGTTACCTTATAGTGTAATTTTCTTTTTTTACCTTTTACCTCCTAGGGAGGCATATGTAATTCCTCGTATATAGTGAAGTAATATAGATGTGGTGGAGACAATGCTCCAACACACAACATTGCATCATTTTCTCTTCTTCTTCTTCAACCTCCTACTTTCATCTTTCCCTTGTTTCCCTACGTTCCTTAACTTCCAACTTTCCTTTGCTATAGAAATGCTCTTTCATAACCATTTTGGCAGTTCTGGTAGTTATCATATAGTTACGCAACACTTATTTATGCAAAACTTGGTATACTGACACTTATTTATGCCAAAAACAGGACAGATACTTACTGATGCCTAATATCATTTAAGCAAATGTTCATTTACTCATGATATTAATCTGAAAAAATGTTGAATCGCCTTTGTAACATCATCACCAACAACACTCCAAGCCTGCTTGTAGAAGTGAGCTGTATACCCATCCAGGCCAGGAGCCTTGTTGTCCTTCAAAGAGAACATAGCTGGTCTCACCTCTTCAGGGGTCACCTCTTAGATCAGATCAAGAGCTTGCTGATCATCTAACTTCCTTTCGAAGTTTATAAAATTTGACCTAGATGGCAACCTAACCGCAGAAGAGAAAGGGAACACCTCCCAGAGCCAGAACATAGGCGCCGACCTCTCCGCTACCAGCACAAGTGAATAAGAGAAGATCATGTCTCCGAAGGTGGCGGTATCGCCGTCTACAGGTTGAGTCACGAGATCTAAAGTGCAAAAAGCTTCCTTTGTTTTACTTAAGAGCTCCAATCTTCAAAGGACGTGCTCGTTATGAATATTTTATGGATCTTATTGAAAAGATTCAGAGGAAGGTTGGAAGGCCAAAGTTCTCTCTTCAGGGGGGTAAAATAGTGCTGAATCCAATACAAATAGTTAAAAAATCAAATCAAAAGGATAAAAAGTCAACCCCTTAGTTCAAGAGCAAAAATTGGATTTTCGACAGTAGGTACAATTTTAAACTTTTAAATGCTAGGGTTTTTCTTAGATCTATAAATTTCGTAAATCTTAATATGGTAAAAATTTGCTAAAAACCAAAAGTACGGTAAAATATTCATTTTTTTTATGTCTAAAAAAATATTTTCATTCAGAACGATTTTGACAGCATTCGTGCACACCAAATTAGGTTTGACCGAAACATATCCTTCAATATAAATCAGATTTAAGCAATCTTGGATTTGTTTGAAAGCTTAGTACACGAATGCTGTCAAAATCATTCTGAATTAAAATAGTTTTTTAGACATCAAAACAAATGAATATTTTACCACACTTTTGGTTTTTATCAATGTTTTACCATATTAAGATTTATGGAATTTTTTGATTTGAGAAAAACCCCAGCATTTAAAAGTTGAAAATTGTACCTAATGCCAGAAATCCAATTTTTGTTCTTGATCTGAGGGGTTGACTTTTTATCCGTTTGGAATTTGATTTTTTAACTATTTTTATTGGATTCAAATAGGGGGTATTTGCTTATTAATGAATAATATCATAAGTAAATGAAATAATATTATTTCATTTACTTAAATGATATTAATTTTGCCATAAATAAGTGTTTGTCCTTATTTTTGCCATAAATAAGTTTCCCACCAAGTCAAACCCCTATATGGGCTTTGTTTTTGCAAAATCTGATAGTGTCATTTTGTTTAAATTGCCTAAAATAGGTTGCGTACCAAGTTTCAGGCCCAAACTATGTCTAAAACCCACCAAAACCACCCTTTGAATTCAAAAAATAAAAAATGCAGCAACTCTGTTTTTTGGCTGGGAGAAACCAGTACCGAAACCGAGTTCTTGAACCTTGCTGGAGACATTAAAGCAGTTCAGTGCAGCACTGTACAAAAGAATCTCTATGAAGACCCGATTAAACCACATGGATGCGCTACTGCTACCACCATGAGACCAATCAAAAAGGAGTAATTCCTAATTTTGAAAACTGTTCAGCCAGAGAACATTATGATGAAAGGTGCATGTCTTCAATTGTTTGTCACATTAATGAATCCAATCGACCAAATCTGCCCTCTTCAATGCTCCACGGGCTCCAATGGACTTAATCATGCATAGATATTTAAGTCTTCTAGTATAAGGCCCACGAAAATACTCCCAGATTCACAGGCTTCAAGATAGAACACCAAGCTTGTATGTCCTTGAAGCATCACTACTGTACTTGTGCTTATTTAATTGGAACGCCTTCTCTTCTACGAGTCGCTGAAAGAAACTCTTGAACACAAAGCGCCTAGAACCAGATGATTTATTGAGAGACTTGAAAACCCAAGCCTCGGAGGTAGTCGCCATTGAAGAGTTTCTTTGATCTAAAATAAATAGCTTCAGCGGCAACGACATATTCTCCGCTTCCCCATTCTTCGCGGAGCTCCCTGGTTCATCTTTGGCCTTTGCGAATGCTGCCATTCTTGGAGCAGATTGTCCCAAAGCCTGTCCACCTATCATAACAGAGAACACGGTGGCTATGGAGAGACCTCCATTAGTGTAGTGATGCCTGACGAGGTATCTTCCATACCAGAGCAGAAGAACGTGCCTCGGGATGGTTCTGTAATTTTTTTTTTGTTGTCCTTGGCTGCATTTCTGGCCAACTCCAGAACCTCAGCGGCGAAATACTAAGGACCGCAGTGAGATAGATGGGAGCACCGGTTCTAACCCTCCGTGTGTAGCGACCTTTCTTTAAGATACAGGCAACACGACCCACCGGGAATTGCAGTCCAGCTTTAATGGACTTGGAAACTGCCTTCTTTCTATCGTGACCTTGTCTTCCTCCTGCTCCCTTCGTGGCTCTGCCACTCTCCATTTCAGAATCTGATTCTAATACTGAAAACACTCACTACTTGAGAGAAGAGAACCAAAAAACCAAAACGAGAATCGAATAGGCCTTCGAGGGAAATCCCAGTCTCGTCAATTTCTGATTTCAATTTGAGATGTTGGAGTCAATTTCAGTTGTAGCAAAAGACTCCTTTGACAAAACTGTTACTGGGTCTTCCCCACATTTTGATTATGAAACGGTATGGGTCCCACTAAAATTAACGGCTTTTACAGCCACGTTCTTGTATCTCCATTATCGTTGGTGGCACTACTCGACAACTGGGTAATTGCGGTAGAAAGAGAACATTGTCTAAACTTTGTGCTGCATAAACAACATGATGCTGCCTTCTCATATTCATCCTACTGGAACTGAGTCTAACATTATTCGTGTTAGCATCACAATGTTGCTGGTGGAATTCATCAGCAAACTTCAACAATACTTCGTCAATGCCTCGTTGCCAAGTAATAGCAACAATGCAGCTTTCATTACCGAAAACCAAACCAACAACGCTCATTTTTGTCGGAATAAAACCAGTCCGGTTAGGCAAATTGGTCTACTGCAGACGAATAAATAATGATATGTTTTCGAGTAGGAGAACGGGCGAGTCAAATTTGAGAAAATTAAGGTTCATATCTGAATGTACCTTTGGGTCTTCGAGGAACTTCTGTACATGTTTTGTGGGGTTTGCCCTTGGTTGAGCACCTGCATTGCCCCTGGTTGGTGGTGGTCAAGGAGGGTCTGGTTTATGGCCAGAAAATAGACTGCCGGCCATCCAAAACACCAGCAGCAAGGCTGGTAGGTAAACCTTGCCCCTTGCTTGGCCAATATTGACCAATATCCGACAGGTCACAGCTTTTCAGTGCTCATTTACAATAGGATTGTGCCCCTGGTTGAGCATATTTTCACTGCCTGATTCGGAACTAGATTCCCTTCATCGACATTCCTTCTTCTTGGCGATAAGATTCAATTCCGGTGTCCCACCGGGCATGCCAAAAAGTGTTTCCACTATTTTCGGCATCGCAACATTGGTTGTATGAGTTGAAGATGTGTTGGCGTACTAGAGTCACACGGACTTGAAAGATGACCGAATGGATCGAATCTGACTTCTAATCAAAGAAAATGTGAGATCTTTCTAGTGCCTTGATTGCTCCAAGGACTTTTAAATGTAAAAATTGCAACGCCAAGAAGAAGAAGAAGAAGAACTTTGAAATCAAATTGCTTACTTGCAGTAACGTATTTGTTGAAGTCTTTACAACTCACCAACTCCAAACTGGGGAGGTGATACAGATCCATCAGCAAAATAGGCTTGTTTTATTAGGAATAACTCTAGGGTTGGATTCTATATATGTTGGGCCTTTGATCCCATGGGTTTTCTATGTAATATGCCACTTTTATGGGCCTAAAGTTGGGGTACATGAGTTGCATACGGGATTAGCCCTATACTTAGTTTATTTTCATGTTTTTAATGTTCTAAATTGAACCGGTCCAAAGCTGGTTTGAACCAATGGTTCAATTTAAATGATTTTATTAGTTTTTCTTTTAATTATTTAGTTGGGCTGGATTAGGACTCTATTTTGAGTCTATTTCAATTTCTTAGTCAGTTTAAGTTACCTAATAGGTTAGGGATAGGATTAGGCCTTTCCTTTTTAGTGTCAGTCTATTTTTGAGTCTTCTATATAAGTTTGTAAGGGAGGCCAGCATTGAATACGAATTTGATTAATAAAAATTAGCTTTATGCTTGCTTCCATTGCTGCTGCTCCTTGTGAGATTGCATCCTTGTGGGTTTATCAAGGTGGAAAGGGTAGGTGGACTCCTACGACTCCTTGCATCGTGAAGATCGGGAGGTTTTCTCACAATTGCTCAAGCTGCTGTTGTTGGGGATCTCTTCAAACCAGTAAACTATTTTAATTTCAGTTATTCCCTTCTACTTCTCATCCTCTAACCTAAACCTACCTTCCCACGATCCAATTCAGATTATCAAACCGGCATCCTTATTCCCTCCATCAATCATCATTAAACTTCATCCACAGCCTTCATACTTCAACAACCCTGATTTCAATTCTCCATTGCAGCCTTATAATCCATTAAACCCTAATTAAGCCCTATAGCCCTAACTTCAACCTAGACCTAACCACCCATCAAAATATGATCTTTTTATTTTCATCTCACTCCCCATACTGCCATTAACACTCAACCAGCTCACTTTCCCCAGATTCCATCTCTAAACCCTAGATTCTAAAAACACCCAATTTTTACAAGGCCTCTAACCCGAAACCCTAGATTTCCAACTTCATCCAAATCAAACCAAACTTAAAATAATAGACTCCTAAAAACCTGCACATCATTACCAAATAAAACCCTAGCTCAAAACCCTAACCTTAACCCTAATTCTGCCTTAGTTTATCTATTCTGTCCCATTCGGCCAGCATAGTTAAAAAACTCTGATTTACCTGGCTCCTAGTAGGTCTCCTACCTATCTAGGACTACATTAAATTGGTATCAGAGCCATGGACGAACATGGCAATCTTGTTGTTGATCCAGCACTACCACCCCCACCTGATCCCATGGCTGCAATCATGGACATGCTTTATAAGATCAGTGATCGGTTAAAGATTGTAGAGCAAAAGCAAATTGTGCCTCTTGTAAACATTCCCCTAGAAAAGGACAGATATCAAGTCAATTCGGTAGTACAAAGAGCCCCAGGAAGAGATCAATACAGAGAAGACAGAGAAAGGTACAGAGAACATAGTGAAGATAGGAACAGAGGATACAGAGACTACAGGAAATGCCATAGACCTTCCGAGGCGTATGAGTTGAGAGACTTTGATGGCAGACAAGATCCACAGGTATTTTGTGATTGGTTAGCTGCTTTAGATGATTATTTTGATTGGTATGATTTGCCTGAGCATAGGAAAATGAGACTAGTACATACCAAGCTAGTGGATCCAGCACATAATTGGTGGAGAACCCAGATGGATTATCTTGACTACCGTGGTAGAGAACCTGTTACATGGGCAGAGATGAAAGAAGATCTGAGTAAGAAATATTTCCTACAGACGTTCAGAGCTCTACAACAAGGTAAATTAAATTTCCATCGACAACTTGAAGCCTCCATCAATGAGATTCCATTTGCAAGTTGAAGAGTGTTGGAAATCTAACATCACCAGTGTTAAATCAGCGGCTGAATACAAATATACATTGCCAACGGAAATTGAGAGAGCATAAGTTGAAGACAAAGCTGAAGTGATCACAGTGAATTATGATGAAAAGAAAGAGACAATGCCTGAAACTTCAAAGATGGAAAGTCAACATGTAGAAGATCCTACTGAAGTGGTCTATGTCGAAGAAACCAATGTAGGAAAGGTTGATACAATAGAAGATGAATAGGTGGTTGATAACATTCCACAGGAAAACAATGACATTCAAAATGTTGTCCTTGAAGAGGTGGAGCTTGTGTCTAAGAAGGTTATTAACACTGAAGACTCTATGAACATGCCATACATATTTGATATTGATTCAAAAGTCGATCATATAGAGTTTGTTCTGCCACCGTGGTTCTTTGAAGAGAAAGCTCCACGCCTTGAAGATTTTATCCCCAATGTTCCTGCTTCACCGGAATTCTGTTTGGGGATGGTCAAAGTTGCTACTCACATGTTGTTTCCCCCTTATCACTACAAAATTCGATGACGGATTTTTTCAAGCTGAGGAGAATTGATGCAGATCCATCAACAAAATAGGGTTGTTTTATTAGGAGTAACTCTAGGGTTAGGTTCTATACATGTTGGGCCTTTGATCCCATGGGTTTTCTATGTAATAGGCCACTTTTATGGGCCTAAAGTTGGGGTACATGAGTTGCATACGGGATTAGCCCTATACTCAGTTTATTTTCATGTTTTTAATGTTCTAAATTGAACCGGTCCAAAGCTGGTTTGAACCAGTGGATCAATTTAAGTGATTTTATTGGTTTTTCTTTTAATTGTTTAGTTGGGCTGGATTAGGACTCTATTTTGAGTCTATTTCTGTTTCCTAGTCAGTTAGTTACCTAATAGGTTAGGGATAGGATTCGGCCTTTCCTTTTTAGTGTTTAAGTCTATTTTTGAGTCTTCTATATAAGTTTGTAAGGGAGGCCAGCATTAAATACGAATTTGATTAATAAAAATTTGCTTTATGCTTACTGCCATTGCTGCTGCTCCTTGTGAGATTGCATCCTTGTGGGTTTATCAAGGTGGAAAGGGTAGGTGGACTCCTACGACTCCTTGCATCATGAAGATCGGGAGGTTTTCTCACAATTGCTCAGGCTACTGTTGTTGGGGATCTCTTCAAACCAGTAAGCTATTTTAATTTCAGTTATTCCCTTCTACTTCTCATCCTCTAACCTCAACCTACCTTCCCCATCGATCCAATTCAGATTATCAAACCAGCATCCTTATTCCCTCCATCAATCATCATTAAACTTCATCCACAACCTTCATACTTTACTCGACAACAACCCTAATTTCAATTCTCCATTGCAACCTTATAATCTCTTAAACCCTAATTAAGCCCTACAGCCCTAACTTCAACCTAGACCTAACCACCCATCAAAATCTAATCTTTTTATTTTCATCTCACTCCCCATACTGCCATTAACACTCGACCCGCTCACTTTCCCCAGATTTCATCTCTAAACCCTAGATTCTAAAACACCCAATTTTTACAAGGCCTCTAACCCGAAATCCTAGATTTCCAACTTCATCCAAATCAAACCAAACTTACATTAATAGACTCCTAAAAACCTGCACATCATTATCAAATAAAACCCTAGCTCAAAACCCTAACCCTAATTCTACCCTAGTTTATCTATTTTGTCCCATTCGACCAGCATAGTTAAAAAACTCTGATTTACCTGGATCCTAGTAGGTCTCCTACCTATCTAGGACTACATTAGGAGGCTTACAACTTGGTATTTAAATCACACTAAAACTAAACTACTCTAGGACCAAATTGCTCACTTTCCAGTAACCAAGTTGTTGAAGCCTTACAACTCTGCTAGCCACGAATTGTTGAAGCTTACAACTTGATGCTAATGAATGTCTTTTGAAACACAAGCCAAAAGACATATTGCTGGAGTTATTCTCCAGCAAGATCTAAATCTAAAAGTCTACATCTAAAAAAAAAGATAAAAGGATAAAATGTAAAGATTGGTGTGTTGGTCTGAGGATCCCTTCCTTTGTTGTTGAAATGCTCTTTTATATGCATTTTTGGCAGTTCTGGTGGTTTTTGGTAGTTACCATGTAGTTACGCAACTACCTACATCCTTGAGTGTTGATTATAACTACCCTTCTGACCATTCGTCGATCATTGACTGTTCGTCAATCACTGATCGTTCGTTGGATACTGATCGTTTATCGAAAACTGACAATTCGTCAGTCACTGAAATAGGTCCGGTCTATTGACCGAAGATAGGGTGTAAACAGGTGTAAACAGATGGGTGAGTATATTCCTATTTCAAAGTTGAGACCCAGGTTTCAAACGTTGATGTATGATATGTTCTATTATCCCCTGGAAATTGCAGGTGTACTAGCTTTCTTTGTGCTGCTGGGGTTTTTTGGGCTCATACTACATTGCTCGTCATTCAATAATAATGACCCGTGCATGGCTGGCTGCCGGAATTGTTGTTATGGATGGGGCATTTTGGATTGCTTCCCAGCTTCAATGGAAGCATGCTTTGCCCTGGTTATCATCTTTGTCATCATCTTCGCCATACTAGGCATTGCCTATGGTTTTCTTGCTGCCACCATGGCCATCCAGAGAATCTGGCAGAGACACTACCACATCCTCACAAAGAGGGAGCTTACAAAGGTAAAAATTTCTTGGTTACTCTGGTGAAAATTTGTGGATTTTATATATAGTTGTTAATTAATTTTTTCTTCTGGCTTTGTAAATCACTGTGGCTGAGTGGCATAAATAGACATTGTATGATTATGGGACATGCAGCAGTAATAGAAATTAATGGTTTTCTGGGCTGTTCCTGGTGTTTCTTCTGGTGGTGAGCTCCATTGCCAGAAAACTAGTGCAGTTATCTCACAAGAATGTATACTGTGTCCAAAATGCCGTCAATGCCAATGATAAATAACCACAGCTACAGGGGATCACTTATCTTGTTGTTTCTAGTAATGTTCCTATGCAGGATCATTCCTCATATCCAAGTAGATTCTCTTCATGTGAGCTTATTGGGTCCTGTGTTTGGCAAGAAGTCGAGCCAAATATGGGTCCAAATTAGATTAAAAGTAGCTTTAGCAAGAAAGATAGGCATTGTTTCTTACTTCTTAGATGTTGCAGGAATATGTAGTTGAAGATCTTTGTGGGTGTTACACAACACCAAAGCTGGACTCAGAGCACGAAGAGCGTCTAAAATTACTCAAGCTCCTGTAGAGAGAGAAGCTTGTTGAAGAGGAATAGATCGCTTGGTGAGAAAAATGTCTTGTACCTTTTCACAAACATGTGAGATATCTATAATGTACCTTTTAATGCATGACAACCAGTCGGGAATGAGGGAAGGGAAATTACGTCTGGTTTAGCATTTCTTTGGATGATGTGACTGAAATGTGAATCACAATTCCTATAAGGTCTGCTCTTTTTTTACCCATTTTTTTTTCTTCTTTCTTCTCAATGATTTGCTTCACTGAACATTGTACATATGGTTTGGTTGTTCACTCATTAAGCACAGTATTCACAATTTACAGCTCTGGGTGCTGGTTGAGCCAGAGGCATTTGAGATGGATATCCAGTATTTAATGGGTTTATGATCACACGTTTATACTGATCTACATGGAGTTGAGACTTATGGGTTGGATCAGCTGCATCAGCCAAGTCCAAACAGGATTGGCCAATCCTGCTCCGAGTGACAGGTGCGATCCCACTCAAGAATTTGATTGGAATATGCGTGATCCCTATTGTGCCCAAAGTCATGCCTAAACTCGTTTGATTCTGGCGAAACTTGGCCGAGTTGACTCAGCATCAGAGCTGATCCAATCTCCAAAACCTCGAGCCCTGAATCATTGCACACAACTACGTATCCCAATGGGAACGCAGAGGTCCGACCATATTCTCTTTCATGGTCACTAACGAAGCATATGAGATTCAATACTCTGTGACTTTAGCGTGCAAGGGCCTGTAATTGAATGTGATGATTAGAGCATGACTACGTCACCTTAGAATTTGCCACCTCTTGGGCTCTTTATGATGTTACTTAACCTAGTAAGCTTCTTCCTCTTGCTCTTTCCATGGCTTTCTGAAACCAAATTGCTAATAGCATGACCGATGGTTTGTATGATTACCAAAAAAGCAACCTTTACGACCCAAAGACTTGTATACTGCCCTGATTATACTTCCCCAAAACAGGAAGTGGCAAAACAGAGACCATTATTATCAAGGGAGTATTATTACTTCTCTTGTTAGAAAATTAAGTAAACTCAGGGAGAAACAGCTGGGGTTTGAGTCTATTGATGTGAGCAAACGCAAAGTACCTGGAGACAAGATATGATTATCAGAAGTAATCTCCAAGAAAAGAAAACATTAAATGATTCAATGAAATAACAGCACTAGGTTACTGAGGAAGTCTAAAAATAAGGGCGTTACCCAGTGCACAAGGCTCCTGCCACTGCAGGGTCTGGTAAGGCTGCGTACATTATGACCCTCCCCAGACCCCACAGTGGTGGGAGCCTCGTGCACTGGGTAACGCCCGTTTTTTTTTTTTAGACTCCCTCAGTAACCAAGTGCTGTTATTTCATTGAATCATTTAGTGTTTTCTTTTCTTGGTGATTACTTCTGATAATCATATCTCTGTCTCCAGGTAGTTATAGATATTAATGCAATAACATAAATATTTGACGATAACATTGTTATAAATACAGTTCAAAAGACACATATCCATGAAATTTTCAACACATGAAACTAATACTTGGAGCAATCAGCTGGCTTGAAGTACACCTTACTTTTTTCAAGATCATGGCCAACCAAGAAATCCATTTTAGCTATCTTCCCAAAGATGCTCAGACCATCTTCAGGTTGAGAGATAAAGGCAAAGCATAAAAGTTCCTCAGATATCCTAAGGAAAGTATTCAGTGATTTCAACTTCACGTCGGCACCGGAAAAATGAGTAGTAATAGTAACATTGACATCAGTATCAGTTTTGTAGCATTATCTAAATAACCCTTAGGGTCGGGAACACTTTTACCATCAATCAATTTCTTCACTTGCGATTCGAGATTATTGTAAAAATCAGATTGCAGTAATGTGAATGTTGTACCTGAATCGTGGATAATGTTTCCCTCATCAGCAGCAGCAACCGTCAATGAATTCTTGTGTGCCAATCTCTTGTTTCCTACACTAATTCATTCAAGGGTCACATAGTAGAGTGTATCAAACGGATGCTTTGTCACTAAAGGAGTCTAGACGACATTATGACCCGAAACGACAGCTTGAGTACCAAAATTCAATTTGCTTCACATTTTTTTCTCTCTAGAGGTACTAAGCAGTAGGAGAGCTTGCCACCAATAGATGATTTCAGTTGCGAAATCAGTGATAGCGGACCCCCTCCTAGGCCAACTAGACCAGTTTCTCGCTCATTGAAAGTGCAATTGTTGTTGTGCCCATAACCAAAGATTTTCATTGGTAAAGAGACTGGTCTGCCAGTACTAGTGGAACCCAGTGTGAATGTCTCAGTAGCAAGAAGGCCATGGGTGAAAGATCCGTCTACATAACCATAAGTGTACTTGCAAGCGTTATTTTTTGGGCTTTTTGGTGAACATCCACTAGCTAGCAGATGACATTGTTTTGATTTGCATGATAGGTCTCGATAGGTTGATGATTTGATAGGATCAAATAGAGGAGCTTTTTGCTTGTAACAATTTTGGCAAGGCTTGCATTGTATCCATATAAGATCACTACCTGTATCAAGAATTGTGAGGGCCTCCACTGGTGGAGTACCAAATGATATTTTCAACCTACGTCAAAACTTCAAATGACACGTGACACTGATCGATGGAATGCATTTTGCAAACGCTCAAAATGAGTAACCGACGGATCATGGAATGGAGAGAGCAATGAAACCCAGTGGATAATATCGACACTGAACCCAACATTATCACTGGATTCAACTAGGGAAAATATGGAAAGGTAAATAAAGAAGACTATGACTAGAGCAGCTGGAAGTGGTGTACAAGAACTAAAATAATTAGCAATCATGATTCTGTATAGTGTAGAGAGAGATGTGAGAACTGGAGAGTTCTTACTGCTACGTATATAGAGAGAGATAGATAGATAGTAGAAGATGATACAATAAATATTTGGAAGGTACAGAGGGAATTTTGTGTTAGGCAGTCCTGGATCATCTCTTGGTTCACCCAATCCCCTAGGGATTGAAAAGATCAAAGTTGGATTCTCTTGATCACCTCCATGGTTGCCCATGGGAAATCAATAAACAGTATACTTGAGTTTGGTATAATAATTTTATACAACTCATCTCTTTTCTTGTCCCATAAAAATTATGGGAAAGAAACAAGAAAAAGAAATATTTCTTTCTATTCCATGGAAAAAGGAAACCATCCCATACTCGAATGCGCATTGAAAAATAATTGATTCAGGTTTTCTTTCACATTCTATGGGATAACAAAAATATGATTAACCACTAAAAGAATAATAATCAGATTTGCTAACCTGTTGAGCCTCAAGTGTTGCTCTTCCAATAGACATTGGTTCTTCCTCAAATGAGCACCCCAGGTAAATAAACTTGAACCTCCAATGGTGCAACCAAGGTTCTCCAAGTCAAACCAAGAATCTCTTCTTCAGATCTTCGAGAACAATATTGAGTTTCCAAAATCCTATCTCTCAAAAGCTAGAGAGCAAGAAGATGGAGAGAGAGAGAGAGAGAGAGCTAAAACCATCCAGGGGAGGAGAGCGTAGAAAATGTCTGAGGCTGACTTGAGCGTCCCCCTCCCCTTGGTGTGTTTATATAATGGGGTTTCTAAAACCCTATTTTGAAAAACCCAGTAAGAGTTTGTTTCTCTCTCTCCTCTTTCACTTGGACCTGTTTAAACCTGATGGGCTTCTAATTGGTGAAGAAAATAGAAGAGAAAATTACTTGGACACCCCCTAGACTATGGCCATTTTGCTTATTCTCCCCAACTTTTCAAACAATTACTTGAACACCCCCTACAATTTACCATTTCTTTCAAGTAGCCCTGTCCGTTAGTCAGTCACCATTACCATGGGTTAAATATTTTGTAAATGCCTAAACTATCCTTAAGGTGTAGTGAAGTGACAGATTTACCCTTTCCTATCCTAAACGAATGACACTTAATTCTATTTTCCGAATCCTTCGCCCTCCACTCTCCACTCTGCTCCAGTCCTTATAGCGAGTTGTAGTCATTGGAGTTGATGAAGGAAACTGTGTGAAAGCTTTATCAGAGGCACCCTTGTGAGTATACTGCCGGTCAGGTAAGAAAACCCTAACCTTTACCACAAATCCTTGTTGAACCCTTACCTAGAACCTTCACTGCAAGCCATTCCAAACCTTCAGTGATGCCCCAACCTCTACCCTACCTCCTATGACCTCCCCTTACCACTCCCCCAACTCCAGCGGCCAGTGTGTAACAACCACACTCCAATCCGGTATTCGTAGGCAGAATCTCCCCCGGTTGAAGCACCATCTGATTCTTCAGTCCATTTGCATCATTCAGGTAATTTCATGAAATCTCTGCACTTTATTTCATATTTATTGTAATGATTTACTTGCTATATGGTAGAATGTGAACTGGGAAGTCTGTGAGTATATCCCTACATATTAAAGGTTTACTTGTAAACAGTAGCCACTGAAAATTTCAATGAGCAATGAGAACCCATCACTTGTGTGGAGAAAATCCAAAGAGAAGACCCTTTTTTTTTTCAAGAGTGAAATGATTGAGTATATATATTGATCAAAACACTAATATAAGATAACATAATGCTCGTTCACTTTTTGTAGTCTACAAACTCCATCATGGAACTCAATTCAAGTCAATTTTGAAATCTACAAATGCTAAGTAGATAATTCAGACTTGCTTGGAAATACACTATTAGAGAAAAACATGATAATGTCAGTAAAAAAAACAAGGAAGATTGATGGCTAAAGCTCTAATTGTCATGTTCTGTACTTTTCTTATTATAATAGTAAACACACACACACACACTTTGGATTGTTGGGTTTTATGCAACAATAAATGTTTGAATACTTGAAGATTATGCTTTTGAACCCTTGTTTTTTATCTAAATTTGAATTGTATTATGTAATATGATGATCTTGAAGGTTGTTCCTCTAATTTATTATGGTTTTTTTTTCAATTGTCCAACAATGAGTGTGGAGTATCCTATTTATTTCTACTAGAATGGTAGAGTGAAAAGATTATGGTTTCACCCAGATAGATATGGATATGTGGACATGGTCTTTGACATCTATAATTCAGTCATTGACCATGTCTCTGTAGGCCATAATGTCAAATTCAAGGTCAAAAGTATACTCACAAGCTAGGGTGAAGTGGAAATGACAAATGATAACACTCTGTATCAGTATTTTGCTTCTCATGGTTTGGATGACATAAATTTTTATGTTTATGATATTGAAGCAAGTCCTTCTGACAGTGAGACTTATACAGTCAATGGGTTTCTTAATAGTATAGTCTACAGAAAAAGACAAAGTCAAAGAGAAATGAAAAATCAAAGAGACATGCAAGGTGAATTTGCTTCCATAGTTGATGATTATGGTCAGACTGCTATGCTAGGAGATATGGCTAGGCATAATAGGTCAAAGCATAATGTCAGAAGGGTGGTGGTATATGCATGGCTGTTTCTAATGCCACCAACGGTAGTAGTAGTGATGGTAATGGTAGTATTACTACTAGAGGTGCTGCTAATGCCAGATATCCTGATCATGGAAAAGCAACTGCAAAGATCAAGAGTAGTACTGAACCAAGTGGAAAAACTACTAATACAAGCTTTGCAACTAGTAGTAGATTGAAAACAATTATTGATTTTGGTGGGACTCCTACTGGGAGTGCTAATAGAAGGCTTACTAGGAGTGCTAGTAAGACTCCTATCAAGAGTGCTAGTAGGAATCTTTTTAGGAGTGCTACTAGGACTCTGACCAGGAGTGCTACTAGGAGACTTCCCAGGAGTGCTACCAAGAGTGATTCTTTGCAATCTGCTAACTCTTCAAGTGATGACTTAGATTGGACACAACTCAGTAATTAAGGGAGTGATGAAGTGAGTGATGAGAGGAATGATGATGGGAGTGATGAGGAGATTGATGGTGAAGATAAAAGACAAGGTAATGATGTTCCAACTGAGATTGATAATTTGATGGATGGTGATGGCACAGAGGTTGTGCCTCCATGTGACTTTTCTGATTATGAATCTGAAGAGTTTTTAAGGCTTGCACAAGGTATTGCTGTTGAAGGTAAGATAAGGTTTGATGTTGGTCATGTGTTTGCTGATGTATATGCATTTAGGAAGACCCACAAAAAGTATGCAATACAAGAGGGTATTGAGGTTTTGAGAATGAAGAATGAGAAACATAAAGTGTTTGTCTTGTGTAAAAGTTCTCAGTGTCCTTAGAGAATCTATGCCTCCCTTGCTGATGATGGTAAACATTTATGGTGAAGTCATATAATGGTTACATACATGTACAAAGTTGAGTATAAATAAGGATGCCACTTGTAGATGGATAGGTGAGACTATTGCACCTATACTCAAGAATGACCTGAAAATGAAAGTGAAACTTTTAATGAATTTTTTGATTAAGGAATACGATCTTACAATTACTTACATGAAGCTGTGGAGGACAAAAAAGATTGCTGAAGAAATCAATGAAGGGAACCATGCAAACTCTTATGGAATGTTACCACATTATGCTGATTTGGTTTTACAAATCTTGGGAGCATGTTCATTCTCAGATACGAGCAGAGGCTAGACATGTCTAAAAATCCAAGATTCAAGAGATTTTTTGTTTGCTTCAAAGCATGCAGTGAAGGGTTTCTGAGGGGATATAGTCCCTTTGTAGGAGTTGATGGCTGCAACCTGAAGGGAAAATATGGAGGGATTTTATTATCAGCTATTTCTGTTGATGGGAACAACTCATTGTGTCATGATGCATATGGAATAGTAGAGGTTGAATGCAAAAGTAGCTAGTTGTTTTTTCTAGAGAATTTAGCAGAGGCTCTCCACAATGCTACAAATGGCTTGGTCATTATGTCCGATAGATAGAAGGTAAAAAATCTAAGTTCATAGTTATGGATTTATTCATTTTTTTTTGTCAAATGAACTCATAGATGATTGACTTTGACTTTCTGTTTTTTCATGTTGTAGGGACTGTTAGATGCCATTACTGCAACCTTCCCACATGCACAACAAAAGTGTTGCAGTAGGCATTTATATCAAAAATTTAAGAAAATTTTCTGGTTTGTTACTGATGAATCATTTTTTGTCAGCCTCGAGATCCTACACTCCTCTTGTGTTTGAAAGGAAAATGAATGCAATCAAGGAGATTGATAATTATGCCTACTTGTGGTTGATGAAAAATAAGCCAAACATGTGGGCTAGGCATATTTTTAACAATAGAGCAAGAAGTGATCATATTACAAATAATATGAGTGAATCCTTCAACAATTGGATTACAAACCTGAGGAAAAAAACCCTTTCTCATATTGGTTGATGAATTAAGGAGCAAACTAATGGACAGATTTGACAAAATGTATTCAAGGGGGTGTACATATCATGATACATTAACACCAAAAGCTAGAAGCAATTTAAACAAGGTCCATGAAGAGTCAAGGCACTTTCAAGTCCTACTAGCAAATGACTTTTAGTATGAAGTGATAGACAACACTGCAAGTAGATGTGTGATCAATTTGAAAGATCGTACATGTTGTAGCAAAGTTTGGGACTCTACTGGTATGCCATGCAAACATACAACAGCAGTTATCTTACACAAAAGGGAGTTGTTTGAGACATATTATGATGCATATTACAATATGTAGAACTATATGGTAGCATATGTGAGGTTCATTGCTCCACTTCTTGATCTGGATTGGTTGAGAGAAAATGTTATGAACTTTGTGGTGCAACCTCCTATTTTGAAAAGGATACCTGGTAGACCTCATATCAATAGAAGAAGGGAACAAAATGAAGCTCCTGCTGCTGATTTCAGAAAGAGGAGTCGAACTGTCAAATGTGACAACTATAAGTAGTTAGGCCACAATAAGAGGAAATATCAGAGAGCACCAGTAAAGGACAAGAGAGCATCTAGTAGTAGGACAGTTGTTGTGCAGGTATAATTTCTTAATGTTTTATCCTATATTTATATTTGAGCATGCTTATCGGAGCCATGAAGTACTGATGATGTTTAATTTCATGCTAATATAGGAAATAGGCCAGGGAGCACCAGTAAAGGACAATAGAGCATCTAGTAGCAGGACTAAGGCTATTGTACAGGTATATTTTTTGGATTTTTTTATCCTATACTGCATACTTATCTGAGCCATTAAGTACTGATGATGTTTAATTTCATGCTAATATAGGAAAAAGGCCAGGGAACACCAGTGAAGGACAATAGAGCATCTAGTAGTAGGACTAAGGCTATTGTGCAGGTATATTTTTTAGATTTTTTTTTATCTTATACTGCATATCTTAGCCATAAAGTACTAATGATGTTTAATTTCATGCTAATATAGGAAAAAGGTCAGGGAGCACCAGTGAAGGACAATAGAGCATCTATTTTGGAATGTGTGTTTCATTTAGGTAATGGTACTGGTTTGGATGATGTTTATTTTGGGAGTTGACATTAATGGTACTGATATGGTACTTAATGTTTGACTGATGAAATTCATGTTTATAGTTCATAGATTCAACAGGTTGTTTTGTTCATGTATTTAATATGGATGTAATGACCTATGGATGTTAATGGATTGAGAAATGATTTGTTCTTCTTCTTAGTTGGATTCTGCAGGATGTTTAGTTCCCTTATTGTCAATTGGAATCAACATGATGTATTGTTAATGGATTGAAAAATAGATGATGAATGTGGAGTACATCCATTTCCCAATCCATCTACTTTGTTTTGCAAGTAGGTAATGTGTAGCTCCTTATATAAGCATTCCAACATATTTTGTGGCTTCAAAAGGAGACTTACAGTCCTAAACAAGTAGTAGGTAACATGTATTAGGCACTAAATAAGCCCAGATTAAAGCCTAAACCAACTAGGACCAAAATAGAGACAATAGGGAAGGATCAGATTCAGACCAGCCCTGGGATTGATCGACCATAGGGGTCATAGGCTCTGAATACGATAGGTGTTGTAAAGCCTGGTTTTGAGCTCAATTTCATGGATCTTGCAATGCATACTCTTAAAATACCAAAATTGGTTAAGGGAAGAAGAAGAGTACACTAAATGGGTCAATTCAACCCATTTGCATGTAGGGTTTGAAGGGTGTAACAATCAATTGCCTAGCTAATTTCTAGGTTTTGGGATGGCTTGAGTTACAAACTCAGCAAAAATAGATAAGGAGAGGAGAAATTGGGAAATCAGAAGTGAATTGGGTGACCTACCAAGGTATGAGATAGAGAAGGTGGTAGTACACAATCGAAATGGTCTTCTCCAAGCTTTCCCCAATACCAAATGCCAAGATCCCCAAGCCCTAGGTCTTCTTCTTCTTTCTTCTCTGTCTCTTTCTTTTCTCCTTAGAGAAGAAAACGATTTCAGCTTTGGGTTAGAAATGAATCCTAAGCTAAGTATGGCTTATATAGGAAGGCTGGTTGTGAACCAAGGAAACATTCCATTACTTCTCCAACCATTACAATCTCATTTTGACACAAAAATCATAAGTACCAGTGCCCACAAATGTTGCTCTTCGTCATACTTTCACATTAATTTCACAATAATAGCTACAACAATTACAAGAAAGAAAACAAATACAAATTGACCAAAATACTCAAGTGATTCATTGAACTTCTCCAACATCAGCAATCTCAGCTTCACATTTTGTATCTCCTCATTCGATTGTTGCATTTCAGGAGGATTGAGATTATTTATTGGTGCTTCTATGACTAGAGAAACAGTAGGGTATGGGTTAATGGAATCACACCAAGAGATAAACCCACATTTGTTATCAGGACCTCCACATGCGTAATAAAGCCTGTGCTTATTATCCAGACTCTGATATCTTCACAACAGCTCTTACTCCACATCTACAAACTATATTAACATACTTTGGCCCTTCATACTTCTTGCCACACACACTTGAAGTAGACATGTTATCTGCAAAAGAAGAGTAACAGTTACAAGGAAAGAAAAATTGATCCAATTTATTTGCACCGATGATTTAATGCCACAATTTAGAAAAAAACATTCTTTTTCATTTTTGAGGCTTTCAATTGGTGATTAATCTGGACATGTAGGGGCTATTCACTCATCCTCAAGAGACCCTCAAGGGAGCCAAGGATCTCGGTTTCTGGAAGAGATGGTACCTTTGGAATTAAAATCAGGCTACAGAAGATCACCATTGAATCTAATTTGACTCATATTCCTAATTGAAAATCTCTTCTAAATATGAACTTTTTCATTAATGGCTTATTGCATGGTTGGGGGAGATTCCGGTGTGGGCTCTTAGAGGTCATCTTATAAAGCTTATGTAAAATCTGAGTAGTTGGAATATGATTGGTTCCACGATTTACCCATAAATCCTGAGCAGTTGGGTATTTCTAGGTTTTCACGGTTCCACGTATTATGCCCTAATTTTACTAGAGGAACAACACATTATGCCCTTATTTTACAAAAGGAACAACACATTATGCCCTAATTTTACAAAAGGAACAAAACCAGTGGAATTTGCCCTAGTTTCAGATCGTTTGGGAGAGAGAGGTAAGATAGAGAATGTACAAAACAAATTAGAAGAGAGGACTCTGGGAGTTGTAGTGGTCAATCCTTATCAAAAATTTGAGATCTTTTCACTCTCTCTCCTATCGTCGGCAATGGAGCACTGCCAAGCTTCTTCTCCAAGATTGCAAGAAGGGTTAAAACATGTAAAGGCCAAGTCTATAATTTACACTTCACAAGTTTCAAAAGAAATGGTTATAAGGGTAAATAGATGTCCATTTAAACACTAATAGCAAACTAATACCGCCAGATTTTAGGGGGCGTCAAGTAATTATTTGAAACGTTGGTGATAGTAAGCAAAATGGTCATAGTCTAAGGGGTGTTCAAGTAATTTTCTCAAAAACGAAACATATGGATTTCATCAATATTGAACCACCACATCACATGTGATAACATGTATCCAAGCCCATAACAAATTAAAATCCCATTTTAATTCCAAGTGGATGCAAAGAAGTGTCTCGCGATATGCTGAGCAATGACCCCTATTATGACAGCAAATGCCACAAAAAAAAATAACTGAACTTAATGCTCTACTTTTCTTCACCCATCTTCTTCCTCCAACTACAAAAACAAAGTTACAAAAAAATTTTGTTTATGTCAATAAAAAAATTTAATTCTGGAGGAAAAACACCGCAGTCA
Source organism: Telopea speciosissima (assembly GCF_018873765.1). Taxonomy (NCBI): domain Eukaryota; kingdom Viridiplantae; phylum Streptophyta; class Magnoliopsida; order Proteales; family Proteaceae; genus Telopea; species Telopea speciosissima. The sequence goes on from NC_057923.1 coordinate 27,638,153, forward strand.
AAAATTCTGTAGATCGCAAGCAGGCCGTGCGCGCAGCTTGTGTGTTGTGCTGCTGTTCACGCGCCTAGCTGGCCGCGCCCCGCGTGCTAACAGCGGGCGTGGGCAGGGTCCAGGGCAGGAGCGTGCAATGGTACATGGCAGCGTGCACTGCACCCTTACATCCAAAAATTTTAAATAAAAAATTTTCCTTCTCTAATTGGGTATAATTTTTCAGTAATTGGAATTTAACAAAGTTTTTACAAAAACCTAAGGCTAACCATAACCAACACACATGTAAGTTGTTAAAGAATAACAACCTTGTAACTACCCATATGCACACTGGAAGGTTGTTACAATAACCAAATAACTACCCATGTGCATCCATAACAAACTCAACAAAAACTTAACAACTTGCATCACATACTTAAAATTCGCATCAAAATTTAATTATGTGATATCTATGGGTGAGAAAGGTGGCTCTGATACCACACTGTTAATCAAATTGCAGTTCATGGGATCATCTCCATGGTTCCCCTAGGAAACCAAAAAGAAAAATTATCTTGGGTTCACAAGAATTGGAATCTGGGTTATCCCATGATCACCCATGGGTCCCCTATTTAAATTTTAGGGTTAAATTTTAAGGTTGTCCATGGTCGCCCATGGGAACCCTACTGTGAACCAATTAGGGTTTGGTATGAAAGACCAATACCTAATCCTTCTTTCTAGTCCCATAAAATTATGAGATCCTTAAGAGAGAGAAAACTCATCTCTTTTTCATCCCATAGAAAGACTGATCTATCCCATACTCGAATGCGCAGCGGAAAGAGATCAATTCGAGTTTCTTTCACATCCCATGATTATCATATAATTAAAAATCAGAGGAATTAACAAGAACTTGTTAACCTGTTGAGTCTCAAGTGTTGCTCCTCCAATTGACAGTGGTTCTTCCTCCAATGAACACATCAGACAAACAAACTTGAACCTCCAATGGTGCAGCCAAGGTTCTTTAAATCAAACCAATAATCTCTTCAGATCTTCAAGCACAAATCTGGGTTTCCAAAACCCTAACTCTCAAAAGCTAGAGAGCAAGAAGGAAAGAGAGAGAGAGAGAGAGAGAGAGAGAGAGACAAAAGTGTGGAGGGGGGAGCACCAAAAATCCGCCCAACGCTGGAAAAACATAGTACCCCCTTCACGTTTTAGGCGTGTACATATCGACAGGGTTTCGAAAACCTTGTATGGATAAATCCCAATGAGAGTCTATTTTTCTCTCCTCTTTGACTTGAACCTGTTTAAATTTGATGGGCTTCTAATTAATGAAGAAGCAGAATCTAATAGGGAATATTTAATCAATTATTTATTTTATATTTAATGGATAAACAAAGAAAAAGTCCAAGTATAATAGTCTCCGTCTCATATGGCGGCAGGGGCTGCGTCCCCCTCTCTTTCGTCGGTTAAATGCTGGATGGGGAATGATTCAGTCGACTATGTCCCTCCCGGCTTCCCTATCAAAATAAAAATAGCACCTTATCTAATAAATTAAATAAACAATTAACTAATTAGCAAATTCCATTTATACCCTCTCATAATAATTAATTACTATGTACCAACCCACCACTAATCAACATCATCATTATGGAATCTAGGGCATATATACATGTACTGTCAAACCTCATTCCATTGAATGTGTCCATACAAGAGCGTCTGTGTACGTGATCAGGTCTCGCAAAACACGATATAATATTTTCAATTAAAACTACATATAATCTATCATTTTATGTGCACATAGGCTTTACAAAAAACCATTTCTAAAGTGGCATTAGATTCAGTTTTCGATCTGACCATCCACAGACAATCTCTATCTTGATGTTCCTCAATCGGACAGTGGTGACCATGTTGAGTAACTCTCTCACTCACGAAATGTTTGCGCATTCCTGTCTGTGGTTTTTAACTGTAAGCATCTCGCCAGGAAGTTGGTGTGCTCATCATGAATTAGGTCGGGGTGGCTGGTGGTTTCGATCTTAGTCATTGATGATCCAAAGAATGCGGTTCATTTCGCAATGCCGAGATCCTCTCAGATACAGGGTCTCGGACACGTCTATCCCATCCTACATTTGGCAGTAATACATGAGGAAATCAACAAAATAGATTCTTCGTCAATACACATCATAATGTGCACTCACATTCATATCCCGACATCAGCATGTCCAGGCATACCAAATGCGACAACCATATGATAAGAGTGTCCAACCCAAACCCTAATCGTGACTACCATTTTAAGTAAAACTTACAGATACATAATACTCAAAAAATTTATATCGCATGTGATAATATGAAACCAAAGTGTATAAAAGGTTCAATACAAATTAAACCGGACCAAACCTGATTTGATGGACACATAAATCCAACACTTTCATCTTAGACAAAGGATAAACATAGAAATCTAAATTCCTCAATAAATAGTAACCACAAATGAATGAGTGTGAAGGCAAAAAGATTAACGGGATTTGGCAATAACTAGCTTCACTAGAGAAAGCCAACATAAGGGAAGTCGTGGAAGATAAGGAGCTCATTTATGAATCCAAGGTGATTCAGGCTTTCAGCCGTCTTAATGGTGTTTATGTTATCAGCTGCTACTGGAATGGTAGATTTTGCTCATGAGATGTTCAATAAAATGTTTGAGACATTCTAAAATCAAGAATGTATTTTAACCAAACATGTATCCAAACAATGTTCTCATTTTCTAGTTCACATTCTTGGAAATGCATACCAAACCATGAACCTGAGTAGAAATCAAGACCCATTCCTTAGATCTGTGCAAAGAACTAGAAAAGGGGAGAACTTTCCCTCACAGTATTGTTGGTTGCACTTCCAAAGATGAGGTAAAAAATGAGGAACGGACTTTCTTGACAATATTTCCTACCCTTTATGTGCTACTTCGCAGGGGAAAAGAACACTTCCAGTATTTTTACCAAGACCCCCAAGTTGTCAAGCTCCGATAGCCTTAGTCAACCTGCCAATATACAACATCAGCGATACTTCATGACGATTTCTAATTCCACTTCAGTTCGGATACCGTTCTTCGCAACCATTCAGAGATTGATACTTGAACAATCATAGGAATTTACTTGTTTCAGTAGCACATCAAAAACCATTAATCAAAGTGCAGAGCTGCAAAAATATTACCAATTCAAGTACACACAAACAGAGAATGGCAAAAAGCAAACTAGCCGCCCCCCATCATTCAATGCGCCTGGAGGGGTTGCAACCTTAGAGATGCACACTTTAACACAAAAAATATATGATGAAACCATTAATCTATTACAACCACAAAAACTTCAGCCTGAACATATTTCATGTTTTTTTTTCTTTAAATCTTTGGTAAACAAAAATTAGAAAAGACACGTCAATAAAGAAAAGAAAGCCATGGCACAACCAGTGAGCCAAAGGTCTCAGGAAATAAAACTGTGCAGAATGTTGAAACTGAATAATGATCTCAAAGAGTTGAAACTGAATATCTTTGTCATCTGTAGTTCAACTTAATACAATAAACAGGATGTCGGATCTTAACGGATGCCTATGTTTTGTACCTTTCTGAAAACAGTGAATCATCCTCTCCAAACCACCAAAATAAATAGAAAGAAAAGAACTACTTCCATAGTTTTCTCAAAGACATGTTCTTCTCTGTCTCCTTCTTCATGACTTTGGCCACTGCCATTTCAAAATCCTCCTGCGTCACATGGACTCTCCTTTCTCTCAGAGCAAACATCCCCGCTTCTGTGCACACGGCCTGCAGACAGGAACAGAACAGTTCAATTGCATGAATAAATTGCTTAAATTTACCCAGTACCAATAGAAGTCCAGAAATTGTAATAACAGAAGTACAATTGGTTCAATGTTTGACCCTTTTTGAGGGAGGGGGTGGGGAAACTCAGGACGTAGTAAATTAACATGCAAATAATAGTGAAAGAAAACAAACAGATAAGAATTATCATAACTGGCGAAACACACCTTGAGTTCTGCACCAGATGCACCATTCATTTTCTCTGCAATCTTCTTCAGATCAATGCCACGCATCAAGTTCATTTTTCTCGAGTGTATTTTTAAGATATCAAAACGGGACTGAAAATAATTAAACATACAGATCAGACACTAAATTAGCTAAAGAACTCGCATAATATAATAAATATGATGTACATGATGCAGATCAGGTCCTACGGCATTCAATTGGGTTCAATTCTGGCCCATATTCTGAGCCATCAAATTAGACTGCACCTGGCCCACAATTTGGGTCACATTCCACCATCAATTTTGTCCGAAGAAGAGATCGAGATTGCTGATTTAAAGGAGGATTATTCCCCAGATTTATTAGCTACTTATTTGCTTATTTATAGGGGATTTAACAGATTTTGTGGAGCCTAGGAGGACAGCTATCAATCAGCACTGGAGGAGATTGTTAAAGTATGTCACGTAGTTAGGGCTGGAAATATCTCGATTAGGATATCATAATATCCTAATAAAGATTTCTCTCTAAATAACTCCTAGTTCTATTAAGTTTAGTCTAATTTATTTTCTATTTATGGATCCTATTATGATTAGGAATCCTTCTTGTAATCTTAGTATTTTTTTTTTTTAAACCCGAATATTACCTGGGACCCGGGCTGGCCCCTAAGCTTTTATTAGAATCAAGAAAAATAATAAAGAATACAGGGGGGGGGGATACCGCCTTACCCCAACCCAGTACATCAATAAGACACACCACTCTAGATTGCCTAACCACCCCATACAAAAACATAAAGAAAAGCCAGCCATTAACATCGTAGGAAAGGCAAACCGGCCTTGTCCTCACGGAGAATGGTATGGAGTTGTCCCAAAGGCATGCTCCCAGGCTCAAACCTGGCAGATGTCTCCGTATCACAAGAATACTTGCTAACCAGTCAGCAGCTCTGTTGCTCTCCCGGTAAGCGAACACAACACTGGCCCGTGTAGCAGCCACTAATTCTTGAATCTCCTTGTAGTAGTACCATCCTTCCCATAAGTTGCACCTCAACAAGTTAACTGCCTTGACAGTTGCTTCTGAGTCACAGTTAACCACCACATCCACTAAACCCATCAGCTTGCACAGTTTCAGCCCATCCCTCAAGGCCCGTAGCTCTGCCAGTGAGTTAGTGCAAGGGCCATAAAAGTTAGCAAAAGCAGCCAAGACTTCCCCTTGTTTATCCCTAATGATCCCCCCGCCCAGCCGCCCAGGCCAGGGTTACCACGACAAGCTCCATCCACATTCAGCTTTACCGCGACGAAAGGGGGACACCAGTATACTGGCAAAGGACGTTTCATCCTGGGGCCTGGTGCTGACAAGCCAAGGCACTGCAAAATCAAACCTTCCCTAGCAGAACTGTGAGAGCCTACCTTAGCCAAATAGGTCAACTCCCTCACCCAGGTTTTGATGCATTCAATGATGGAGCTGGCTGTCCTTTTTTCCCCGTGCCTTCTGAAGTTCCTCTCCTTCCATAGCTCCCAGATGATCAGGGAAGGTAGAATTCCAGTAATATACGCACTGACGTTATTGCAACCCGCCAAACCTTGCCAAAACAGCACCCTACTCCTAGCATCTTGGGTGGGAAGAAGGGGTAAGTCAAAAATTCTGGAGAAGTGTTCCCATACTCTGGTTGTCGTGCCTCCAGTGACGAGGCAATGATCCGTCGTCTCACTACGGGGCCTTCCACAGCAACAGCACTTTGAAACCAGAGGGATACCCAGCGCCATCACAGAGTCATCAGTGGGTATCTTCCCATTTAACAGCTGCCAAGAGAAGAAACCCACTTTCACCGGAAGTGTTTGGTTCCACAGCCACTTTGCATAAGAAACCGTTGCTGCCCCACTCCGCACCACATTCCAAACAGCCTTGGTAGAGAATAACCCGTTGCCACTGGGGGTCCAAACCAACCTGTCCTCGTAGTCCGATAAGTTGAAGGGTCCCGACGAGATATGCTCTCTAACATGGTCCGAGTCTATGATGCATAACACCTCCTGCCTCCAGGAGCCATCCTCACCGATGGCGTCCTTTACTTGCAGCCTCACATCAACGACCAGGCCATTATCCACAGTGTCTATCAGCGGGCCAAAACCTGTCCAGTTATCCAGCCAAAAAAGAACGTTACCCGTTCCTAGTAACCATCTGGAATTGTTCAACAGGAGATCCTTGTGATCCAAAGTGTGCCGCCAAGATTTCGATTCAGTCGTAGATGCCCCTGCTAAAGCCACATGCTGATTTTTTAAGAACTTGGCTTTAAAGAAATCACTCCATAAGGATTGCTCCCTAAGGACCCGCCACAGGCCTTTCAGCCTGAGGGATAGGCCAACATCCTCCAGCAACCTAATCCCCAAGCCACCTTCCTCAATCGGTCTACAGACTCTGTGCCAGCTGACCCAATGCTGTCTCTTCCCCCACTCTGAACTACCCCACAGAAAATCAGCAAAAATTCCATAAATGCGGCGAGTGACAGCCTTGGGTGGAGACAAAGTAGCAAGAACATGTAAGGGGATCGAAGACAATACATGCTTCAAGAGAGTGATCCTGCCTCCTGCAGTCAGTAATTTTCCTTGCCACCCTGCAACCTTAGTTCTAATCTTCTCAATCAAGCCCTCGAACAGATAAATCTTCAGTCTTCCCGAGTGTAGAGGTGCCCCCAGGTAAGTGATAGGGAGAGACTTCCTTGGGAAACCAGTGATCTCCCCCACTAGCCGGGCTCTAGCAGGAGGAGCCAATCTACTTAAAACAAAACAGCTCTTCTGCCTATTGATTAGCTGTCCCGAGGATCCTTCGTATTTGCTGAGGAATCCCATAATCTGCTTAAGTGAGCCTTTAAGCGCCCTTGAGAAAATGATAGTGTCATCTGCGAAGAGGCAATGAGACACCCCCGGGCACCCTCTTGGCAACTTGTAGTAAGAAGCATGTCCTTCTGCAAACAGATTTCTAATACCCCTGCTAAGTACCTCCTCTGCAATAATGAAAAGGGCCGGTGAGAGGGGGTCTCCCTGCCTCACCCCTCTTGTAGAATTAAAAAAAGCCCGCTTGCTTGCCCCCCAGCACTGTTGAGAACCAGCAGTTAACCACCATTTTTTTTATCAAGCTGATCCAGGCATCACAAAAGCCAAACTTTGAGAGAACCTGTCAAAGGAAGACCCATTCTAGCCGATCGTAGGCCTTAGCCATGTTAAGCTTCAGGATAACATTACCCCCTCTCGTTTTCCTGTCGATGTCCTGTGCTGCCTCTTGGACAATAGAAATGGAGTCATGAATACTTTTGCCCTGCACAAACGCCCCTTGCTCCTCTGCTATGACAGACGGAAGGATACCTGCCAGCCTGGATACAAATATCTTGGCAATAATCCTATAAGAAAAATTACATAGGCTATTAGGGCGGAGATCAGACATTACCTCGGGGTTCTCCTTCTTCGGAATAAGCACCAGGTTGGCGGAGGTGAAACTCCTAGGCAGCTCACCCCCAGCAAAAAAATCCTGGACCGTAGCCCACACATCCTGACCTACCACATCCCAGCAAGATGTAAAAACATAACCTGAGAAGCCATCCGTACCCGGAGCACTATCACACGACAAGGAAAAGACTGCCCCCTTGACCTCCTCTAAAGAGGGTGACACAAGGAGCACTGCATTATCAGCCTCGGAAACCACGTTAGGAATCACAGAGAGGAGGTGTTCATCCACCACACAGCCCTGCAAGGTAAAAATGTCTGCGAAATGCCGCACCGCCTCCGCCTGAATCCCCTCCGGGTCCGTAATCCATTCACCATCCACCCCTTTAATTCTCTGAATATTGGCCTGCCTTCTTCGACCATTCACCATTAAGTGGAAGAATTTCGAGTTTCGATCCCCCTCCTTTAACCAAGTCACTCGGGATTTTTGCCTCCAGAAAATTTCCTCCTGTAAAAGAATCTCCTGCAGGTTCTCCTTTGCCAACGATAATGCCTCCCTGGTGGCCTCAGAGGCCTGAAGGTCGCAAGCAGCCTCAGCCCTACACACTGAGTCCTCTGCATCCCTGACCTTTTGGTGGATATTGCCAAAAACCTCCTTATTCCACTTTCGCAGCGCACTGCGAAGAAGCTTTAACTTCAAAAAAAGAGCGAACAGAGGGGAGCCAGACACCGACCGGGCCCACTGTTCCCTAATAAAGTCCAGGAAGTTTGGATGCCTTAGCCACATCTGCTGGAATTTGAAGGAAGAGAACGACTGTTGGCCCGCAACCATGAATGAGAGCCCCAAGGGCGCATGATCAGAGCAAACCCTGTTAAAGTGGGTGACAGTGCTTGTAGGAAAAGCAGAAAGCCAAGAAGTAGTAACCAGGAACTTGTCGAGTCTTGCCAACACCCTACCCGCTCCTTTCTGATTATTAGACCAGGTGAACATATTGCCAACATAGCCCAAGTCAACAAGGCCAACCCTGCTCACAAAAGGGCTAAACTCCTCTAAGGAGAGCGAGCAAGCCGATCTACAACCCAACTTCTCCAACGGGGACAACACAGCATTAAAATCACCCCCTACTGCCCAAGGAAGAAAGAATCCCCTAGAAAACAGCTCAAGCTTCTCCCACAACACCCTCCTCTCCATGGCTAAGCATCGGCCATGGACAAAAGTGACAAGAAACGCCCCTTTGCTGGCCTTCTCACACTCGAGAGTGATAAATTGGTCATGTTCCTCCACTACTCTGACTTTAACAGTAGCCTTCCAAAAAACCCAACACCTGTCTACCAGGTGTAGGTAATCCAACCCAATTTTCCGCAGCACAAACCGCGCCTTCGAAACCTAAGCTTTAGGTTCAGCTATAGCAACCAAATCCACTTTGTGCAAGCTTACCCAAGTTTTCAACCGCCTAATCGTGGGCTTATTTCCAACTCCTCGGGCATTCCAAAAAACACAACTCATGAGGAAACATTGCTAGGGGCGGCTGTCGATCGTATCGATCTTGTTACTCGTCTTTGGGCTTCTTCCCCGCTATGTCTCCCCTGTCTAACCTTCTTGATTTTCTTTCTGTCATACATAAATGCTGCTCCAAGAAACGTTGTTTTACGGTGCACTTGGCTGCGAACTCGTCGACCTGCTGGCGCAGAGGCACTGCTCCCTGGTTCAAGCCTACCAAGAGATAAGCGAATCCTCTCTTCTAAAGTCGAGCTGAACGCCCTCAAGCTGTCTAACATCGATTGTTGTTCCGGCATTGGGCCAGTCAAGCCTGAAATAAAACCATCGTCCTTTGAGCCCAAGGCCAAAAGCTCATTATCAAAATAGCGCTGAGTAACGTCGCCCCCAGGCTGCAAACAAGCTCTACTGGCATCACTGCCTAAGCCCAAAGAAGCCTCATTGGCCAAAGGATCCACCATCGATAAGCAACGCCCCACCGAAAGGCCCTCTTCTAGCCCATCTCCTTCCACGGCGCCAGCGCCAGTCTGCACAGCCTCCTCCACTAGCAGCAAAGAGCTACCCACATCTAACACTGGTTGCACCTCCCAAGCCAACCCCGCAGGCTCCACCGGCCTACTACTCAACACTAAGGCTGACCGCTGCTGCTCAGCCCTGAATCCCGCAGTTCTAGCATACTCTGTTTCGACCGAAACTGCAAAGACGTCAAGCAACTCCCCCTCTTCCACGGCAATGGAGGAGGACACCCCCTGCTTCAACGGCAGGGCAAACCAGTAGAGTTGAGTCACTCACTGCGCAACCATCCCCTGTCTGGTCCTCTAAGAGCAAGGCACTAGCAGCGGAAACACCAAGCTGCCCCTCCTTCGTAGCCAAAGGGAGATCTTCAATCACCTGCCTCAATGCCGGCCTCCAGCGCCCCCTCCTCCAGCGACGAACTGTAGGAAGAACCTGGCCCTGAGACACTCCGTCCTCCACCACCCCCCTAAGCGAGGTTCCCTCGCTGTGAGGAATAAAAACTCCAGTCGCGGTTCTATCCTTGCGCACTTCGTCAGCCACTGCATCGACAATTGCTTCAGTCGTATTGTCCCCCTCTGCAGGCTCCCTTCGAAAACCACCAGGCATCCTTCGCAACACCTTCCTGCAAAGGTCCTTCAAATGACCGATCTTAAAGCATGAATCTCAGTAGGGAGGCAGCCTCTCATAAGTCACAGGTTGATGAAAGCCAGCAGCACCACAGCCAATCCAAATTTTGTTCGACAGAGAGGCTCGCAAGTCCACCTCCACGCAAGCACACGCCACCACAGTGCGAGTACAGTTCACCGTAGCAGCATCCACCTTAAGAACTTTGCCAATTGTTCCCGCTATCGACACCAAGTAATTCCCCTGATAAAGGTTAACCGGGAGGCCTGGCAATGAATCCATACTAGGGCCAACGGAGATTCCCACCCCGATGTGAAATCAGAAGTCCATTTCATAAAACGGAAGAGAAAACCTTGTATGCGCATATGCTCCTTCATCCAAACCTTCACGTAGTCAGCGTGAACCATAAAATAAGAGAACATCGCCTTGTAGCGATTTTGCAGCGTTTCTTTGACCCAAAAAAGAGAGGGCTTACCATAGCTGCATTTGGCAACCAAAGCAGTCGCGAAAGCCTGCTCCGAGAGTTGCAGTTCCTCCGTGGTGAAAAACACCGCAGGTGTTCCAAAATATAAGGTAGGTTTTTTAATTTCCAAGTTAACAGGTGACAGGGCCAAAGAGCGAGACACCACTGAGGCGAAGGAAACCCCACCACACACAGCTCCAGGGCATGGGGGACCAAGCAGTGGATCCTCCCGAGGAGGAGCCGCCATCGCCAAAACCACATGTGAGAAGAAACCCTAATTGTGCGCCACCAGAGCAAACATGCGCACCTGAGACATGAGATTGTAATCTTAGTATTTGAGTAATATAAATAAGACAATAAGGGGGGGGGGAGAGGGGAACTATGTGCTCGATTCTTACCACCAACAGTCCCCTTTCCTCCTCTCCATCTCTTCTCTTCTAAATCTCTGTTCTGGCTATATGGTATCAGAGCACAACCATTAGGTTGTTGTCTCCTACGATTCTGGTCTGAGAGTCTTCTCAAGTTTTATTTTCTTCAAGGGGTGCAGCACCCTCTGCTGCATATTGCTATGGATTAAACCCTAGATAGAGTTCTCAATTGAAAACTAAGGGTTTACTACTACTACTGCTTACCTGAAGTACAAGATCGATTGGGGATTTTCAAGTTGAAGCTGCTTCTACAACATTACTTCTATTCCTAACTCTGATCCAGTCAGTGGATCGATTCTACACTTGAAGATTGCAACATAATTTGCAAAGAATTTTACCTTCTATCACCTGCGGTTTCCTATTAAGGGATTAATATCAGGTGATTTGTGTCCAATTGATCAAATTTCTGGTTTCCTCCTTCAGGTACAACCTTCGATTCCTATTTTCCACTGGTATTTGGTTGAGTGTGGGTTTTTTCAAAACCTAACTCTGCCGATTGACTTGCTGCCTTAAATTTGGATTTTTCAACCCTACCCTTGCCATCACTGCTGCTATTGATTTGTTTTCTGCTCTACTGTTTTTGGGTTTTCAAACCCTCCCTTTACTATTCCTGCTGGAAGTTTTGGGTTTTGAAACCCTATCCCTGCCAGTGGCCTTATTATATTACTGTTGGGTTATATAACCCTAATCTGGGTTCTTTTAAGAATCTGACACTGCTGCAGCTACTGCTGCTGATACTGTTTTAGGGTTCTTTGTTATCCTGATCTGGTTCTATTCAAGAACCAATTGCATTACTACTGCTGTTATTTATGAGAATTGTTCAACTACCATTATGGCTGACCTTAAACTACCATCGGACAATGTCCAAGTTCAGATTACTACTATAAAACTCTCCGGAGTTTCCAACCATCTTTTATGGGTCCAGACTGCATGCATATATTCATACCAAAGAAAAAATAAAATACATTACTGATGATCCAAAGGACCCTGCTTCGGTTACAGCTCATGATGAGTGGATGCGTGAGAACTCTATTATTAAAATATGGCTATGGAACAATGTTGAGCCTGCTTCTATTGCATCCAATGTAATGTTTCATACTCTTGCCAAAGATGTCTGGAATGATTTGCGTGAAAGTTTTCTCAAGAAAGGAATATCTACCGCATGTATGATCTCTATGAAAAGATTTTTACTTTCCAACAGGGGGATAAATCCTTGAGTAAATACTTTGCCAATTATAAGGGCATGGTTGAAGAACTCCAGATACATCAGCCCTCACTACCAATTTGGATTAATTAAAACAAAAACGGGCTGAGTTCCATGTTGCTAAATTTCTGGATGGATTGCAATGTGAAAGGTCAACTACTCACAACGGAGAAAGTTCCCTCTCTTAATGAAGTGTTTTCCTGTATCAATCGACTGGCTACTCCATCTAAACTTGATAATGCTACCAAAGAAAGTTCTGCCTTTGTTGCTAATTGTAGTCGCAGACGTGGTCTTGGCCAATCAAGGGGTCATAGCCGTGGCACGGGTGGAAGGGGTGCCAATTCCCAATCTTTTGATAAATCTTCCCGACAATGCTCTTATTGTGGCAAACAAAATCATACAGTAGATACTTGTTGGGCTAAACATGGCAAGCCCAACAGGGCAAATGAATGGGCCCATACAGCCATGACTGACAACCATACTGAGAAACCTACCAGTGATATGAATCAAAGTTGCACATCAAGAACTTCATCCACTGTGTCACGTGATGATTACAATCAGCTGGTCAAATGTCTGCAACAACTTGAAGCTGCCTTTGCCTCCACTTCCACCGCCACTTTAGCATATAAAGGTAACTCAGTATTTTATCCTTCTTCTATATCTTGGCTTATTGATTCTGGTGCTTCATGTCATATGACTGGTAAGTCTAGTTTGTTTTCTTCTCTAAATCAAGTACAAACCTCCTCTAATGTTGTCCTTGTTGATGGGTCCTCTACTAAGGTCAAGTCACGGAAATGTTTCCCCAACTTCTTCCTTATCTTTTTCTCCTGTACTTCATGTTCCTAAATTAGCTTTAAGTCTTTTATCTGTTAGTCAACTTACTAAATCGCTTAATTGTTTTGTGACCTTTTATCCTTCTTATTGTGTTTTTCAAGACCTTTAGACAAGGAAGACGATTGGTGGAGGGCTTGAGCGTGATGGCCTGTATTACCTGGATAGCACAAGCCCTTTTACTACAGCTACATCTACAATTATACCTACTACCATGCAATGGCATTTATGCCTTGGACAACCATCTCTCCCTAAACTACAGTTGATGGTTCCTAGTTGCAAGTCTACATCTTGTCTTGAATGTGAAGCTTGTGAACTGGGCAAACATCACCGAGCCTCTTTTCCTGCTCGTATTACACCTAGAAGTTCTTCATTGTTTTCTTTAGTGCATTCTAACATTTGGGGTCCGTATCGTGTCTGTAATAGGTTAGGTTTTTCTTATTTTGTTAGTTTTGTGGACGATTACTATCGTTCCACTTGGGTTTATTTGTTGAAAGACCGGATTCAATTTATTACTATATTTAAAAAATTTTATCAGGAAATAAAAACTCAATTTGCCAAGTCCATTAAAGTTTTTCGTTTTGACAATGCTCTTGAATACACTCAAACTGAGATTTTTTATTTTCGTCTCATTCATGGTATTGTTCACCAAACTAGTTGTTTGTACACCCACAGCAAAATGGAGTGGCCGAACGCAAAAATAGACACTTACTTGAGGTGGCCTGGTCCATTATGCTCCACATGAATGTACCCAAACATTTTTGGTGTGATGTTGTCCTCACTGCTTGTTATCTTATTAATCGTATGCTGTCATCCGTTTTAAATCATACAATTCCTTTTCCTCTTCTTTACCCAAATCGTCCTTTGTTTACTTCTCCACCACGTGTGTTTGGTTGTGTATGCTTTGTTCACATCCTTCACCCTGTCGTTGATAAGTTATCCCCTCAGCCTATTAAGTGTATTTTTCTTGGTCACTCTAGGACCCAGAAAGGATATAAATGTTTTGATCCGGATTCCCATAAACAGTTTCTTAGTGATGGCATTATCTTTTTTGACATTACTCATTTACTTCTCCTACACCGTCTATTGTACCCAATGAAGATCTTCTAGGTCCTCCCATACCTGTGCCCATACCCATCTCTCCACCAACTAAGGTTTATCAACGTCTCCGCCGTCGCCCACGTGTTTTACCCTCCATTACCGCTGAGCCGGCCCCATTAACCCTGATCCATTACCTTCTGCTCCTAGTGTTCTAGAGTTGCCATCCACTACTACAGACGTCGCTCCCCCTGCCCCGTCATCTGATTCTAATGTAGAGGTCTCCCTTGACTTACTAGTCACTGTCCATAAAGGTACTCACTCTTGTACTTAAAAATCTCATCAATCACTCATTATTTATCCCATTGAAAAATATGTATCAATTTCTCAACTTCCACCCCACTATCACCCACTTGCTTCGGCTTTGTCAACTAACTTTGTCCCTACAACCCATCGTGAGACTTTATCTCATCCTGACTGGAAGGCAGCAATGGACACAAAAATGGATGCATTACATTCTCGCAATACTTGGACTCTGGTTTACCTACTGGGAAGGATCTTGTCAGGTGTCGTTGGGCTTATATTATCAAATACAATCCTTATGGTTCTATTGATCGTCTTAATGCCCACCTGGTTGCCAAGGGCTATACTCAGACTTATGGTGTTGACTATTTTAAGACCTCACCTGTTGCTCGCTTGAATTCAGTTCGGGTTCTTATATCTTTGGTCGTCAACTTAGATTGGCCGCTATATCAGATGGATGTCAAGAATGCTTTTCTTTATGGTGATCTTCAGGAGGACGTTTATATGGAGCAACCTCCCGGGTATGTTGCTCAGGGGAGGATTCTACCAAAGTATGCCGACTTTGCAAGGTAATCTATGAGTTGAAACAATCTCCAAGAGCATGGTTTGATAAGTTCAGCTCCATTATTACTGAATTTGGGTTTTCAGTGTTACTCTGACCATTCCGTCTTTGTTCGCCACCAAGGCTCAAGGATGGTTATAATAATAGTTTATGTAGATGACATTATTATGTCTGGTAATGATGCTTCTAGTATTGCTTAGTTCGAGATTTCAGTTCGACTGAGATTTCGACCCAAACCCACCTTTAAGTTGTCAAGATCTAGACAGAACTCGACTATCTCGGCAGAGAAGTGCGTGTGTGCTGTGGAGCTCATTTTTTACGGTGGTTTCGACGAAGAACTTAGCGGAGATAAGGAAGAGGTTACAAAACCTACAAACTTGCAAGATTTGTGAGAAATCATCTAACATTTGAAGAAATTTTTTAAGGTAAACCATTTTTTCCCCAAATCTATTTTTTTCAAAAAAAATTGTTCAAATCTTAATGAAATCATGTCAATTTAATATATGTTACATAACTTGGCCGATCTATGACTTGGAGTCCGGATTTTTTTCTGTTATTATTTTTTTTTCAAATTCTACAAAAAATGAATTTTTTGAAGAAAAAAATAGGATCAATAGTGATTATTTGGAAGTGATTTTCATGCATGTTGGATACCTTTGGATGTTCTGCGGCCTCATGAAGTCACTTTTTTTTTCACCCATAAAAAATATTATTTGAATTAATAAAAATATTATTAAATTTGCAAAAAATATTAAATATTAAGGAAAAATAACTATTTTTTGCTGGAAAATTATGTACAACATGTCCTATATGTCCAAATTAAAATCATGTCAAATACATCATTCCATTATAATGTTTTATACTTTAATGTATAAATACAAATATTTTTAATAGAAATTCTAAATTTTATTTTTAATTAAGAAATAAATACTAGGGTTAGGAGATAAATATAAGATAGCTATTTGATTGTTTTAGTAGCTTGAGATTATGTTTAATAGTTACAAATACATTACTTTAAGTCTTTAATAGTTACTAATACATGTTTATTGATGTATTAGTGTAAAAAGTAAGACATTTGGTACCATAGTTGTCACGGCGTCACGGCGATCCAAGTCGATGGAGGGGTGTCACGTCGATATATCGACATGTTGCCCGCCATGGCTTTGCCATGGCGAGCATGTCGACCATGTTTTATTTTTTATTTTCTCTATTTTTAATGTTTTAATAGATGTATACTCAAACCATGTTTTATTTTTTCTCTATTGTTTCTCAAGTTTTAAGAAGAAAATTCAGAAATCGAAGAAGAAATCGAAGAGGGAAAGAAGACAGGAAGAAGAAATCGAAGAAGAAATCGAAGAGGGAAAGAGAGACAGGAAGAAGAAATCAAAGAGGGACGCCATGGCGTAGGTCGCCATGCAACCCTCTCCAGCGCCAGGACGCCATGGCAACGCCATGACAACTATGTTTGGTACACAATGGGGGACCATGGTGAGATAGCATGGCAACATGGAGTCCCAATGTTGGAGGATAAAAAGAAATCCAAGTGTTGATATTGTGAGAAGTTGCTTAATTTTGGAGGGGCCACTAGATTAAAGCAGCATTTTGGCTGATGGCTATAAGGATGTGGCCAAATGCACCAATGTTCCTTATGAGGTGCAGCAGGCCATATCAAAGCACTTAAGAGGAGGAAGAGAAAGGAAAGCTAAAAGAGAGAGGCAACAAAGAGACTATGAGGCAGTACTAGAGAGGACTGGTATAGAGGTCATTGTAAATGATATTGAATATATGCCTCCTCCTGATGATTTCCAATCAGAGGTTGAGTAGAGAATCTACCAGCAAACTTTGGTAGCTAGTAGACAATCATTGCATTTTGAACATATGAGGGCATATGAGCAGCCAAGAGGAGTTGGTGGATCTGGCTCAGCTACACCAGAGGCAGTGCAACAAGATGAGAGGAGGAAAAGCAGAAGACAGAATATGAGGGAACCCCCATGACCCCCAACCCGACTACGAGTACATTCCCCGGATCCCATTCTTCAGCAGGATCCCACAATATTCAAGCAACAAGATGCCTACCAACCAACCATCCTGCAAATGTTGATAGTAAAAAGGATGAAGCATGGGATGCCTTTAGCAAGTTTATGTTCTATAATAGCATACTACCTAATGTAGCACAGGGAACCTACTATCATTCATTCCTCGACGCTGCAAGGAGGGCTGGCCCAGGATTGAAGGGGCCCACACCATATGAGTTGATGAATGTCTATTTGCCTAAGGAGAAGGAGTTGGAAGACTACATAGGGACTTTAAAGCCAAGGTGGGAGAGGTATGGAATTACCATTATAGCTGATAGTTGGACTGGACCAAAAAAAAACTATTTTACAGTCTATTATCAATTTCATAGTGAGTTTTAATGGTAAGACAATATGCTTAAAGTCTTTGGATGCATCAAAGGAAATAAAGGATGCTTCATATTTGTATAGGGAACTAAAGACAGTGGTGGAGGAGGTAGGATCAAAGATCGTTATCCAAATTGTGACAGATAAAGGTTCTAACTTTAAAAAGGGTGGGGAGAAGTTGATGAACAAAAAAAGCAAGAAGATCTACCTCTTTTGGACTCCATGTGCAATGCATCCATTGATTTAATACTGAAGGACATGGGGAAGAAAACTTTGGTGGCAAGTGTAGTCAGGAGGGCAAGATAAGTGACCACATTTGTATATAACCATGGTTATGTATTAAGTCACTAACAATTTATATATGTCATTACCACTTTACCAGCATACTATCTCAATCCAAAGTATCACTACTAGCATAATCTTAGGCTAGACACAGAATTGCTAGAGGCAGTTCAAAATGTTATTGAGAAGTTGGAGCCAAATGCATCGATACAAAATGAGGCAAATGATGAAGTGAGAGTATGGGACTTGGTAGAGTATTGAGCCAAATGCATCAATACAGGTTGAGGCTTATTGTCCTGTGTACTAATTACTAAATATTAAATACTAATGCAAGACATGTTTGAATTTTGAAATGAAAAGATCCAATACTTCAGAGAGGCTAGCGCAAGTTTAAGTCGAAAAGCTGCAGTGGAGGGTAAACAAAAGTCGGACCCTGGTAGGTGGCATTACATTTATGAATTATAATTTTATCCCTTTAAGATATACATATTCCTAATATTCTATATTTGCAATGCAGCCGACTGGTGGGTGCTTTATGGTATAAGTTCACCCAACTTGAGGAAGATAGCAGTTAGAGTGCTCGCACAAACTTGCTCATCCTCCGGATGCAAGCGCAACTAGAGCACATTCTCATTAATTCACACGAAGAGGCAGAACAGATTGGGTCACCAACGACTGGAGCAGCTAGTGTATGTGCATTATAATATGAGACTAAGGATGAAGCACATACATGAAGGAATGGGCAACAATGATAAAGAACCAATCGAGCTAGAAAACATTTTCCAGGAGTCTGATGATGATGAGGATCCCCTATTCCAGTGGGTGAGGGATCATAGTGGACCAAATGGATCAGGCTGGGGGTGGGCCCGATCCCATCATTACGAGCACAACCGGCACAAATGTTGACAACTATATGTCGAAAGAGGAGTGTGTGCATTCAGAGTCGCTGAAACCTTTTGAGACTGCAATTGGAAGTGTTGATGATGAGGAACACCAGTATGATGATGATAATGATGGTGGTGATGGTATGATGATGGTGATGGTGATGACCCTGGTGGTGGCATGGCGAGTGGTGGTTATTATGATATTGTCATAAGGGGACAAAGGTGGGGCCTATGCGTTATACAGGTGAGAGTCAGTTTACGGATGCCACATAAGATCAAGACCATGGTTCCCCCGCTACGTACCAGAGACGCCTGCATCGCAAACAGTCACAAGCTCAAGATGATGACATGAGTATGAAGACCATGTTTGAAAGTTTCGGAAGCATGAGTATAGATACTAGTAATGAGCGTCAGTCATGGCATGCATCTCAACTTCAGTATGACTATGATTATGGCCAGGAGAGCACTGATTCCAAACATAGTAGTTATAGCCAGTTTGGGCAGCTACAGTCAATACATGAGTTCGACAATCAAATCACTAGGTCAGGTTTTGTGGACATATTCCCAGTCCCAACCCAGCCATACCCATACATGTCGATGGTAGTTCAGTAGCCTGGTGGAAGTAGCAGTGGATTGATCTCATCGCAACCGCTTCTTCTATACCCTAGGATAGGGAATTTGGAATATGTTGATGACAACACTCAAATGAGTTGTGTGAAGACTATGTGCAATGCTTCAGCAGCACTATAAATGGGAAGACTATGTGGCACAAGCTAGAGTTGAATACTTGATTCGGCAATATGGCATGGGATGATAGATGTAATAAGTTAGGATTGATGTATTGTACACTTTTACATTCGTAATGTTCATTTGTCGTCAAGCTAGCAACGCTACGAGTAAGCCTAAAGCTAGTTGTTTAAATTGTTTTATATTAATTGTATGATTTGATTACATTCAATTACTAAATTACGTATAGAATAGGGCCTATTAGTACGTCGTCGCCTACCAACCTAGGGTTTGAAGTGAAACTCCTATTTGGACTTTGCTTTTTTAAAATCTGATAGTGTTTAAATGGCCTAAAATAGGCCAAGTACCAAATTTCAGCCCAAAATAGGTCTAAAACCCACCGAAACCAGCCATCAAGCTCCAAAAAAAAAATTTGCACCAACTCAACAAGATCTCGGCCCAACTCAATTTTTGTCAAGGCGAAACCTGTACCAAAACCAAGTTCTTGAACCTTGCTTGTCAAGTTTAGGTCAGCCTTTAACGATCCCAACCAAAGCTTAGCAATTTGGGTTGGTCCCAAATGCAACAACTGCATCAAGTCACCCTAGCTTATGCGAGCTTTCCTCGCTCGAAATATTCGTTTTATCTCACAACAACTTCTCTTATTCTACTCTCTTTTCTCCAATTTGTTTCCCTAATCGCAGACGTAGAAATTCTTTCAGTTCATTAATGAACACATGCTAGTGTTCGTTTGTTTTGTTACTGCTCTCCCTCAGTGAGCAATAGCATGCCCTTAATAGCTAACTCTATCCTCTCAATGGCTTCTTTCTCACTTCTTCCAATGCGAGGGATTCAGGTTGCTGCTTCCGCCTCGGCTTCAAATTCAGCTTCTCAATTGGAGTCCCTAGCTTCCATGACAGAACGTTGGAAGCCCTTGTGTTTGTCCTATACCCAAGGCAAGTGCACAGAGGAAGCTCAACCATCCTGAAACCTTTTGAAGCTTAACTTTGTTTTTATTTTCTCTCGGTTTCATCCCGGCTTGCTTCTTCCATGCTCGATTATTAGGTAAAATTTGTAATTTCTAACTGCTTAGCTACATTTTCTCTCTTGCATACCAGGTGCTTGATCAAGATAGTCAAAAAGCATTCACCTGATGACAATTCAGTTTGTGAAGCAAACATACTCTGTCTTGATATTCTAGATGCCAGTTGTATATGTGAATGACATTTTGAAATTTCTTTGGCACTGCAGACATATGATCTTTTGCACCTAGCAAAGTTCAATCATAATTGTTCCAAATATTTTCAAGTAAATGCTGCTGACCTCAACTGTTTGCGCTCTCAGCATCTAGATTATTTTTTGGTGCTCAACTTGGAGGAGAAAGTTGAGATTCTTGAGTTTCCTATCATAATCATTGATGAAAAAACCTTGGATGTCGTGGATTTCTTTCACAGGTACAGGTTGAACTCAACTTGCAAAAATCGTATTCACCCTTCAAATCCCTATTTTCTCCGAGCAAAAACAAAACACAATTGATGCAACTAACATTTTATCCACAAGCTGCTCTGAAAATTAGTCTTGAGTTTCTAGGAGTGGCATGTTTGACACATGACTACCAGTGGAATTAATGTCCTTTCTCTAAGTATCTTAAAAAGCGGGTGTAAGACCTTAGTTACATTCAATAAGATAAAACAGATATGGGGTTCACAGTGTTGACACATCAGAGAGATCAATATATGATCAGGGGGAATAAAAGGATGGTACAAAGTTAAAGGGGACTAATCTACAATAATCTCACTGGTACCTGGGGCATCAGATATTGTCGTTTGAGTTTGTGTTTCTACTTTCTAAATCTGGTTGTAGACTCAATTTTAACTTCATGTGTCTTTAGCACAAACTAGTAGAGCACTTGGGGATTCCCTAAGAGATGGTGATTCGAATCCTTCAAGACGCATTGAATTTTCTTATGTCTAATTTTCTAAATTCTTATGGCATGAATGGAAATGATAGCAATTTATACAACATTGTAGAATTGAAAAGATGGACAAAAGTGTCGAAACAACCTCCCTCCTCCCCCCCCCCCCTTTTTTTGGGGAAAAGATGGACACAAGTTTCCTGCTGCATTTATGCAAATTTGAAGTAGTTACTCTTGTTATTATAATTGGATAATGGTCAATGACATTTATGCAAATTTAAGGCTTTGTAAAAGTGGAGAATGGGATCTGAATTATTAAAATGGCATTTATGTAATAATCAGTGTAGGAATTGTAGTGATTCTATCAATTGCATACCAAGCGCTAAATCTGCTCTGAGTATATCAATTCCAGAAATGTTTACCATGCGTCGATCTCACTCTCAAAAATCATGAACTCAAAAAAAAAATCAATTCCAACCAGAATCAAGGAATTGGGAGCGGAATTGCTATCAATCAGGGCCTGATTTTCTGGAATCTGATTTCTTTGTTATTAAACCTGAGATTTCAAATCAGATTTCATATATAGCCATCACACCATGTGTTGAGTTGATCTCTGGTTTCAAAATTGAATCTTGCTACTGATTTCCTAGAGTCCTACCTCAGGTCTGACTCTTCAGTTTTATCCTATTTGCGAATCGATTTCTAGTTTCTGTTTCAGATTGATGAACCTATTGATATTGCTGACTTCTGTTGCTGTT
The DNA here is from genome assembly GCF_018873765.1 of Telopea speciosissima. NCBI lineage: Eukaryota > Viridiplantae > Streptophyta > Magnoliopsida > Proteales > Proteaceae > Telopea > Telopea speciosissima. Next base: position 27,659,997 of record NC_057923.1, read on the forward strand.
TTGATCATCTTCATTTACTGGTTTGATCCCATTACAATCTGAGATCAATTATTCTGTTCTTGAAACCCTAATCTAGTGTCCTAATTTCAGTATGATACTATCATATCTTCAGATCAGACCCTCAGATTTTGAGGATTTATTTTCCTTTATAAATCTGACCATCGACCAGCTTTGGACTGAATCAGAACCATGGATTGTCTGTTACTCTGTTATTATAAATCTCTCGAATTCTTTATTTCTTAACCTACTGCAATTCTGGTTCATTATTGGATTTCTGAACCTATTCACTTTAGGTTTCTAGAAACCCATCACAAATGCCTTATAAGTTGGGAAAGTTTTCAGGGATTATGCCTGAATTATTAGGATTTTATGATGAACATGGAATTTACCTCCTCGTTAGGGTTTGGGAACTCAATCTTCCTGTCAATCCTTCCAGGCCTAAGGAGTGCTTGATCCAGAATATCAATCCGATTTGTAGCCATTAGAACCTGTGCGGAGAAAGCACTAGTTATGATAGGCCCACCAGATGAATTCTGATTCTTACATCATGGTGTTAAGATTCTAAACAATTTCCATAATTTAATATTAAAGAAACAGTAAGTACTTTAATCTTGTTTGAGGCCTCAAACCCATCCAGCTGATTGAGAAGCTCCAGCATTGTCCGCTGTACTTCACTGTCACCATTTCCAGTCCCAGATTCCATTCGAGCAGATCCAATGCTGTCAATTTCATCCATAAAAATGATTGACGGAGCATGTTCCCTGTGAAAGCAAGATTCACAGAAGCCATAAATAAGACAAACTTGAGCAATCATGTCAAGCAGATGCATACATGTCAACATCGGCAACTCAATTGGACACAGAGAGAGAGAACCACTCTCCAAAAGATTGCTTCTCTTGGTGCAGAGGTATGGCTACGTGCAATGGAAGCATTAAAACATTCAACTATCTTAGAAACAGATAAACAAAACAAACAAAAAACCATTAAAACCTAAATCAGGAAGACTTCTGCGAAGAAGAATTGTCAACAGCTGCTAGGTAGATTAAGCTATATTAAGTTGTCCAAGGAGGGGAATCAAGCAAACCTGGCCATAACGAAAAGCTCTCTGACCATTCTAGAACCTTCACCGATATACTTCTGAACTAACTCAGAACCAGAAACCCTGATGAACGTACAATCAGTATGATGAGCTACTGCCCTTGCCAGCAGTGTTTTCCCAGTACCAGGTGGCCCATAAAGCAGAACTCCCTATCAAGTTCACCATGAAAATTAATTAGTTAGGTCTCTGAAGGAACATTGTCATACAAATTTTATAAGTTGAAAGTTGCAAAGTTGAAAAACTTTGGCAATGTTAAATTACCTTAGGCTGAGCAATTCCAAGACTCTCAAATAATTCAGGGTGTTTGATAGGAAGCTCAATGACCTGAAGATCAAGACACAGCAAACATAGCAATTAATAGAGCCATACCCTAATGAAACCATTTTCAATGAAATGCATCAAAACATAGGACACAGCTACACATAATTTAAAAAATAGAAAAAAAAAAAAGCATCCCAGTTCACAAGGCTACCGCTATTGCAGAGTCTGGGAGGAGCAAATGTACACAGCCTTACCCCCTACTTTGCAGGAGAGGCTGTTTCCAAGTTTTGAGCCCGCAACCAACAGGCGGGTTGCAATAGCACCACTTTAACTGTTGCACCAAGGCTTGCACATAGGTACACATAATTAACCAACCCAAAATTCAATTATAAACATATAAAGCAAAAGTCTTTAGGGCAAAACAGTACACACTTTTGTGATCTTGGGATCACACCCATCCTGAATGAGCAGAAGAGACAACCCCCCCCCCTCCAAAAAAAAAAAAAACCTTTTTTGTGATCTTGGGATCACACTTGGGCCTTGTACAGTAAAGAGCCTCGTTTGGGGGATTTCTCTTCCCCTGAACAGAACTTGTAACAACAACTAGTATGACGATGATAAAAGAAAGACCCTTCCAGACAATTCTCATTCACCATGAACAAAAATAATAACAATGACAATGCCGATAATAAATTTGAACTTGTCAGCAGACAAACCTCCTTGATCTCTTTGATTTGCTGGTCAAGACCACCAATCATATCATAAGTTGAATCAGGAACCTTTTCAACTTTCATAAGATTCACCAGAGGATCTACTTTGCTGGGCAAGATTAAGTGAAGTACATAGCTATCATTACGAAGAGCAACTCTGGTTGACGGCGTGATCTTTGTGATATCAATGTTCTTATCGATATCCACAACATACTTCCCCTCTGGGTGCACCTAAAATACAGAAAAGGAGGCAACAGTCAATTAATCCACAACAGTAGGACCCATCTATTGCAACTACAAATAGAACAGCGAAGTTCCATTAATTTACTGGTAGTAACTAGATCCAAAATGAACATGAGAATTCTTTCTACCTTGCATGCTTCCAAATAACAATGACAATGAGAGGATAATATACCACTTCCTCCTTTACCTTTTCAATTTGCACTACATAAAACTACCTTCCATTTTCAAGAAACCTCATTGTCTTATTACAAATGAAAAGAGAGTTTTTCCCACTGATATTATAAAAAAAAATATATAGGGTGTAGAAGGTGCAAGAAAAGAGAGCAACTAGTTCCACTTCATAGGCACACAAAACAATATAATCAATGTACTTGTTCAATTTACTTTCAAAGAACAATTCTTTAAGGATATGAGGGAAGTGCAATTTTATATAACACTAAACACTAAGGTGCTTTAGAAAAATATATATATATCAACAGGTAATCATGGTGAAAGGCAACTTAAGAAACCATTAAAGAATTAAAAGAGCATTATTTGCACAAGTAGCAAAACAAAGAAGTCGGCAAATTTAAACCTCTGTCAACACTCAAATCAGGCACACTAAACACCAACGACAAATCTACAAGAGACCAATTATGTGGTCAGCCTACATTCCTATGGTTTGTTTGTAAAAGTCACTATGGTTTGTAAAAGTAACCATGGTTAGTTGGGTGTGGTAGTTGTAATAGTAACTAAGTTGGTGGTTGTCGTAATAGTTACCATTGGTGGTTGTAATAGTGTCTAGGTTGTTGGCTAGGGTAGCTATAAATAGCAACCCTCCTCTTCATTGTAAGGCATCCTTTGAAAGACAATACAAACCATCTCCTGGTATGTAGGGGAATACCTAGAGACTAGGGTTCTGATGAGGATATCAGCCCAGTTAGTCAAAAATTTAAAGTGTACCAGAGACAGAGACAGCAACACAGAGGTCAGCCTACTTAAGCCCAATTGTGGATGGATGATGAGTTCAGAGGCTGCCGTATTGCTAGGAGGACATCACCAAAGCTAGCCCCACATTGAAATCGATTTGAATCAATTTATTTTATTGGTTCTTTGGTTCGATTGGTTCAGCCCCACATGGACACTTGCGATTCATATAGTTACTAGGAGTCTAGGATAGTTTATTATTATTTGTTACCTTTTTACTTTTACTTTTTACTTAGAAGATTTAATTCTCTTAGGATTTGATTTTATTTACTTTCTATGTTTATCGTGTAGGGATAGGATTTTATTCTCAGCTTATAAAAGCATGTAAGGCTGCGGCCAAATTAGTTATTGATGAATAAAATAAATAACTCTCTCTCTCTCTCTCTCATATTAATTTTCTTCTACTTCTTACCACCATCAAATTCAGATTTAATTCCCCTTCCCCTGTTTTATGACTTTAATTACTAATATCCTATTTTGAGGATTATTTCCATTGAATATCTTGCAGTTTCTTTTATTTATTGGCTGCATAATTAAGAGCTAGCTTGACACCTAACATTTTCAGTATAGTGAAGGTACTCACTCGATTTGATATTATGCTGCCCATGTTCTTTATCCCTATATTTCCCTAGTGACGTCATGTCAAGTTGTTGCATGTTAGCTAGGATTTCTATTGATCATTGTTTCATTAAAATTCTGTCTTTTCTTTATATCCATGTTTATCATATATGCTGCTGTCAGTCATTGTTTACAGCCCCTCCCTAAGGTTTATTCATGTTAGCATAGCCTACCCAACCAACCCTTGTATGAACCCTAGTCTCTAGGTTTTCACCTACATCAATTCTGGTATCAGAGCAAGGTTTAGGTGTCTAGTTGCTGCTGGTTGTGAGCAAGGTACTAAAACTCGGAACTTGGTACCAACTCGACCCTTGGAAAAACCGAGACAAGTCGAGATCTCGCCAAGATCTTGCCGAGTTGGTGCATTTGTTTTTCCCGACTCGAAGCCTCAACTCGGTGGGTTTTAGACCTAGTTTGGGTCTGAAACTTGGTATTCAACCTATTTTAGGCCATTTAAACACAATGGCACTATTAGAATTTGCAAAAACAAAGTCCAAATAGGAGTTTCACTTAGTGGGAAAGCCGGACAGACAGTTGCTCATGCCAGAAACCAGGACAGACACAGGTCAAACACACTTATTTATGTGTATCATTTAAGCAAATGAATATGTATTTGTATTTCATTTACTTAAGATATTATTCATAAATAAGCAAATACCCCCTATTTGAATCCAACAAAAATAGTTAAAAAATAAAGTTCCAAAAGGAAAAGAAGTCAACCCCCCAGTTCAAAAACAAAAGGTGCAATTTTCAACTTTCTAATGCTAGGGTTTTTCTCAAATCTAAAAATTCCATAAATCCTAATATGGTAAAACATTGCTAAAAACCAAAAGTGCGGTAAAATATTGATTTATTTTGATGTCCAAAACAATATTTTCATACAGACCGATCTTGATAGCATTCGCACACACCAAATTAAGTTTGACCGGTACATAACTCCTTTAATATAAATCAGATTTAAGCAATCTTGGATTTGTTGGAAAGCTTTCAAAATAAAGCTCAGTTTTCATAAATAAGTGTTTGTCTTGGTTCCTGGCATAAATAAGTATCTGTATACCAAGGTTTGCATACATAGGCATCTGTATACCAAGATTTTCCACCAAGATCTCGAGATCTGACACTCATATAAAGGAGTAAGGGTCGAGATTCTCGAGATCTCGAGATCTCGATCGAGTTGTTGCACTTTTTCAACTCGTATGTCAACACGTCTCGGTTTCTCAAAAAACCGAGAAACTCGCCGAGATCTCGCGAGTTCTCGAACTATGGTTGTGAGTCTAAGTGTCATAGGTTACTCCTTGTATGTCCACCCGTAGTGGTAGAGTGTATCAAAACATGTCTACCCCTCCTAACACCTTAATTCCACCTAATGAGTGGGCTAAGTTACTTCTACCGAATGAAGAAACAGTGAAAGCCCTCCAAAGCTAACCAAGAGTTGCTTAGGGCCAAGGTTCTAAAACCCGGGTTTCGACTAGATTTCGACCACCAGAAAACGAGATATAGTCGAAACTGGTCGAAACCTATGATTTTTTTCCAGCCAACTCAAGTTGCTGGTTTCAAGGCCCAAAAATGCTTTTTTTGATCTGATTTTTTGTAATGAGCCTATTGTTGACATTCAAAACACAATGCATGAACTATTTTCACAAATACAAAACACACAAAATGGTACTTGTGGTTTTTTACCCAAGTTTGGTAGTATATATTGTTCTTGGACATTGGCAGGAAACCAGGCCAGACACTTATTTATGCCTAATATAATTAAAGTAAATGAAATATACTGGTATTTCATTCACTTATGATATTATTCATAAATAAGCAAATACGCCCCCTATTTGAATCCAATAAAAATAGCTAAAAAATCAAATTCCAAAAGGATAAAAAGTCAACACCCTAATTCAAGAACAAAAACTAGATTGTCGGCGGTAAGTGAAATTTTCAACTTTCTAATGCTGGGTTTTTTCTCAAATCTAAAAATTTCATAAATCTTAATATGGTAAACATTGCAAAAATAAGTTCGATAAAATATTCATTTGTTTTGATGTCTAAAAAAATATTTTAATTCAGAGAGATTTTTCACAGCATTCGTGCACACCAAATTAAGTTTGACCGGAACATAACTCTTTTAATATAAATCAGACTTGAGCAATCTTGGATTCATTAGAAAACTGAGATGCCCGAGGAAGTTCGCTTCAGATTCGCTAAAATCAAGCTTACCGGAGCTGCACAAAACTTCTGGACAGAATTAGAGTACCAAGAGGATAATCTAGGCTTTGAGCCAATGACAACTTGGGTTGAAATGCAGGAGAAACTCAAGAGGGAGTTCTTGCCTATCACTTATAGGCTACAGTTATTGAATGACATGAACACCCTGCAGCACAGGAAGTTGTCTGTTACTGAGTACATGGGCAAATTTAATGAGTTAAAAATTAAAAGCTGTACTCGTGAGGATGTTGAGCAGACACTCTCCAGATTCCTTACTGGACTCAACTCCTACATCCAGTCACGCATGGCACCCCATTTGGTGTGAGATGTCCCTCAAGCCCTTCGAACAACTCTCGAATAGAATCATCAATGAGGACTTTTCCTCAAAAGAAGAGCTTCCAGGCCGGGGAATCCAGTTACCAAAAACCCCTCCAGAATCATCAAGCTTTCCAAAGCCACCTGCTAACCCGCATTGTAAATTTGACAACAACAAGGGTAAAGGCATCTTGAGAGCAGCACCTATGAAAAGTGGTCATCTTCAATGTTTCAAATGTCAAGGATTTGGACACGTTGCAAGGGAATGTCCCAATAGAAATCTTTTTGAGGGACGACAAGACCATGAGGATTATGACCAAGATGATACCCAGGACCATAGGAATGAGAACCAAAGGCCATATGAGAAAATATCTAATGAGGAGATTGATGCCTCTAGCCTCGGTGTTGTGCGATACATGGTCTCACCACCTAAGGGCAGCGATGATTGGCGTCGGACCAACATCCTTATCACACCACCTACCATCAGGCTAAGAATTGTTGTGTCGCCATTGACAGCGGTAGCTGCATGAATGTAGTTGCCTAGAGTGTCATTGCCAGAATGGGACTCAAACCAGAGGGTCATCCAACCGTACAAGGTTGCTTGGGTAGATCAGTCCACTATCCCACTCACTATCAGGTGTTTAGTCCATTTGCATTTTGCAGGATATCAGGACAGAGTGTGAGGTGACGTCTTAGAGATGGATGTCGCTTACATCATTCTTGGGAGACCTTGGTTATATGACCAAGAAGTCACCAACTATGGGAAGTCTAACACCTGTGTCATTGACTTTAAAGGTAAGAAAATTAGACCGACTCCTAGTGCTCCCAAAGAGGTAAAGGTCCTAGAAGTATGGAACACAAGGGAAATACCACCAAGCAGACTCGTTCCAAAACACTCAACATCCTAAATCAACAACAATTTGAGGGTGAGTGTAAAGAGCCGGGGGTTATTTATAGTCTAGTTGGCATACAAAGTAATACCAATTCCTCAAGCAAATTTACTGAGGTTCCTAGAGAAGTGCAACTCTTGTTGAGAAAATTTGAGCAATTGTTTGCCGAGGAACTACCTAATGAATTACCGCCAAAGCATGATGTTAAGCATACAATTGATCTAGTTCCTTTTTCTTCTTTGCCAAATTTACCCCATCATCGCATTAATCCCAAAGAACACGTTGAACATAAGCGGCAAGTAGATGAATTACTTCAGAAGGGATTCATTAGGGAGAGTCTTAGCCCCTGTGCGGTACCTACCTTGCTAACTCCAAAGAAGGATGGCATTTGGCGCATGTAGGTTAATAGTAAAGCCATCAACAAAATCGTTGTCAAGTATAGGTTCCCTATACCTACACTTGATGATATGCTGGATATGATGGCTGGCTCATCAATCTTTTCTAACATTGATCTTAAGAGTGGGTATTTCCAGATTCAAGTTGGAATCTCCAGACTCATTCCTGTATACGTGCCTAGCACAGTAACTATTGACTTTGCTTAGCTTTAAATGAAAAGCAACGCAGCACATGGTGCGTGACTTGGGAAGCTGAAATGTTGAATGGCCATTAATGCGTCTATTTTTGGAAATTGCAAATAAACCACTCATCCTATCTTCTAAGGCCCCTGTAACCACAAGTATAGTGAAATTGCTTTAAAAGACAACTTCATCTCTGTTTCAAAAAAATCTCCAGTAGCTCACTAAGGAAAGAGCCTCAAAATTCGGCAAAGTATGGGAATTTTTCTTTTGGGTGGGATGAGAAGTGTTGTAAAAGAACTAAAGTCTTATTCTCCCATATACACCTTGCCTATGCCACTTCACTCCAAACCTTTGACAACCATACCACTTGGCAGCCACCTCACCCACTTACAGTGGGGTCCACAGATTATGGGGCCCACCCCCATATTCTCTCTCCTCTTTCTCTCTCCACTTTCTCCTCTAATCAATTAAAGAAAGCTTTAAAAGATTGTCACTGAAACACTGCCATCTCAGCCAGTACTGCCACTGTACTAACTATCATGCAAATTACCTTATTGCCACTGAGCACTGTAGATGGACCAAAATACCCCTGGCCACTGCCAGAAATGATTTAATACAAATACAACTGATCAGCACTTGGTTGCCAACAATGACAACTCATTATAAATACTACCAATGGACCAACAGTATGTATTGAGCCTTTGATTCTATGTGTTTATTTTGTAAGTGGCCAATTTAATGAGCCTAAGATATGGGTAGAAAGAAGGAAAACGGGATTTACTTCATTAGTTTAGTTAGAGTCCTATTTTGAGTCTATTTCATTTATTATTTCACTTTCCTAGTCAATTTCAGTTACCTTTCGTTTTTAGTATCTAAGTCTAATTTTGAGTCTTCTATATAAGTTTGAATGAATAGAAAAGTTGTTTATGCAATGTTGAAATCCTGAGATAGGATAGGTCTTATGGTGAGATAAGAGGACTTTTCCTCTGTTATTAGTAGTAGAATTACTCGACCCATTAGCGTGAGAGGCCTAGGGTGAGATGCCCATTCCATTCCCCCATCCCCTTCCATCGCTCATGAATCCAAACCCTAATTTTGTTCAAATCGATCTCAAGAGTGCTACAAACTGCTGGGATTTCCTTCAACTACTTATCACATTGATTTCTTGAAGATTACCACATCAAGATCATTGTTGCTTCAACAAGTTACAAATTTGTGGGTTTTTTTATTTGTTACTTCATCCAAGCAAATTGTTCCTTCATTTGAGTTCCTATTGTTCTCTTGGTTCTCTCATATGATTTCTTGTTTATTGGAGGGTTTTCTATTTGATCTTACCTGAGATTAGACCTATTCTGGTTCTAGTTTTACATTAGGTGTGGAAAGTTGGGCTGTTTCGAAGCATCATATAGATAAACCAAGTGTCGTGGAGATGAAGATGTTAAGATGGATGTGTGGTACAACCTGAAAGGATAAAGTTAGGAATGCCCGCATTAGAGCTGATTTGGGAGTAGCTCCGATTCAAGACAAGCTACGAGAAAGTCGATTGAGGTGGCACGGCCATGTTCAACGGAGGCCGTTGGATGCCCCAATATGAAGAAGTGATTTAATTCAGATTGGGGGAGCTAAAAGAGCCAGGGGTAGGCCTAAATTAACCCTAGGAGAAGCAGTGAGGAAATACACGCTTAGCCTAGGTCTAATATCAAGTATGACATCGAATAGAGCTGATTGGAGGGCAAGGATCCATGTAGCCGACCCCATTTAGTTAGGATAAGGTTGTTGTATGTGAGGTTTTTTCTTTGATAAATAATTGTTTATGAAAGGTTGTGATGTTGAAACAGTGGTTACTAAGGATCATTATACTTTGTTTAATTAATATAATGCAAATCTAACTTCATTTCATATGCCATTGCTCCAGATATTGTTTATTTGGAATTTAATGTCATGTTACAAGTCACATTCATCACCAAATATACTTTAACATGACCACTTAATCAGTAAGGGTACTTCCCTCATCCAAAGAATAAATTCACTAAAGTATCCACTTAAGTTTTAATTTACACCTCCAAACACATGAAAGGGCCCAACCATGTAGACAATAGCACAAGCATTTTTTTCTCTGATAACTATCTACAAAAATCAAAAATCATGTTATATCAGATACTAAATTACATTCAATTTAAGAGCTACCGTAATTCACCAAGCAATGCCTTGAAAAGTGACTACTTCTACAAGAAAGGAAGCCCAAAATAACTTAGCTAAGAATAATGAATCTAGAGAACAAAATATCAAAAAAAATGCATGTTTTATCATTATGAGTATAGATATAAATATAATCCACACATTGATTCATTAAGTGTAGCAAACCATCTTCCAGTATATGGCATATGGTAGAGATGAACATGCTTTGGATAGGCAACCAACAAAAAGGAACACCACTGGCATACTTTGACTACCAACAAAATGCACTGACTCACCTTGACTAAAACTTTCGATTTTCCCATAACCTTTACCACCTCTCCAACATATGATCCAGGCTCTTGAAGCAGTTGTAGTTCTTCTCTAAGCATTCTCACTGTTCAATTCACAATTCCTCATAACATCACCAACTGATTCAACATTCAAAATATTAAAAAAAAAAGTCTTAACTAAAAGATGCATAACTACGCTCAATGTACTGCCATAAGTAACAAATTCCGCCAACCCCAACAGCCCCAACTCAACACCACCCCCCGGCAAAGAAAAATGAAAAATGTAAAATGTACAAAGAAGAGAGATGAGAGCTAATATTACGTATCCCAATCAGTCATGGACCAATCTCCCACCCCAAACTCAGAAAACCACGAAGACATCCAACTTGAACTCCATTACATATCCAATCAGAGGAGACATGAGAATTGAGAGAGAAAAACAAAAGGCAAAAAATAAAAGGGTGGACCAAAAAGAAATCCACACGGATACACAGGCAGAGCAAGAGAGAGGTGCAAGAAAGCCCAAGAGATCTCGAAACCCACCATTTGCGGATAAGGGACCACTCTTCTACCCAAATCCTACACCAATTTAAACGAAAATAAAATCCAGACAAGCTCAATAACGAGCACAAGCAATTGAAATCTAGAGCCATACCTTCGGAAAAATACATAATTTTCAGGAAATATATACGGGTAATCTAGGGTTTGAGGTTAAAGACCATCATACCTCTGGAATTGAGATCATTACGCTGAGCTTCGAGACGATTAAGATTGTGAGTCTTTTGGCGAACCTGGAGTTGATGATCATGTATATGTTGAAGGTAGTACTGTCTGAGACCTTCTCCCTGCTTCATCGTCTTTGCAGTGCACATCTCGTCTCCTGCTGCCGCTTCAGCTTGCTTTGTCTCGATCGCTGCCGTTGCCATTGGGAGTTTTTTTCTTTTTGAATAAGTCTGAAGTTCTTCTTCTTTAAATGGTAGGTGGCACCGCCTACGGCTATCAGGGTATTACTATGGCGCTAGCTGCAAATTAACATAGCTGTGCCGAGGATGAATTAGTATCCTGTGCCCGTCTCCTTCACCCTTTCAATCTTCTTCTTGGGAAAGTATAATCGTTGTGTCACCTCCGGGTGACCGTAGGTGTGAGGGTGATAGTGACTTACCCACCAATTGCCTGGTTAATAGAAGTATATCGGGGCGTTTTAGTAATATCCATTAAGCAATTGGCGTAGGCGTTATAGTGTATATTTTTTGACAAATCAAATAACCGCCACATGGCATTCGGAATAGCCCAAATTTTATTGAAAGGTAGAACCTAAGATTCCTATTCGTATGTAAAATTTCACCCATGGTAAATGTAATGTCTGAAAATTTAAGCGTCATCTACAAGGTGATCAAGTGTGGCAATCCAATCTTTCATGTAAACTTAGACCCCATATTAAACTTTCCGTGAATATTAGCATTGGTTTCTGCCGGAGTGCCTATGCAATTGAGAAGTATGGGGCAGATTGGTGGACAATTAAGAAGTGTCATAAAGCGAAGCTATGTATTGCAAAAATGAGAAACAAACGTATTAGTGGGAGTTGCCCCAATCAGCGATAAGCTCCGAGAATGTCATATGAGGTGGTTTGGCCATGTGCAAAGGAGGCCTAGGGACACCCCAGTGAGGAGGAGTGATCTGTTGTCAATTGAAGGAGCTAAAAGAGCTAGGGATAGGCCTAAAATAACCATAGGTGAGGTTGTGAAGAATGGCATACATAGTCTAGGTCTTGTGCCATGTATGATCTCAGATAGAGCCTATTCAAGGGCAAGGATCCACATTTTCGACACCATGTAACCGAGATTTTCCTGATTTCCTAGGCTATCCTCTTTCCTCTTACTTTCATTTTTCATTTTACATCACTCACTTTTTTTTTTTTTTGGGTGAAAGGATCCTTGTAGTTGACCCCAATTAGTTGGGATAAGGCTGAGTTGTTGTTGTTGTTGTTGTTGTTGTTTCAACCGGAGTGCGTATTTTTTTATGTCTGCGACTTTGTGTGCTTCTTGTCCATCGGAGTGCGTGTTTTCTTTATCATATCTGATCATTGCCCCTCTTGGCTTCTCTGCTCACCTCTTTTTCGGCTTACCCTACTTATTAGTCTCTTCTTAATCTCAACTTACCTATTCTCCTGACTTCCTTTTATTGCCGCCCCTCTTGGCTTCTCTATTCACGTCTTTTCTAGTTTAACCCTATTTTGTAGTCTCTTCTAACTCTTAGTTTCTCTGGTCTCCTGACCTCATTTTCCTTCATCCTCTCAATCCCTCCTAGTCTTTATTCCTGCTCCTAGCTCAGCTCTTACCAACTATGACTAGGGAAAATCCTCTCGAAACAAATCTCCTCTTTAAGGAAAAGAACCCTTATCGACCTCCACATCCCCTGAATCTGAGGAGGAAGATACCCTGCTACTGGAGGAGGATACTGAAGATTTTCTCAACTCACAATCGGACCTTATCCTTGTTGGGAAGATTTTAGATGGCAAACCCTACTAGCAGTAAGCAATCCATAAGGCTCCTGTCGTAGCCTGGCATCTATTACACGGCGTTCACATTACTCCATTGAAATCCCGTTGCTTTATATTTCATTTCAATCACATAATGGATGTAAGAAATGTGTTAGAAGGTAGCCCCTGGTCAGTCTCAGGGAACTTATTGCTTCTGGAGCAAGGTGATTCAAGCTAGTGGACATTCAAATCAGTAGAGTTCTGGATACAGATGCATGAGATACCCCATGATCTTTTGAATGTAGAAGTTGGCCTCAGGACCAAACTAGGAGCCTCAATCAAGGCAATGTTGATTTTAGGAGGTAAAGGAGGACATTAGCATTCATTTCTAATCCAGAGTTACATTGGATATCCGGAATCCTCTTAAGCCTGAGTTACAATTTAAACGCTAGAATGGTTCCCAATTTCCAGTAACAATTCAGTACAAGAAGTTTTCGATATTCTGCTACTATTGCTGTCACGCCAATGTCCTGTTAAGGAATATAATAACATAATAGGTGTGATTAGGACGACACCTGTCATCCCAATAAGCTACCAGGATCATAGATACAGTGTCCCAACACACAGTCATTAAACCAATATTAAAGCAAGATAATATTAGAACGCAGAGAAAGAAATATAACATTTCATATCGGTCAAAATGTAACTGGAAGCGTTAAATATTAATAGTTACAAGATGTTCACTGGCTAAATGATAAATAGTACTGTAGTTACACATTTCCCTATGACCATCAAGTAACTACAAAATGGTATAACAATAATGTTTATACAAGGGTGTTAAGACCCTAAAAAATCATAAGGGAACGAGTCCCAAATATCAGGGTGCTCCATAAGCACAATCATCGCATGGGCATCCATCGTCGTGCTCCTCAGTTACAGCCTCTGGATTCTCAGCACCAATGTCATCATATCCTGAGGATTCAACCTCGGGTCCAGTAAAGTAGCCACCACCTATATCATCATCTAAAAAGAGTGTATACACGGGGGTTAGCTCCACCGGGCTAGTGAGGGGATGGGGATGCACATACACAAAAATATAGATAATCCATGGTGCATGTTATTATTAACAATTTGCCACCTAGCACAAAATACTAAGTCAAGGCATATGCTACTGCAATAACTCGGGAAACACTGTGGGTCCTTCCATTCTCGCCATAGGAAACCTCAGTTATTATCTTGGGACCCGCACCGATCGTAGCCTCATACCACCCAGAGGGAGACCCCGATAACCATTACAACCCCTGGCATGGACTCTCAAATTCTCCACAGACGCCAGGTGCTCTGGCTACCCAACACCTAAACCCTTGTTGGTAAGGGTTGTATCATAGGAAACTGATCCTAACCACTGACATGCTATATGAAGCCTATCGTGTCGAGAGGTACTCCGGGTGTATCAGCGTCTCATTCCGTCTAACACCCAGGTACCAGCACAACACGGCGCATACAGACAAGAATGACATGCAAGTTACAAATTCACATAAATCTAGGGTTCCAGTATCGGTACTTCCCGTCGTAACCCAACACAGTCCACATCATCATAATTATCATCATCATCAAATAAGAAATAAATGCAATTATGCAATCATGCTCATAATGATGCAAGTAGAAACATACACGTATAGATGTAATTAAGCAAACCCAACAAATACCCAAACCCACTCACCAAAGATTCGCATATCATTCGGAGTGTCTAGAATATGTAGCCTCGGTATATGCTCCCTTGTACTAATTAGATTTCCTAGGAATGTGTGAACAAGATGTTAGAAGGTATAGGTGGGTCCCAATAAGGGTCCCTAGGTTTACTATTCAGTTAAGCAAAATAGAGCATAAACGAACTAACGGAATTAACCTACAGTAGGTGAATCCGTTCATGACTCCGTTCTCAGTTAAGAGAGGTAGAAGTTTCAGCATTTGGGACGGACTAATGGAAGTAACCCACACTAGGTGAATCTGCCCGTAGTTTCATCCTCAGTTAAGAGAAATAGAAGCTTCCGTAATTGGGACGGACTAACGGAAGTAACCCACTCCCATGGTTCCGTCTGTAAGTCCGTCCAGGCCATTTACCCAGTTTTTACCCATTTATAAGGAATGGATTTTCAGATGGAGGCCTGCTACTTGGGCCCGTTCGTAAATCCGCTCGAGCCAGAACATATATTCCTTTAGTTATAGGTTCCCAATCTGAAACCCCATATGTATTATGGTCTTAGGGCTTGAAGGGGGTTATTACCATGTCCATTTGGGTCAGCATAACCTACCCTAAGCTTAGTCCAAAGGGTTTGAGGGTTGGAGTCCTTCTTAGATTCATTTTCATAGAGTTAGGTCATGGGGGACCTAGGACAGCAACTGGGTTGCAAGAAGGGGTCTTCTAGTTCTTAAGGTGGTGGTCAATAATCCATTCATGGGTCTAGAACTGCCTTGAGGTCAATATTGGGTTCCAAGTGGAACCCTAGATTGGATTCGGCCCATGTGAGAGCTCCTAAATAGTGTAAGAAGAGGGGAGAGAGGGTGAGGGGATTAAACTTACAAGGTTCAAGTCCCTCCACTTCAAGCCCTCCACTTCAAGCCCTCCACTTTCCTTCTTTCCTTCTTTCCTTCCTCCTTTCTCTTCTTCTCTCACACTCTTAACTCCCACGGTCTTGGTAGGTTAGAATGTTAAATGCCCAATGAATAGAACCCATGTGTATTTATAGTAAGTGAGTCCCTTAGGTCCTGTTTGGGTGGGTCTCTAAGTGAAGAAAACACATTAAAGTGCAATATAAGGGTTGTGGGCCCACACACATGGCCCAACAATGTAAGTGAAGGTCAAGAGTAGGGTCCACCATGTCCAGGAACATAGCTACGGTGTCTAGGACATGGGCATGTGGGTCCCACACAAGGAAACACACAAACAAGCATGACAACACAAACGAATTAACGGATGTAACCCAATCTTGTGGGTCCGTTCGTAAATCCATTCCAGCTAAAAGGTTTGAACAGCAAAAGAAAAGCCTTAGGCCTTGGCCCACACTTCAAGGACTTAAAGGGAAAGGTAAGCAATCATAACAAGAGGTTAGTAACTTACCCCTCGTCCATCACGGTGTGTCCTCCGTGATTCCAAAGAGTTTCCCCATAGCAATGCCGACCTCATCAGTGAGCGAAGTGTCGATATGGCACAACACGAGGTGTTCCCTCCGATACTCTTCACTTTTAGGGCTCGTACTAGGAGGATAGTCGATGAATTTTCCCCACTCCTGGTTAAGGAACCTTTCCTCAATGGGAAAACCCATGTCAAAGTCAATGATCCTATACCTAGGCTTGACCATCATTGTGAATAGTATTGGGGTAAAATCCACACATCACCTTATATGGTTTTGATGATAACAGATAAGTTAGTTGAACTAACTTGTGTTTTACTGTATAGAGACCTTACAAGAAATAAGCATCAAGTAAGGGGGAGCTTTCACAACATTATTGAACCTAGGCAAAGTATCAAAGTATGGTGTGAAGAAAAAGACTGAGAGAAGGACTAAGTTCAAAGACCATGATCAAACATCTCAAATACAAGAGTTTTTATAAGTATGTATTCAATGTTTTTGTATTAAGATGTAGTTAAAGTTTAAGTCCATTTGTAATGCACACACTCACGCATGCATACATGTAGAGTGACCCTAGGAGGTGTTTTTACATGGACCTAACCTAAGCTAATGGCCCCACACTTGTCCAAACATGGACTTAGCCATTTTCAGCAAAATCAGCTGATCCGGCATACCGAATCCTAATCCGGCATGCCGAATCCATCTTGACCTGTTTGTTTGCAATCTCAGGGTTTGCTCACAGAGAGCAACCGGAATGTGCTACACCTGATCCGGCATACCGAATTGAGAATCCGGCATACCGAGTCAGATCCAGCATACCGAATTACAATATGTCTGTTGGGAATTAGCCGTTTGACAACGGATAGATTTCATGATCCGGCATACCGAATTGGAAAACGGCATACCGGATTAGGACAAAATTATGTCCTAAAATGGAAATGAACCTTAGATGCTTTGAGCACCTTTGCCTATAAATAGGTAAGCTCATTTGGACTAATGACAATCAATTAAGATTAATCAAAAGCATCGCAAAGGCATTCGAACTTGAATATTCAAAGTGTTGAAGTATTCATTCATCAAAGCATTCAAGTTCACTTCCCTCTCTAGCTAATTATATTCACTTAGCATTGAAGCTTCAAAGTGGAAGTTAGTTACACATTCACTAAGGTTGAGGTAATCCTTACTTAGTAAAGTTCTCTTTATTATATGTTGTAAGTCCTCTTGCTCGAAATCAAGAGTAGTTAAATGTGTTGAGTCCTCTTGCTCGTCAATCAAGAGTAGTTGGTGGTGTGAGTCCTCTTGCTCCTAATCAAGAGTTGTACGAGTTCTCTTGCTCATTCTCAAGATTTTTTTTAGTGAAATTCTCTCTAAGATGAGAGGAGTGGACGTAGGCATATTTGGCCGAACCACTATAAAATGATTGTGTTACTTTTATAATTTATTTGCTTTGTTTTATCAATTATTTTATTTTCGCACTATTTCCACTAGCTTCACCTATTCACCCCCCTCTAGGTGAATTTACATTTAGTATCAGAGTAGGAGCTCAAGACCGTGGTTGTTCTTAATCCAACTAAGAGTAAAGACCATGGGATCCTCTGTCAATCGTAAGGTTGAAGGATACAATATTACTTGATCACCCTTCTTTGAAGGTGAAGGATTTTTCTATTGGAAGAATCGCTTCAAGAACTTCGTTTGTGCCAACAATATCGATGCATGGGAAGTCATTAAAAATGGACCAAATACCATAGATAAGCCCAAAGAAGAATGGACTCCTGCTGAAAAAGGAAAGATGCAACTCAACTTTATAGCTATAAGCTATATTCAATGTGCTCTAGGAGAAAAGGAGTACAATAGAACTTGCATGTGTGACTCCGCCAAGGAGATGTTTGACAAGTTAGTTGTTACCTATGAAGGTACATCTGAAGTTAAACAATCTAAAATCGATATGCTTGTAAACGAGTATGAATTGTTCAAAATAAAAAATGATGAAGATATCTATGTAATGTTTACTTGTTTTACTAATATTGTGAACAAGCTGAAGGGTTTAGGAAAAGTTTATTCTAATGGAGAAAATGTCCGAAAGATATTGAGATCTCTTTCAAAAGAATGGAGACCCAAGACTACGACAATCAAAGAGTCCAAAGACATAGACAAGCTAACCCTAGATGAGCTTTTGAGATTTCTACAAACTCATGAAATAGAGCTTAAACTTGACACCAAGGAAGATGAGCCTAAGGAACCAAAGAAGAAAGTTGTGGCTTTCAAATCTTATGAAATAAGTAATGATGAAGAAGAGCCTTCGGAGGACGAAATTGCGTATCTTACCAAAAAGTTCTCAAGGTTCCTAAAGAATAAAGGCAAGACCTCATTCAACAAAAGGAGGTTCTCAAAAGATCAGGAAGGTAAGAGTCTTTCAAAAGATGCCACTAACCCCTCTTCCAAAGATATTATTTGTTATGAGTGTACGAAAACAAGACATTTTAGGAGAGATTGTCCCAAAATGAAGAAGTACAAAAAGACCTACAAAGCCGAACACACTCTTGATTCAAGCGATGAAGAAGAAGATGACAAAGTATCTCAAGATGAAGAAGAACAAACCAATCTCGCACTCATGGCTACTGAAGATGAAGAATCTCAAAATGAGGTAACCCCCACTTCTCCATCTCATAAAGATAAAGATTTTTTGGAGCTAGAAGAGGCTTTTGAAGATCTCTATCAAAATAGTTTGGAACTAGCAACCACCAAAAAGAATCTCTTGAATGAGATCAACACTCTTAAAGACCAAAACACATTCCTAACTTCCTAAGTGAACTACTTAGAAAAAAAAAAAAGGAGAAATTGTGTAAAGCCCTAGAGTCATTCATAAATGGTAAGAAAACACTTGATATTCTACTTGAAAATGCCTCCAAAATACCTTTCAACAAAGAAGGGGTAGGCTATGATGTGAACAAGAGTTCAAATCAAACCAAAGAGGCAAGTTCAAGTAAAATAACAAGTAAGAAGGTAAAGAAGAATAAGTATTGCAACTATTGCAAAAAGAGAGGACACTCTATTGAGGAATGCTACATTAGAAAAAAAAGTTCTCAATCCAAGAACACCAATCTCAATAGGAAGACCTCAAATATTCCTCAAGTGGTTGTTTGTAATAATTGCAATAAGAAAGGACATACCATTTGGAAATGTTGTCACATGGACCAGTCTTTCTTTCATCCTAAAAGACCCTATAATGGTCAAAATAGGAAAAGTTATCCTAATAGGCAAAGCTCAACTTGAACCCCACCAAAAGTACAAAGACCACCTAAGAACCAAGGACCCTAGAAAGCACTTCAAAGCCAAAGACCTTGGAAACCTCAATCATACACAAATTGGTATGAGAACCAAAAGAGAAATGGTAACCCAAATGGTTTGGAAACCAAGAGGAATGTACGATACTAACAATTATGGACCAAACTCTCAATGGAGACTAAAATTTTATTGAGTATCTCTTATTTTGTAGAGCAACATGGATTGTACATTGACAGTGGTTGCTCAAAACATATGACTTCCAACCCAAAGTTGTTCTCCGAGCTCAAGAAGCAAAAAGGAGGATGGGTATCCTTCGGAGACAACAGCAAAGGTAGAATCATCAGAAATGGATCGATCAAGTTTGGAGGTACAGTGATTTCTAACATCAGTCTAGTTGATAACCTCAACTATAATTTACTTATTGTAAGTCAACTATGCAACATTGGATATTATGTAAATTTTAATACCTCTAAATGTGAGATCAAGGATTCAAAAGATAATGTGATTCTTGAGGGTTGTAA
The DNA here is from genome assembly GCF_018873765.1 of Telopea speciosissima. NCBI lineage: Eukaryota > Viridiplantae > Streptophyta > Magnoliopsida > Proteales > Proteaceae > Telopea > Telopea speciosissima. Next base: position 27,679,763 of record NC_057923.1, read on the forward strand.
GAAGAATAATGTGTACACTTGCATATTTAGTGTAAATTCTATTGATGCATACCTTATTTCTAAATCTGATGATGTTATTTTATGGCATAGGAAGTTTGGACACATTAATTCTAATACTATTAGATCCCTATCCTCGAAAACCTACCTAAGTTGAACTTTGATAAGCAACACACATGTGGAGCATGTCAAAGAAGTAAACTTACAAAGGTATCTCATAAAGCTATAAATTATGTTGCTACATCAAGACCTTTGCAACTACTTCATCTTTATTTGTTTGGACCTATCCAAACCACAAGCCTAGGAGGTAAGAAGTATACATTTGTAATTATAGATGACTACTCTCGTTTCACCTGAACCCTCTTTCTCAAGCATAAAAATGATGCTTTTGAAGAATTTGTGTCTCTTTGTAAGAGAGTACAAAATCAGAAGGGTTACATGATTACCTCTATCAAAAGTGATCATGGCGGTGAATTTGACAATATAGATGAATTTGGGGAGTTTTGTCAAAAATAAGGTAAAACTCATAATTTTTTGGCTCCTAGAACACCACAATTTAATGGTGTGATTAAAAGGAAGAATAGAACTATCCAAGAAATGGCTAGGATAATGCTCAATGAGTACTCCTTGCTTAAGTATTTTTGGGCTGAAGCTGTTCACACAGCATGTTATGTGTTAAACCGAGTTTTGATAAGACCTATTTTGTTAAAGACCCCCTATGAACTTTTTCATAATAAGCTTCCTAAAATTGATTACTTTAAAGTGTTTGGTTGCGCTTGTTTTATTCTTAACACTAAGGACAACTTAGGAAAGTTTGAGCAAAAGGCCGATGATGGTATTTTTTTTAGGCTACTCCACAGATAGTAGAGCTTATAGAGTCTTTAATAAAAGAACACTAGTTGTTAAAGAATCTATGAATGTTAAATTTGATGAATCTATGGTAAAAGAAAAATATAAAGACCTAGAAGAAGATAATGAGGATGAAGTACTTGAAATTAGGAAGAGAGTTGAAAAAGTCACTCTAGATGAACCTAATGATCAAGTACATCAACTTCCCAAAGAAATTAGAACTGTTAAAGACCACCCCCTTGACCTTGTCATTGAAAATCTTGATAAAGGTATACAAACTAGGAGTAAAATTCAAAATGTTTGTTCCAATGTGGCATTCATTTCTACCATCGAACCCAAGAATATCAAAGAAGCACTTTTGGATAGTAATTGGATAATTGCTATGCAAGAAGAGCTCAATCAATTTGAAAGAAATCAAGTTTGGGACTTAGTGCCAAGACCATCTAACACCAAAATTATTGAAACTAGATGGGTATGTAGAAATAAACTTGATGATGATGGTAATATTATTAGAAACAAGGCTAGACTGGTTGCCCAAGGCTATAACCAATAGGAAGGTATTGACTTTGATGAGACATATGCACATGTAGCAAGACTAGAATCTATTAGAATGTTGCTTGCTTTTACTTGTCATAAGAATTTCAGGTTACATCAAATGGACGTGAAGAGCGCATTTTTAAATGGCTTCATCAATGAAGAAGTACACGTCATTCAACCACCTGGATTCGAAGACCCAAAGCATCCTGACTATGTCTACAAATTGAAGAAAGCTCTCTATGGCTTGAAACAAGCTCCAAGAGCATGGTACAACAAGCTGAGTAAGTTTCTGATAGATGATGGTTTTACTATGGGTAAGATAAATACTACTCTCTTTATGAAACATAGAAATAAAGATCTAATCCTAGTTCAAATTTATGTAGATGACATCATTTTTGGCTCTACCAATGAATCTCTATGTCTTGATTTTAGTAAGAGTATGAGTAATGAATTTGAAATGAGTCTCATAGGTAAATTGAATTTCTTTTTAGGACTTCAAATAAAACAGACAACTAATGGGATTTTCATTAGTCAAACCAAGTATCTTAAAAAACTGTTAAAGAAGTTTGACATCAATGGACAGAAGTCATCCAGTACTCCAATGAGCACATCTGTAACTCTGTCTAAGGATGAAGATGGAATCCCAATTGACCCAACTAAGTATAGAGGCATGATAGGTAACTTACTCTACCTAACGGCTAGTAGACCGGACATTATGTTTAATGTTTGTGCTTGTGCTAGGTTTCAAGCCCAACCTATGCAATCTCATTTGAGTACTGTAAAGAGAATCTTTAAGTACTTAAAAGGAACTCCAAGCATTGGCTTATGGTACCCTATGGACAATGACTTTAACCTTATTAGCTTCTCTGACGCCAACTTTGCTGGGTGTCATGTTGATCAAAAGAGTACAAGTGGTACCTATCACTTTTTTGGATCATGCTTAGTTTTGTGGTTTAGTAAGAAGCAAAATTTCAGTCGCTCTATCTACCACTGAAGCTGAATACATCGCCGCTGGACGATGTTGTACACAAGTGTTATGGATGAGGCAAACTCTCTAAGACTATGGAGTTAAGTTTGACACTTCCTCAATTCAATGTGATAACACCAGTGCTATTAATCTTAGTAAAAATCTAATTTTACACTCTCGAGCTAAACATATTGATATCCGTCATTACTTCTTACATGATACTGCTCAAAGAGGTGAAATTCATCTTGATTATATTGAGATCGAGAAGTAACTTGCAGATATCTTCACCAAAACCTTGAGTGAAGAGAGGTTCTGCTCTCTTAGAAGAGACCTAGGGTTATGCAATCCCTTTGATTAAAGTTTGGTTGTTCATGAATTGAAAGTACATTTTACTTGAAAAATGAATTTTGTTGCTAAAACAGCCGATTCGGCATACCAATTCTAAATTCAGCATACCGAATCACTCACAGTGTTTTTTTACTTTCAGATGTAATTACTTTGTTTTATCGGATTTGGCATACCAAATCAGTTTAAATTTCTAGCTATTTTATAGGCGTTGGCCAGGAAACGGTATACTAGATCCTGATTCGACATACCGAATCAGGTCCAGTGACTATTTTCTAGCCATTGGCTGACTGTTTTGTGCCTATATATACCCCACTTTTTCACCTCTCTTGGCATTACTTTTCACTATTCATCAATTATTAACCCCAAGCAAGTGTGATTTACTCCAACACTCAAATTTACACTCTCTCTCTCATATTCTTCACTATTATTCAATATGAGTCAAAGAGGAAAAGCACCTATGACCGGAGAAGAACCCGCCTCCAAGCGTGGACGGCGAGGGGGAGGACGATTTACTCCTCTTCGGGGAGCTTCTTCTCGATATCAAGGAGCCTCTCATCAAGAAAATCAGCCCGTTCAACACTTTCCTTCTCAAGAGTTTCTTGCTACTTGGCCGTTGTTTGCTTCAAGGAAAATTGAAGAAGGTCGTTCCGTTGACACCGCTTCATTTGAAGGTATTCATCTCCAAGATCTATTTTAAGCTCTAGGATGGGAATCTCTTCTTCACCCTCTGGAGATTTGCTACCCTACCCTACCCTTGTTCGCTATTTTTATAACAATCTCCGCTTTAGTGGGATGGCCGAAGAGTTGAAACTCACTTCTTTTGTCAATGGCGTCACCATTGAACTTTCACTTGATGATCTTGCTTCTTTGCTTCAAGTTCCTAATACCGGACCTTGCATCTATTGGAATCCAAAGTAATCCAATTTCGGCAAAATAGTCAATCATGAAGACATCTATTCCAACAGTCTCACCGACTATCAAGGAAATGAAACTTCTATTCCAATTGGTCGCCTCAAGATGATTGCTCATGTCATATCTTATATTATTCAGCATAATCTTATTCCAAGAGGAGGAGACCGAAGCAAGTGCTTGACTCCACAAGCATATCTAACTTATTGTGTCTGCACCGGCAATCAAATGTGTTTTCCTTACTTCATGATGCGTTACATGGAACATATTGCCAAGCCATCACGGAAGACCAATCTTCCTTATGGTCGTCTTCTCACTATCATCTTCAATCACTTTGTCATTGATCTCTCTCGTGAAGTGGAATCATCCGAAACTTCACATCCCATCTCTAGAATTTCCTTTCACAATCTCAATATTCCGGATCCTCTTGCGGAATCAGGAGATGAAGAAGATGTTCCACCTAGACGTCCACAACGTCAACAACGCTTTATACCGGATGTGTATCAAGATTGGATCTCCAACATTGATGAGTATATGGATGAAGCAAACACTCGGTTGGTGGAACTTGAAATGGGACATCAACACCTTCAAGCCGATGTTTCCACTCTCCGCTAAGAGATGAAGACCGATTTTGATTCCCTTAATTCTACACAAGCGAGCATACTTACAGCAATTCAATCTTTGTCTCTCAATCTTGCACATCTACCATTTGACACACCGGGAGCTACTCCTCAAGTCGGTGCCTCTCATGGTGTTGCACCTCAAGGAGTTATTCCCTCTATCCCTCCATTTTCGGGGATGTCCTCTCAAGATCCAACTGTCCATCTGGAGTGATCTTTATCGTTATTTCCTCCCTTGTCCCTTTTCGATAATGCCTAAGGGGGAGAGAAATTGGGTTTTGAATTTGAATTTGGATTTATGTTTGACTATGTTTTGCTAATGCTATATAAACCTTTTCATTTCAATTAAGTCAATGCAAGTCTTTCATTAATACAAATTGTGTGTTTCTTGATACTATATTGATATTATAATATTTGGTACTAAGTTATTTGTCATCATCAAAAAGGGGGAGATTGTTGGGGTAAAATCCACACATCGCCTTATATGGTTTTGATGATAACAAATAAGTTAGTTGAACTAACTTGTGTTTTGTTGTATAGAGACCTTACAAGAATAAGCATCAAGTAAGGGGGAACTTTCACAACATTATTGAACCTAGACAAAGTATCAAAGTATGGTGTGAAGAAAAAGACTGAGAGAAGGACTATGTTCAAAGACCATGATCAAGCATCTCAAATACAAGAGTTTTTATAAGCATGTGTTCAATGTTTTTGTATTAAGATGTAGTTAAAGTTTAAGTCCATTTGTAATGCACACACACTCACGCATGCATACATGTAGAGTGACCCTAGGAGGTGTTTTTACATGGACCTAACCTAAGCTAATGGCCCCACACTTGTCCAAACATGGACTTAGCCATTTTTCAGCAAAATCAGCTGATCCGGCATACCGAATCCTAATCCGGCATGCCGAATCCATCTTGACCTATTTGTTTGCAATCTCAGGGTTTGCTCATATAGAGCAACCAGAATGTGCTACATTTGATCCGACATACTGAATTGAGAATCCCGTATACCGAATCAGATCCAGCGTACCGAATTGCAATATGTCTGTTGGGAATTAGCCGTTTGACAATGGATAGATTCCATGATCCGGCATACCGAATTGGAAAATGGCATACCGGATTAGGATAGAATTATATCCTAAAATGGCAATGAACCTTAGATGCTTTGAGCACCTTTGCCTATAAATAGGTAAGCTCATTTGGACTAATGACAATCAATTAAGACTAATCAAAATCGCAAAGGCATTTAAACTTGAACATTCAAAGTGTTGAAGCATCCATTCATCAAAGCATTCAAGTTCACTTCCCTCTCTAGCTAATTATATTCACTTAGCATTGAAGCTTCAAAGTGGAAGTTAGCTACACATTCACTAAGGTTGAGGTAAACCTTACTTAGTAAAGTTCTCTTTATTATTTGTTGTGAGTCCTCTTGCTCGAAATCAAAAGTAGTTAAATGCGTTGAGTCCTCTTGCTCGTCAATCAAGAGTAGTTGGTGGTGTGAGTCCTCTTGCTCCTAATCAAGAGTTGTACGAGTTTTCTTGCTTATTCTCAAGATTCTTTTTAGTGGAATTCTCTCTAAGGTGAGAGGAGTGGACGTAGGCATATTTGGCCGAACCACTATAAAACGATTGTGTTACTTTCGTAATTTATTTGCTTTGTTTTATCAATTGTTTTATTTCTGCACTATTTCCACTAGCTTCACCTATTCACCCCCCTTTAGGTGAATTTACAAATAGCTCACCGGCATACAAGGCAGCAGAATCTACAGTTCACGAAGATGAAAACAATAAACAATTAGGATCTCAGGTGCGGTATAATAACTGCGGTATCTTGGGTCATGAGGAAAAGTGGTGCGAGATGTTATTTTCAGCCCAACAGCATCATCAAGCTAGCCATGGTTGCTAAGACGCAATGAGGTGTTCGATCTTTCCTTTGCATCCCTTTGGTCCCACTAAGGGCTTCAATTCTTGAACCTCGTCGTATCGAAATGGCTTCTACTATCTTGGCGGGTTCTTCTAGCGTTGTGGATCATCGTCCAGCTAACAATTCAAACCCACTTGGCCAAAGTTTGTCCCTCGTCGATGTTGGAGAAGATAACCCATTTGCTGGTCATAGACCCAATCTTAGCATGCACACTCCTTCCCCTAATAGAGATGTGACATGTGGAAGGTACGACCAGTACCCTTCCCTCCCTACAACTCTGCCACTCAGATACTGCAAATCAGTCCTTCAATGCCACGTATTCTGATCTCAGTATTATTCCTAATGGTCCACTAATTACATCGTTGGATCATTCACCATTCCATCCATCATCCCATCATCACTCCTCCCTCAGTTCCCATGTCACACCCATCAATTTGGAGGAATCATCCAAATAGTTAATCTCAGTCACCCACTCTCACCTTCGCAACTTCCCAGACTGTATCAACCCACTCATTCATATTATCCCATTACTTTTGGGTGTCTCCTTATCTCAGCAAGACACGTATACTAGTGGACCTAGGCCCATCATCAATAACCTTTTGCTACCAACCACCTTAGCCCAGGCCCAACATCTTTCTCTGCCCCAAAACTTAGCCCAATCTCAAAGCCCTCCCGATTCGACATTGGAAACCATTCCTAGTCTACCATTAATTCCACATTAGCTTTCCACTTCCACTGAGTCCCCTTCAGTAATGTCCCTCCTTCCTTCCTCGAGACTTGAGAAAATGGCTAGCTAGATTCATCCCAGGAATGCCGCTATTCATCTGAAACCCATTGACCAAAGAGCCTTTAAGCCTAGGTCAAAGAAGGCAAAGCACAACATAATGGCACTGAAGTGAGTGATCCTGAAAATCCTTCCTCTATGGTGTATTTTTTAGAGGATGGCCCCTTGGTGGTTGAGGGAGATCAACCCCAAATGGAATCATGAAGCTTATCTCCTGGAACAATCAGGGCTTAGGGAGCACCCTGACATTTCGTCCCTTGTATCATCTCTCCTAGTCGATTTATCCTGACATTCTTTCCTTATGGAACTAGAAGTCCCAACAAGAAGGTGGCTTACATTGGCAGTAGACTTAGCCTGATGAATATCTTCTCTATTGACCCCATTATCACCGTTGGAGGCCTGAGTATCCTATGGAGTAACCAAATTGAGTTAGAAATTCTCTACTCATATTCCCGACTCGTTGATGCTAAGGTGACCTCTAACTCTAATCACCCCCCTTTTTTCTAACATGCGTGTATAGTGATCCTATCAAGTCTTATAGGCATTTGGTGTGGGAAAGGATGAGTTCTTTTGGAGCTTATAGTTAGGACAATTAGGAAGTCATGGGTGATTTCAACTCTTTTTTGGTGTGCCATTAAAACCTCGATGGCAACTCTAAAGGAAATAGAGATATCATCCAATTCAGAGATTTTCTAAATAGGTGTAGCCTAATGGACATCGGCTCATATGGACCCCAATATACATGGAATAAACGAAGAAGAGGGACAACTAACATTAGGATCAAACTAAATATAGTCGTCTGCAATCAAGCCTAGAGAGCCACTTTCCCAGAAGCTATTGTTATCTTTTGATCTTCTATTGGCTCTGATCATCTTTCGATGATTACTGATATTGAAGGAGGTCATTGCATAGGAAGGAAGCCTTTATGTCTCGAGGCCGCTTGGTTCTCTCATGAGGATTACAAGAACGTCGCTAGTTCATCTTGGAACATTGATTGTGCTGGCATGGCATCAAATTAGATCTATGAGAAAACTCAAAATTGTAGAGAGGTTTTTCAAGGTGGAATCACAAAGTCTTTGGCAACATCCATCGGAAAATCAACACCTACCTTCAAGAGCTAGAACAGATTCAAGATGACCCTTCTGAAGCTATATAGATTCGAGGAAGGGAAGTTGCCAAGCTATTGGAAGAGCTTTAACATGAAGAGACTCTTTGGCATTAGAAATCATGTATCCATTGGCTCACTAGCGGGGATAGGAACACGATTTTTCCACTTCTCAACCATTGATCATCGAAATTGAAACAAAATTCTCAAGTTGAGGTTACCTTTAGCAGGTGGTCCGAGACAGAAGAGGAGGTATTCCAAGAAATTATCTCTCAGTATCAAACCATTTTTGCATTTGAAGGATTAAATGAGGGTGCTCTCCATCAAGTTCTACAAACGATCACCCCCTCAATATCAGAATAGGTTAATGAGAGCTTAGGCAAAATGCCGGACACACCAAGAATCAAGGCAGACTTGTTCTCGATGGTACCTCTGAAATCTCCAGGCCCTGGCGACCTCCACTCGGTGTTTTTTCAGAGGTACTGGGATGTGGTGGGTCATGATATTTGTAGCTTTGTTGAGGAGGTCTTTCTTTATGACACTCTGCCAAAGGTTTTGAATGAAACCCTTATATGCCTTATTCCCAAAGTTGACCAGCCGGAGAAGGTCGATCAGTATAGACCAATCATCCTATGTAAAGTGATTGTGAAGATTGTATAAAAAATCACCGCGAGTCGTCTTAAAGATCACTTGGATAACATCATATCCCCAACTCAATTAACCTTTGTCCCTGGTCGTGTCATCTTTGATAATATCCTTTTTACACATGTGGCTTTTCACTATATTAAACACAAGAAGAAGGGGACATAGCAAAATCAATCAAAGGGCGAGCAATCACAGATCAATTATCAACGCATCCAACCCTTGAAACTAGACCATTTGAAGACATATTTCCTGATGAGGATATTGTACAATTGGAACCAAAAGATACCAACATGGTCTGACAATTACTATTTGATGGAGCAACCAATTATAAGGGTTGTGGAGCCGACATACTACTAATCATACCTGATGGGACCCATATGCCCTAGGTGTTTAAGCTGAACTTTGAGTGCATCAACAACATGGCCGAATAAGAAGCTTACGTCATAGGACTTGAGGCCGCTATCAATAGGACTCAAGAGATTGGAAGTCTATGGGGACTCTTCCTTGGTTATATGCCAAATGCAGGGAAAATGGAAAACTAAAGATTAGGAGCTAATTCCCTATCAAGAACATGTGGAGATACTATCTAGGGAATTCAAAGAAATCACTTTCTCCTACTCACCAAGAGATAACAATCGGTTCGCCGATGCACTAGCAACTTTGGCATCCATGGTTGACATGGAATCCAAAATAAAGGTACATCCATTCTCGATCAATCAAAGACGTCAATCGGCATACATCACTCACATTCATGCCTTAATGGTTGATGGAAGATCATGGTATGCAGACAGTGGATTTTATAAGAGAAGGACGATACCCTAAAGATGCTATAACCAAAGAGAAGCGTTTCTTGAGGAGATATGCCACATAATTTGTCCTACTGGAAGATATTCTGTATAAGAGATCATATGACGGAGTACAACTATTGTGCATTGATGAAGAACAGTCAAAACTAGTCATATATCAAATCCACCAAGATATATGTGGGCCTCACATGAATGCAAGGATGATGGCTAAAAAGATCCTCATAATAGAATATTACTGGAACACCATGGAAGCTGGCTATGCACAGTATGTGAGGAAGTGTCACAAGTGCCAGATATTCAGCAATCTTATACATACACCACCCTCAGAGTTACACACTCTAACTTCTCCCTGGCCTTCATCAGTTGGGGCATTGATGTCATCGGCCAAGTTGTCCCTAAATCCTCTAATGGTCATGAATACATTTTAGTAGTCATTGACTACTTCACCAAGTGGGTGGAAACACAGTCTTATGCCAAACTAACAGTAGCTAAGGTGGCCAAATTCATAAGCAACAACATCATGTGCCGATATGGAGTCCCTCAAGAGCTCATATCAGATCAAGGATCCCACTTCAGAGGGGAAGTGAAGAAATTGTGCGACAAGATGAACATTCAATGACATACATCGTCATCTTATAGACCTCAAACCAATGGCGTAGTGGAAGCCGCCAATAAGAACATCAAGAGGATAATACAGAAGATGGCCGACAAGCTACCTTATGCACTTTGGGCATACAGAACATCCATCCAAACTTTGACTTGGCAACACCGTACTCACTAGTCTATGGAATGGAAGTAGTCCTTCTGGTCGAATTAAAGAAACCTTCTCTTCGAGTCATGATGGATAGCGAAATTCCAGAAGTAGAATGGGTCAAGACAAGATTCCAGGAGCTGAACCTCATTGACGAGAAAAGGATGCAAGCTATCAACAACATGAAGAAGTACCAACAAAGGATGATACAAACATTCAACAAGAAGGTTGTACCATGCCAACTATTCATTGGTGATCTAGTACTTAAGGAGCAACGAGCCCCCATACACGATCCACGAGGTAAATTTAGGCACAATTGGAGTGGCCCTTACGTAATCAAGGAAATACTACCTGGCCAAGCAACTCGAGTAGTGAATCTAGATGGGATCGAACTCCCTTAATTAACAAACATGGATCAACTCGAGAAGTACTATGTCTAAAGTTTCTTAAACAACGGAACTACGGTGGACCTGATCCCTTGAACACCCGAGGGTACGTCAGCATCTTGGTGAAATAAACATCAGGATCGGTCACATCACATAAAAAAAAAAAAGAAATCAATCAAAAATCATCATTCAATCAAGTTTCAAAGTTCAATCACAAGTTCAAAAGCCCAACAAAAAAATTACACATCACCCCCTGATTTTCAAACGAAACTCAGATCACCCCCTGGTTTTTGAAAAAAACTCAAATCACCCCCATTACAGTAGTAGTGTTAGTCTGCTGTTAGTTATTGGTCTGAAAGGACTATTTTACCCTTGTACTAAAACATTAGAATTAAATTTACAATACTACCCTTCCTTCATTTCAACATTGGTCAAGGGTAGTTTAGGGATTTAAATTTATTTAACTGGCTACCATCATCACTTAACAGCATAAAACTAACGGTAGGGACTAATTTTTTTTATTGGGGTCTAAACCAGGGGTGATTTGAGTTTTTTAAAAAACCAGGGGGTGATCTAAGTTTCATTTGAAAACCAGGGGGTGATGTGTAATTTACCCAAAAAATAATGCAAAAAAAAAAAAAAAAAAACATAAAAAGGTTAAAAAAGAAACTACTCTTGGCAATCAAAACATCCTAATAGCTCAAATCCTCCACTTTCTTCTGCAACTTTGCAATCCTAGCCTTTAGAATAATCAGATCGTTTGTGTCCTCACCATCATCTTCCTCCATGTCCCTGGAATGCTTGGAACTTGAAGAGCTTGAAATTTCCTTTTGCTCCCATGTCAATCTCCTCCTTACACTCTTTTCTTTCTTCTTTCCTTGAGCCTTCACCCAGTCTTCATACTCTGCAATCATCCCACCATCTTCAACAGCTCCCATAGTCTTCAATATTATCTTGGATTGCCATAAACTCGAGATCCTCCCCACTTGCTCCTTGTCCAACTGTTCCAGTGGATGGAAATTCACTAAGTCCTCAGGTACATCTTGAGTTAGTCCATACTGTTGACGCAATCGATTGGGTATATAAAAGGAAGTGTGACCTAACCCCATCAGGTGCACATAGTTACATCTAGAAGAATTTAGCACTGGTGTACTAGCATCCCACCAGGAGCATCACTAATGGATGTCATCAGAAGAAATGCGAGATAAAGCATGCTCCCAAGAGTCCCAATGATGATACTCCATCACCACCGAACGAAGACGATAGTGCTTAGTCTTGAAGTCTTCTCTCATCGGTTTCACAAATTGCAACCTCTCACAAAGCCAAACCTACCATCTAAATGGAAGCAAGGGTAGTTCCAAACGCATGGCAAAGAAAAACCTCATTGGATTTGCTTGACCACCTCCATCATCACATGGGAAGCCCTACGTGCACCAGAACGAAGAAGGAATTGAGCAATCACACAGAACAAGAAAGCTCTTTTCCTACACTCCATGAAACCATGACCACCCCTAGTGACCTGCAAAGAGATGAATAATCGCCAAGACGTCAATATGGTGACCATGCATAAAGTGGGGAAGACGTCCCTCTTCCATACCAAAGAAGGACATGATGTCTTTGGAATAATCATCCTTCAAGAGAGGACGTATCATAGCACCATGACAAGGAGAGAGAAAGCATGCACGGAATTCTTCATAAATTGGACATACCTCAGCTGTACCAAAGCGAAACACATGTATCTCTGGGATCCAATAGCGAGAAATTCCTCGAAGCAAGTCCCATGCAAGTGTCATATTCTTTATAACCATCAAAGCCTGGAGATGCACTCTCCCCAAGGCTTCACGATCATCTCTCAGCATCGAATGCATCCATGAACTCAAAGCCTTGTCCATTGGGTGAAGAAAACAGCAAAATAGCAAATCAACAAAATAGAGAATAAGGGAGAAGAAAAATCCCAAGGAAACACCCCAAGAACAAGGAGAGAAAGAGTAGAGAGTTTCTACACTCCCCAAGTCCTTAATATAGCCCCAAGGACGAGTAAGGGCTCAAGAAGGGAAGGGAAATAAAAAAATCTTGTAACTGGGCATTTTTAGAAAGGAAACAAATCAGAATTGGAAACACGAGGTTGACAATGAAATTCCCCAATTCGATATCGAATCATGACCCTCTCGACACCGACATACTATCGAAGAATCAACCTCAATGTCGATCTCAAGTGGTTCACTGTCGAACAATACCTTTTGACTGTCTAAATTGGTTCGACAGTCAGTTAATGGCACTCGACATTCACAATTTTCCATTGATGTCGATGAGAAGCTCTGCATTGTCGATTGTTTGAGTTAAAATAATACCGCAAGCGTACGGGTCAATCGTAGCTACGGGTCGAACACGAGGAGATATACGCCACTCTATTTAACTAACTTAAAAGTACTGCAAAGTGAACCAAATTAAAGTGTTAAATTAAACTAAGTAAATTAATAAAAATTAATGCATCCTAACTCATAAGCATCTAACAAAATTAAGGGATTAAATTGGCGTCCTAACACATGAGCATCTAACCTATCAGACTAACGCAAATTGAAAGGAATAAAAAAAAACAGCCACACATAATAACCACATAAAAAGGAATAAGGGAATAAAAGTGCATCCACAAACCACAACCATATAAAAAAAATAAAAGAAATAGAGGGAGAAGAAGAAGAAGATAGAGAGAGATAGAGGAAAGGGAGAATGAGATTAAGGGTTTAGAGAATGAGATACCTTGATGTGTTTGAATACTTGAATAAACTCACCATGGCTTCCTCTTCTAAATCTCCATGTCTTGTCATCAACATAGGAACTTAGACTAGGAAGCTTTAAACTATAACTATTACAACCATTAAACTAGACTTATGAAATCAAAACTAAGAACTTGAAATCAAAACTAAGAACTTAAGCCAAAAATAGGAAAAGAAGAGAAAATTTCACTAAGTGAATGAAGTAAAAATTACACTAAAAAAACTGAATTAAAATTGAACTAGAAACTAACTAAAAAACTGAACTAAAAAACTAACTAACTCCTTACAACCCAAAGGGCAAGGGGTATTTATAGGGGAAGAGAGGAGAAGAGAGAAGGGGAAGTGTAGGAGAAATATTCCCTAAGAAAAGAGAATATTCTCTTCTCCTTCCTCTTTTACAATGCCTTGAATCCTAAGAAAAAAAAAAAAAAAATAGAAAGAAGAAGAAGAAAAGATTATTTACATAGACCTTCTATTTTTAGAAAAATAAATTTCTAATTCTAACTTGTGCTTCCTTTTCTTTGTAGATATCTTCTCCAAGCAATAAAATCAAAGCATCTTTGATTTTTCAACCTTCCATAGATGAGAAAATATCTTTCAAAATAAATCTATCCCAAGTAGAGTTCCAGAAGTGCCCTTGAGAAGTTGGAGGAGAGAGAGAGTAAGGGTGATGACTAGGATTCCTTCAAGAATAAATAAAATACCCATTCTGTCCTTCAGAAAACGTGGAGCATGGGGTGCTTATATAGGCCTCACCATTGTGTTCCTTGCGAAAAATCACCCAAAATAGACCCAAATTTGATCCAATATGGAGTTCGGGAGCCCAAGATATCTCAAGTTGAAGTTGGACTGTCCAGAGCCCTCCAAATGGAATCTTTCGGGTACAGGAAATATAATTTCTGGTTATTGCGTTAAGGCCCCTGCAATCTGAACTTTCGCTTCACTTTGTCCCCAGCCGACTGTCAATAATTACAAATAAACCCCTATAGACCATTTTCGTGTTTCGTTACCGAAACGGCCATAACTTCTTCGTTTCAACTCGGAATCATGTGCCGTTTAAACCGTTGCGAAGCTGACTCGATGGGCTACGCATCCAAGCCATTAACACCTTTAAACACCTTAAAAACATTTCCTTAGCATCATCTCCTCCATTTTCACAAGAATTCACCTAAAACCTGAAAAGCACAAGAAAGCACCGAGTAACTCTGTCCAATATGGTAAAATGTATGTTTTATGCCCTAAGATTTCACACATAAATGTGCTCATCAGATTCCCCCACACTTGAACGTTACTTGTCCTCAAGTAAAGCAAAAGAAAAACTAATCTAGAATGCAGAAAATCCAAACTCACTTTCGTAGGAATCACGGTTGCACTTAGCATGTACAACAAGCCTTTGAACCCCTAGGTTACCCCTAGTGGACGAGTTGTGTCTCATGGGTGTTTGCAGTGAATATACACCCAAAATTCAATTGTAAATGAATGCTGCAAATTTTAATCATAGCATAAGTAGGACAGTGTACATAATCCCAAAAAGTGTTCAACTAAAGATCAAGGAGCCAAAGGTTCCCCCACACTTGAATTTTATCACCCCACATCAATTCAAGTAACAAGTATGCATCAAGTTCAAGGGATCTCCTCCTATTTTCTGAACACTACTCACCTTCAAGTAAACCCCCCATAGCATCGATGGAACCAAAGACTTAGGCATTGAGTAATATTGACCATACTTTTTTTTTTTTCAGGCATTAAGGCAAAAGTTTTTTTCTTTCTCAACCACAAACTCTATTTCTACTCCACTACTGTTCTCTGAATGACATGGTGGAGCATACACCAGACACCCAAATACTTGGTAGCTTCGCTTTTTGCATATATCCATAAGACATTGAGACATTGATGCAAGAGTTTTTTTTTTTTTTTGAGATTCCTTCCAAGGAATTTCGATCAAGTCACCCTGCTTCATGAGGCACAGTGCCCTGTCTAGTCCCAAGGAATTCCACTTTCTTTTCTATTCCTTGTATTTTTTCTTTTTCTTTTTTTCATTCACTTCCACTTTCATGCCTTGCCTTGCCACAAACAAATTGGTCTCAACTACTAGCCAAAAGATCAAAGGGTCCATAAAACACATAGAGGAATCTAGCCATCAAATGAAATAACGCTCATATTTTTCAATTCAATCCCTCTCACCGAATACAAACCAATTACCGTCCTTGAAAAGGGATTTTTTATTATTTCGCATACTAGGACACCTAATTCCCTCTCTCTCTCATTTTGCAATCAAAGAGACATGTGTACAAAACAAAACTATTGCCACAATCAAAATTTACCAATTAAGCCCAACATCTCCCCCACACTTAATTCATGCAGTGTCCTCAATGCATGCATAAAAGAAAGAATAAGGACAAGGGAGGAGAGGAAGGGGCTTACCAGATATAATCAACAAAGAAGATCATGAAGAGTGATGAGCTCTACAAAAAGTACTAGGAGCGAACAGAAATCTCAATCCATGGCCGATAAATAGAGAAATAGCTTGGACCAGAAAACACTCGACCATGAATTTTAGTAAAACGAGAAATAATATAAAAGTTAAGCACAATTGAGAAATATCCAATAGAAAAACTGTCCTCATGGGATAGTGGAAAATGAAGGCACTAAAACTCAAGCCATAAATCCTTCCCTTCTCTCCCATTTGTAATGTAGAACACCTATCATTCTTTGAAAAACCAATCAAAAACGGATCACAATAAGCATAAAAAGGATTATGAATAACCTCATCTAAATAATCATCAAAAATTGGAGGTTTACTCAAATCAATCCTAGCAATACAACTATCCACTCTTTGCATAACTTGGTTTGCCAAATAAGGATCATGGAAATATGCTTGAAAGGCATTATGACTAACATTGTCCTCCTCAATAAAATCGTCAAACCTAGGAGGTTTGGACAAATCAACATGTGAGACAATGGAATCCTCAAAATGACAATTATCTAAGTTTTCCAAAGAGAGAGGGGGAGATCGAATTTCTTGGCTTTCTATGTTATCATGAAAATCTGATTCTAAATCAATAAATTCACTAGGCTCACTAAAATCAGAAATTTCAGGCAAAAGGTGGACTTCCCCAAGTAGTTCATCAAACCTCGCTTCACTAATATCTTGAGGAGACTCAATCTCAACAAATAAATCATCATGAAAAGCAACTTGTTGGGAATGATGCTCATTAACCTCAAACTGGGGTGGTGGACTTTCAATATCATTAAACTGGGGATGGGACGGTTCAGGCTGACTAGGTAATGTACCCGTTTCCTCCTCTTGCACCATGGTTATCAGTTGAGAGAGTTGCTTCTCCATGGTATTTTGGCTTATTGTGAGAAGGTCTATGTATTTCTCAAGCTCATTCAGTCTGGGCTCCTCACCCATGTTTTGAAACTCAAGGGGTTGGTGATATGGTTCAAGGAGAGGTGGCCCATTGAGATTTAATGGAAGGTTGGGCATTGGAGGACCAAACTGACCATGATATTGGAAATTGGGTGGTCCAGCTTGATTATTCCATTGATCCCACAAAAAATCGGGATGATCACTCCACCCCTGATTGTAAGTGCCAAAAGAATTGTATTGAAATTGAGGACTCACATTCTCATCACTATAGCTACCCCCATAAAGATTAGGGCATCCTTCCATAACATGGATTGTCTGGGGAAGTGACCAATCAAAATTTTCCGAAAGCCCATAGTTGGGTTGGGGAGCAAAATTGTATTGGGGTGGTGCAAAATTGTTCTCTATCTCACTACTTTTGGCTTCCCTAACCTGTTTAAACATTTTCTCCAAAATCATGGTTGCCTTAGCATAGGTCCATCTTTCCCCCAAAGTCTTATATGGAAGTGTATCTCCCATTATTCTAAATTAACCACCTATCCCAAATTGAGGTCTCCCATAAAAAAAAAGTTTAAAGAAAAATAAAAGACTAGAAAAAAAATACTAAATACAAGAGGGAGCCCAAGGTAGATAGTGCATCTATCCCTCAGAAATCGAAACAATGGTTCCAAAGCTGTAAGGTTGTCATATAGGTTGACAGCAAGGGAACCCGTATAGTCTTCACGAGCCACCTACATACGACTCCAAATGGATTATGATGTAGGGTGGAGGACTACTATACGTTTATGTTTCCAAAACTCTCACTATGTTGTTTTCCTGTTATCAAGAGTAGTCACCTCCAAAGATAAGTCACATGCCAATCCAAACCACCCAACGAATCAAGGGCCTCCAAGATTGGTGGGTTTGGGCATATGAAGGACTTTAGATTGGCGCACACTATTTGAAACAGAAGAGAAACAAGAAGAGGTTTTCAAAAACTTTTTTTTTTAAAAAAAAAGAAAGAAGAGAAAGAGAAGAAACTAAAGCACTTGAATTACTTAAAAATCAAAAAAATAAAGTGGTCAATAATCTCCCGACAACGGCGCCAAAACTTGTTTGAGTTAAAATAATACCGCAAGCGTACGGGTCAATCGTAGCTACGGGTCGAACACGAGGAGATATACGCCACTCTATTTAACTAACTTAAAAGTACTGCAAAGTGAACCAAATTAAAGTGTTAAATTAAACTAATTAAATTAATAAAAATTAATGCATCCTAACTCATAAGCATCTAACAAAATTAAGGGATTAAATTGGCGTCCTAACACATGAGCATCTAACCTATCAGACTAACGCAAATTGAAAGGAATAAAAAAAAACAGCCACACATAATAACCACATAAAAAGGAATAAGGGAATAAAAGTGCATCCACAAACCACAACCATATAAAAAAAATAAAAGAAATAGAGGGAGAAGAAGAAGAAGATAGAGAGAGATAGAGGAAAGGGAGAATGAGATTAAGGGTTTAGAGAATGAGATACCTTGATGTGTTTGAATACTTGAATAAACTCACCATGGCTTCCTCTTCTAAATCTCCATGTCTTGTCATCAACATAGGAACTTAGACTAGGAAGCTTTAAACTATAACTATTACAACCATTAAACTAGACTTATGAAATCAAAACTAAGAACTTGAAATCAAAACTAAGAACTTAAGCCAAAAATAGGAAAAGAAGAGAAAATTTCACTAAGTGAATGAAGTAAAAATTACACTAAAAAAACTGAATTAAAATTGAACTAGAAACTAACTAAAAAACTGAACTAAAAAACTAACTAACTCCTTACAATCCAAAGGGCAAGGGGTATTTATAGGGGAAGAGAGGAGAAGAGAGAAGGGGAAGTGTAGGAGAAATATTCCCTAAGAAAAGAGAATATTCTCTTCTCCTTCCTCTTTTACAATGCCTTGAATCCTAAGAAAAAAAAAAAAAAAAATAGAAAGAAGAAGAAGAAAAGATTATTTACATAGACCTTCTATTTTTAGAAAAATAAATTTCTAATTCTAACTTGTGCTTCCTTTTTTTTGTAGATATCTTCTCCAAGCAATAAAATCAAAGCATCTTTGATTTTTCAACCTTCCATAGATGAGAAAATATCTTTCAAAATAAATCTATCCCAAGTAGAGTTCCGAAGTGCCCTTGAGAAGTTGGAGGAGAGAGAGAGTAAGGGTGATGACTAGGATTCCTTCAAGAATAAATAAAATACCCATTCTGTCCTTCAGAAAACGTGGAGCATGGGGTGCTTATATAGGCCTCACCATTGTGTTCCTTGCGAAAAATCACCCAAAATAGACCCAAATTTGATCCAATATGGAGTTCGGGAGCCCAAGATATCTCAAGTTGAAGTTGGACTGTCCAGAGCCCTCCAAATGGAATCTTTCGGGTACAGGAAATATAATTTCTGGTTATTGCGTTAAGGCCCCTGCAATCTGAACTTTCGCTTCACTTTGTCCCCAGCCGACTGTCAATAATTACAAATAAACCCCTATAGACCATTTTCGTGTTTCGTTACCGAAACGGCCATAACTTCTTCGTTTCAACTCGGAATCATGTGCCGTTTAAACCGTTGCGAAGCTGACTCGATGGGCTACGCATCCAAGCCATTAACACCTTTAAACACCTTAAAAACATTTCCTTAGCATCATCTCCTCCATTTTCACAAGAATTCACCTAAAACCTGAAACGCACAAGAAAGCACCGAGTAACTCTGTCCAATATGGTAAAATGTATGTTTTATGCCCTAAGATTTCACACATAAATGTGCTCATCAGATTCCCCCACACTTGAACGTTACTTGTCCTCAAGTAAAGCAAAAGAAAAACTAATCTAGAATGCAGAAAATCCAAACTCACTTTCGTAGGAATCACGGTTGCACTTAGCATGTACAACAAGCCTTTGAACCCCTAGGTTACCCCTAGTGGACGAGTTGTGTCTCATGGGTGTTTGCAGTGAATATACACCCAAAATTCAATTGTAAATGAATGCTGCAAATTTTAATCATAGCATAAGTAGGACAGTGTACATAATCCCAAAAAGTGTTCAACTAAAGATCAAGGAGCCAAAGGTTCCCCCACACTTGAATTTTATCACCCCACATCAATTCAAGTAACAAGTATGCATCAAGTTCAAGGGATCTCCTCCTATTTTCTGAACACTACTCACCTTCAAGTAAACCCCCATAGCATCGATGGAACCAAAGACTTAGGCATTGAGTAATATTGACCATACTTTTTTTTTTTTCGGGCATTAAGGCAAAAGTTTTTTCTTTCTCAACCACAAACTCTATTTCTACTCCACTACTGTTCTCTGAATGACATGGTGGAGCATACACCAGACACCCAAATACTTGGTAGCTTCGCTTTTTGCATATATCCATAAGACATTGAGACATTGATGCAAGAGTTTTTTTTTTTTTTTTTGAGATTCCTTCCAAGGAATTTCGATCAAGTCACCCCGCTTCATGAGGCACAAGTGCCTGTCTAGTCCCAAGGAATTCCACTTTCTTTTCTATTCCTTGTATTTTTCTTTTTCTTTTTTTCATTCACTTCCACTTTCATGCCTTGCCTTGCCACAAACAAATTGGTCTCAACTACTAGCCAAAAGATCAAAGGGTCCATAAAACACATAGAGGAATCTAGCCATCAAATGAAATAACGCTCATATTTTTCAATTCAATCCCTCTCACCGAATACAAACCAATTACCGTCCTTGAAAAGGGATTTTTTATTATTTCGCATACTAGGACACCTAATTCCCTCTCTCTCTCATTTTGCAATCAAAGAGACATGTGTACAAAACAAAACTATTGCCACAATCAAAATTTACCAATTAAGCCCAACATCTCCCCCACACTTAATTCATGCAGTGTCCTCAATGCATGCATAAAAGAAAGAATAAGGACAAGGGAGGAGAGGAAGGGGCTTACCAGATATAATCAACAAAGAAGATCATGAAGAGTGATGAGCTCTACAAAAAGTACTAGGAGCAAGAATGAAATCTCAATCCATGGCGGTAAATAGAGAAATAGCTTGGACCGGAAAACACTCGACCATGAATTTTAGTAAAACGAGAAATAATATAAAAGTTAAGCACAATTGAGAAATATCCAATAGAAAAAACTGTCCTCATGGGATAGTGGAAAATGAAGGCACTAAAACTCAAGCCATAAATCCTTCCCTTCTCTCCCATTTGTAATGTAGAACACCTATCATTCTTTGAAAAACCAATCAAAAACGGATCACAATAAGCATAAAAAGGATTATGAATAACCTCATCTAAATAATCATCAAAAATTGGAGGTTTACTCAAATCAATCCTAGCAATACAACTATCCACTCTTTGCATAACTTGGTTTGCCAAATAAGGATCATGGAAATATGCTTGAAAGGCATTATGACTAACATTGTCCTCCTCAATAAAATCGTCAAACCTAGGAGGTTTGGACAAATCAACATGTGAGACAATGGAATCCTCAAAATGACAATTATCTAAGTTTTCCAAAGAGAGAGGGGGAGATCGAATTTCTTGGCTTTCTATGTTATCATGAAAATCTGATTCTAAATCAATAAATTCACTAGGCTCACTAAAATCAGAAATTTCAGGCAAAAGGTGGACTTCCCCAAGTAGTTCATCAAACCTCGCTTCACTAATATCTTGAGGAGACTCAATCTCAACAAATAAATCATCATGAAAAGCAACTTGTTGGGAATGATGCTCATTAACCTCAAACTGGGTGGTGGACTTTCAATATCATTAAGCGGGATGGGACGGTTCAGGTGACTAGGTAATGTACCCGTTTCCTCCTCTTGCACCATGGTTATCGATTGAGAGAGTTGCTTCTCCATGGTATTTTGGCTTATTGTGAGAAGGTCTATGTATTTCTCAAGCTCATTCGATCTGGGCTCCTCACCCATGTTTTGAAACTCAAGGGGTTGGTGATATGGTTCAAGGAGAGGTGGCCCATTGAGATTTAATGGAAGGTTGGGCATTGGAGGACCAAATGACCATGATATTGGAAATTGGGTGGTCCACTTGATTATTCCATTGATCCCACAAAAAATCGGGATGATCACTCCACCCCGATTGTAAGTGCCAAAAGAATTGTATTGAAATTGAGGACTCACATTCTCATCACTATAGCTACCCCCATAAAGATTAGGGCATCCTTCCATAACATGGATTATGCGGGAAGTGACCAATCAAAATTTTCCGAAAGCCCATAGTTGGGTTGGGGAGCAAAATTGTATTGGGGTGGTGCAAAATTGTTCTCTATCTCACTACTTTTGGCTTCCCTAACTGTTTAAACATTTTCTCCAAAATCATGGTTGCCTTAGCATAGGTCCATCTTTCCCCCAAAGTCTTATATGGAAGTGTATCTCCCATTATTCTAAATTAACCACCTATCCCAAATTGAGGTCTCCCATAAAAAAAAAGTTTAAAGAAAAATAAAAGACTAGAAAAAAAATACTAAATACAAGAGGGAGCCCAAGGTAGATAGTGCATCTATCCCTCAGAAATCGAAACAATGGTTCCAAAGCTGTAAGGTTGTCATATAGGTTGACAGCAAGGGAACCCGTATAGTCTTCACGAGCCACCTACATACGACTCCAAATGGATTATGATGTAGGGTGGAGGACTACTATACGCTTATGTTTCCAAAACTCTCACTATGTTGTTTTCCTGTTATCAAGAGTAGTCACCTCCAAAGATAAGTCACATGCCAATCCAAACCACCCAACGAATCAAGGGCCTCCAAGATTGGCTGGGTTTGGGCATATGAAGGACTTTAGATTGGGCGCACACTATTTGAAACAGAAGAGAAACAAGAAGAGGTTTTCAAAAACTTTTTTTTTTTTTAAAAAAAAAAAAAAGAAAGAAGAGAAAGAGAAGAAACTAAAGCACTTCGAATTACTTAAAAATCAAAAAAATAAAGTGGTCAATAATCTCCCCGACAACGGCGCCAAAAACTTGTTTGAGTTAAAATAATACCGCAAGCGTACGGGTCAATCGTAGCTACGGGTCGAACACGAGGAGATATACGCCACTCTATTTAACTAACTTAAAAGTACTGCAAAGTGAACCAAATTAAAGTGTTAAATTAAACTAATTAAATTAATAAAAATTAATGCATCCTAACTCATAAGCATCTAACAAAATTAAGGGATTAAATTGGCGTCCTAACACATGAGCATCTAACCTATCAGACTAACGCAAATTGAAAGGAATAAAAAAAAACAGCCACACATAATAACCACATAAAAAGGAATAAGGGAATAAAAGTGCATCCACAAACCACAACCATATAAAAAAATAAAAGAAATAGAGGGAGAAGAAGAAGAAGATAGAGAGAGATAGAGGAAAGGGAGAATGAGATTAAGGGTTTAGAGAATGAGATACCTTGATGTGTTTGAATACTTGAATAAACTCACCATGGCTTCCTCTTCTAAATCTCCATGTCTTGTCATCAACATAGGAACTTAGACTAGGAAGCTTTAAACTATAACTATTACAACCATTAAACTAGACTTATGAAATCAAAACTAAGAACTTGAAATCAAAACTAAGAACTTAAGCCAAAAATAGGAAAAGAAGAGAAAATTTCACTAAGTGAATGAAGTAAAAATTACACTAAAAAAACTGAATTAAAATTGAACTAGAAACTAACTAAAAAACTGAACTAAAAAACTAACTAACTCCTTACAACCCAAAGGGCAAGGGGTATTTATAGGGGAAGAGAGGAGAAGAGAGAAGGGGAAGTGTAGGAGAAATATTCCCTAAGAAAAGAGAATATTCTCTTCTCCTTCCTCTTTTACAATGCCTTGAATCCTAAGAAAAAAAAAAAAAAAAAATAGAAAGAAGAAGAAGAAAAGATTATTTACATAGACCTTCTATTTTTAGAAAAATAAATTTCTAATTCTAACTTGTGTTTCCTTTTCTTTGTAGATATCTTCTCCAAGCAATAAAATCAAAGCATCTTTGATTTTTCAACCTTCCATAGATGAGAAAATATCTTTCAAAATAAATCTATCCCAAGTAGAGTTCCAGAAGTGCCCTTGAGAAGTTGGAGGAGAGAGAGAGTAAGGGTGATGACTAGGATTCCTTCAAGAATAAATAAAATACCCATTCTGTCCTTCAGAAAACGTGGAGCATGGGGTGCTTATATAGGCCTCACCATTGTGTTCCTTGCGAAAAATCACCCAAAATAGACCCAAATTTGATCCAATATGGAGTTCGGGAGCCCAAGATATCTCAAGTTGAAGTTGGACTGTCCAGAGCCCTCCAAATGGAATCTTTCGGGTACAGGAAATATAATTTCTGGTTATTGCGTTAAGGCCCCTGCAATCTGAACTTTCGCTTCACTTTGTCCCCAGCCGACTGTCAATAATTACAAATAAACCCCTATAGACCATTTTCGTGTTTCGTTATCGAAACGGCCATAACTTCTTCGTTTCAACTCGGAATCATGTGCCGTTTAAACCGCTGCGAAGCTGACTCGATGGGCTACGCATCCAAGCCATTAACACCTTTAAACACCTTAAAAACATTTCCTTAGCATCATCTCCTCCATTTTCACAAGAATTCACCTAAAACCTGAAAAGCACAAGAAAGCACCGAGTAACTCTGTCCAATATGGTAAAATGTATGTTTTATGCCCTAAGATTTCACACATAAATGTGCTCATCAGATTCCCCCACACTTGAACGTTACTTGTCCTCAAGTAAAGCAAAAGAAAAACTAATCTAGAATGCAGAAAATCCAAACTCACTTTCGTAGGAATCACGGTTGCACTTAGCATGTACAACAAGCCTTTGAACCCCTAGGTTACCCCTAGTGGACGAGTTGTGTCTCATGGGTGTTTGCAGTGAATATACACCCAAAATTCAATTGTAAATGAATGCTGCAAATTTTAATCATAGCATAAGTAGGACAGTGTACATAATCCCAAAAAGTGTTCAACTAAAGATCAAGGAGCCAAAGGTTCCCCCACACTTGAATTTTATCACCCCACATCAATTCAAGTAACAAGTATGCATCAAGTTCAAGGGATCTCCTCCTATTTTCTGAACACTACTCACCTTCAAGTAAACCCCCCATAGCATCGATGGAACCAAAGACTTAGGCATTGAGTAATATTGACCATACTTTTTTTTTTTTTCAGGCATTAAGGCAAAAGTTTTTTTCTTTCTCAACCACAAACTCTATTTCTACTCCACTCTTTCTCGAATGACATGGTGGAGCATACACCACACCCAAATACTTGGTAGCTTCGCTTTTGCATATATCCATAAGACATTGAGACATTGATGCAAGAGTTTTTTTTTTTTTTGAGATTCCTTCCAAGGAATTTCGATCAAGTCACCCCGCTTCATGAGGCACGGTGCTCTGTCTAGTCCCAAGGAATTCCACTTTCTTTTCTATTCCTTGTATTTTTCTTTTTCTTTTTTTCATTCACTTCCACTTTCATGCCTTGCCTTGCCACAAACAAATTGGTCTCAACTACTAGCCAAAAGATCAAAGGGTCCATAAAACACATAGAGGAATCTAGCCATCAAATGAAATAACGCTCATATTTTTCAATTCAATCCCTCTCACCGAATACAAACCAATTACCGTCCTTGAAAAGGGATTTTTTATTATTTCGCATACTAGGACACCTAATTCCCTCTCTCTCTCATTTTGCAATCAAAGAGACATGTGTACAAAACAAAACTATTGCCACAATCAAAATTTACCAATTAAGCCCAACATCTCCCCCACACTTAATTCATGCAGTGTCCTCAATGCATGCATAAAAGAAAGAATAAGGACAAGGGAGGAGAGGAAGGGGCTTACCAGATATAATCAACAAAGAAGATCATGAAGAGTGATGAGCTCTACAAAAAGTACTAGGAGCAGCAACAGAAATCTCAATCCATGGCCAGTAAATAGAGAAATAGCTTCAGACCCAGAAAACACTCGACCATGAATTTTAGTAAAACGAGAAATAATATAAAAGTTAAGCACAATTGAGAAATATCCAATAGAAAAAACTGTCCTCATGGGATAGTGGAAAATGAAGGCACTAAAACTCAAGCCATAAATCCTTCCCTTCTCTCCCATTTGTAATGTAGAACACCTATCATTCTTTGAAAAACCAATCAAAAACGGATCACAATAAGCATAAAAAGGATTATGAATAACCTCATCTAAATAATCATCAAAAATTGGAGGTTTACTCAAATCAATCCTAGCAATACAACTATCCACTCTTTGCATAACTTGGTTTGCCAAATAAGGATCATGGAAATATGCTTGAAAGGCATTATGACTAACATTGTCCTCCTCAATAAAATCGTCAAACCTAGGAGGTTTGGACAAATCAACATGTGAGACAATGGAATCCTCAAAATGACAATTATCTAAGTTTTCCAAAGAGAGAGGGGGAGATCGAATTTCTTGGCTTTCTATGTTATCATGAAAATCTGATTCTAAATCAATAAATTCACTAGGCTCACTAAAATCAGAAATTTCAGGCAAAAGGTGGACTTCCCCAAGTAGTTCATCAAACCTCGCTTCACTAATATCTTGAGGAGACTCAATCTCAACAAATAAATCATCATGAAAAGCAACTTGTTGGGAATGATGCTCATTAACCTCAAACTGGGGTGGTGGACTTTCAATATCATTAAACTGGGGATGGGACGGTTCAGGCTGACTAGGTAATGTACCCGTTTCCTCCTCTTGCACCATGGTTATCAGTTGAGAGAGTTGCTTCTCCATGGTATTTTGGCTTATTGTGAGAAGGTCTATGTATTTCTCAAGCTCATTCATCTGGGCTCCTCACCCATGTTTTGAAACTCAAGGGGTTGGTGATATGGTTCAAGGAGAGGTGGCCCATTGAGATTTAATGGAAGGTTGGGCATTGGAGGACCAAACTGACCATGATATTGGAAATTGGGTGGTCCAGCTTGATTATTCCATTGATCCCACAAAAAATCGGGATGATCACTCCACCCCTGATTGTAAGTGCCAAAAGAATTGTATTGAAATTGAGGACTCACATTCTCATCACTATAGCTACCCCCATAAAGATTAGGGCATCCTTCCATAACATGGATTGTCTGGGGAAGTGACCAATCAAAATTTTCCGAAAGCCCATAGTTGGGTTGGGGAGCAAAATTGTATTGGGGTGGTGCAAAATTGTTCTCTATCTCACTACTTTTGGCTTCCCTAACCTGTTTAAACATTTTCTCCAAAATCATGGTTGCCTTAGCATAGGTCCATCTTTCCCCCAAAGTCTTATATGGAAGTGTATCTCCCATTATTCTAAATTAACCACCTATCCCAAATTGAGGTCTCCCATAAAAAAAAAGTTTAAAGAAAAATAAAAGACTAGAAAAAAAATACTAAATACAAGAGGGAGCCCAAGGTAGATAGTGCATCTATCCCTCAGAAATCGAAACAATGGTTCCAAAGCTGTAAGGTTGTCATATAGGTTGACAGCAAGGGAACCCGTATAGTCTTCACGAGCCACCTACATACGACTCCAAATGGATTATGATGTAGGGTGGAGGACTACTATACGCTTATGTTTCCAAAACTCTCACTATGTTGTTTTCCTGTTATCAAGAGTAGTCACCTCCAAAGATAAGTCACATGCCAATCCAAACCACCCAACGAATCAAGGGCCTCCAAGATTGGCTGGGTTTGGGCATATGAAGGACTTTAGATTGGGCGCACACTATTTGAAACAGAAGAGAAACAAGAAGAGGTTTTCAAAAACTTTTTTTTTTTTTAAAAAAAAAAAAAGAAAGAAGAGAAAGAGAAGAAACTAAAGCACTTCGAATTACTTAAAAATCAAAAAAATAAAGTGGTCAATAATCTCCCCGACAACGGCGCCAAAAACTTGTTTGAGTTAAAATAATACCGCAAGCGTACGGGTCAATCGTAGCTACGGGTCGAACACGAGGAGATATACGCCACTCTATTTAACTAACTTAAAAGTACTGCAAAGTGAACCAAATTAAAGTGTTAAATTAAACTAATTAAATTAATAAAAATTAATGCATCCTAACTCATAAGCATCTAACAAAATTAAGGGATTAAATTGGCGTCCTAACACATGAGCATCTAACCTATCAGACTAACGCAAATTGAAAGGAATAAAAAAAAACAGCCACACATAATAACCACATAAAAAGGAATAAGGGAATAAAAGTGCATCCACAAACCACAACCATATAAAAAAAATAAAAGAAATAGAGGGAGAAGAAGAAGAAGATAGAGAGAGATAGAGGAAAGGGAGAATGAGATTAAGGGTTTAGAGAATGAGATACCTTGATGTGTTTGAATACTTGAATAAACTCACCATGGCTTCCTCTTCTAAATCTCCATGTCTTGTCATCAACATAGGAACTTAGACTAGGAAGCTTTAAACTATAACTATTACAACCATTAAACTAGACTTATGAAATCAAAACTAAGAACTTGAAATCAAAACTAAGAACTTAAGCCAAAAATAGGAAAAGAAGAGAAAATTTCACTAAGTGAATGAAGTAAAAATTACACTAAAAAAACTGAACTAAAAAACTAACTAACTCCTTACAATCCAAAGGGCAAGGGGTATTTATAGGGGAAGAGAGGAGAAGAGAGAAGGGGAAGTGTAGGAGAAATATTCCCTAAGAAAAGAGAATATTCTCTTCTCCTTCCTCTTTTACAATGCCTTGAATCCTAAGAAAAAAAAAAAAAAAAAATAGAAAGAAGAAGAAGAAAAGATTATTTACATAGACCTTCTATTTTTAGAAAAATAAATTTCTAATTCTAACTTGTGCTTCCTTTTTTTTGTAGATATCTTCTCCAAGCAATAAAATCAAAGCATCTTTGATTTTTCAACCTTCCATAGATGAGAAAATATCTTTCAAAATAAATCTATCCCAAGTAGAGTTCCAGAAGTGCCCTTGAGAAGTTGGAGGAGAGAGAGAGTAAGGGTGATGACTAGGATTCCTTCAAGAATAAATAAAATACCCATTCTGTCCTTCAGAAAACGTGGAGCATGGGGTGCTTATATAGGCCTCACCATTGTGTTCCTTGCGAAAAATCACCCAAAATAGACCCAAATTTGATCCAATATGGAGTTCGGGAGCCCAAGATATCTCAAGTTGAAGTTGGACTGTCCAGAGCCCTCCAAATGGAATCTTTCGGGTACAGGAAATATAATTTCTGGTTATTGCGTTAAGGCCCCTGCAATCTGAACTTTCGCTTCACTTTGTCCCCAGCCGACTGTCAATAATTACAAATAAACCCCTATAGACCATTTTCGTGTTTCGTTACCGAAACGGCCATAACTTCTTCGTTTCAACTCGGAATCATGTGCCGTTTAAACCGTTGCGAAGCTGACTCGATGGGCTACGCATCCAAGCCATTAACACCTTTAAACACCTTAAAAACATTTCCTTAGCATCATCTCCTCCATTTTCACAAGAATTCACCTAAAACCTGAAAAGCACAAGAAAGCACCGAGTAACTCTGTCCAATATGGTAAAATGTATGTTTTATGCCCTAAGATTTCACACATAAATGTGCTCATCATCGATCGACAGGAATTCGATGTCAATATTGTGTTTTTACAACTTAAGTTGAGTTTGCACATTTCTGGGCAGTCCGCACTACACCTGTGGGTCCCTGCCGTCCCAAGGCATTATCCTAACCCCTAGGGTCACTATGGATCATTCCACATCACTTTCACATTCACACATCTCATTTTAACCATTCAGTTCACACAATTGATTAAAAATCCTAAATTTGGATTAAAAAATCATTAACCAAAGATCATTCAAAAATCACTTCCAAGACCCAAAGGCCCGAAACTGTTTAATCATCCAAAACAAAAACAAAAGCGGTGACACAACTACTGTCCCCCATCCACATTGTCTCCACCATCCTCGTCCTCTCCAGATTCCTCCTCATCATCATCCTCACCATCCTCGTCGTTGTCGTCACTCTCACTCCCGCTCCTCTCCCACTCATCATCCACCCTTGCATCCCGCCCATCAACAGGATCATCAATTTGAACCGCCAAAAATTGTGGCACCGAAACCTCTGCAGCTGGGTCAAGCTGGGCAGCAGCCAAAGCCTCATCCCTTTCCTTTAGGAGCTGATTGGTAGTCACCTCGTACCCCAAAATTTCACCCTCCTGCATCACGTGACAAGCATTAGCATTCATACATTCCTATTGCATATACTAACCATGCAGGCATCAACACAACATAACATATAACTCACCAGTTGGAGAATCCATTCGCTCTAGGAAGCAGCAAGTTCCTTCAACCTGACGACCATCCCCAATAGGTCATTTACCTATAACCAGGAACCTGCACCAACAACAATGGTCAACCGTTACCAAAGAAGGGAAATGCAAATCTGAAGAAGGAACAAGGTACTTACGAAGTCAAAGCCACATGGGTAGCCGGCCACAGAAGAAGAGGGATGAGGGATAGGCACCTCCCTGCCTTGAGAGATGAAATACCATCCAGGCACCGGGAAGAGAGCATCAGGTACCTTGTGTGATCACATAGGTACCGACATCGATCTAGCCCCAGTATCGCCAGTAGGGAAAGGTACTACCCCAGGAGTAGACTCGAATGAGTTGGCCTCCTGAGCTGGGATACCTGCAACAGCAGTACCAATGGCCTCTCCAACCTTGTAAGGCTCAAGACCAGTCGGGGCCTAAACACACCAAAGAGATGGTCAGCATACAAATGAGCAAACAAAAATAGCAAGAAGCAAAAGGAAGTCGAGGCTTGACTTCCCCGCAAACCCGAAGGAGTGAGTCGAACGCACATCAGCTCCTTCACCCGATACCCACGGTAACATCCCCACGAGTTAGGCTCAACGAAGGGCCGAGCATCAATGCCCTTCATAAACCGGTTCATCTCCCTCTTGGAGAGTCTCTTTGGGTCAAGCCCGAAGCGAGGAGGCCTCATAGGAATACAAGGCCTCTCGACACCAGGCCATTGCCTATAGGCCCGGTCCCCCAAGTACCAAGCATACCCAGATCACCCGACAAAGACCATGCACCATGACACAAGCCTCCTAGTAGCCTCTAATCGAGCCTACACACCCTACTCGAGAGACTTGAATGGCTGCCATACAACCTATCAACACCAAATACATCAGAGCCAGAGTCAAAAATCAAAAGCAAAGGCAAACAATACAGGTAAAAGAAGAAAACCTTACCTCCTATGGGGAGAGTCGGTCCAGTATCTCTCTCACCAACGTCACTGGTACCTTCCTCTCCTTAGGATGGGTGCTATCAGACAACCACATCCCTGCTCTAGGAAAGAAGGAGTTGTCTCGGGATACCAACCTAGGAGCCCACACCCCCAAGTGATCATAACACCAACACTACAATCAAGTCAACAGACATCAGTACAAGCACCATGTCACAAACAACTATAGATCAATTCAAACTACAAGAAAGTAACAATGTATTACCTCTGGTACAAACTAAGAGCCGCCAATGCACTAGGTGCGCCACATGGCCAAGGAATCCAAGGTCCTCAGCATATGAGCATAGCCTGCCCTGGCCCAGTCGAACTTCTTCATGTTTGATAGATCCCTAAGGTAACACACCATGGAGATGTAGATCCTGATGCCGCTGGTACTGAACAATGTGTTCTCCAAGAGATAGGGGATGAAACACTTAGCCTGTTGATCCAGGTCCTTATGATTGAATGAATCAGTCACCGTCCTCTTGTCCCACTCGTGATGAACCGTTGCACTGCCACATTCAACTCAGAGGGAAGGGACCTAAGAAGCCTCTTCAGCTCCTCCCCGTCATTCGCCCATGCTCTAGGGTGCCCTGCTACTGCCTCACCACCAAAAGAAAGGCTCGTGTACAAGAAGTAACAAAGGGGCGTGATCGTCATCTCGCCCACGGGCAGGTGGAAGGTATGGGTAGGGGGCCACCATCTCTCAGCCAAGGCCTGCGCCAAGGATGTATCGAAGGACATAGTCTGGAGAAGAGCTAGATCCTCAAATCTGAATGCTATAATCTGCTACCGAACGACCCCGCATAGTTGGCTATACCAGCTTAAGACAGTAGAGCATGACTCATACTTATGATAGGTCACAGGTTCCTACATATCAGAACAAGGCAAAAATACTATGATCAATTCAAAATCCCTAGTGGGTCAAAAGGTTTTAAAATGGATTAATCCTATAACACAGGAATCCATATAATAAACCTAAGACAAGGATGACTTTCCCCAATGGATACCGAAGCCCCAAAAGCAGTCGATTCTAGGTAAACATCAAAAGACATCAGAGGCATCTAATCTCAAATTAAAACCAATCTCAAGTGTAGTCAAACATAAGCAACAAGGATTCGCTTATTGCCACACAAACATTGGGTATTACACACAACAAGTGGACCCCAATAGGTTAATTCGAGTGCAACAGAGCCTAAAGACATTCGATGGGATTCAATGGAACAACAAATAGATTTTTTATGGTATTATAAAGCACATATGGCATACAAGAGTTCACATGCATAAGCAAGCAGTATGGCATTCCAAATCTAAATCCAAAACAAGGAATTTAAATTCAAATTTTACCTTAAGCAGTTTCCAGGCATTGCTACAAATGTGGGATAGCGTATCCCTGAGGAATCGGCCTTCGTACTATGAAGCCCTTGAAGACTCCTCGCAATCACTAAGAACATCCTCATCGGGATCATACTCGGGACGGCGTGTCACACCCTAAACCACCCCTAGGAGGATTAGGTAGGTGACCCGAATTACACTGTAGCAATCCCCCAAATCCCAAGGATCTAGAGGCAGTCAATCCATTCACAGACACACACACATTCACCATAATACATAAGGTAAAACTCAGAGTGCTGTGGAAAGCTATATTTACATTAAACATTTTAAAAGTAAAGTAAAATAGGAAAAAGAAAAATATTTACAATACAGTATTAGTTCATTCTCTCTCTCACTCCCAAAGAAACAACAACTCCTAACTCTACCAAATATAGCTTTATACAAAAGAATATAAATAGGGCAAGGTAACCCGAGCCCCAAAAACAAAGGTGTAAAACAAAAAGAGAGACTCCAACAAAAACAAAAGAAGCCCCAAGAACAAAATAGAGTCAGCAACACCGCTCACGGGTCATCCTCAACTATCACTGAAAACACATGCACCAACGGTATGACCTCCGTTGGAGTCCATACCAATATTGTCATAACCACCATAGCTTGCCTTCGGGAGATAAGCCTTCCCACCATAGTAACATCCACCTGTAGGATCATCTAACAGAAAAACATATATAATAGAGTGTGAGCTCCATCGAGCTCGTGAATGAAATACATCACCAGGCATGCACATGCAATCACAACCATATGAGTTCTACATGAGGTGCAGTTCATTTTATTTATTAGCCACCTAACATCACAACTAAGGTGGGTTAGTGCTACTACAATCCTCAATACATGTATCCCTGGTGCAAGCTTTTAATCCCTTCCTGCGATACACCCATTGAGTTGTCGAGGACCGATCAGCTCCCGCATCAGTCACCAAGGTCAGCCTGACCAGTCCTCTGGGATTAACCTGTGAGGCATCCATACTTTTTCTCATATCATATTTCTTTTCCTGGCTTATAGCCCATAATCACCTTTTCGATGCAATAACATTTCTTTCTTTTCTTTTCTTTTCTTTTCTCTTTCATATGGTCACTCTCACAGGCATCTAACACCTTAACCCCTGTTGGCAAGGGTACGTAGCATGGGTGATGAAATCTAGCCCAATGCATCTATATGGCATCGTATGAGTCGGGTGGTGTCAACTGCATCCTATTCTACGGGCTACCATAGACCTCATTTCCAAGCTGGCTACGACATCTAGTCTAGCAATTCACTTACAACATTCAATGTCCATTCACATAATCCAGCAGTCAAACATATCTTTGTTTCTGAATTCACAATTGATGAGTTAAGTAAACAACATAATAATTATTATATTCTAATTTATTTTAACATATTAGTCATGTTACAATTACATACACGGTGTAATTTCACTCACCTTGTTCTGGTCCTACTGGTTTAGCTATTGGTTCAGTTCTAGCCGGTGTTTGGCTGTGCACCTCGAGCACGGGATCAAATCCTAATTTATCGGATCATAAATGTGTGTCAATTAATATTCAAAACTGTATTAATATCCTAGTGTTGGTCTAGGCTTACTGGTCTGACTCTGTGTTTATTCTGATGACACTTGGAATTCTCTGGGCCATGCACTGGGCTTTCAGGTCTATCTCCCAGTGCATCATCCAGAGATGTGGAATCAAATCTGACTTGGTATCCAACAATATGGTCAGTTAGTAGATGGTCCAGATAGTCTTATAAACTAGTACCCAGGTCAGCAGTTCAACTGAAACCATTCTTGGCATGGATACCTGGCCTTATGGGGCCCACTTGGGTACCAAGGTATGAATATCAGCAACATATATAAAAGGGGTATTTTGGTCATTTAACACTCCAACACACAGTTTATAGCCCACTGGTGAAAA
This sequence comes from Telopea speciosissima, assembly GCF_018873765.1. NCBI lineage: Eukaryota > Viridiplantae > Streptophyta > Magnoliopsida > Proteales > Proteaceae > Telopea > Telopea speciosissima. Next base: position 27,714,120 of record NC_057923.1, read on the forward strand.
CCCAAAAAGATAGGACTTCAATTCAGCCCAGAATATATCTCTGGGTGTTTCATTGGATGATTGGGCAAATCACCCAGTGCTTCGCCCAGAGCCTGTTTGAGACGAGTTTTGGGCAGTTTTCTTGGATTTTGCAGCATGGGTTGCCAAGGCATCGATCATGGATGCATGTGGGATGGTCATGAACCATATTTGGAGTGTAATCCATTGGTTCCAATGGTTTTGGGTTTAGTTTACCTATTTTGAAACTCGGAGCTGCTCTGACAGCACAGAGAACAGCTATCCAGGCTATGCTCCAGCTCAAGGCTTTGGTTTGGGCTGCATGCAAAGCTTATTCCATGTATACTTTCATGGTAGGATGTTGTTCGTACACTAAACTAAGCATGGATCAGCTTGCATACATAGATCCATGCGCAGACTACCTATTTTGGGTGCAACTGGGCTGTGCAGTCAGGCCCAGAGACTAGTTTCAGTCTCAGCTGTAAAATAGTAGCATGATCATGTATAAAATGATCAGATCTTACATGCAATAGCTTTACATGTCAGATCAGATGCATCCCAAGGCAAACCCCAAGGCGTTCTGGGCTTTACTAGCCAGATACACCATCATCAGGACAGAGATCAAGATGCAAACACTAAGGACAGCAGCTCATCGGGGTGAGAATGATTACCTAAGGAGGATGTGCAGCTGAAGCAGTGTGTAGGATGGCAGCTTAGGTAGCCTTCCTTCTTCTTCTCCCTTCCTTTCCTTCTCTTCTTTTTCTTCTTTCTTCTCTTTCTCTGTTTCAGCTGGGGTAGTAAAACAAAATGAGTACTACCCCCTCTTCTATTTATAGAGTTGGCCCCATTGGGGTTTGTTTGGCTTTGAGCCCCCTTCCCCCAGAATGCATTTTTAACTGAATTCTGGGCCATTTTGGCTGCATAGGTGGGGTCCACATGGTTCCAAGGGTGGGTAATGGTTCCTAAAATTCCCATCTATCCCTAGAGGGTGTTCATGGTCTGTATGGGTGGTCCTCACATGTTTGGAGTCCAAAATACTGATTTCAGCCACTCTGGGCGATTCTCGGGGCCTTTGGGCCAATCGTCCAGAGAATACAACATTACTGTATAGGCTCTGTGCTTGGCCCAGGGCTTGGGCTTTGCACCAACACCTCATCCAGGGTCTGATACACATCTGAACAGATGTGGCCCCCACATTTATAGATAGGAGAGAGAGTACTTGGGGTTGATGCAGTACATCATGCTGTGGGCAGTGCAGCTGCATGGGTCTGCAATCCATCTTCTGACAGGTATATAGGAGAACATCCTTGGATGTTCTCCACTGAATTCAACCACTAGAGTGATGCTCCACGAAGGATGTTCTCCATTGAATTCAACCACTAGAGTGATGCTCCACAGTGTGTTTGGATGGCTGGTCAGAGGTCCCTATCCTTCATCCAAAATTCCAGTCAGTCAGGGGCATGCTTGACACGGCGAGCCGAATCGTCCCTCTCTCGAATCATAACACTTGAACTCCTCGGCGTCTTGGGAGTAGGAGCCGGGCTATCAGGCCCCATCGGTCTCTTGGCCTTGTCTCGGCCAGACATGGTGAAGAAGAACACAAGAAGAATGCAGAGTACAAAGAAAAGCACAAGAAGAATGCAGAGTACAAAGAAAAACACAAGAAGAAATGGAGAAATAAGAAATCCAAGGGAACCTTAGGCTTTCTCACAAGTTCTGTCACACCCCAAACCACCCCCTGGGAGGATTAGGTAGGTGACCAAAATTGCATAATGGCAATCCGCCAAATCCCACGGATCTAAAAGCAGTTAATACACTCACGGACACACATCCATAACATTACCACAAGTAAAATCAGAGTGCTGCAGATAATCTACAATTATAAAGGAAGAATGAGAAAGCATAGCGATACGGGAAATGATTGTGATATTATATAAGTAAAGTTGTTCATCTCCCCCATACAACCCACAAACTGAATAGTAAGATCTGACATATACATAAGCGAAAATAAAAGTATATATGTACAGGGCGAGATAACCCAACCCCAAAAAGAAAGGAGAAAGCTAAAATAAGAAACAAGAACGGGGATAAACTCCGGACAAAAATAAAAAAGGAGTCCCCAAGATAAAAAGCATCAAGAGCATCCTTCATGGGTCTTCATCAATAACCACTGAGAACGCTCGCATCATCGGTACGACCTTCGTCGGGGTCATACCAATATCATCATAACCACCAAGGCTCTCCTCCGCGTAATGAGCCTCCACGCCACAGCGACATCCACCTGTAGAATCATCTAATAGAGAATATATACAATAGAGTGTGAGCCCCACTGAGCCCGTGAGTAAAACATATCATCATGCATGCATTTGCAACCACATTCCACATGATCCTACATGATATGCAAGTCCAGTTATTTATTTATTAACCACCTATCAATACAACTAAGGCAAGTTAGTGCTACTACAATCCTTAATACATGTATCCTTGGTGCGGGCTTGAAACCCCTTCCCGCGATACACCCATTGAGTTATCGGAGAGGACCAGTCAGCTCCAGCGTACATACCCTTGGTCAGCCCAACCAGCCCTCTGTGATTAAACCTGTGAGGTAACTGACTCAACATCATAATTCACCCTTTCGCTGCTTCCCAGTATGTAGCTCAAGGATCAACTTTGTTTAGTTTATAGCCATAATTCACCTATTGGTGCTTCCCAAGCATGTTGCTCGAGGCTTCCCGGCATATTTGCCCGAGGCATCCCAGCATATTGCCGAGGCTTCCCAGTATATTTGCCTTAGGTTTTACGGTAGTCCTCACAGGCATCCAACACCTTAACCCCTGTTGGCAAGGGTGCGTAGCATGGGTAATGATTCTCTAGCCCCATGTCTATATGGCATCGTATGAGTCAGGCGGTGTCAATCCTATCCCATTCTACGGGCTACCACAGGCCTCATTTCCAAGCCAGCTACGGCATCTAGTCTATCATTCACAATCATCATGATATATTCAAACAGAGTTGATCAACAGTCACACGATGTGTAATAATTATGAAATTTAATTTGATTAAGTAACAGGACATTATAATTATAAAATCAATTTCTGGCATAATAATAATAATGTTACACGTACATACACGATAACATTTCACTCACCTGGGTCTGGTTCTATGAGATCAGCTGTTGTTTCAGTTTCAGCTGCGGTCTGGCAGTATACCTCGAGCACGGGATCAAACCCTAAATATAAATCAGAATATGTCACTTAATATTCCAAACTATTTTTGGATGTCCTAGGGTTGATCTAGGCTCACTGGTTTGACTCGGTGCACAATCGGACATCACTTGGAATTCTCTGGGCCTTGCATCATCCGAAAAATATGGTCTAGGGACAGAATGGCCATTTACTCCCTGTAGTACATGTATTAAGGCCACAATAGTCACACAACATCGCCCTCAAGTTAGCAGTGCTGCAAGACTAACACAGGCAGGGTTTCAAAGCCCTACGGGGCCCACTTGGGTACCCGAGGTACAAATATATATGAACAGATGTGAGGAGGGGTATTTTGGTCATTTACCACCTCCTTACAATGCCTACAGTACCATAGTAGAAGCCCCCAAAGAAGATCTACAAAAATACCCATTTTAATTCTCTGGCCGATGTCTCTGGGTGATGTGTGCATTGCCCAGAGCCTGTTTAGAACATGAATAGGCTCCAATTCCTAGGTTTTGCACCATGGGCAGTACCTTGATCAATCCCCCATGCATGTTAGGTCATCATGGACCCCATAGGGTGTAGTTTGCACTGGTCTTCATGGATTTTTACCTGGGCCCACCTCTTGGCTGCCAGGAGTTGCCCAAACAGCTCAGTGAATAGTAATCTAGTAGAGCTCCAGCTGCAGACCATGGATTTGGCTGCATGCAAGGGTTGTTCCATGTTTGTTAGGGTAATCTAGGGCTGCTACAACACATGGCTAGGCTGCATGCAGCCAGGGCATACAGATCTAAGCCTAGACTGCCTGTTCTTGGTGCAATAGTGCAGTGCAGTCTGGCACATGCATGGATTTCGGTCTCAGGTAGGTAACAACAACCAAAATCATGTGTCAAGGCTCAGATCTTCCATGCAACATGTTTGCATGTTAGATCTGAAGCCATACATGGCAGCCCCTTAGTGTTTTGGGCAATCCATGGCCAAGACTCATCCAAAAACACAGAGATCTAGAGGGATGAACAGTAATAGCAATACAGAAGCATATTTAAGGTATGATTTCGTACCTGGATTATGCAAGGATGGCTGCTGGATTGAGTTGATGCACAAGGGATGGCTTCCCTTCCTTCTCTCTTCTTCTGTCCCTTCCTTTCTTCTTCCTCTCCTTCTCTTTCTCTCTTTTCTCTCTTCTTTTCTCTCCACGGTTTCAGCAGGAATTTAGAGTTCTAAATGAGCTAAGGGTCCCCCTATATATAGGCCAGCCCTTTACTAAGGCATGTTTGCCTGCTTAGGCCCCTTTTAAGAATGCATTTTCATACTGATTTTCAATCATTCTGGGCACTCAGGTGGGGTCCACAGGGGTCCAAGGGTATAAGGTGGTTCCCCAGACTCCCTTCAACCTATGGAGGGTGCCCATGTCCAATATGGGTGGTCTCCACACATCTGCAGATTAAAATAATGCATTTTTCTACTTTGGGCGATGTCTCTGGGTGATGTGTGCATCGCCCAGAGAATATAGCAAGGCTGTTTCACCTTGGGCTTGCACAGGGGTTTGACCCAAACTTGGGGCCTTGCACCTACATGTCACTCAGGGCCTTTTGCACCCATTTTCAGGTGTGGGACCCACATTCATGGAGAGGAGAGAGAATACCTAGTGTCCAAGTAGTACATTATGCTATGGGCAGTGCAATTGCAAGGATTAACAATCCATCTTCTGACAGGTATGTATGAGGACATCCTCGGGGGTTCTCTATTAAATTCAATTACTAGAGTGATACTCCATAGTGTGCTTGGATGCCATGTCAGGGGTTCCTATCCTTCAATAAAAAATCCCAGCCAGTCAGGGGCAGGTTTGACATTTCTCCCCACCTTACAGAAATTTCATCCTCGAAATTTGCTTACCTTGTAGCTCGAAGAGTTGGGGGTACTTTTCTTTCATTTCTTCTTCACGTTCCCACGAAGCCTCTTCAATGGGATTGTTTTCCCATCGAACCTTTACAAAGGTGACCGTGCGGTTACGAAGGTTATGTTCTTTTCTGTCCAATATCTCCGTAGGTTGTTCTTCATAGGTCATATCCACGTCCAACTATTCAGGTTCAGTTGATAGTACATGTGTCGGGTTGTTGATATACTTTCTTAGCATCGACACATGGAAAACATCGTGGACGCCCTGCAAAGTTGGTGGTAATGCCAGTCGATATGCTACGGGTCCCACTTTGTTGAGGATTTCATAGGGACTAATGAATCTTGGGCTCAACTTGCCCTTCTTGTTGAAACATAGCAATCCCTTAGTTGGGGACACTCGGAGGAATACCTTCTCTCCAACTCCAAATTCAATATTCTTCCTCCGATGGTCAGCATAACTCTTCTATCTTGATTGGGCCGCTTTAATCTTTTCCCATAATGATATCCACCTTCTCACATGTCGCCTGTATCATTTTGGGCCCAAGATACTTCCGTTCTCCAACTTCATCCCAATACAATGGGGTCCGGCACTTCAAGCCATAAAGTGCTTCAAACGGTGCCATGGCAATGGTGGAGTGGTAACTATTGTTATATGCAAATTCCACCAAAGGTATGTGGGCATCCCAACTATCGCTCATTTCTAAGACACAGGCTCTGAGCATGTCCTCTAGAGTCTAGATTATTCTTTCAGACTGTCCGTCTGTCTGCGGGTGGAAAGCCGTACTAAGGTTTAGTTGGGATCCCAGTGCCTTCTATAAACTTCTCCAAAACCTTAAGGTAAATCGAGGATACCTATCAGATACAGTACTGACAAGCACGCCATGTAAGTGGACTATATTTTTCAATGTATAGTTGGGCAAGCTTCTCCATCGAATAGTTTATCCTGATGGAGATGAAGTGAGCTGCTTTCGTCAGCCCATCTACAATCACCCAAATTGCATTCATCCCTTTCCTGGTGTTGGGCAGATTTGTTACAAAATCCATAGTAATCCTTTTCCACTTCCATTTAGGTATAGGGAGCGGCTGCAACAATCCATACAGTTGGTGTCTCTTTGCCTTTATTTGTTGGCAAGTGAGGCATTTAGACACGTATATTGCTATGGTCTCTTTCATCCCAACCCACCAATAGTACTTCTTTAGATCCTTGTACATCTTCGTGCTTCCAGGGTGGATTGAATAGGGTGAGCTGTGCGCCTCTTTAAGGATTCGGTCTTGTACATCATAATCATCTGGCACGTACAATCTATCTCAAAACTTTAATGCCCCATCATGGGCCAGTGAAAAATCTGGGTCCTTATGGACTCCTTGCTGCACTTCCCAGATTATCTTGGCCAACTCGGGGTCCAATGGTTGCTTCGCAATTATCTCTTCTCGTATCGACGGCTATAAATCCATAGCTACTAATTGTATAACCGTTCCTTCGATTACGAGTTCTAGATCAAACTTTCGGGCTTCTTCTAACAACTACTTGCTTACAACTAAGGAAGCGAGGGATGCAGTCTATGATTTCCTGCTTAACGCATCCGCTACAACATTGGCCTTGCCAGGGTGGTACTGGATCTCGCAATCATAATCTTTCACCAATTCTAACCACCATCTTTATCTCATGTTCAGCTCCTTTTGGGTGAAGAAATACTTCAGACTCTTGTGATCGCTGAAGATTTTGCTCTTTTTACCATAAAGGTAATGTCGCCATATCTTCAACGCGAAAACTACCGCCGCCAACTCTAAGTCATAAGTGGGGTAGTTCTTTTTGTGTTCCTTCAGTTGTCTTGAGGCATAGGCGACCACTTTACCTCTCTGCATTAAGACACCACCCAATCCTGTTTTAGATGCGTCAGTGTATACCACCATTCCTCAGGTGCCATCCGGAATGGTTAAAACTGGAGCCGTCACCAACCGGTTCCTTAACTCTTGGAAGCTCTTTTCGCATGCCTCATTCCATTCAAACTTTGTGCCCTTCTTTGTTAGCTTCGTCATGGGCACCGAGATGCGTGAGAAATTTTCAATAAATCGACGATAACATCTTGTCAAACCTAAGAAACTTCGGATCTCTGTGGCATTCTTCGGAGTCTCCCACTCGAGAATCGCTTTCACTTTGTCTGGGTCCACTTTAATGCCATCCTTGGTGATGATGTGCCCCAGGAATCCAATTGGGTGAAGCCAAAATTCACACTTGCTATACTTAGCGTATAACTGGTATTCCCGCAACCGCTGCAACACGAAGGTAAGGTGTCGAGCGTGCTCTTCTTCACTCTTGGAGTACACCAGAATGTCATCGATAAACACGATGACAAACTTATCCAACACGTCATGGAATACTCTATTCATCATATCCATGAATGCCGTCGGGGCATTAGTTAACCCGAATGATAAGACTAGGAATTCATAATGTCCGTATCAAGTTCTAAATGCCGTCTTGTGAATATCATCGCTCTTGATCTTTAATTGGTGGTATCCGGACTTAAGATCAATCTTGGAGAAAACCCTCATTCCCTATAGCTGATCAAATAGGTCATCAATGCACGGCAATGGGTATCAATTCTTGATGGTCAGCTTATTTAGCTTGCGGTAGTCGATATACAGCCGCATACTACCATCCTTCTTCTTTACAAATAGCACAGGTGCTCCCCAGGGAGACACGCTAGGTTGTATAAAACCTTTCTTCAGTAAATCTTGTAATTGTACTTGTAACTCCTTCAATTCAATAGGTGCCATTCGATATGGTGCCTTGGATACCGGTGTTGCACCAGGAATTAGATCAATCGCGAACTTTGTCTCATAATCAGACAGTAGTTGGGTCAGATCTTCCGAAAAAACATCAAAAAATTCTCTGACGACGTTAAGTTCCTCCAAGGGCTGTATCTTTGCCTCGGTGTCCATTACTATGGTAAAAAAGCCTTGACATCCTTCATCCAGCAACTTTCGTGCTTGGAGGGCGGATAAGGTCAGCCTTCTGGGTTTCTTCTTTAGTTCACTTTGATAGGTGAAAACTGACCCATCCTCCAACTTGAATACTATCTTCTTCTCCGCACACATGACGTTTGCTCCATAGGCGGATAGCCAATCCATGCCTAATATTATGTCAAAGTCCCTCATATCAAACTTTATCAGCCGTGCGGTCAAGTTTCTCCCACAAATTTCTACCTGATAGGGGTCATAGACTTCCTTCAAGATCACGACACTACCCGTCAGTGTACTGACTACTAAATCGTGCCCGATGTCTCTTGGTTGATCTTCCATCCTACTCGCAAAGATGGTGGAAATGAAAGAGTGGGATGCGCCCGAGTCGAATAACACTCTCGCAGGAATGGTACCTAGGGGTTGTATATAGTTTAAGTTTCATAAATACATCGGTTATTCCCTATAACTTAGTAGTGATCAGTGGAATTACCTGTCATTACATCGGGGTTTGCCTCAGCATCTTCGTTTGTTAACATGAACAGCTTTCCTAGTGTCCGATTATCCCGTGGCTGAAAAGGTCTAGCGTAGGACTGATTTGGCGAGTTATTGTTGTATCCGCGCTGCCTGCATTCTTTGGCCATGTGCCCTTCTTTATTGAGACTTGATTCCCTTACTTTTACATTCCTATATACTAATCATTGCCTTGCAGTCAAACCTATGGGTATGTGTTTTTTAATATCTCTTGTACCTTATTTCTCATAATTTTGCTTGCATTTATATTCTCTCAAAGCATGTTATTCATTCCATTATGCCTAGCAATAGAGAGACCGACAAGTCTGGGAGCATTGGGGTGTCTAATACCTTCCCCGGACCGTAACTTGACCTGTACCCAGACCAACGAACCACTTGATCCCCAAAGAAGGGCATTGCATGAGAGTTATTACATTTACATTTTTTGGGTCCTAGACCCTCCTCTAGGTGGCGACTCCACTACATTACATTTTTCCCCTTTCTCTCTCTTCTCTCCCTCCAAAGGAGAGGAATGAGGTGGAGGACGCGTGGCGATCATCCCCCGCCATGGCCTTTTGTCCTCGCATACCCAATTCTTCCTTATCGAAGGTTATGTGCCTCCCTTTCACAAAGGAAGTGATTCGACATCACATGTTACCTTCGTGGGTGATAATCATATTGATAAAGAAGTGCCTCACCTAATTAGGGTAACAATACTTTGGAGGCATCAACATAGCACTCCACCCTACGGCCTCAAATCTCGACGCCACCCTAAAAGCTTTAAGATCCTCCACTACAATATCCCTACCCAAGACCACAAGCCTGTCGTGGAAATGTCCTTGATAAAATTTCTCAACCACGGCTGATACAAACAAATTGGCATCATAGGCTGCCGATATCTCTTGGGGTGCCCGATTCCTTGGTTTAGGAGCCATTGGTGATGTTTACCTACACACAAAAACAAAACAAGGAAATGGCCCTGAGTGGTATGAATTAACCATTCAAGCACAAATAAAATAGTTGGAACCTGCAAACTAGTAAAGAATTAAACCAAAAAGCCCCAATTGGCTATCTTACTTCTAATTCCCAAAATACAGCAAAATGGGGAGATTTATTCCCTTGACTATAGGGTAAAAGCTTAAGAAAAATAGGAAGAATATCAAAATATAATATCCTTAAGTACAACTACTCCAAAATCAGGGCTTAATTGTGTGGGTGTGTGCTTGGGCACAAAGGTATACAAACAAAAAAAACAAAACCCTATGCAATGTTACACATTGAGACACATTCACACATGACAAGGGAAAAGGAGAAATTTCGACCATGCATGGGTTCTCCAACTCCTAAAGCCATATACATGGTTGAGAAATCAAACACATAAATGGGGAGCCCATGTATACCATCATATATAGAGTATGTGGAGAGTCACATGCTTGGGTGCCCTATTCCAAGTTTTTCCCCAAAACAGCAAGAGAATTTTATTTAGGGTTAAGAAAGATTTCAGTTTCACAGCCCTATAGTGTAGAAGTGAGGTGTTAGTACTTTAGGGGAGTGATATGCATGGTTGATTATCACTAATGGGGTGGGAGAAGCATGCCTATTAGTATTCCATTCCATGTCTCACAAAACAGCAAGAGAAAGGAAGAAAAGTTGAAAACCTAGTTGCAGAACAAAGGAGAAATGAGTTGGGAGGGAGAGGAACTCACCTTGGGATGATTTGGGATGTTGAACCTAGAGGTTGAGCTTCAAAATCACCAAGGAGGATGAACGGAAACAGCTTTCCTTCTCCCCTGCTGCATGCCCCGTTTGAAACAAATGGACCAAATGAGTTTTTAAAACTCGCGGTTGTGTTTTAAGTGAAAATTCCATGAATGGAACCACGAACGGAACTACAAATCGAGAACCTGTTTGAGGATCTGTTCCGTATAAAATAGTGGCTTCTGAAGAAAAATGGTTCGTTACTCGAACAGAACCACGATTGGACCCACTTTAAGTGGATCCGTTCTCAGAATGTTTATTTGGCTTTATGCTATAAGTGAATGGATCCACCAACAGACCCAGACACTGATGTCTCCGTTCTAGGATCCGTTCAAGTTGAAAGTGGCTTTTGGACTATTTTCTTTAGCCAATTCTTCTACGACACTTGTTACCTTCCTCCATAATGTCTTCCTCTTACCTTGTAATTGTCATGCATGTACATCCTTTAGGAAGAATGTCAATCATTTTTTTTTATGTTTTGAATTGTACTAACAATGGGTGACAGTTTAACTTATACAGGTAACAATTATGGTTAACACCCATTCAAATAGGAACCGCTCCCCTCCCCAGGATGATGTCGGAGATGCCTCAAACATGGCCTTACCAGTACCTCCCCCAGTCCAAAATAATGCGGACGTTGCCGCATTGTTGGGAAAATGTTGTCAGCCACGCAATAGGAGCATCGTGAGGCGCGACAAGAGCAATGCTTGTTCATGCAAACTATGACCGCTCAACTTTAGGAGATAACCAGGGAAAGGCAGCCAGTGCCTCCTCTAGTGAAAGTGGTTCCCCCACAAGTGCCACCCCCAGCACCTACTGCTGATACAACACCTGGCACACTAGCTCTGGCCTCTGCTATTGCCGAAACACCTTTAGCACAAGTGGTGCCAGTACTACCTCCTACTCCAGAAGCTCCACAAGTCCAAGTGGGGGCACTGGCTTGGGCTGATGCCTCCAAGCTCTCAGAAAAGTTCCAGAAGCATCGCCCTAACACCTTCGATCGAATGGCTAATGATTCTCTATTCCTAGCTCACTGGATCAAGGATCTAGAGAGGATCTTTGAGGTACTCTACTGTAGTGATGCGGATAAGATAAGATGTGTGGTGTTCCAATTCCGAGGTGACGTTGATGCTTGGTGGCACTCCTCTAAGGAAAACTTTTGGGCTACACACCCTAATGCTACTTGGGCATAGTTAACCAAGGTTTTCCTTAAAAACTACTTTCCTCAAAACTTCCATGACAAGAAGGAAGCCGAGTTCATGAGCTTGATCCAGGGATCCAGGTCGGTCCTTAATTACCAGCAGTTGTTCGAGGAGCTATTCTATTTTGCCCTCGTGTACATGAAGCCTGAGGATGTTAAGGCCAGGAGGTTTGAGAAGGGGCTTAGCCCCAGCATTATCACCTCCATGGTATTACACGAGTATCCCACCTATGCCCATGTGGTCTAAGCCGCCAAGGTGGTGGAAGACCGGCAAAGGGAGAACTACAAGGCAATTCAAGCTGGCAAGAGGCCTATGGCTTCTTCTAGTATTAAGGGACGCAATAAGTTCTAGAGGGGATCTTACTCCACTGCAACCTTGATCCAGTATTATAGGCAATAGGTAACCCATGCACCTAAGCCAGCACCAACACCTCATTATGTGTTATACCCGTACCCAAAGTACACCCAAATTTTTTGGGCTAAATTGAATTTTCAATTGTAGGTGTTACAATGCTGCCAATGGTCAGCAGGAACGGATCAACGAATGGACTTTTTGTTACTGCTCAGCCCTTTCAGCAGGAACGGATCAACAAATGGACCCACTGCTGGTGAGTCCATTTGATAATCCGTTCATGTTGTCATGCTTGTTTTGTGTTTTTCCTATGTAGGACCCACATGCTCGAGTCCCAGACACTGTTGTTATGTCCCCAGACATGGTAGACCCCACCCTTACACTCATTTGCATTTGTTGGACCTTGTATGTGGGCCCATAAGGCCCAAATATGAATTTAATGAGTTTTAATGTTTAAAGATGGCTAACCAACAAGCCCTAGACCAAAACACACCTTAGGGCCTTAAGCTAAGCCAAACATACCCTAAATAATTTGACCTAAGGGTTTAGAACCTAACCAAACAAACCCTAAGGCCTAAAGTCACTTATTAACCTAATCGCCTCATCTCTCCCTCTCATTTGCAAAATCTGAAATGAAGATAAGGGAAGAGGAATTATGGAGAGAATGAAGAAGAAAAAGAAAAGAGAAGAAGAAGAGGAGAAGAAGAGAAGGAGAAGGAGAAGAAAGAAAGGAAGATTAGGAGGAGAATGGGAGTGGAGGCTTGCAAAGTGGAGAGCTTCTATTGGGGTCCATCCATCCCTTTGGTAAGTTGTTGTCCTCCCTTCCCTTCTTACCTCTCTTTGGATTGGATTAGAACCCCATCCTATTGGGTTTGGCTTAGGATCTCACATGGAATTCAAGGCTCACTTACATTGAGCCAAATGTGAGTTAATGCTCACCAGTTCAAGCTCTAAATAACCTCCCATTAAACCCCTTGACTTTCCCCAAATCCTATTTGGGAACTTTGGGTTCAATTGCTTCAAGAACCCTAGTTTTGATTCACTATTAAAGCAACCTTTAATCCCCTCAATACCTTGGTTTAGATAGTTTACCTTGGCCCTAGAATACCCTAGAACACTTCCCCAAGCCCTTGAAGCCACTAATGGCCTTGGGGATCGATTTGGAGGAGTTTTGGACTGAAAACCCATGTTCTGCTTCGAACAGACTCAGGAATGGACTCACCATCGTGCCTCCGTTCATAGATCATTTCCTTACTTTCGGAGCATTATAACCCAACAGACTCATGGAAGGACTCACCATGTTGTCTCCATTCATTAATCTGTTCCCTTCAAGATTTTGGTTACTGAGACCGGACTCACGAACGGACTCGCTCAAACTGAATCCGTTCGTACTGACTATTTGACCTCTGCTCAGTATTTTGGCCATAACTTTATCTACACATATCATATCGATGCGATTCAAATTGCGTTATAAAATAGACTTAAAGGGATATATTTATTATGAAGTAACCTTGGACCCAATCTGAATGTAAGACCCTCTAAAGTTGGACCAAACCCTAATATTATGTTTTGACTGCAACTTAAGAATATAATTTTAAACCGGTGACCTTGCCTATTCCGAAACTGTTGAGTGGAACTTGTTAAGGTTCATTGGGGGTGTTAATTACAACCCAAAGTGCCCCCTAAGTATACTAGTTAAGTGACCTATTGTGGTACCAAGGTCTACCCTTGATACCCTTAAAACCCCTTTTCCCCTCAATGGTTTTTAATTGGGAATCTTGGAAATTTGAAGTTGACTCAGGTATGACCTTAACTATGTATTGGCCTCATCAGTGAGGCTTTTCCTTTAAATACAATCCTAAAATCCCCCTCCTTGCAACCTCATTACTGAGTTGGGGTTTCATTACTCAAAACCCTAGAATGTGACCTTTGAGAGTCCAATCCCTTAAATTTTCTAAAACCCAATGAATTGACATATGTTACTAAGACCTAAATGGACCCTAGGACCCTCCTCTCTAACCCTTGGAACTTAGAAATCCAAGTGGGGCAAGTTGGGTACATGGAACCCTTCAAACTTCAAATTTGTCCTTCATCGGATGCACAGTTGGATCCAAGATTGGGCATGAATCCACACTTGGATCCGATCCATCCTACACAGGCATATAAGATCGGATGCACGGTCAGATCCAAGGTTTCCCCTCGAATCCGTACTTGCATTTGATGCTGCTGGCAAGGCCTTTTAACCTATGTAACCTATAGGGCCTTCTATGGGACCTTTCCCACCCTTTCTAACACTCTTCTACACTATCCTAGGCTAAATTGATGGTGTGAGGAGAAGCTCTTAGCAGATGTCGAACGACGAACCAACCAACGAAACACGAACTATACAGTGAGTGGGTCTTGGGTGATCTTCTTGGGTTTGTTTATGATATTTGTATCTAACATGTTATTGTATTATGATTGAGCATATTGCATACTTGCATATTATTCTTGATATATGATTTGATATGAGAACTGTTGTGAATAGTATTCCTTTCTTGTATCGGGTTACGGTGCCAGGGAGTACCGGCGCCAGAAATATGAAATCCTCTATTGCATGCCATGATGATCTATATGCGCCGTATCGTGCTGGTACCTAGGTGCTAGATGGTATGGGACATTGATGCACTTGAAATACCTCTCGAGATGATAAGATTTGCATGTAGTATATCTATGGTTAGGTTTTTCTTTCCCCTATGCTATGACCCTTACCAACAGGGGTTTAGGTGTTGGGTGATTAGGGCTTTATGTTGCTTGTGGGAGAGAGAGGCCAGGTAAGGGATGAACACTGATCATCGGGGTCTGCCTCTGGGTAGCTTTGGTGGCTTCGATCGGCGTGAGCTCCCTAGTGACAATTGAGGTTTCATTGTGACGATAACATAAGTGATCCCTAGTGTCTCCCAAGTTGTTACAATAGCATATTCCTACTGACTTAGTTTGTGTGCTAGGTGAAAAATGAATTAATATATACATTCTTCATGGACTATTTATGCTTGTGTAATTGTGTGTCACACCCCAAACCACCCCCTAGGAGGATTAGGTAGGTGACCCAAATTGCATGACAGCAATCCACCAAATCCCACGGATCTAGAAGCAGTTAATCCATTCACAGATGCACATCCACTATAATACATCAAGTAAAATTCAGAGTGCTGTGGAAACTATGATTTCATTAAAACATTTGAAAACATAAGTAGTACAGGAAATGATACTATATGCATAACTGTTTCTAATCATTCCCTCGCCCATACCCACAGATAAAACAGTAAAACCTATAGTTACCATATACAAAAGAAACATGTACAGGGCAAGGTAACCCGAGCACCAAAAAGAAGAAAAGCTAAAAGATGAAACGGGGAAAAACTCCTGTCAAAAACAAAAAGGAGTCCCCAAGATAAAAAGCATCAATAGCAACACCCTTCACGGATCATCTTCAGTAGTCACCGAGAACACTCACACCATCTGTATGACCTCCATCTGGGTCCACACCACTATAGTCATAACCACCATGGCTCTCCTCCGGTTAATAAGCCTCCCCGCCACAGTGACATCCACCTGTAGAATCATCTAACAGAAAACATGTATAACAAAGTGTGAGCTCCACCGAGCCCGTGAATGAATCATATCATCATGCATGCACATGCAATTACAACCATATGGATCTTACATGAGGTGCAGTTCAGACTATTTATTAGTCACCTAACATCACAACTAAGGTAGGTTAGTGCTACTACAATCCCCAATACATGTATCCCTAGTGCGGGCTTTTAACCCCTTCTTGCGATACACCCATTGAGTTGTCGGAGAGGACTAGTCAGCTCCTGCATCAATCACCAAGGTCAGCCCGACCAGCCTTCTGTAATTAACCTGTGAGGCATCCATCCTTTTTCATCACTTTTCTTTTCTCTAGCTTATAGCCCATAATTCACCTTTTTGGTGTCATAATATTCCTTTTTCTTTTCTTTTCTCATATATATGGTCACTCCCACAGGCATCCAACACCTTAACCCCTGTTGGTAAGGGTGCGTAGCACGAGTGATGAAACTCTAGCCCCATGTCTATATGGCATCGTATGAGTCGGGTGGTGTCAATCGCATCCCATTTTACGGGCTACCACAGGCCTCATTTCCAAGTCGGCTACAGCATCTAGTCTAACAATCACATACAACATAGAGTATTCAACCATAAATTCCAGCAGTCAACATAGTATTTGTTTTAGATTTCCAGATTCATAATTTAAATGTACAGTATTGTATCAATATGTTAAGGTTCAATTCGGCATAATAATCATGTTACATTTACATACATGATGATATTTCACTCACCTTGGTCTGGTCCTACAGGTTCTATTGCTGGTTCAGTTCCGGCTGGTGTTTGGCAATGCACCTCAAGCACGGGATCAAATCCTAAAGTAATAAGTCAAAAATGTATTATTTAATTAATTTAAATAATCAAAACTATTTTGGATAACCTAGTGTTGATCTAGGCTCACTGGTCTGACTTGGTGCTCAGTCTAGTATCACTTGGAATTCTCTGGGTTTTGCATTAGGCCTTCTGGTCCATGTCCCGGTGCATCATCCGGAGATGTGGATCAGGGTCAAATCTGGTATTTATCAGTGAAATCAATTGTACATAGTCCTAATAGTTATACAAATCAGTCCTTAGATCAGCAGTTCTGCTGGACCATCTCTGGCAGGGTTGCCAGGCCCTGTGGGGCCCACTTGGGTACCCAAGGTATGAATACAAGTGAACAGATGTGAAGAGGGGTATTTTGGTCATTTACCACCTCCTCACACTGTATATGGCCCACTGGTGAAGGCCCACAGAGTCAGGACAGTTGCATAGCCCTTTTTAATTCTCTAGGTGATTCATTGGGTGATAGGGCAATCGCCCAGTGCATCGCCTGGAGCCTGTTTGAAGCGTGAACAAGCTCCAAATCTTGGATTTTTTCTGCATGGGCAGTGCCTAGGTTAATTCTAAATGCATGTGGGGTTATTGTGGGCCCCATTTGGAGTGGAATCCAATGGTCCTTGTGGATCATGGCTTGGTTTTGCCATTTGGAAGCCAGGAGCTGTCCAGTCAGCTCAGAGAACAGCTGCCCAGCTATGTTTGAGCTCAAGGCCACGTTTTGGGCTACATGCAAGGATAGATTTACGTATGAAATAATGGCAGTAGGTTGTTCCTATAAAAATCCAAGCAAGGGCTAGCTTGTATGCACAGATCCAAGCTCAGACTGCCTGATCTGGGTGCAACTAGGCAGTGCAGTTTGGCACAGAGACTAATCTCAGTCTCAGGTATAAAACAGCAGCACAAAAGCATATAAAATGCTCTGATCTTACATGCAACAGGTTTGCATGTTAGATCAGAGGCAGCACAAGGCAGCCCCTAGGTGTTCTGGGTTGTCCTTGGCTAGTTTCACCTCCACAGAGTAGAGGTACACAGGAGGAAATAAGGAACAACAACAACAGCATATGGAGTTGTAAACATATGCCTGAGGTGGGTTAGTTGCTGGAATCAGAGGCTGGATGAGCTGCCTAGTGTTCTCCTTCCCCTCCTCTTCTTCTCCTTTCCTTCTTCTTCCTTCTCCTTTCTCTCCTTTCTGTTTAGAGCTGGGGGCAGTAAACAAAATTTGGTACTGCCCCCTCCTATTTATACTATTGGCCCCACTGGGGTCAGTTTTGGCTACCAGGCCCCTCCTCCAGAATGCATTTTTAAACTGATTCTGGGTAATGCTGGCAACTTAGGTGGGGCCCACAGGGGTCCAAGGGTAGGTAATGGTTCCTAAAATACCCATCTACCCCTAAAGGGTGTCTATGGTCTGTATGGGTGGTCCCCACTTGTCTGGAGTCCAAAATGACCATTTCAGCCACTCTGGGCGATTCACTGGGTGATAGGCCCAATCGCCCAGTGCATTACCTAGAGAATACAGCAAGGCTATAATTCCACTATGATTGCATAGGGGCTTGACCCAGGGCTTGGGCCTTGCACCAATATCTCACCCAGGGTCCAATACACATCTTCCAGGTGTGGGTCCCACATTTTTGGATAGAAGAGAGAATACCTAGGATTTGTGCTGTACATTATGCAGTGTGCAGTACAACTGCATGGAGCTGAAATCCACCTTCTGGTAGGTATGTAGGAGATCATTCTCAGTGGTTTAGCTACTGGAGTGATGCTCCACAGGGTGCTTGGATGATTGGTCAGAGGTCCCTGTCCTTCATTCAAAATTCCCAGCCAGTTAGGGGCAGGCTTGACATTGTGCATTCCCTTTTCTCCCTCACTAGCTCAGTGGAGCTAACCCCTTTGTGCACACTCTTTTAGAAGTTAATGCAGGTAGCGGAGGAGCACTGCGAATGATGTCCTTGCAATGATTTATCCTACTGGGCACACTGATGGTTGGGACTTGGTCCCCTTTTATATTTTGACTTTTGGGCCTTGTGCCTTTGTAATAACATTACCTGTTATACTATATATTTTGTGCAGTTACTATATGGTCAGCTCAGGATGAAAACTATAAACTATATGTATCACTCAGTAGTTTAAGCATGAAGTAACTATTATGGTAAACACTTCCGCTTATATTTTTGATCTTTCAAAATGTAATATTTCTTCCTCCACGCGCTAATATTACTATGTGTTAATATTAGTTCTGACTGTGTATTGGGACACTGCATTTGTGATTCTGGTAGTGGTTGGGATGACATGTGTCATCCAAGTCATACCCTTCTATTATATTTTATCCATTATTTAGATGAGGGTGTGACAACATGGTATCAGAGCGTGATGCTCTACACCAATCACAGTTGGCAGAAACATCTGATTTACTCTACTCAACTATGTTCTAACGTAAAAGCCTTCAAAGAGAATAATTGAATTATGTGTAAACTTAGGAAGAGACTGATTGGTGTGAAAACCGAGGACAATAGCACATGATAGGAATAATAGTATGCAGAAGAACACGATAGCAAATGACAATAAGCAATGGGAGTGGACTACTATAAACTTTAGAAACTAAAAACTAATAATAGTTAACCCAAGAAGCTACATTGGTGGTTCCTTTTTTTTTTTGAATCCCAAATTTACAGTAAGGATTTTTCTGTCATTAAGGTGATTCCGGTAATATGTTTTGTGCCTCCACAGACTGGAACCACTGAGCATCATAGGCAGCGGGTGCTTCAGCCCGGGGGGAGCATACCTTTATCTTTGAGGCATGATATTCAAAGACCTACACACAAGAAACAAGTAGAGGTAGAGAACTTTTAGTCCGACAGTAAAATGACTTACTTAATCTTGGGAGGTGATCTCACATTGGGGTTATAATTCTCAAGCCCCAATGAGTCATCTCTCCCCTTTAAATAAAAAATAATAATAATAATAATAATAAAATAATACAGTTGTAGGGCAAGACATAAACCTGTGGTACTTCAAGAGAAAGAAGCCAAAAAAATAATAATATAAAGGCTCTTTATAGCTAGGAGTTAAGTTAGTGTGGGTAGTAATAATTTATTCCACCCTCACTTGCAAACCAAAACATAATGCATATCAAAGTAAAAATGGTGCAAGTAATGGGGTATGTGAATAAGTTAAACCAGTAAAAAGAAAAAAGAAAAAAAATTGAGGAGTTTTCAAGTCCATTCATACCACCCATTGTATTCCACCATGGGTAAATCAAGTCTCAACCTAATTATTGATGTATTTCTTTCCAAATCTCCACGTAGAGTAATAAAAGAGGAATATAGTAGCAATCCTCTATTTCCCTCTTATGATTAACTAAATACACAACTAAAACTAAATGGTGTGAGTGTGTACTTGAGTATGAACACATGCAAGCCAGTAAAAAGGGAAATGAGGCTATGCAAGGGCAAAGTACATGAGCTAACCACACAAGAAACCAAACAAAAGAATATAGCTGTGATTAATTAGAATGAAGGCGTAAACTCCAACATTGAAACCAGTAATGGGCTGTAGTGAGTGAACAAAAGTATAAATGCCTATCACACTCCTTGTTCAGAAAAAAAAAAAAGAGAAAACAATGAAACAGCAAATGGGGAGGCCATTGATCAATGATACTTCATTTAAGGAGCAAAGTATGTAAAGAACCTTTAATGCAAGAGTCCAACAACTTCCTCCCCTTCCCCTCCTAAGTACAACAAGATATTATTGTCATTGGGCCAGAAACATATTACAGTTCAAAACAAAAAAAAAAGCAGCAAAAAGGGAAATTTTATCCCCTTACTAAGGCTAAAAGAATTGAGGAAAACATGCCAAAGATTTTACACTTTCCCCACATGTTCAATTGAAAACACAACTTGGGATAGATGGTGTAAGGTGTGCTTGAGTGAAGATAAGCCTTATAGATGAAGGAACTTAATCTAATCAAGAACCATGAACACAACCCACCAGACTTGAATTGAAAAGGATCATTAAGATCTTAGTCTAAGATTAAAATCTTTCCCCAAATCCAAGTTTGAGATGTAGAATAATTGTGGAGATATTATGCAACTCATCTAACTAGTAAACAATGAGAAAAAAAAAAAAAAAAACAGAATTTATGCATGCTCCATTACTTTTTCCCTAAAACAATGCAAATTTTTTTATTAGAATAGATATAAAATCCACAATACTTGGCCTACACTCATGGGTGAATGGTTAATTTGCTTGAATGGTTTCAAACTACTAATCTTAAGTGAACCAATGGAAACATTGTGCAAGTGAAAGCCCTTCTCACGATTTTGCCTAGAATAGAGAAGAAATCTTGGTTAGGGTTTGGTTCATCCAAACCCTTACCTAGATCTGTGTTGGGAGCGATTAGAAGTGAATAAGATGTGCAAAGAGCTTTAATCATGCAAACTAAAAGATTAACAACAAGCATTTTGTGTTTAACCTATAGCAAACCCCCAAAACAAGAGAGAAACCGAAACCCTAGGGTTTCACATGGAGGAAAATCTGAAAAAAAAAATTGATATTTGAGAAGAAGATCCTTACCTAAAGTATTTTGGAGTGTTAGATCTTGGTTTTGAGGAGCAAAAACCACCAAGGAAGGCAAGGGATCCACGCACAGACTCAGCCAAGAACTTCCACAAGCTTTAGAACCAAATAGGAGAAGATTTGAAAGTGAGAAAATAAGTCGCGGGCTTCCCCTGTTTTATAAAAATGCATCAGACGCACGTGCGGACGCACGCCCAAGATTGAATCCGGGCTTGTGCCTGGATCGGACTCAAGTACGGACGCAAGGTCACTGGATGCAACCGTACTTGCATCCGATCCTCCTAAAACCTATTTTGCTGATCTTTTTTTCTTGACCAATTCTTTTCTACCCCTTTTTACTTCTTCTTGCCAACCTTTCCTTAATGTTTTAGACCTGTCTTATAAGTGCATGAATTATGAAAGGGATTACACCTTTCCCTTTTCTTTTGGTCTTTGTGTGTGTGATCCCAGGATTCTTTCAGAACCACCTGGAGATCTTACCTTTTGGTCCCGAGTACTTTTAGATAGGTCCATAGTCCCACACATCTCTTGGGAAGTGATTGTTGTTTTTGGGAGGTCTAGTGTTTGAGAAGCGTTGTAACGAGTGTTAGTGTAACCTGGTGCAACCAATAGGATGTGAGACTTAAACTGAAGGATTTAGCAAAACTTTTCTCAACAATAGGTATGAGTGGAGTAATGGGTCACCAATGTGTTCCCTCCATATTGGGAGTGAACAATAGGGGATTCCATCAATATTCCAATTCATTCTAAAGTTGAGTTAGGTATTGGAAGATCAGAAGTGAAAGTCCACAGAGCAAAAGCCTTGCAAGAAATGTAGTACAAACCTAAAACCTTGCATCCCAAATAATGGAGGTATATTACTGGGCGTGATACGTGGAACTAGTTAGATCTATTGATTCTTGAAGTTTATGTTCAAAGTTTGATTCTCCTAGAATCCTTAGATACACTAAACTTTAGATCAATTGAACTCGGAATTGTTTCAGGTCACTTGTGTAAGGATTGATATTACTAAAGAGTGGACTTTGAACTACCGATAGAAGGTGTCACTAGGTCACCTACAACTTTAGTGGTACAACCGTCACTAATGGAGAAGATCAAGGAAGATCAACCTACCGATGCAACACTAAAGTTGATAGATGGTGTTCGGGAGGAGAAACAGTAGGTTTGGAGCTGTAGTGTACGGGTTGGTACTATCACCATCATTGGCAGGTAATTATGATGTATTCCATGTATCGATGTCGAAAGAGTACACTCCCGGCCTGATACTTATCTTGACTCATGAGCCACATTAGTTGTTGTGGACTTGACAATGAAGAGTTATGTCACTACTGGACGGAAGGACCTTGAGTTAGCCGAAGATGGTAAGGTATTTCTCCGGCCATCACCAACCTAAAGGTGATGCAGTTCAGTAAGAAAGGGAGGTCAAGTCTGACAATCATTACCCAGAGGTGTACAGATTGGCACTACCCCTTACTGGCAGGAGTCCATCATGTATTCCATATATTGATGCGGAGGAAGTATATCCTGGACTCAGCTCATGTTTCGATTTGGGAATCACCAGAACTTGTTACCGCCTTGACCTATGGAGAGAACCTAAAGAGATTCTGGGGTGCAACATGCACAATGTCCACAACCATACTATCTCATTGTGAAGGTACCATGGAAGATGCACTCCGATCAAGGAGCGTCGGGGTCAAGCCTTGACAAGGAGATGTTAGGCGTTCGAAGTATCCTCACCTATTCAGATCCCCAAACGCGTCAAATTTCAAGGATGAAATTTCCTATAAGGTTGGGGAAATGTTACACCAGCACCCAAAGTACACCCTAATTTTTTGGGGTAAATTAAATTTTCAATTGTAGGCATTGCGACACTGCCAATGGTCAACACCTGTGACCTTGGGTTATGGCAGTGAATGGGTTAGCTGGATTAAAAGGGTGGAATATTGGTTTCATGGGCAATGACACCACCCAAGGGGTGAGCTTTTAACCCTAGATCTTATATATATGTACCCCCTGAAGACCTTGAAGTGTGGATAAAGGCCTTAGGACTTCTATTACTGCTCAGCCCTTTCAGCAGGAACGGATCAACGAACAGACCACTGCTGGGGAGTCCGACCGATAATCCGTTTGTGCTGTCATGCTTGTTTTGTGTTTTTCCTATGCGGCCACGTGCTCGTGTCCCGGACACTGTTGCTATGTCCCCAAACATCGTAGACCCCACCTTTACCCTCATTTGCATTTGTTGGACCTTGTATGTGGGCCCACAAGACCCAAATCTGAATTTAAAGAGTTTTAATGTTTAAAGCTGGCCAACCAAACAAGCCCTAGACTAAAACACACCTCAGGGTCTTAAGCTAAGCCAAACATACCCTAACTAATTTGACCTAAAGGTTTAGAACCTAACCAAACAAACCCTAAGGCCTAAAGTCACTTATTAACCTAACCTCCTCATCTCTCCCTCTCATTTGCAAAATCTTAAAAGAAGAGAAGGGAAGAGAAATCATGGAGAGAAGGAAGAAGAAAAAGAAAAGAGAAGAAGAGGAGGAGAAGAAGTGAAGGAGAAGGAGAAGAAGGAAAGGAAGATTGGGAGGAGATTGGGAGTGGAGGCTTGCAAAGTGGAGAGCTTCTATTGGGGTCCATCCATCCCTATGGTAAGTTGTTGTCCTCCCTTCCCCTCTTACCTCTCTTTACATTGGATTAGAACCCCATCCTATTGGGTTTGGCTTAGGATCTCACATGGAATTCAAGGCTCACTTATGAGCCCTTACATTGAGCCAAATGTGAGTTAATGCTCACCAGTTCAAGCTCTAAATAACCTCCCATTAAACCCTTTGATTTTCCCCAAATCCTATTTGGGAACTTCGGGTTTGATTGCTTCAAGAACCCTAGTTTTGATTCACTATTAAAGCAACCTTTAATCCCCTCAATAACTTGGTTAAGATAGTTTACCTTGGGCCTAGGATACCCTAGAACACTTCCCCAAGCCCTTGAAGCCATTAATGGCCTTGTGAATCGATTTGGAGGAGTTTTGGGCTGAAAACCCATGTTCTACTGCGAGCGGACTCAGGAACGAACTCACCATCGTGCCTCCGTTCGTAGATCCTTTTCCTACTTTCAGAGCTTTATACCCAATAGACTCACATAAGGACTCACCATGTTTCCTCCATCTATTAATCTGTTCCTTTCAGAATTTTGGTTACTAAGACCAGACTCACAAACGGACTCACTCAAACTGAATCCGTTCGTAAATCCGTTCGTACTGACTACTTGAACTCTGCGTAGTATTTTGGCCATAACTTTGTCTATGCATATCATATCAACGCAATTAAAGTTGTGTTATAAACTAGACTTAAAGGGACATATTTCTTATGAAGGAGCCTTGGACCCAATCCGAATGTAAGACCCTCTAAAGTTGGACCAAACCCTGAGATTATGTTTTGATAGCAACTTAAGAGTAGAATTTTAATCCGGTGACCTTGCCTATTCCGAGACTGTTGAGTGGAATTTGTTAAGGTTCATTGGGGATGTTAATTGCAACCCAAAGTGCCCCCTAAGTATACTAGTTAAGTGACCTATTGTGGTGCCAAGGTCTACCCTTGATGCCCTTAAAACCCCTTTTCCCCTCAATGGTTTTTAATTGGGAATCTTGGAAATTTGAAGTTGACTTGGGGTTCCATTGGAACCCAATGTATGACCTTAACTATATATTAGGCCTTATCAGTGAGGCTTTTCCTTTAAATACATACCTAAAAACCCCCTCCTTGCAACTTCATTGCTGAGTTGGGGTTTCATTACTCAAAACCCTAGAATGTGACCTTTGAGAGTCCAATCCCTTAAAACCCAATGAATTGACATATGTTACTAAGACCTAAATGGACCCTAGGACCCTCCTCTCTAACCCTTGGAACTTAGAAATCCAAGTGGGGCATGTTGGGTGCATGGAACCCTTCAAAGTTCAAATTTGGCCTTCATCAGATGCACGATTGGATCCAAGATTGGGTGTGAATTCATACTTGGATCCAATCCATTCTGCACAGGCATATAGTATCGAAGGCACAGTCGGATCCAAGGTTTCCCCTTGAATCCGTACTTGCATCCGATGCTGCTGGCAAGGTCTTTAGCCTATGTAACCTATGGGGCCTTTTATGGGACCTTCCTCACCCTTTCTAACACTCTTCTACATTATCCTAGGCTTCATTAATGGTGTGAGCAGAAGCTCTTAGCGGGTATCGAATGATGAAGCAACCAACGAAACACGAACTATACTGTGAGTGGGTCTTAGGCGATCTTCTTGGGTTCATTTATGATAGTTGTATCTAACATGTTATTGCATTATTATTGAGCATATTCCATACTTGCATATTATTCTTGATGTGGTATAAGAACTATTGTGAATTGTATTCTTTTCTTGTATCGGGTTATGGTGCCGGGGAGTATCAGCATCGGAACCCCAGAAATATGAAATCCTCTATTGCATGCCATGATGATCTATATGCGCCGTGTCATGTTGGTACCTGGGTGCTAGATGGTATGGGACATTGATGCACTTGGAATACCTTCCAAGACGATAGATTTTGCATGTAGTATATCTGTGGCTAGGTTTTTCTTTCCCCTATGCTACGACCCTTACCAACAGGGGTTTAGGTGTTAGGTGATCAGTGCTCTATGTTACCTGTGGGGGAGAGAGGCCAGGTAAGGGATGACCATTGATCATCGCAGTCTGCCTCTAGGTGGTTTTGGTGACTTCGATCGATGCGGGCCCCCTAGTGACAATTGAGGTTTCATTATGGCAATAACATAAGTGACCCACAGTGTCTCCCGAGTTGTTATAGTAGGATATGCCTATTGACTTAGTTTGTGTGGTAGGTGAAAAATTAATTAACATGTACATGCATCATGGACTATTTGTGCTCCCCTTTTCTCCTCACTCGCTCAGTGGAGCTAACCCCTTTATGCACACTCTTTTAGATGTTGATGCATGTGGCGGAGGAGCATTGCGAACGATGTCCTTGTAATGATTTTGCCTACGGGGCACACTGATGGCTGGGACTTGGTCTCTTTTATATTTTGAATTTTGGGCCTTGTGCCTTTGTAATAACATTACGTGTTATGCTATATATTTTGTTTAGTTACTATATGGTCAGCTCAGGATGAAAGCTATAAACTATATGTATCACTCAATAGTTTGAGCATGAAGTAACTATTATGGTAAACGCTTCCGCTTGTATTTTTGATCTTTTGAAATGTAATATTTCTTCCTCCTCTAATATTACTGTGTGTTAATATTAGTTCTGACTATTGATTGGGACACTACATCTGTGATCCTGGTTGTGGTTGGGATGACATGTGTCATCCTAGTCATACCCTTTTATTAAATTTTATCCCTTATTGGGATGGGGGTGTGACATTATGGAATTCAGACTCTCACATGCTACAATTGCAAGGAAGTCGGGCATATGATTAGTGAATGCCCAGATCCCAACAGGGAGGTTCTCTAGCTACTCTACCTCCTAGAGCACCCCAAACATGGGCAGCCAGTCGCGCTCTTACTGTCCCAACCATCAGTCGAGCCCAAGGGCGTGTCTACTCAATCACTAATGAAGAAGCTCAAGCTGATCCTAGTATCATCATAGATATTGCACTCAACCCTTGAAATGGTGAATTCATGTGGGTTATTTCGTTATAATTGGTATATATTGGTGTCTGTCAGGTATGATTTATGTATGTTCACAACCCGCATATGTGTTGTTTGATTTGGGGGCGTCACACTCGTTTGTATCTCCTTCTTTTGCAAAGAAGATGCAAGTCAAACCGAAGCAAATAACTCAGAATCTGACAATTAGCACGCTAATGGGCAGCAAGGTTGAACTCAACTTGATGTACGAGCCTTGCCCCGTACAGATAAGTGACCATTGACTGGTAGCAAGTTTGATAGGGCTTGACATGAGAGACTTTGACATGATCTTGGGTATAGTTTGGCTATCCACTTATGGAGCCAGTCTAATCTATGAAGAGAGGAAGATCTTGTTTAAGCCAGAAGAGGGCGTAAAGTTTGTATTCAAGGGCATTAGGCGGGAGAAGCCCCAAAAATCCATCATCTCTGCCCTTCAAGTCTAGAAATTGTTAGAGGAGGGATGTTAGTGTTACCTGGCATTAGTAGTAGACACTGAAGCGAAGGTCAGACCACTGGAAGAGATAAATACGGTGAGGGATTTCCCGGATGTCTTTCCAGAAGATCTAACATAGTTACCATGGGACCATGAGACAAAGTTCATGATAGAACTGATACTAGGTGTAACTCGTGTCTAAGGCCCCCTATTGGATGGCACCTATTGAGTTAAAGGAGCTACAGGTACAACTTTTGGACCTGTTGAAGAAGGGCTTCATTAGACCTAGTGTATCTCTAAGGGGAGCATCAATACTTTTTATAAAGAAGAAGGACGGTAGTATGAGGATGTGCATTGACTATTGTGAGCTCAACAAGTTGACAATTAAGAACTGGTACCCTTTGCCCATGATCAATGACTTGTTCAATCAGTTATAAGGTGCCAAAGTATTCTCAAAGATTGACCTTTGATCGGGGTACCATCAGTTGAAGATCAGGGATAGTGACATTAGCAAGACAATATTCAGATCTCGCTATGGTCACTATGAATTCTTGGTCATGTCCTTCGGGTTGACCAATGCCCCGGCTGCCTTCATGGAGTTGATGAACTGGGTGTTTCATGATTTTTTGGATAAGTATGTTTGTTGGAAAATACATATCCCATAAATCCCTTTTTATAGGTTTTGAAGATAACAAACTTATGTATAGACGCTGAATTTTGTCACCCCCCAGTGATGACGACAACCGGATGGAAAAGACTGGCAATGCCCTTTAAACCCATTTTCTTCAGAGTACCCAAACACCCCCTATTCCACCTCAAAGACATGCAGTCCCATAGTATCCTTGGTATGTCCCCGCGCAAAAACCCGTATGGCGGCCCCAAGTAAAAAACTGCAGCCTTGCATGGTAGCCCCGCGTAAAAAAAATGCAGCCCTGCATGGCAGCCACGCATAAAATTGTGGTCCAGAACGACAGCGCCACGCGTAGCTGCATCGCACGACGACCCTGCATAGCCGCAGCACCGCATGGCATCGCCGCACCCTGTAGGGAAATCACCCTGCGATGCCGTACGGCAGCGCCGCGCCCCGACGACGACGTCGCTGGGTGGCCCAAAAACTTTTTTGTTCATTTTTTTTGCCCTGCGATGCCACAGATTTCACCGCGGCACCTGCTAAATGCGATTTTTTCCTATAAATAGCCCCCTCCACCCCCTCATTTCCATATTCCAAGTTTCCTAGAGGGAGGGAGCTCCTAGTCTCCGAACCTCTGCCCGTTTCCTTTCCAAAGCCTTCTTTCTTTGTTTCGGGGCCTTTCCCCAGTCCGATTTTGAGCCTTCGAGCCTCGTCCCTCTATCCGAAGTCTGGGTCCCCAGAATCCACCTTCCCTAACCCATTTCCATCCAAACCCCCGAAGTCTCTCATGGCCTAGTCACCCTGTCTGACGTACTAATTCTTTTTTTTTGAAGCTTTTTGACGTCATTATTCTGTCCGAGGTCCTAGTGCCCGACACTTGTGAGCCGTTACTTTGCCCGACATCCGGGTGATTACTTTCCAAAGCTTTCCAATGCCGTTACTCTGTTCGAGGTCCTAGTGCCCGACACTTGTGAGTCATTACTCTGCCCGACATTCGGGTAATTACTTTCCAAAGCTTTTTGACACTATTACTGTGTTCGAGGCCCTATTACTAGATAGTTGTAAGCCGTTACTCTGTCCAACGAAGGGTAAAGCCAATCTTTTGCCTCACCTGAGCTGGGGGACGCGATTCGTCCTGTATAATTGCATTGGTTTAAAGCATATAGGTATTTAATTCTTTCATCACACTTTAATTTTGTAACAATGTAGACTTTTAAATTACTCTTGTGTAGTGTACAGTAGTGAATTTAAATTAGTTTAACTTTAAGTAGTTTGTGCATCACTTTAGCTATACATGTGGAAATAGGACATTCATGAAGGGAGAATATTCAAAAACTAGCATCTAGTAGAAAGATCGATTTACCTGGGAGAGGTGGGTGCCTAACACCTTCCCACTCTTGTAACCTGACCTACCCTGAATCTCTGACCAGACCAAGCAAGTCTCGTAGCCCTTCACAGGGCTGCACCAATGGGTCTTAGGCCCTAATCCTAGGTGGCAACTCCATTTCATTTAATTGTATAACCCCAATCCCCTGATAAATCATAACCATTGAGAAGACGCATTCCTTCTCTCTCTCCAACAGAGGGGCATAACCCAACCCCATCCGAACCAAGCTACCAAGGAAACTTGTGGTTCTAGGAACAGATCCTCACAGTGGCAACTTCACTGGGGATTGATGGTCAAGCTTTCAATACTAGATGGTACCGTCGAACGTAAGAATATTCTCCCTTCCACATTGTTTGATTGATAACATGTTTGGCTAACCCCTTTTGTTGTGCTAATTGCATCATGCATCGTGTTCGAAGTAAAATCAAATGATGAGGGTACTCCCTGTTGTGCCTCTACCCCCGAGGAGGCGGGGCACATCATACTAAGTACTCTGAGATCGGATGATAACTGCTTCCTGCACTACTATCATGCACACACGCATGTCATGGAAACACACAGCCCTGTCGTTAGTCGTTGGACCCCATGTGTATTCATGGGTAATTCACAGAGAAACCACAACCCTTGATATTTACTGTACGGGTCTAGAATCACCGGTGAGGGTATTCACTAGTGTGTTGTGGGGTACTTTGTTACCCAAAAAGAGCACTAGCTTGATTACTCTGAGATCTTGTGACCTATTCCCCAGGTATATTAAAAGAACCACGTACCTATAATTCGAGACCACGAGCGATAGGTATATCGATTCTGTCAAGGGTCACCTTGTTCTGTCCTATCAGCCTACCTATTGCATGCATCATGAAGGAAATTAGATCATATATGATTAGGATACGCCACAAACTAACATAGTAGGGCTAAAAGCGAGATTCTCGATGGTCTACCTTCTTAATATGGATTGCCTGTCATAAGCAGGGGCTTTATCCTTCCCTCGATGTTCCCTCGTCAAAAATGACAAATCCGTTTGGGCTAGTGTATCGAGAAAAAAAAGTGTTGCCTCGATTATCCCTCGGAGAATGATACGCTATCCATTATGGTACGTCAATTATAGAGCTTTGAGCATCCCGCAATACAAGGCATCCCGTATTAGCAAAGGATAGACTACTGAGAGATTCTCAATTAGGCCATTTTGTTTGTTGCTGTGTAACGATTCCAATTTGACCTAAACCATCAAACAACGAAGGATTTATGGTGTCACTACATCAATTCTAAGATTATAAGGGCCTTCCCTGATTAATCCGGGGTGTTGGCATAATTACACTATTAATTACCTGAATAAGATGGAACCAAGAGGTCAAAGCCGAATTGTTGTGCAGACTAACTTTGTTTGTATATATTTGTTTGTGTATATCTTGTAGTATAAAAAAAAAATATAAAATATAAAATCATAAAAAAATCTTCTCATGTCCTAAATAAGTTTTGTAAAGCACAATCCATGACACGAAATATTCCTGTTACTAGTGTGGGCCCGTCATGATAATTGGCTAACCCGAGTTGGTCCAATTTGATCCCCAGAGGTCTTAAGTACTTCCATTCCCCCCACACAAGCAGAGTCTAGTAAGGTCATCACCTAGTGTGGGCACCATGGATCCGTTAAATATCAGCCCGTCAATTGAAGTCCTGAATCAGCAAATGGTCAACATGCGAAAAGAAATGACAGAGATGAAATAGTTGGTCATGCAAATGGTTCAGGCGATGTCGGGCCAGTTTAGAGGGGATAATGCATAAAGCCCCAGAGAACCTAGGATGACACCGACGGTACCTAGGGTGTTGCCCAAAGTCATGATAGAAGAAGAGGAGGTTGTGGTTGTCAACACCCTACAGAATCCCCTTGGGACTGAAAGGGAAAAGCAAATGAGGGAAAAGGTTGAGAAACTAGAGATCGCCGTGAAAGGTAAAACAGTTACAAAGCCAGAAGATGATTTGGTCTTCTTTCCTATAGGAAGAATACCCGAAGATTTCAAATGGAAGCTAGATAAGTTTGATGGAACTAGAGACCCCATAGCTCACTTAAAAATCTTCATCACTGTGGCCAAGTTATGGGAACTCATAGAAAACAAATGGGTCAGGATTTCCTTTACTCATTAGCTAGATCAACTCGAGGTGGCTCACCCAGTTGGACCAGACTCAAACTCAAACCTGGTCAGCAGTTGTGAAGGCATTCACAAAGCAATATTCTTGCAACACTGAATTAGATATCACACGATGAGAGTTGGAGACACTAAGGCAAGGGCCAAATGAAGGGTTCTCTAATTTCATCATGAGGTTTAGAGAGAAGACCGCAAAGATATGGAGCCGCCCGACAGAAGCAGAACATGTGGAAATGATCTTGGAGAATCTGTATGGAGAATCTCATGATTGTCTCTACTGTCAACACCTCACAACTTTTGAAGCGCTTATAGCCACAGGGAAGCACATTGAAGATAAATGTTCAGAGATGCAAACGGCCAGGACAATCACATGATGCAAAATCAAAACCAAAGCCGAAGGTGAACATGGTAAATTCAAGTCAGCGTGAGTTCACTGATTTGGGCATGACTAGGTCTATGGCATACACCGAATTGAAGAAATTAGGCTTTTGGGCATGGTCCAACCACGATCGGTCGGAGATCTTCCACATTCTTGGTATGATCTGGGTCACTATTGTGACTATCACACCCAAAAGGGGCACCCTATTGATGAATGCATTGCATTCTGGCTTGCTATCCAAGACCTACTAGAAGCAGGAAAGTTTAAACTGAGGGTAGACACTGATTGAGGATATCACTGTCGCCCAAAGGTGTTAAAATACGACCATTAACTTGATGAGCATTAGTCTGATTGGCCGACTTAAAATGGATCTAGTACCTAGCTCTGGTTAGAAGGGCACTTTTGATGGTACAAACTGCATAGTCCCTTGACAAAGCAGTGACGGTACTTCACTCTTGTGTAGATAGGATCGCACTGAAGACATCATTGGGTCCGCATCCCTTAGGTCTTTAGGTCTTTTCATTCAGTCAAACTTCCTTCTATAATCTCATCCACAGTGTATTATCCATTAGCTGTCAATGAACATGTTCTCCCTTCCATCTATCCAATCTCTTTCTTTTTTACTTTCATTCGAATGACAGTTTAGGATGATCTCCTAACTGTTAGTAAAAAAAAAACATTACCCCATTACCTAATGTCAAAGTCTTGATTGGTCAAAGATCTTGAGCTTTCTATACATCTGATTCCCTTCAAACGAGCCAAAAGCTTAGATTAAGATTTCATCTCATAAAGCCTGTTAAAGGAGGCCCTCTTTAGCCGCTAGTTATCCCAGATAAATCCTAAGATAGCAAAACCCGATAGTCCCCCAGTGGTGCCTTAACCTTTTCTAAAAAAAAAAAAAAAAAACTCATCTTGGCCCACCTACACCCCATTATCCATACATCCTCCTGCTTATCAAATATCCCACTAGCTTCTAGGGTCTGACCAGAAGGAGTCTCCATGTTGAAGGAAGATGTCACAAGGGTAATACGTTTCCAAAGGATAAAAAGAAAAGAAAAGCTCCGTCTCCAAGACCAAAGTTAAGCCAATAAAAAAAAAAACGGAAATGATGAAAGAGTCCCAAAAAAAAGAAAAAGGAAAAGAGAGAATTCGAAAAAAAATAATGATGAAGAGTTAAAAAAAAAAAACAAAGAGAGCAAAAATAAATGAGAGTAAATTTTTTTTTTTTTTGAAAAAAAGAGAGGATGCATTGGCTCAAGATCTTGCGAACAATTGGGAGCAATTAGACCATGGGGCAAAAATTGCCACTTTTCCTTCGAAGATAATATTGTCAAAATTATCAGTCAATCTTCGAGGGTAAAGCCCTCAATTAAATTGAGAAGGATTGCCTAACTTTTCGATTGCACTTCTGGAAAGAAAAATTGTCAAAATTCCAAAAAAAGAAAAAAGAATTCAATTACCAAATTCCTAGTAGAATTTTGGGAGCAGAAGTGTCATGCCATGAGTGGACCCTAGGGGCACATTTGAGCCTCTACCATCCTTTGGAACCCAGTCCTAAGCCCCATTATAATCTAGTAAAGTCCTCTCAGGCTAAACGATAATGAGATTCTCTTCAGCAGCTTCGAACTCACCCAGCTATGACGGAACTTAATTATCAGGGCTTTGACATTGGGACATCTTTGTCCTGAACTACGTTTGACCTGATCCCTACTTAGGGTACGTAGGCAACTTGATAAAAAGAACAATCAAGTTCGGTCCTCCCACATATATAATCCTTCGTTCATTCATTTGCTTCTTATCTCTTCTACTCTGCATATTTCCACTCTATTCCCTCATTCGTCAGTATCTCTCTCTTTGATGTGACCCAGTGATAGATAAAAATAAAAAAAAAAGAAAAAAAAAGATAGCCTGTCTACCAAGATCAAGGGAATTTATGGTTTATAATATCTTAAGTGTCACACCCTAAATCACCCCCTGGGAGGATTTAGGCAAATGACCCGGACATCCTACGACATCCGCCAATCCCCAAGGATCAAGAAGCAGTACTTACACGTCACAAACCACATAATGAGGGTAAAAATGATAGTAAAAGAATATCAGAGTGCAACGGAAGATCAGACTACCCACAGATGATTTATATCATTGATAATACAATCCCAAATACCTATGTTATACCATATTCATATCCATTTATGTCCAATAAGTACATTATCTTGGTAATACACTTCTTGAAAGAAAGAAACATAAATAATAACAAAATCGTCGCTATGCAACGAGATGAGGAAGATCTACAATTTCATCAATAGCTTCCTCGCCCATTGGCAAACCCGTACCTGCAAAATCAACTAAAAGAGAATATACAAGAGTGTGAGCTCCACCAAGCCCATGAATGAAATATAAATCATGCATGCACATGCAAGCACAACCAAATGAGTCCTACATGAGGTGCAGTTCATTTTATTTATTAGCCACCTAACATCACAACTAAGGCAGGTTAGTGCTACTACAATCCCCAATACATGTATCCCTGGTGCGGGCTTGGTTACCCCTTCCCGCGATACACCTATTGAGTTGTCGGAGAAAACCAGTCGGCTCCAGCATCCCTTCCCAAGGTCAGCCCGACCGGCCCTCTGTGATTACTCTTGTGAGGTAACCGCTTCTTGTATTTCCTTTTTGTGGTTTTTGGATTATATTGTGGCATAAAGCCAAAATTCACCTTTTCGGTGCTTCCCAAGCATATTGCTCAAGGCATCCCAGCATATTCGCCTGAGGTTATACGGTACTCCTCATAGGCATCCAACACCTTAACCCCTGTTGGCAAGGGTGCGTAGCACGGGTGATGAAACTCTTGCCCCATGTCTATATGGCATCGTATGAGTTGCATGGTGTCAACCGCATCCCATTCTATGGGCTACCACAGACCTCATTTCCAAGTCGGCTACGGCATCTAATCTAGCAATTCCACATATAAGCATTATCATCCATTTCCAATGTCCATCAGATAAGATTTAGAATTCAAATGAGAATATAAAACAATTTAAAGTAATTAAAGACAGTAAATATTATTTTTGTTGTCGTCATGACCCATCAGTCATGTTACACCTACACTCATGGTGTAATTTCACTCACCTTGGTTTGATCCTACCGGTTCAGTTGTTTGTTCAGTTTCGATCGGTATTTGGCTATGCACCTCGAGCAAGGAATCAAATCCTAAAGTAATAAATTAGAAATGTGTTATTTTAATTATTTAAACTGTTTGGATAACCTAGTGTTGGTCTAGGCTCACTGGTCTGACTCGGTGCTCAGTCCGAGATCACCCGAAATTCTCTAGGCCTTGCACTGGGCTTTAGGCCTATGTCCCGGTGCATCATCCGGAGAATGTGGCTTAGGTTCAATATGGTATTTTACCACTGTAGTACATGGTTCTAGGTCACAATAGTCTTACAACATAGTCTCTTGGTCAGCAGTGTTGTAGGACCAACACAGACAAGGTTTCCAAGCCCTGCGGGGCCCACTTGGGTACCCAAGGTGTTCATAATCATGGACAGATGTGAGGAGGGGTATTTTGGTCATTTTCACCTTCTTACACTGTTTATAGTCCATATGTGGAGGTCCCCAAACTTAGATCTGCAAAATAGTCCACTTTAATTCTCTGGGTGATGTCTTTGGGTGATGTGTGCATCGCCCAGTACATCATCTAGAGAATGCTTAGAACGTGAACAGGCTCATTTTCTTGGGTTTTGCACCATAGGCAGTGCCTTGATCAACCCTACATGCATGTTAGGTCATTATGGACCTCATGGGGAGTGGTTTACACTGGTCCACTCGGATCTTGGCTTGGGCCCACCACTTGGTAGCCAGAAGCTGCCCAAACAGCCCAGTGAATAGTAACCCAGCTGAGTTCCAGCTTCAGGCCACAGTTTTGGCTGCATGCAAGGGAAGATTTACATGTATAATCATGGTAGTAGGCTGTCCCTACCAAGATCCAGGCAAGGGCTAGCCTTTGTGCACAGATCCAAGCCCAAACTGCTAGATCTGGGTGCAATAAGGCAGTGTAGCCAAGCACAGGGACTGATTTCAGTCCCAAGCAAATAATAGCAGTAAAAATATATGAAAAACCCTCAGATCTTCCATGCAATCCATTTGCATGTTAGATTTGAGGCAACTCATGGCAGCCCCCAGCTGTTCTGAGCTGACCATGACCAGAAATACCTCCAAACTGCAGAGATCTAAAGGAATAGATAGAGAACTGGTAGAGGCAGTATATAGGTATGATTTTGTACCTAGACCAGGTCTGTATATGTAGCTGAAGGTGATCTGGAGCCAGGGGTAAGCTTCCTCTTCTCCTCCTTCCTTTCTTCTTCTTCTCCTTCTCTTTTCTCTCTTTTCTCTCTTCTTTCTCTCCTACGGTTTCAATAGTGCTAGGAACCTCTAAAATGAGCCTAAGGCCCCCCTATTTATAGGCCAGCCTCATACTAAGGCCTATTTTCCTGCCTAAGCCCCTTTTGAGAATGTGTTTTTAAACTGATTCTCGGCCATTCTGGATACTCAGGTGGGGTCCACAGGGATCCAAGGGTATGAGGTGGTCCCCCAGACTCCCTTCAACCTATGGAGAGTACCCATGGCTAGTATGGGTGGTCCCCACACATCTATAGATTAAAATACTGATTTTTCCCACTCTGGGTGATGTGTGCATCGCCCAGAGAATTCATTTGCAGAATTGTTTGGATTGAAATGAAATTTCAGTTCATTTAGAGACATAATTGGATCATGGTTCCTTCTAAGAAAATGAAGCTCTATGAATCTAGTTTCTAGAAAAACTAGAATCAAAGAAAATGAAGATTGTATTATGGAGTTATGTTATTTTTATTATGGGTCAATCTGTCAGGACAGCAGGATCCGATTTTGGTAGCAACTTGAAATGAAGTTTCAACTAACTTAGAGACATAACTAGATAATGGTGTCTTCTAACAAAATTCAGCCCTATGAGTCTAGTATCTAAAAAAATTGGAACCAACACAAATGGAGTTTGGGTGGTGGAGTTATATGATTTTAACTAAGAGAAGGTCAATCTATAGATTAGCAGAATCTGTCATTTATGTTGGGATTTAAGATGTATGTATAGAATTGGGTTCTCATCATCAAATCAATCATGCAAATTGATGTTTGGGTCTAAAAATGCTTTACCTAGAACATTTAAGGTGATGAGGGTCATCATTAGTTTAGCCTAGAACTAGGATTAAGTCCAAGGGCCCTAGAATCAAGGGATGGTACCTTCCTCAGATTGTACATTATGCAGTGGGCTGTACAACTACAAAGGTCTACAATCCATCTTTTGACAGGTATGTAGGAGGACATCCTCGGGGCTTCTCCATAAAATTCAATCACTGGATTGACACTCCACAGTGTGCTTGGATGCCATGTCAGGGGTTCCTGTCCTTCATTCAAACCCCCAGCCAGTCAGGGGCGGGTTTGACACTAAGGATCGGAGTGTCAACAGTAGTGTACTCATCCTTTTAACTAGCAAGGTGACCAGGGGAATCCCAGAAGAGGAATCAAGTTCTCACTGGGGCAATATCTATCTGAGATGATAGGGCATGAGGAAGAAAGTTTATTTCCTTGAGGTAGTCTACCAGGAAAGAGCATCTAAAATAAGAGCGGCATCATGTCCATGAAGATCAGTTCCTAATCATTGAAGAACCTCGATGACCACATGGAAAAGAAAGACAATGCTACCCATGGAGGAAGGGAAGAATGACCTATCCACCCATCTTGGTCGCATCCATTATGACCTACTAGGACAAAATTCTACCCATTCGACCTTGGCCCCTCAATGTTTGACGAGCCTATACGTGTAACAGGGATGTGAATAATATGCCTACATGGAATTATGCAATAGGGTTTCAAAATAAATGCTTTTGCAAAATAAAATTTTCTTTAAAAAAAAAAAAAGAGGAAAGGAGAAAAAAAATAACATAAAAAGTGTGAATCGCAATCATGGAAAATGCTTGAGTGACTCCCAGATTGTCTAGGTTTTTGTTGATGCCATCACAATTGTTCACTAACCTTTTGTGAAGAATAGGTGTTGTGCAGTACAAAAATGAAGGATATTTGGTAAGCATCTCTAATTGTATGTGATTGCATTTCATTTGTCCATGTTCGTATCATAAACATTTGCGTAGGATTGTTCTCTTTTTACATAAAATGTTTTTTTTACATAGGATTGTTTTCACTTTTGCAATTTAAATTATGTTTTGTCATTATAGTACCCGCACACTACTTGACTTCTCATGGTATATATATTGGATTGCTTTTCAATTTTCATCATGCATAAGGATTGCATTGTCATATGTATCATCCAATGCTTTGATTTCTGTTATGCTCACATGCAACCTACTCATTTGATCACCATTGAACTCATGTACAACTAGATCTCATATTCTTTAACTCCCACCACACTCATGTTTGGCTTGACAAAACCTTCGATCTCTTCTGCACTCTTGTGTAATTTGATTATTTAAGCACTACTGAATTCATCAATGACCTTTAAAAATTCTGCATTCTTGTGCAACTTGATCCTATTAATCTCTAGTATACTCATGTATAGCCTGATCATTCATTAAACCCACTATACTCGTATATAATTTGACTGCCCTACAAATTTGATCCCCTTCTACTCGTGTACAAGTTAATCATTGACTTTTCTGATCCTCGCTATACTCACATATAGACCGACCTCCCATGGTCTCTTGATTTCAACCATACTTGCGTATAGACCGACCTCCCATGGTCTCCCAATTTTTACTATACTCGCGTGTAGTCCGACCTCCTGTGGTCTCTTGATTTTTGCTATACTTGAGTATAGGCCGACCTCCCATGGTCTCTTGATTTCCAATATACTCGCATGTAGTCTGACCTCCCATGGTCTCCTAATTTCCACTATACTCGTGTATAGCCCAACCTCCTGTGGTCTCCTGATTTCCGCTATACTCGCGTATAGTCTGACCCCCTGTGGTCTCCCAATCTCCACTATACTCGCATGTAGTCCAACCTCCTGTGGTCTCTTGATTTCTGCTATACTCACGTATAGATCGACCTCTCGTGGTCTCCCAATTTCCACTATACTTGTGTGTAGTCCAACCTCCTGTGATCTCATGATTTTTGCTATACTCACGTATAGACTGACCTCTCGTGGTTTCCCGATTTCCACTATACTCACATGTAGTCCGACCTCCCGTGGTCTCCTAATTTCCACTATACTCGTGTATAGCCTGACCTCTTATGGTCTCCTGATTTACAGTATACTCGCGTATAGTTCGACCTCCCATTGTCTTCCGATCTCCACTATACTCGCGTGTAGTCCGACCTCCCGTGGTCTCTTGATTTCTGTCATACTCACGTATAGACCGGCCTCCCGTGATCTCCCTAATCTCTGCTATACTTGCGTATAGTCTGATTTCCTGTGGTCTTCTGATCTTCACTATACTCACGTATAGTCCAACTTCCCGTGGTCTTCTGATCTCCGTTATACACGCGTATAGTCCGACCTCCTGTGGTCTTTTGATCTCCTCTATACTTGAGTATAGTCTGACCTCCCGTGGTCTCCTGATTTTTGTTGTACTCGCATATAACCTAACCTCTCGTGGTCTCCTAAGCTCTTCTATACTCGCTATAGTCTGACCTCCTGTGATCTCCCGATCTCCGTTATACTTGCATATAGCTCGATCTCCCGTTGTCTGATTTCTGCTATACCCGCATATAGTCCAACCTCCTGTGGTCTCCTAATTTCTGCTATATTCGCGTGTAATCCGACCTCCCATGGTCTTTCGATCCCCGCTATACTCGTGTATGGCTCGACCTCTCGTGGTCCTCTAATCTCCTCTATACTCACATATAGTCCGATCTCCTGTGGTTTTTTGATCCTTCCTATACTCGCGTATGGCTCGATCACTCGATGACCCCATCTTTTCGATTACGGTGCCGTCTCATTGTACATTTTTAAAAAAAAATGGTTATGATGCCATCTCATCGTACATTTTCCAAAATTGGTCACGATGCCATCCCATTGTACGTTTTTAAAAAATTAGTCACGACGACATCTCATCTTACATTTTCCAAAAATTGGTCGCGATGCCATCTCATCGTAAGTTTTCCAAGAATTGGTCACGATACCACCTCATCATACATTCTCCAAAAATTGGTCACGATGCCATCTCATCGTACGTTTTCCAAAATTGGTCGCGATGCCATCTCATCTTACATTTTCCAAAAATTGGTCGCGATGCCATCTCACTGTACAATATCAAGATTTGGTCACGATGCCATCTCATCACACATTCCAAAATATCAATCACGATGCCATCTCATCACACATTCCAAAATATCAATCACGATGCCATCTCATCATACATTCCAAAAAATTGGTCACGATGCCGTCTCATCGTACATTTCCAAAATTCGGTCACGATATTTTTTGACCGAGCGAAGTTAAAACTTAAAACTTTGCCAAATGATGCTCAAAACCAAATTGGCTGAGCATTGCTCAAAAACCAAGAATTCCTGCCGATCGTTGCTCAAGATCAAATTTCCGATCGAGCGCTACTCAAAACTTTGCTGAGTGCTGCTTAAAACCCAAAAATTCCTGTCGAGCATTGCTCAAAGTCAAATTTCCTACCAAGCGTTGCTCACAAATCAGAATCCAGCAAAGCGTCTCTCAAAACCATTACCCCATTTGATCTATTGATCACTATTGTCATCCGATCCTTGGATCGCCCATTCCCATTTGATTTGTTGATCACCTGTTGCCATTTGGTCCGTCGATCACCCATTGTTATCCGATCTTTGGATCTCCCATCGCCATTTGATCTTCGACCATCCACTGTCATCCGATCCTTGGATTGCCATTGCCCTTTGATCACCCGCTATCATTCGATCTTCAAATCACCCGTTGACATTTGATCTGTTGATCACCCATTGTCATCCTATCTTCAAATCACCCATTGCCATTTGATCTTTGATCTCCCGTTGACACCCGATCCTCTAGATCGATTGATTGAGCACCCGTTGCTATTGGACGGTTTACCGATATAGGTTTTATCGTTCAAAACAAAATATTGTCATCGAGCGATTTACCAAATTAGGCTTTATCATTCAAAACATTGTCACCTATGAGCAAAGTGGCAATAACATGCTCAACCCGAGGAAGTTTACCGAAAGGTTTACTAAGGGATCTCCATTACCTTTGAGCAAAGTAATGGAGTAGTTTCTCGACCCAAGGAGGCTTACTGAAAAGTTTGCCGAGGGAACACCATCGCCTATGAGCAAAGTGACGGTAGTAGTTGCTCAAAAGATTTGTCAAATGGTTTACCAAGATGCGGTTTTCATCGTTCAACTCTGCCACCTTTGAGCAAAGTGGTGCACTACATGCTCCTGGTGACAAAATCAAGCGGTCTTTTATCTTTGCCATTCGGCTGTTGTTGGCACAGGTCTTGGCAAAAGAGGGGAAAACTGTAGACGTTGAATTTTATTACCCCCCAGTGATGAACCGGACACGAAAGACTGGCAATGCCCTTTAAACCCATTTTCTTCAGAGTACCCAGACACCCCATGTTCCACCTCGAAGACGCACAGTCCCATAGTATCCTTGGTGTGGCTCCGTGCAAAAAAAAATCGTGGCCCCGCATAAAAAATCGTGGCCCTGGGAAAAAAAAGTAAGGCCCAACATGGCGGCCCCGCACAAAAAAACCGCGGTCCTGCATGGAGGCCTTGTACGAAAGCCCAACATGAAACCGTGGCCCCGTAAGGCAGTGCCACGTGAAACCGCAGCCTCGCACGTAGTTACGGTGCTGCGTGAGTGCCCCGCGTAGCCGCGGCGCCGTACGGCAGCACCATACCCCATAAGGAAATCACCCTACAGCGCCGTTCCCAGGACGGCGGCGCCACGGGGTGGCCTAAAAACTTTTTTTTCATTTTTTCAGCCCTGCGGCACTGCAGATTTCACCGCGGCACCGCCAAACGCTATTTTTGCCTATAAATAGCCCCCTCCACCCCCTCATTTCCACATTTCAAGTTTCCTAGAGGGGGGGGGGAGCTCCTAGACTCCAAACCTTTACCCGTTTCCCTTTCAAAGCCTAGTTTCCTTGTTTTGGGTCTTTTCCCAGTTCGATTTCGAGCCTTCAAGCCTCATCCCTCTGTCCGAAGTCTGGGTCCCCAGAATCCACCTTCCCTAACCCATTTCCATCCAAACCCTTGAAGTCTCTAATGGCCTAGTCACTCTGTCTGACGTACTAATGCCTAGTTTTTGAAGCTTTCCAACTCCGTTATTTTTTCCGAGGTCCTAGTGCCCGACACTTGTGAGCCGTTACTTTGCCCGACATCCGGGTGATTACGTTCTAAAGCTTTCCGAAATCATTACTCTGTCTGAGGTCCTAGTGCCCAACACTTGTGAGCGGTTACTCTGCCCGACATTCAGGTAATTACTTTCCAAAGCTTTCCAACGCCATTACTCTGTCCGAGGCCTATTACCCAATATTCGTAAGCCGTTACTCTGCCCGGCGTTCAGGTAATTACTTTCCAAAGCTTTCCAATGCCATTACTCTATTCGAGGCCTATTACCCGATATCCGTAAGCCATTACTCTATCCGATGAGGGGCAAAGCCAGTCTTTTGCCTCCACCTAAGTTGGGGGACACAATCTGTCTCGTATAATTGAATTGGTTTAAAGCATACAAGTATTTAATTCTTTCATCGCACTTTAATTTCGTAGCAATGTAGACTTTTAAGTTACTCTTATGTAGTGTACAATAGTTAATTTAAATTAGTTTAACTTTAAGCAGTTTGTGCATCATTTTAGCTATACATGGGAAGTAGGACATTTATGAAGGGAGAATATTCAAAAACCAACATCTAGTAGAAAGATCGATTTACCCAAGCGAGGTGGGTACCTAACACTTTCCCACTCTCGTAACCTGACCACTTACCCCGAATCTCTGACTAGACCAAG
The DNA here is from genome assembly GCF_018873765.1 of Telopea speciosissima. NCBI lineage: Eukaryota > Viridiplantae > Streptophyta > Magnoliopsida > Proteales > Proteaceae > Telopea > Telopea speciosissima. The sequence continues at coordinate 27,756,683 of NC_057923.1, forward strand.
CAAAGTCTCGTAGCCCTTCACAGGGCTACACCAATGGGTCTTAGGCCCTAATCCTAGGCGGTGACTCCATTTCATTTAATTGTATGACCCCAATCCTTGATAAATCATTACCATTGAGAAAATGCATTCCTTCTCTGTCTCCAACATAGGGGCATAACCCATCCCTATCCGAACCAAGCGCCAGGGAACGCGCGGTTCCAGGAATGGATCCTCACATTATGCCACTTATGCCAAAAGAAACAAATCATTATACTAACAACTTACATAAATAAGCAATCAAAGAAAAGAAAGTAAACACAAAGGAGGAGAAAGAAAAGAAGAAAAGGAGAAATGAAAGCAAAGCACTCAAGAAGAAAAAGAGCTTGGAAGTAGTTCACCTCAAATGGAAGAAGACAAGAAGGAAAAGATGAATTAAAGATTGAAGACTTGAAGACCCAAGACTACATAATAGTTAGGTGCATGCATCATAAATTTAGTGAAGATGCATATCCTTCATGTATGCATACTTAGAGACCATAGGATGTGTCTTATAGACCATAAAAGACCTTAGCATAAGTTGGATAAAGAATGGACAAAAGCCTATCAGAGATAGATAGCTAAAAAGGAAAAAAATAGTCAAGTGGTCGATCCACTGGTCAATCGGCACACAGTGCCTTTTCTACTGCTCGAAACGAAAGCTAAACGGTTTCAATCGATCGCCCAACGACCAACAGTCAGACAATCGATCGACCGGTCATCGACCTCTTGGATAAGCAATGTCCCAACGGCTCTATTTTACCCCAATGGTCATATTTAGCAGTCGATCGACAAATCCTAGCGGTCGACCGATTGAGCAAAAAACTAGTCATTTTATAGCCATTAGAGCAATTTTGACACATGGTTTTTGAGCATTAAATGATGCCTATAAATACCAAACGTGTCAGACCTTTTCACCATCACTATAGTCCAAGAGAATACTTTATTGTGAGGAGAAAAAGTCAATTCTAGCTCTTTGTGCCATCATTACAAGTCAAGAAGAATTCTCAAATCATTTTAGCTGACTTCATTTGCTTAAGACCTTATTCACTTTAAGGAGAAGCTCAAGAAGGTCAAGCATCATTGCACTCATATTTCCATATCCATATTTACATTGCAAGAAGTAAGTTGAGACACTTCTTGCCTAGGTAACACTTATTCTATACTTTTTTTTTTTAAATTGGTTTCTTACTCTTGAGTCGGGTTGACTCTAGATGAGTAATGTTGCTCTTACATTTCCTAGACTATACTTAGGTTGTGTAAGGGATTCTCTTATCCTTAAAATATTATAAGATCCTCTTATCTTGGAAAAAGATTTGTAAAGGTATTTTTCCCACCTATCGTACTGAAAGGGAAAAGTTTAGTGGAATTCTCTCAAGGTTGAGTCAAACCATTATAAATGCTTTTGTCTCTCTTTTCTTAATTTGTATTATTTTATATTGTCTTAAAAATTAAGTATAATTTTAAAAAGGGCATAAATTCCACTACGATAACCTATTCACCCCCTCTAGGTTATCCAACAATGTTATTGTTTTCATTGATGACATCTTGATCTACTCCAAGAGTGAAGAGGAGCATGCGGATCATCTCCGTATGGTACTCTAACGCTTGAGGGAGAAAAAATTGTATGCCAAGTTCAGTAAATGTGAGTTCTGGCTGCACTAAGTAGCATTCTTGGGGCACCTCGTCTCTTTCAAAGGTAATTGAGTTAATCCCGGTAAGGTGAAGTCGGTAGTTGATTGGGAGACACCCAAGAATGTGGCTGATATCCGAAGTTTCTTGGGCCTAGCTGGCTACTTTAGGAGGTTCATCGAGAACTTCTCGAGGATTTTGGATCCGATGACACAACTAACCCAAAAGGGAGTGAAGTTCAAGTGGTCCGATGACTGTGAGATGAGCTTCCAAGAGTTGAAGCAAAGGTTGATTTCGGCTTTAGTACTTACCATTCCTTATGGTACTGGAGGGTTGGTGGTTTATAGTGATGCATCCAAGATGGGTTTAGGTTGTGTGTTAATGCAAGACAGGAAGGTAGTGGCCTATGCTTCTCGGCAGTTGAAAGATTATGAGAAGAACTACCCAACTCACGATCTGGAGCTTGCAGTTGTTGTTTTTGCTCTAAAAATCTGGCAACATTACCTGTATGGTGAGAAGAGAAAAGTCTACACTGACCATAAGAGCCTCAAGTACTTCTTCACACAGAAGGAGCTCAATATGAGGCAATGGTGGTGGTTGGACTTGATGAAGGGCCACGACTGCACCATCTAGTATCACCCTCATCACTGACTGTTAGTGAAATACTTATTGAGAAGGCAAGAAGAATGGACCTCGAATTGCTAGTAGAGGGTGTTACCATCATATACTTGGCAGCTTTATCAGTACAACCATCATTGGTGGGGAGGATCCAATCAGCTCAGGCTTTTGATGAAGGCCTTCAAAAGATCATTGAAGCAATTCGGCAGGATGCACAGCAAGAGTTGGACTTCACATTGTCGAAAGATGGTGTCCTCATGTTTAGGGATTGATTATGTGTCCCTAATGATGCACAGATGACGAAGGAAGTATTTGCAGAAGCCCATGACTCCCTTTATTCAATCCATCCAGGTAGTACAAAAATGTACAAGGATTTAAAAGGACACTACTGGTGGAGCAGAATGAAGAGGGTTGTGGCTGATTATGTGGTAAGATGTCTCACTTGTTAGCAAGTGAAGGCGGATAGGCATCGACCTCATGAGTTATTATAGTCTTTGTCCATTCCGAAGTGGAAGTGGAAACATATTACTATGGATTTTGTCACCGGGTTACCCCGTACATCTAGAGGTGTTGATGCCATATGGGTCATTGTAGACAGATTGACGAAGACAACTTACTTTATCCCTATAAAGATTACCTACTCTATGGACTAGCTGGCCCGCTTATACATTGATAATGCGGTCCACTTACACGGAGTCCCAGTTAGCATCATCTCTGATAGAGACCCTAGGTTTACATCCAAGTTCTGGGGTGGATTCCAAATGTCTATGGGTGAACAACTGAGTTTTAGTACAACTTTCCACCTTCAGACAAATGAACAATTGGAGAGGACCATACAAACATTGGAAGATATGCTTCGAGCCTACGCCATTGACATGCAAGGCGGTTGGGATGAGCACATTTTGCTCATCGAGTTTGCATATATAATAGCTGCCATGCTACAATTGGTATGACACCGTTTGAAGCTTGATATGGGAAGAAATGTTGGACACCTTTGTACTGGGACGAGGTGGGTGAATGATGTATTCTTGGTCCTGAATTGATCCAGGCAACATGTGAAAAAGTGGATTTGATTCATGAACGAATTAAGGCAGCCTAGTCCAGATAGAAGGGTTATACAGACCTAAGGCAGAAGGACTTGGAATTCACTATCGAAGATAAGGTATTTTTAAAGGTGTTGTCCACCTAAGGATGATGCGTTTCAGCAAGAAGGGCAAGCTGAGTCCGAGGTTCATTGGACCTTATAAGATTCTTGCAAGAATCGGGCCAGTGGAGTATCGGTTGGCACTTCCTCTATCCTTGGAAGGTGTGCATGACTTATTTCATATGTCCATATTGCAGAAGTACGTTAACTTGTGCATGGCGTATTTCATATGTCCATATTGCAGAAGTACGTTAACGACCTGAGCCATGTTCTGTCGCATGAACCACCTGAGCTCACAGCTGACATATCTTATAAGGAGCAGCCAAAAAGATTCTGGATAGTAAGATTGTTCACCTTCGCAATCGGCCTATCTACTATGTGAAGGTAAAGTGGTGTAACCATACAGAAGAAGAAGCGTCAAGAGGCTGAAGTTGAAATGCAGGCGAAGTATCCTTCTCTCTTTGATGACTTACGAGGTATGTCAAGTTTTGGGGATGAAATTTCCGGTAAGGTTGGGGGAATGTTATACCAGCACTCAAGATACAAATATTATAATCTCGTTCTTACGCCACGTAGATGGATCTGAAGTCTATGTTGGTGAGCTGTTTGCTATGGTTATCAAACCGACCCACAAGATCATTGACCAGTTTACGGGGTTGATTGTCAAGGATAGATTCCTCAACCGAGAATGGGGAAAATTCATTGATGATGACTTCACCGATTTCCCTCCTAGCATGAGTCCCAAGAGCGAGGAGTATCAAAAGGCACATCCTGTGTCTTTCCACTTTAACACTTCATGCCCGAGTGAAGTCAGTGTTGAAGCAAGGAAACTCTTCCGGGTCTTAGATGACACACAATGATGGAAGAGGGGTAAACTACTAACCTTAATTATTGCTTGTTTATTTTCCTCTCAAAGTCTTTGAAGTGCGGGCTAAGGCCCAGAGACTTTACTGTTCTTGTTTGGCCTTTTTTGCAGGAACAGATCCACGAACGGACCCACTGCTGATGAGTCTGTTTGAAGATCCATTCGTGTTGTTTGATGTTTTATGTTGAGAATTCTCATGGGACCCATGTACCCCATGTTCAGGATAACCTAGACGTGTTCCCGGGCATGGTGGACCCCACCCCTATCTTTCCCTTTCTTTGATGGGCCATTTAAGTGGGCTTAGAAGGCTTAACTTAAACAAAAATGGGTTTTATGAACTATGGACCTAACCAAAAAGGCCCTAAGTGGGACACTTGCTATAAATAGATCATGAAGGCCATTTATTGGCTCATTCATTTCCCACCAACTAGAACCATGGAAGCTAGAGCAAGAAGAGAAGAAAAGAAGGAGCGGAAGGAGGAGAAGGTGGAGGTGGTAAGGCTTGCCACTTGGAGGGCTACATTGGGCTCCATCCTTGCCTAGGTAAGCTCTCTCTCTCTCTCTATCTCTCTCTCTCCCCTCTCTCTCACGTCTCTACTTGAAGGGAAGTTAAAGCCCGTCATGGACCGATCCTAACCAAGGGTTCCATTTAAAACCCAAGAATTATCATAAACCCATATGGCTTAATTGAGAGTTAATGTTACACCCGCACCCAAAAAATACCCAAATGCCCCAAGGTAAATTGGACCTTACCAAAGGGTAATGCCATGGTGGCTATGGTCAACACTTATGACCTTGAACCTAGTATTTTATTATAAGTGTCCCCTTGAAGTCTTGAGAGTAGGGGTCAAAGCCCCGCAACTTTCCTTAAAGTTTGGGCCCTGATAGCAGCAACGGAGTCACGAATGGACTCACTTGACTGGTTCCGCTCGTGGATCTGCCCGTGTTGTTACCTGCCCTTTTGATTTATTTTCCTGTGGAACCCAAATCCCCGTGTCCCAGACACCACACTTGGACCCTTGGACTAGATGGACCCCCACCCTTACCATCAATTGATTAATTGGGCCATGAAAGTGGGCCCACAAGACTTAACTTAAAATAAATAATGGGTTTTATACCCTAGCTTAAACCAAACAAACCTTAGAGGACAAATAAGTCTTATGAGACTTAGGGTGTACCCAAACATGTCCTAATTAACTACATGGACCTAATGGGTTATGACATGGACCAAACAAGACCGAAGGCCTAATTAAACCCAAAGGACTAACTTGTATTTTAGGGTACCTAAACAAACAAGACCTAAGGTCCCATTTAACCCTTAAAAGATAAATAAGCCTTCTATTCCCTTATCTCTCCCCCTCCCAAGCAAACCGTGGAGGAGAAGAGACAAGGAAGAAAAAGAAGTGGAAGTAGGAGAGGAATGAGAGGGGAAGGGAAGAAGATGGAGGCCATACCAAGATGGCAGGCTGCCCCACATCTCCTCCTCTTGTTCTGGACAAGGCTTGAAGAAGAGAAGAAGAAGAAGAGATGGAAAGGAAGGGAGGAAGGAAAAGGAGGTGGACCTTCAAGGCTGGCTAGGGTTGGAATTGGAGCTCCTCTCACTAAGGTATGACTTAAACCCTTGGTATATCTCTCTTTCCATTTCCATTTTGATAGATTCCATGAGATTGAGCTAACCTAGGGTTCCATTTGGGACTCAAGGTGATGCTTGACCCTTAATGGGAGCTCAAATGATGCTGACCAAACCCTATTAAAGACCTATATGTGATGCATTGCAGCCATTGCAACTGAACCTTTGGTTGTAAGCCATGAAACCTTATCTTTGGAACCAAACCTTGGTGTGACCTTGGATCCATGAGGTGAGCCTAGGTTCTAGTGACCCTAGGGAGACTAAGACACCCTCTCCATGACCCTAAGTGTTGGGTGTACTCCAAGCTTCAAGCTGGAGGAAAAGCCCTTTGAAATCTCGAAAAAGATTTTTGACGGACTCACGATCGGATCCACCAATCGTGGTATCGTCCATCAGTCCATCCAGTGTAATCTCAGTGACTTGACTTGAACGAACGAAGGAACGGATTTACTCTGTTGCCTCTGCCCGTGGGTCTGTTCCCTCTCAAGAATGTCTTAAAAAATGAAAGGATGCAAGGGCGGATTAAGATGGCGCATCCGTCCGTGGGTTCGCTTAGTCTCGGGTGTATCTCAAAAATTGAACAGATGTACGAACGGATCCAAGTAAGAAGTTTTGTCCATGGATCCGCTCCTTGTGTTTTGACCTTTTGGCCTGAACGAAGTCAGGGATGGACTCACCTTGTTGCTTCCGTCCATGAGTCTGCTCGTGCTGTCTTGGTTAGAACTTAGTTTTAACCTTGGGGGCATAACATGGGACCCCTCTATACATCTTTTAATGATTGCTTTTGTATTTTTAGGCTACCCAACTCGATGGATAGCTGGTGCACCGGTGAGATTCATGTCAACTACGCCGGGTGACATTCGAGTTCAATGAGTGGGTTTTGGGTGACTTTGTTGGGTTTGAATTTATATATATTAAACAAACTTAATCATGCTACTATATAAATATAAGCATTGTGCACATTGCATTATTTACCTCAATTGTGAACTTGCTACGACTGTGATATTATTCTCATTATTGTATCGGGTGATGATGCCGGGTGTGCCGGTACCAAAATCCCAATTTATTTAATTAAGAAAATTATTATATGTCATCCTGATCTGTATGTGTCGTGCCGTGCTGGTACCCGGGTACTAGATGGAATGGGACATTGATGCACCCAGAATACCTCTCGGGATGATAGAACTTGCTTGTAGTATATCCGTGGCTAGGATGCTTACTCCCTTATGCTACAACCCTTGCCAACAGGGGTTTATGTGTTGGATAGTCTGAGCACCTGTTGCCTGTGGAGGTGGGAGAGGCCAGGTCAGGGGTAGTGATGGCTATCGGGGTCTGCCACTGGGTGACCAGATGGTTTCTACCGGCGTAGGCTCCTGTGTGATAATTGAGGTTTCACTGGGGCGATAAGTTAAGTGACCCTCAGTGTCTCCCAAGTTATCACAGTAGCATACACTTGACTTATAGAATTGTGTGTGTTAGGTGGAAAATAAATCTAACATTAGCATGCATCATTCTCTTGAACTTGTTTGTGTGTATGTATGTGCATTCCCCTTTGCTCCCTCACTAGCTAGTGTAGCTAACCCCATTGCGCAACCCCTTTTTAGTTGATATGCAGGTAATCTCTTGATGAGCTCAGTTGGATGCGAATCAAGTGGAATCGATGGCTGTGACTTGGATGTCGATGTACACCCAAGAATGGTGCCCTAGTGGCATAATTTATTATTTAAATTCTGTATTCATCCACAATCATGTATAAACTTTATGTTTAATTATAAGGGGAAAATTGAATGGTTGCATACATTTAAATTGTACTATGTGTTACCATTAGAGAACCGATACTCTATAATTTCACATGATTTAATTAAATTTTGCTTCCGCTAACTCTATAATTGAAACGATTTATTCCATTTGGTACGTTCCTTTCTATTATCACGATTGATGACAGGGTGGACTGTGGCTCCGGACACTATATCTGTGATCCTGGTAGGTATTGGGATGACACGTGTTGTCCCAGTCACCCCCTTTATTGTACAATATCTCTCATCGGGTTGAGGGCGTGATAGAGTGGTATCAGAGCAATGATGCTCTGCACCGACCACAGTCTAGCATAACCTCTTGATTTACTCTCCACAAATTAGGTTCTAAATTAAAAGTCTCAAGAACATAAATGATTGTGTGTAGACATAGGAGAAGACTGATTGTGGTGAAACGAGAACCTAGAAGATAATAGGCGAACATGGAACTAGGACTTGAAACACAGGCTGTCAAATAATAACCATATTAATATTTTATTGGGTTTTGAGTAATTAGTGATGGGCAAATATATGTGATGATCCCCAATAAACAATGATAAATCAAATATAAACAACCCACAGAAGTTCAAGGATGTTCCACAAGAGGAAGTAAGCAGACATATAAAAATGTATATATAAAACCAAACACAATTTCCAACATGTTCCAATTCCTGCTAGGGCATAATGGTGTCCTTCTCAACTCAACATTCCTGATTCATCTATCTCAAACTTGAAACCTGTGATTCTGTCCTGCCTAATCAAAAGATACAAATTTAACCACCATTGTTCCAATTCCTGTTTGGGAGTGATTATGATTCTCCCAACTCAAAACACAAGATCCCAACAAATCCAACTCAAAACATATGATTTTGTCTATCCCAAATCAAAAGTATACACATCCACCATACTCAAGAGTCACCAAACTAGCTGACCAAAAAAAAAAAAAGCAAGGAAATAAAGGAAAGTCAAAAGAGAAATAGTTCCAACATCCATCCAAGGACAAGAAAATAAAAGACTGATTTAAAACAACTTCATTTTGCTTGGAGAAAGAACTGGGGTAGTCATCCACACCATCACCACCACCGCGACCAAGGAAATTGTTAATGTCATCCACTCCCCTCTCTATGCCCTCAAGACACCGAGCTTGATTGGAGAACTGCTTCTTGACATCATCGAAACCCTCCAATATCCTCAAGTTCAGTCGTTGGATAGCCATGAGAATATCAGTTCCACCTTCCCCTGGTGCACCAGAAGTCCTTGTAGCGAATGGCCCGGAGCCCATAAACTCGATGTCATCATCACTATCATCATCAACATCTCTAGGTCCTCTACCCTCGCCATATGTGACTGACTCTCCAGAACTGTTGTAATCGCAGTACAGTCCCATATTCTGTAATACATTGAACCCAATAGGCCCATTAGTACTTGTTTCCTTGGGCTCATGGTCAAGATCAATCCCAAAATACAAAAAGACTCGGGTAAGCAGTCTACCATATGGCAAAGTATTATTGCGGGCAGGATTTAACACTGCACGAGCCATATGCTGGATAATCACATGAGGCAGGCAGATATGCTGGCCAGTGTACAGGGAATAAGCTAGTACTACAGACATTAGAGGAGGCTAAGTGCTATATGCCTTGGAAGGAGCCAAATTGGTCCTGGCTATGAATGTAAGAACCCGCTGCGAAGGAGAAAACCGGGAAAGGTCTTCATTCTCATCATACTTATTATTGGTGAGAGTCTTGAACAGTTTCTGATTTTCTGCTGGAGATAGACATTTGTTAGGATCATTACCTGGGGGATGATAAACCCTGTCACCCTCTACAGAAACATCAAGGAGAATCCTCAACTCCACCACATTAAAACCAATTGTAACTCCCTTTACAAAGGAAGTCAACTTGAAGCCATCATCATCCTCTTTGAATAGTACCAGATTTGAGTAAAATTCCTTGACCAATGTGGGGTAGTACAGTTTTGGATGAGTAAGCATGCTGCTCCACTTCAGCTTGTCAAATCTGGCACCTACCTTGTAGGCCAAAAGCTCTCTTCCACCACTACATCTCTCTCCACTAAAATCTTCTTGTTGAAGAGGTGTTCCCAGAATATTCCTTCGGTTTTTGTCGAGGTAAACCGCCCCACATTATAGGCCGTGGGAATAGCTGGCACTATGGCTAGATCCCTCTTCCTCTTGGGAGCCATAACTGTTTTCCTACACACAAGACACCACCAAAGAAGACAACAAATGTAAGCCAATTGGAATAATTGAGTTATGATTGGCAAATAAAATTATAAAAGTGAAATGCCTAAATGATATGGAAATGGTTAGATGAGAAGGTTATACATGATGAGAAGATCAAAAAAGAAAAATAAGATAGAACATGGATACCATTGGAGATATGCTTAAAGTGAAGGAAGAGAGACAAGATCAATACATATATAAAATCCATATGAGATCCCTAGTGTGTGGATGTGAAAGAATGAGATCAATATGAACAACATGTGCTTTTGACTATTTTACATCCCAATCAACACCAAACAAGCAAGTGATTGAATGAAATACCCCAACAAGAGACAAGAATTATTTATTTGAAGAAAAAGGGGATAAATTCCAAGGATTGCACTAATAACCCCATGAACAAGGAATGTATTTGAGGATATATTAAGGGAATGATTTTCTATGAAATTTAGATGTATATAATGAATTTAGCATGCCTTTGAAGAATTTCCCAAAGTATTGAGGATTTGAAAATTTTACCCCAACCAAAACCTAGAAATAATCCAAGTAATTTACCTAGGCTTGGCAACATGATAAACAATCTCTAAAATTCTTGCAAAGACTTTGAAAATTAATAAGAGATGCAATATTCATACAAGGATCCACTAACTTAGTGCCATTGATCAATTAGGGCTTGATTTAATCCCAAAAACCCTAGTCTCAATTGATTTTGGCATGGTCTTGGTGTACATGGCTAGGAAAATTCAATCAAAATCAAGGCATGATCACAAACTTGAGATGTTCATCCCAAATCCAAGAAAAATGAAAAGGAAGATGAAGAGACACAAGCAAAAACCCTACAGATGGAAAGGAAGAGAAAATGAGAGGAGAAATGGGAAGAAAAACCTTACCTTGGAGGTGGAAGAGATCGATTTTAGGGCTTGAGATCACCAAAAATCACCCAAAATGGGACAAGGATACTTGAACGAAAGTTCCTTGGAGAAGTTTTTCTCCTACGGTTATGTCCCTCTCTTTGGAGCAAAAAATGAGTTTTAAAACTCGTGGCTATGTTTTATTAAAATTTTGGGAACGGACGCACGAACGAATCCACTTATCGTGATTCTGCCCATGAATCTGCTCAGTACAAAATTATAAATTTTTGTTCTTAAAACTATGCGGAACAACGAACGGATCCAATTCCATGAGTCCGTCCGAAGATCCGATTGCCTCTGTATTTTCACAGAATTGAGTCTTCTGCTAATGGACGAACGAACAGATTCACGTTCCACATCCGCCTGTTAGTCCGCTCTGCCTATCTTGTGGAGGAGCCACGAACGGACTCATAGCACTGATTCCGCCGGTGAGTCCACCCAATTTCTTTTAAGATTTTGAGCCCAGATTTTTAAGACCTCTTGGCCACGCCTATATGTGTTGATTTTATGCCTACACCCTAGATTTAACACCCCTGTTGTTTGACCCATTCATGGAGATCACTTAAATCTAGTTTAATGCCTTGGAATTAAAAGGTTAGGGCCTGCACCTAATTGGGCCAGCTAATAAGAGATGGCATGAATTAGTATGCGCTGTGACTCTCCTCTCACATAAAAGGAGGAGAGTTACCCTTGAGGGTGAAAATCTTTAAACCCCGTAAATTTAAAGAACCAAAACTTATGGATAGGAAGCCTAAACCTATGCAGGTAGAAACCTTTGATAAATAAAATCCAGACTCATATTTAAATAACAAGATAGAAAATTAATAGGCTGGTTTCAAATGGTTTAGTTTGGGTGATCAATAGAGACCTTGTAGAAGCGAAGGTCATTCATGACACGTCATAGACTAGTGACAACTTAGTGTGAAATTTTACTTAGTTTATCCCAAACTTTACCTAGACTCATAAGTGGATTCTTGAGCCGTATCTAGACCTCCCAAATATCCTAGTATACCGTACCTAAGAACTCCTTGTTCTTATGGATTTACCTAGGTGACAGATACATTCCTAGGGATATGAATGTAATTATTAAACTTATACTTATGTATATGTGTGAATTGAAAGTAAAACGAGATAAGGTAAATGCATCCCTTAAACCCTAGTGTGTGGCTAGACTAATTTCTCTAGCACTGCAAATGTAACCTTGCCTCAATCTTACTATGATTAGTTAGTTGAGCCCCGGACCTTGGTCATGTTGATCACGGGTAAGTGGTCAATGAATTGACAATGGCCGGGTAGGAAAATTATTAAAACCTACTAAAATGAATTAACTTGGACCAAAACTATTAGGAGGTTGTTTGGTTCTCGAACGAGGACCATTATGGACTTTCCCCTGTGAGATGACTGTGTAGTAGGTTTATAAGGTTGTGAAGGCTGAAACTGAAGGATGTAACAAGACCTTCTCCAAAGACAGATATGAATGGGGTAATGGGTCACCAAATGCATTCCCTCCGTACTGGGAGTGAACAATAGGAGATTCCATCAATATTCTAAATCGTTCTAAAGTTGGGTTAAGTAATGAGATAACCCAAAGTGAAAGCATTCCAAATGTGAACCCTATGTTGGGGACTGGACAAGATAAGTCCTGTAACCCAAGGATGACCAGAGTGGTATCACCTGATCTGGAAGATCTAAGGAACCTTCGGCTCCTTGTGGCTAAATTACCAATTAAGGCCCTGTTTCCCTTTGGATATCGTGACCACCGACTCTTAACCCAATGGAGCCCAGGGTTATTGTGAACCATACCTCCTGTGGTAATGTGACCTTACAAGGAAGAAGAATTGTGAATCCTGACTTGCCGTGTCAAATAGGCACTGCCCCAGCTTGATTGAACCCTTGACTTAGTCCAAGTAGTGGGTGACTAGAGATGTTATTATTCAACAGTCCTCACCCATTGAGACCTTAGGTACCTCAAATTTCGAGGATGAAATTTTTAATAAGGTTGGGGGGATATTACACCCGCACCCGAAAAATACCCAAATACCCCAGGGCAAATTGGACCTTACCAAAGGGTAATGCCATGGTGGCTATGGTCAACACTTATGACCTTGAACCTAGTATTTTATTATAAGTGTCACCTCGAAGTCTTGAGAGTACGGGTCAAAGCCCCGCAACTTTCCTTGAAGTTTGGGCCCTGACAGTAGCAACGGAGTCACGAACGGACTCACTTGACTGGTTCTGCTCGTGGATCCGCCCATGCTGTTACTTGCCCTTTTGATTTATTTTCCTGTGGGACCCAACTCCCCGTGTCCCGAACACCACATTTGGATCCCTTGGACTAGATGGACCCCTACCCTTACCATCAATTGGTTAATTGAGCCATGAAGGTGGGCCAATAAAACTTAACTTAAAATAAATAATGGATTTTATACCCTAGCTTAAACCTAACAAACCTTAGAGGACAAATAGGTCTTATGAGACTCAGGGTGTACCCAAATATGTCCTAATTAACTAGATGGACCTAATGGGTTATGACATGGACCAAACAAGACCTAAGGCCTAATTAAACCCAAAGGACTAATTTGTATTTTAGGGTACCTAAACAAACAAGACCTAAGGTCCCATTTAATCCTTAAAAGATAAACAAGCCTTCTATTCCCTTATCTCTCCCCCTCCCAAGCAAACCGTGGAGGAGAAGAGACAAGGAAGAAGAAGAACTGGAAGTAGGAGAGGAATGAGGGGGGAAGGGAAGAAGATGGAGGCCATGCCAAGATGGCTGGCTGCCCCACATTTACTCCTCTTGCTGTCCGGACAAGGCTTGAAAAAGAGAAGAAGAAGAAGAGATGGAAAGGAATGGAGGAAGGAAAAGGAGGTGGATCTTTAAGGCTGGCTAGGGCTGAAATTGGAGCTCCTCTCACCAAGGTATGACCTATAGCTTTGGTATATCTCTCCTTCCATTTCCATTTTGATAGATTCCTTGAGCTTGAGCTAACATAGGGTTCCATTTGGGACTCAAGGTGATGTTCGACCCTTAATGGGAGCTCAAATGATGCTGACCAAACCCTATTAAAGACCTATATGTGCTGCATTGCAGCCATTGTAGCTGAACCTTTGGTTCTAAGCCATGAAACCTGTTTGCACAAAATAATAACTGTAAGCGTACGGGTCGATCGTAGCTATGGGTCGAACTCAAGGAGATATATGCCACTCTATTTAACTAACTTAAAAGTAATGCAAAGTGAACCAAATTAAAGTGTTAAATTAAACTAATTAAACTAATGAAAATTAACGCATCCTAACTCACAAGCATCTAATGAATTAAATTGGCATCCTAACACATATCCATCTAACCTATCAAACTAACACGGATTGGAAGGGATAAATTGCAGCCACACATCACAACCATATAAAAAAATAAAAGAAGAAGAAGGAGAATGAAATAGAAGAAGAGAGAATGAGATAGAAAAGAGGGAGAATGAGATTAAGGGTTTAAAGAATAAAAACCTGGATGTGCTTGAACCGGATTAAACTTGCTTGCATGAATTAATTAAGCCTTGCATGAACACTTGAATAAGCTTACCATGGCTTCCCCTTATAAGTCTCCAAGTCTTATCATCAACATAGAAACTTAGACTAGAAAGCTTGAAACTAAACTAGAATTATTACAACGATATTGAAGACATGAATTGAAAGCATGAATCAAAAGCATTATAACCATGAAATAAAAATCATAAAAGCAAACTAAAACTTAAAAAGCCAAAAATCACAAATTAGAAGGAGAAGAAGAGAAGAAATTTCACTAAGTAATTGAACTAAAAACTGAATTAAAACTAACTTAAAAACTGAACTAGAACTAACTTCTTACAACCCAAAGGGCAAGGGGTATTTATAGGGGGAAGGAGAGGAGAAGAGATAAGAAGGAAGAGGGAAGAGGTAGGAGAAAGATTCCCTTCTCCTTCCTTTACAATAAAACTTGAACCCCAAGAAAATAGAAAAAAAATAGAAAGAGGGAGAGAAAAGAATCCTAGATACATAAACCTTCTATTTATTAAAAAGTAACTTTCTAATTCTAACTTGTGCTTCCTTTTCTTTGTAGGTGTCTTCTCCAAGCAATGAGATCAAGGCATCTTTGACTTTTCAACCTTCCATAGATGAGAGAATATCTTTCAAAAGAAATCTATCCCAAGTAGAATTCTAAAAGTGCCTTTGAAAAGTTGGAGGAGAGAGAGAGCAAGGGTGATGAATAGGATTCCACTCACAATTAATGAAATGTCAAATCTATCCTTCAAAAAAATGGAGCATGGGATGTTTATATGGGCCTCACTGTTGTATTCCTTACGAAAAATCACCCAAAATAGACCCAGATTTTGTCCAATTTGGAGTTCGGGAGCCCAAGATATCTCAAGTTGAAGTTGGACTACTCTAGAGCCTTCCAAATGGAATCTTTCAGCTGACAGAAAGATAACTTTTGATAATTGCGCTAAGACCCCTGGAACCCAAACTTTTGCTTTACTTTATCCCCGGTTGATTATCAATAATTACAAATAAACCCCTATCCACGAAAACAGCCGTAACTTTTCGTTTCAACTCGGAATCAAGTGCCGTTTGAACTATTGTGAAGCTGACTTGACGGGCTACGCATCCATACTATTAACACCTCAAAATTATGTTAAGGGGTCCACTGTACTCACATTCAAATTGACTGATTGGCGTGATTCTTTCAATGCTCAATCCAAACTTGATTTTTTCAACTCTTGGGCGCTTTCGGCTATTCTTAACATCTTTTGCTCCATTTTCACAAGAATTCATCTAAAACCTGGAAAGCACAAGAAAGCACCAAAGTAACTCTGTCCAATGTGGTAAAATATATGCTTTATGCCCTAAGATTTTACACATAAATGTGCTCATCAGATTTCCCCACACTTGAACGTTACTTGTCCTCAAGTAAACAAAAAGAAAAACTAACCTAGAATGCAAAAAATCCTAACTCACTTTCGTAGGAATCACGGTTGCACTTAGCATATGCAACAAGCCTTTAAACCCCTAGGTTACCCCTAGTGGACGAGTTGTATCTCGTGGGTGTTTGCAGTGAATATACATCCAAAATTCAATTGTAAATGAATGCTGTAAATTTTAATCATGGCATAAGTAGGATAGTGCACATAATCCCAAAACGTGCTCAACTAAAGATCAAGGAGCCAAAGGTTCCCCCACACTTGAATTTTATCACCCCACATCAATTCAAGCAATAAGTATGTATTAAGATTAAGGGATCTCCTTATATCTTCTGAACACTACTCACCTTCAGGTAAACCATTCATAGCATCGATGGAACCAAAGACTTAGGCTTTGAGTATTTTATACCATACTTTCTTTTCAAGCATTAAGATAAAAGTTTTTTTTCTTTCTCAACAATAAATTCTATTTCTACTCCACTGCTGGTCTCTGAATGACATGGTGGAGAATACACCAGACACCCAAATACTTGGTAGCTTCGCTTTTTGCATATATCCATAAGACATTGAGACATTGATACAAGAGTTTTTTGAGTTTCCTTCCAATGAATTTCAATCAAGTCACCCTGCTTCATGAGGCACAGTGCCCTGTCTAGTCCCAAGGAATTCCACTTTCTTTTCTGTTCCTTTCTTTTTTCTTTTTTCTTTTTTACTTTCATGCCTTGCCTTACCACAAACAAATTGGTCTCAACTACTAGCCATAAGATCAAAGGGTCCATAAAACACATAGAGGAATCTAACCGTCAAATGAAATAACGCTCATATTTTTCAATTCAGTCCCTCTCAATGAATACATACCAATTACAATCCGTGAAAAGGGATTTTTTTTATTATTTCGCATGCTAGGGCACCTAATTCCCTCTCTCTCTCTCACTTCGCAATCAAAGAAATGCATGCACAACACCAAACTACCGCCACAATCAAAATTTACCAAATAAGCAAGCTCACACACCCCCCCACACTTAAGTCATGCAATGTCCTCAATGCATGTAGAAAATAAAGAAGAAGGACAAGGGAGGAGATGAAGGGGCTTACTAGATATAATAAAAAAGATGATCATGAAGAGTTATGAACTCTACAACAAGTGCTTGGGGTATCAAAAGAAACCGCAATCCATGGCTGTCAAATGTAGAAAGAGCTTTAGAACCAGAAAACACTCGACCATGAATTTTAGTAAAGCGAGAAATAATATAGAAGTTAAGCACAACTGAGAAATATCCAATAGAAAAATCTGTCCTCATGGGACAGTGAAAAATGAAGGCATTAAAACTTATGTAATAAATCCTCCCCTTCTCTCCCGTTTGCAATGTAGAACACATGTCATGTTTTGAAAAACCAACAAAAAACGGAACGTAGTAAGCATCAAAAGGATCATAAATATTAGTAACCTCATCAAGATAATCATAAAAAATGGGAGGTTAACTCAAATCAATCCTAGCAATAAAATTATCCGCTCTTTACAGAACTTGGTTTGCCAAATAAGGATCACGATAATTTGCTTCAAAAGCATCATGACTAACATAATCCTCCTCAATAAAATCATCAAACCTAGGAGGTTTGGACAAATCAACATGTGAGACAATGGAATCTCAAAATGACAATTATCTAGGTTTTCCAAAGAGAGAGGGGGAGATCGAATTTCCAGGGTCTCTATGCTATCATAAAAATTTGATTCTAAATCAGTGGAAACACTAGGCTCACAAAGATCAGAAATTTCATGTAAAAGTTGGAAGTCCCTAGGTAGCTCATCAAACTCCGCTTCACTAACATATTCAGGAGGCTCAATCTCAACAAATAAATCATCTTGAAAATCATTGCGTTGGGGTTGACTCTCATTAACCTCAAACTGGGGTGGTGGACTTTCAACATCAGTAAACTGGGGATGGGTTGGTTCATTCTGAACAGGAATCTAGTAACATAGACTAGGTTCAGGCTGACTAGGTAATGTACCCGTTTCCTCCTCTTGTAACATGGTGATCAGTTGAGAGAGTTGCTTCTCCATTCTATCCATAGTCCTGTCCAGCTCATTCATTCTTGTTGAATGCATTGGAGGGCTGGGCATTGGAGGACCAAATTGACCATGACATTGGAAATTGGGTGGTCCAGCTTGGTTATTCCATTGATCCCATGAGAAATCGGGATGATCACTCCCCCTGATTGTAAGTGCCGAAAGAATTGTACTGAAATAGAGGACTCATATTCTTATCACCAAAGCTATCCCCATAAAGGTTAGGGCATCCTTCCATAACATGGATAGTCTGGGGATGTGACCAATCAAAATTTCCTGAAAGCCCATACTTGGGTTGGGGAACAAAATTGTACTGGGGTGGTGCAAAGTGGTTCTCTAACTCACTACTTTTGGCCGCCCTAGCCTGTTTAAACCTTTCCCCCAAAGTCATATGTGCCTTAGCCTGTTTCCACCTTTCCCCCAGAGTCATAGGTGGAAGTATATCTCCCATTATTCTAAACAAACCACCTATCCCAAATTGAGGTCTCCCTTAGAAAAATTAAAGAAAAATAAACGACTAGAAAAAATTCACTAAAAACATGAGGGAATAAATAGACAGTTAGTGCATTGCCCCAAAAAATTGAAACAATGGTTCCAAAGCTATAAGGTTGCCATATAGGTTGATAGCAAGGGAACCCGTATAGTCTTCAAGAGCCACCTATGGGCGACTCCAATTGGATTCTAATGTAGAGTGGAGGACTACTATACGTTTTTGTTTCCAAGGCACTCACTATGTCGCTTTCCTGTTATCAAAGTTGGTCACCTCCAAAGATAAGTCATATGCCATTCCACCCAACCAAGTCAAGATGCAGCATCATAGGTAACTTAATCCTATGAGGGACACCAAAAGAGGTTGGATTTGAGCATAAGAAGGACTTTAGATTGGGCGCACAGTCTTTGAAACAGAAGAGAAACAAGATGAGGTTTTCAAAAACTGATTTTTTTTTTTATAGAAGAAAAGGAAAAATAAAATAAAACACTTCGAATTACTTAAAAATCAAAAAAATAAAGTGGACAATAATCTCCCCGGCAATGGCGCCAAAAACTTGTTTGCACAAAATAATAACCGCAAGCGTACGGGTCAATCGTACCTATGGGTCGAACTCAAGGAGATATACGCCACTCTATTTAACTAACTTAAAAGTAATGCAAAGTAAACCAAATTCAAGTGTTAAATTAAACTAATTAAACTAATAAAAATTAACGCATCTTAACTCACAAGCATCTAACGAATTAAATTGGCATGAATTAAATTGGCGTCCTAACACATATCCATCTAACCTATCAAACTAACGCAGATTGGAAGGGATAAATTGCAGCCACACATCACAACCATATAAAAAAAATAAAAGAAGAAGAAGAATGAGATAGAAGAAGAGAGAATGAGATAGAAGAGAGGGAGAATGAGATTAAGGGTTTAGAGAATAAAAACCTGGATGTGTTTGAACCGGATTAAAATTGCTTGCATGAATTAATTAAGCTTTGCATGAACACTTGAATAAGCTTACCATGGCTTCCTCTTCTAAGTCTCCAAGTCTTGTCATCAACATAGGAACTTAGACTAGAAAGCTTGAAACTAAACTAGAATTATTACAACCATATTAAAGACATGAATTGAAAGCATGAATCAAAAGTATTACAACCATGAAATAAAAATCATAAAAGCAAACTAGAACTTAGAAAGCCAAAAATCACAAATTAGAAGGAGAAGAAGAAAAGAAATTTCACTAAGTAATTGAACTAAAAACTGAATTAAAACTAAACTAAAACTAACTTAAAAACTGAACTAGAACTAACTTCTTACAACCCAAAGGGCAAGGGGTATTTATAGGGGGAAGGAGAGGAGAAGAGATAAGAAGGAAGAGGGAAGAGGTAGGAGAAAGATTCCCTTCTCCTTCCTTTACAATAAAACTTGAACCCCAAGAAAAAAGAAAAAAAATAGAAAGAGGGAGAGAAAAGAATCCTAGATACATAAACCTTCTATTTATTAAAAAGTAACTTTCTAATTCTAACTTATGCTTCCTTTTCTTTGTAGGTGTCTTCTCCAAGCAATGAGATCAAGGCATCTTTGACTTTTCAACCTTCCATAGATGAGAGAATATCTTTCAAAAGAAATCTATCCCAAGTAGAATTCTAAAAGTGCCCTTGAAAAGTTGGAGGAGAGAGAGAGCAAGGGTGATGAATAGGATTCCACTCACAATTAATGAAATATCAAATCTGTCCTTCAAAAAACATGGAGCATGGGATGCTTATATGAGCCTCATTGTTGTATTTCTTACGAAAAATCATCCAAAATAGACCCAGATTTCGTCCAATTTGGAGTTTGGGAGCCCAAGATATCTTAAGTTGAAGTTGGACTACTCCAGAGCCTTCCAAATTGAATCTTTTGGCTGACAGAAAGATAACTTTGGATAATTGCGCTAAGGCCCCTAGAAATCGAAATTCTACTTTACTTTGTCCCCAGCCGACTGTCAATAATTATAAATAAACCCGTATCCATGGAAACGGCTGTAACTTCTTCGTTTCAACTCGGAATCAAGTGCCGTTTGAACTGTTGCGAAGCTGACTCGACGGGCTACGCATCCATACTATTAACACCTCAAAATTATGCTAAGAGGCCCACTGTACTCATATTCAAATTTGACTGATTGGTATGATTCTTTAAGTGCACAATCCAAACTTGATTTTCTCGACTCTTGGGCGCTTTCGGCTATTCTTAGCATCTTTTGCTCCATTTTCACAAGAATTCACTTAAAACCTGAAAAGCACAAGAAAGCACCAAAGTAACTCTGTCCAATGTGGTAAAATGCATGCTTTATGCCCTAAGATTTCACACATAAATGTGCTCATCAAAACCTTATCTTTGGAACCAAACCCTGGTGTGATCTTGGATCCATGAGATGAGCCTTGGTTCTAGTAACCCTAGCGAGACTAAGACACCCTCTCCATGACCCTGAGTGATGGGTGTACTCCAAGCTTCAAGCTGGAGGAAAAGCCCTTTGAAATCTCGAAAAAGATTTTCGACGGACGTACTACTGGATTCACCAATCATGGTACCGTCCGTCAATCCGTCCAGTGTAGTCTTAATGACTTGACCTGAATGGACGAAGGAATGGATTTACTCTGTAGCCTCCGCCCGTGCATCTGCTCCCTCTCAGGAATGTCTCAGAAAATGAATAGATGCAAGGGCGGATTAAGATGACGCATCTATTCGTGGGTCCGCTTGCTCTCGGGTGTGTCTCAGAAATCGAACGGATGTAGGAACGAATCCAAGTAAGAAGTTTCATCCGTGGATCCGCTCCTTGTGTTTTGACCTTTTGGCCTAAACGGAGTCAGGGACGGACTCACCCTGTTGCTTTCGTCCATGAGTTCGCTCGTGTTGTCTTGGTTGAAACTTAGTTTTAACCTTGGGGGCATAACATGGGACCCCTCTATACATCTTTTAATGATTGCTTTTTTATTTTTAGGCTACCCAACTAGATGGATAACTGGTGCACAGGTGAGATTCATGTCAACCACGCCGGGTGACACCCGAGTTTGGTGAGTGGGTTTTAGGTGACTTTGTTGGGTTTGAATATATATATTAAGCAAACTTGATCATGCTACTATATAAATATAAGCATTGTGCGCATTGCATTATTTACCTCAATTATGAACTTGCTATGACTGTGATATTATCCTCACCATTGTATCGAATGACGGTGTCGGGTGTGCCGGTATCAGAACCCCAATTTATTTAATTATGAAAACTGTTATATGTCATCCTGATCTGTATGTGCCATGCCGTGCTGGTACTTGGGTACTAGATGGAATGGGAGGTTGATGCACCAGGAATACTTCTCGGGACGATAAGATTTGCATGTAGTATATCTGTGGGTAGGATGCTTACTCCCTTATGCTACGACCCTTGCCAACAAGGGTTTATGTGTTGGATAGTTTGAGCACCTGTTGCCTGTGGAGGTGGGAGAGGCCAGGTCAGGGGTAGTGATGGCTATCGGGATCTACCACTGGGTGACTGGATGGTTTCTACCAGCATAGGCTCCCATGTGATAATTGAAGTTTCACTGGGGCAATAAGTTAAGTGACCCTCAGTGTCTCTCGAGTTATCACAGTAGCATACACTCGACTTATAGAATTGTATGTGTTAGGTGAAAAATAAATCTAACATTAGCATGTATCATTCTGCTTGAATTTGTTTGTGTGTATGTATGTGTATTTTCCTTTGCTCCCTCACTAGCTAGTGTAGCTAACCCCATTGTGCAACCCCTTTTTAGTTGATATGTAGGTAATCTTTGGATGAGCACCATTGGATGCGAATCAAGTGGAGCCGATGGTTATAACTTGGATGTCGATGTACACCCAAGAATGGTGCCCTAGTGGCGTAATTTATTATTTAAATTCTGTATTCATCCACAATCATGTATAAACTTTATGTTTAATTATAAGGAGAGAATTGAATGGTTACAAACATTTAAATTGTACTATATGTTACCATTAGAGAACCAATGCTCTATAATTTCACATGATTTAATTACATTTCGCGTCCGCTAAATCTGTAATTGGAACGATTTATTCCATTTGGTACGTTCCTTTCTGTTATCACGATTGATGACAGGGTGGACTGTGGCTCGGGACACTGTATCTGTGATCCTGGTAGGTATTGGGATGACACGTGTTATCCCAGTCACCCCCTTTATTGTACAATATCTCTCATCGGGTTGGGGGCATGACAGTTAATGTCTTAATTGAACCATAAGGATCGCATTGACCCCATATTGGGTTTAAAGGTTGAATACCTCAAACCCTAAGATAGGATATTGGTGATATGTTGGTTACACTCCTACTAGTTGGCTTCATTAATTTAATATCACCCAAAGCCCTCTTTGTTAATGAATCCTAGACCTAGGGTTTTATTTACCCCCATGCCCTAGATTTGGGCATTATTGCTTTAAATTCCTTAGACTTTAAATTCCTTAGTTTGGTTATGGTAGAGTGACCTTAGGAAACCCTTGGGCATCCTCCCATGGCATCTATGTCCTTAAAGATTCCAAAAAATGAAAGGGGAAACCCTGAAAAAGTCCAAGCTTACCTTGAATGGATCCACCAACAAAACCATACTAAATGGATCCATTTGAGGATCTATTCCAGTTATAAACTTTTGGGTCTCGAGCAGATCCACCAACGGACCTAGGTTCTGATGTATCTGTTCGTACTCTATTTTGTTGTACTGAATAATAATCCCTGGGAACCCTCTTAGGATCCCATCTTCATACCCTAACACTAGTGTTCACGTATTCCTAGGTGACTAACCTACGATGGGGAAACGTATAATATGCCAAACGGTTAACGAGCAATACAAGCGAAATGCAAACTTTTAGGTGAGCAGGTTTGGGTAATTTCTTTGGTTTGACTATATCCATGCATATCCATTACTATATTGAATTGTATTCATTATCAAACATGTTGCATACTTGCATTCTATAACTTGAATGTTGAGTTGTTATGAGTATCATTGTGGATTGTGTGACCTTGCTTATATCGAGTTACAGTGTCAGGAACTATCGATATCAGAACCCCATAAATGTATGAATTGCTAATGCATGTCATATTGATCTGTATGCGTTGTGTTGTGCTGGTACCCGGGTGCTAGATGGAAGGGGACATTGATGCACCCAGAATACCTCTCGACACAATAGAATTCATGTATTATTACTGCAGTTAGGTTTTTGTTCCCTATGCTACGACCTTTACCAACAGGGGTTTAGGTATTGGATGAGGTGTTGGATGATTAGGGCCCCTACTGCCTGTGGAGTGTGAGAGAGGCCAGGTCAGGGATGACCACTGGTCATCAAGGTCTGCCACTAGGTGGTCTAAGCCTATGGCCGACACAGATGGCATGATAACAATTGAGGTTTCACTATGATGATAAGTTAAGCGATTCACAACGTCTCCCTAGTTGTTACAGTAGCATATGCCTATTGACCTAGAATGTGTGTTAGGTGGAAGATATTAATAATTACATGCACCATGGACTATTTGTGAACTATGTGTATGTGCATCCCCATCCCCTCACTAGCTCAGTGGAGCTAACCCCCGTGTGTACACTCTTTTTAGATGTTGATGCAAATGATGGCTATTTTACGAGTCTTAAGGTCCAGTCTTCAGACTATGATTCTATCAATTCTAAGGACCCAGAGATTGTGACAGAGGAGCACGACGATGGATGTTCCTGTAATGGTTGTGCTTACGGAGCACCTTGATTCAAGATTGGATCCATATTTGATTATTTTGGGGCGTCATGCCTTTGTATAAACATTTCATTACTATACTTACACATTTTGAGTAGTTATGTCATGGTCAGTCAGATTAATTGTTGTAAAACCTTACTATGTATCACATAGCCGATTGAACATATTATAACTACTATCTAAACGCTTTCACTACATTTGACTCTTTAGAAATGTAATCTTTTCTTTGCTTCCATGCTCTAATATTCATGTGATGTTATATTAGTCTTGATTGTGATTTGGGACACTGCATTTATGATCCTGGTAGTGTTGTGGGATGACATGTGTCATCCCAGTCATAACCTTTTATGTACTTTATTCCCTATCGGGATGGCGGTGTGACAGTTTGACTAAGGATTGGATGGATTCCAATCAAGTTATAGTAAAAATGGCATAGAAATCATATAGGTTAGAGCGCTTACAATGGGGTTTAGCCTAGGACAGTAGGAGGGGATCTTCTAGGCTGAGGTTGTGTTGCAATCCTTCCTTCTCACAAGCTCCAAGGTCCAAGGATGGTTGTTCAGCTAGCTGGGTGAGGGATGAAGCTCAAGGGCAGCTCCAATGGAGGTTGGGGCTTCCCTTCCTCTTCCTTCTTCTTCCTCCTTCTCTCCTCTAACTTAGCTCTCCACATTTTCTCTCTATTCTCAGGGGTTGGAAATGAGAGAAATGAGGAGGCTAGGGTGTTTTCCAATTTGGCTAAGGGCTTAAGGGTGTGTTTTGTTGGGAGTTGTTCTAAGGCTTATAATGTGTTTAAAACAAATAGGAAACCAAATAGGTCTTAGGTCAATCATCCTAGGAGTTTGGTTAGGTCAATTAGGTCATAAGTAGCTTAGGTTAGCTTGGGGTTGGGCCCTAGGCTCGAGCATGAGTGAAGCAATAGCATGAATCAAATTTCTAGGCTGTTTTAGCCTCTGCAGACAATGCTTGTCGATCATGTGTTGCATCGTCCACAGGCTGCCCAACCATTATCCGTAAGGGCATTTTGGACTTGTTTCAACTCCAAATGGAGTTGGGTCTTCTCGAGGGTATTTATATATGCAAGAGGGGTCTTAATGGGTATGGATGGAATATCAATTTGTTAGGGGAGGTATGTGTAATGGTAGTTAGAGTACTACCTGCATTCATTCGAAAAGGGAGGTTTCGTGTACTTTTCTCGAAATCCTTTGCAACCTTGGCATGTGCATGGAGGGAGGTCTAGTAATTTCCACTCATCAATGAATCACCCTCGATTCCTATCAAGGATTCTTTCCTCTACGGCTTTACTATTCAATCGGCTAATGATCTTGTGTGTTACTTTAATGATAATGGTCCAGAGGTCACTGACATAGTTGAGTTTCGAATCTATACATAAGTCCAAATTAGTAGGGGTTGGGGTACGGATGTAACATTAATGGAGCTTCACCTACCTAAGAGAGGAAGTCATTAATGGAAGGTACTAATGCCACTACTTTGAAGTTAAATGAATCCTTATACCCTCTATTTACTTTCCTATTTGAAGCCCCAAACCCATTGGAGTAAACCCTAGATTTGGAACAAGAGATTTAGGGGATTTCTCTTAGGGCTTATGAATGGTTCTCTTATGGCAATGTCCTAATCCCATTTAGGGACTTGTTTGAGTCCATCTACCCTTACGCACAACCCCATGTACTCCCCTTCCCATGTGTTGATGAATAAACTCATTTAAACTGAGGGGTTTATGAATCCAAAGGGGTAGAATGCATTTTGACGTGATCCTCATAGTTAGGGAAGCCTATAGGGCTTAAGGGTATGCCCCATTTGAACCAAAGATCCATAGTTACAAAACCAAATTTGCACTTGGGAACTCAGCCTTTCACCGGCAGATGCAGCCTAGGAACCCATCTGCCAGTCAGGAAGGTTTGTATCTGCCGAAGTCTCTCGAGAACACACCGGAAGATGCACACCGACAGATACAGTCATAAAATGCATCTGTCGGTCAGGGTATTTGCATCTGCTGATCAGATTGACTTTTGCCCACTATTTCGACCATAACTTGGTCGATACATAATCAATCGACGCGATTAAAAATGAGTTGTAAACTAGACTTAAAGGGATACATTTCATATGAAAAAACCTTTGACCCAATCAGAGGGAAAGGCCCTAGAAAGTGGGTTCAAAGATGGCTATTGTGCATTGACAACTTATTAGAACTGAAATTACTCTAGTAACCTCTCCTACTTCGATGATGTTTAAGTAGGGGTTTTGGGGGATAGGGGTTGCCTACAACTATTAATACTTTCTAAACATATTAAATTAGGCAATTAAAATTGTCCAGAGAGGTCGCACGGGTACACGCGGGAATCGTATTTTGGTTAGAATCATCGATTCAAAGAACAAGGTGAGGCAATCGGACACTTGACCTTGTTTTGGAATGTTTTGTACTCATACTATGTGAATGCCATTCATGAATGTGCTATGATTTATATGTCAATTATGTGTACCCACTATGTTTGTTTACTTGGAATTTCATATCCTATATGATTGGTAGTTTAGGGCTAGTAATGTAGGGTGCTCCCATGTTGAATGTAGATGCTTAGGAGAACATTTACTTTTGAACTATTATGGTGAGATTATGATTGTGGATATGGATATGTGTTGAGATTGTGAATGTGAGTGGATGATGAGGCATGCATGTGAGCAGTGAATGGATTTGGTTATGTATTGAGATATAAAAACGAATGGAGATTGTGAGATGTGTGTGGTTGTTGGGATCCAAGTGCCATAAGCGTGCACCAGACTTGGGATCGATAAGTGAAAATAATTGTACGTGCACGTGTAAGCTAGAGGGGGAAAGAGGATATCGATTCCAATTTATGAACTATGGACTTGACCTTTGGCCTACGAGTGTACGTACCCTAATATGCATTTAGATGTATGCTAGCTAGGATGACACTATACCCAGTGCTACGACCCTTACCCATAAGGGTTTATGTGTTGGATAATCCTCCATGGGGAAACCAGCAATTCTGATATAGGTACTGGGAGCGGCAATTTCGATATAAGACGGGAACCATGGTAGTGGGATTAACTTTGGGGGTTTGCTAGGTAAACCAGCGATTCTGATATAGATATTAGGACCAATGATTCCAATGTGTAGACCGGGACCGGTAGGCTCCCAGCTGTGAGGGCAAATGACGCCATGGCTAGGTGTTGCCATGTGTCCTCCACCTCATCCCTCTTTAGGGGGAAGGAGAGAGGTGAATTGAATGTAGGGAGTTGCCACCTAGAGGAGGGTCTAGGACCCAAGATTATAATGTAATGACTCTCATGAAATGCCCTGTTGGGGACAAATGGTCCGTTGGTCTGGGTACGGGTCAAATTACGGTCTGGAGAAGGTATTAGGTACCTCAATCCGCCCGGACTTGCTAGTCTTTCTATTGCTAGGCAAGGTTGGGTTATAACATGCTTTTGAGGAGAATGTAAAATGCAAGAAAACTATAATAAAAATGCAAAGGAGGTGAAGAGACACATACCCAAAGGTTTGGCTGCAAAATAAGGGTTTATATACAAGAAGGTAAAATAAAGGATTCAAAGCCTACGTGACCTAAACATGATCGACTCTAACTAAACATGGTAGAATGAGGGATACATGCAAACTAAAGAACGACAATTTAACATATATGCGTGCATGAAGGGCATGGGAATAAACATGAAAATTAGGGTTGAAAAGGCATAGAAAACATATGCATGGCATATGAATATACATAAAAAAATCCATAATGTGAAAGCAACCATGGGGCAGTCTTAGACTATGGGGGATGAGGATCATGGATTTACGAATGCAGGCAAAAAGATTCACAACATAGAAAGAAAAGAAAGATGTGTGGTCACCATCTAGAGAGATGGGATCACACTCCTCTGGAGCTGCAAAACAAAATAAGCGACAAGAAACAATGTAAATTAAACAAACAGCTCAGGAGTAGCTGTCACCGACCTAATAGAAGACGACCAAAAGAGAGAGTGTGGAGGTTTTCCTTTGTGACTCAGGAGTTTTGTACCTGGAGCAACTATCTCCGCTTGTAGGGGGCTTCTCTTGTTTTCTTGTATGTGACACTTCATTGTCCAAGTACTAAAATCACCAGATGGATGACTCCAAGCTTTGATCTTGATGCTTCAAGTGTAGGAATTCAATGGGTGATGGAAGCAATAGGCTAAGGCCAAGTGGTAGACCAAAGTCTATTGAGGGACGGCTGAACTTAGAGCACGTAAGCACTAGGGACCGATTAAAGCTTGTGTATGTCACCAAGTAACCAAGTACAAGTACGAAAGTAGCCAAGTATCCCTCCTCAATGTGAGAGGGGGTGTATTTATAGATGTAGAGGGGTGTGTGCACCCCCAAATTCATGTAAGGATGCTTGGTTCGATCTAGATCGTTGAAAGGGGCTATCTTTGCATCGACGGTGGGTGTTTGGTCATGGTAAGAGCCAATGGGATGTAAGCAAGTGTTTAGTTTCCTTAGGGAGCATGTTTTGGGGTCTTAGGTAGCCAATAAACACATCCAAGATGCCAAAAATAAGTTTGGCCGCGAAAGGAATCAAAATCGGAGCTAAACATGGCAAGTTTGGGCTTCCCAGATTTGCACAGATTTGACAGTGAACTGTGGTCGAGTCAACATCGAGGAGGGGTAATGTCACACCCCTATCCCAATAAAGGATAAAATACTATAAAAGAGGTATGATAGGATGCTTACTAACATCCTAACTACTACCAGGATCTCGATGCAGTGGCCAACTCACAGTCTTAAACTAATATTAAATTACAATAATATCAAAATACGGAAAGTAAAGGAATATTTCATTCCAAAAGATCAGAATTGGGCGGAAGCGTTACAGATACAAAGGATTCAAAGTCTATGTGATAGACAGTTTAATGTTTTACATTTTGACCCAAAAGATTTACTAGAAACTGAAACAATAAAAATACTACCAAATATATACAATACTCATGATGAACAAAATAAAAAATAAAAAAAGATATAATCATGCCCCAATGGCACAGACCATGAGTGTACGCTATCATCAAGGTCCAAAATCATGGGCTCCGATCAGTCCACATCAAAAGGATCACAACCATACATCACCTGCATACAGCTAAAAAGGATTGCGCAATGGGGGTAAGCTCCACTGAGCCCAGTGAGGGAAAATGGGAATGCATATACACACAATCACACATAATCCATGATGCATGTAATGTTAAATATATTTTTCACCTAACAAACAGTCTAAGTCATGGTATATGCTACTGTGATAACTCGGGAGACATTGAGGGTCACTTAACCTATCGCCCCAGTGAAACCTCAATTATCACAAGGGAGCCTACGCCGGTAGAATCCATCAGACCACCCAGTGGCAGACCCCGATAGCCATCACTACCCCTGACCTGGCCTCTCCCGCCCCCACAGACATCAGGTGCTTAGACTGTCCAACACATAAACCCCTGTTAGCAAGGGTCATAGTATAAGGGAGCATAAATCCCAGCCACAGATATACTATATGCAAATCCTATCCTCTCGAGAGGTATTTCGGGTGTATCAACGTCCCATTCCATCTAGTACCTTGATACCAGCACGGCACGGTGCATACAGACCAAGATGGCAAGCAATGAATACCATAAGCATTTTGGGGGTTCCGACACCGGTATACCCGGCACCGTAACCCGATATAATAAAATAAAGAGTAAACATATCCACATTTCATCAATTCGTATCCAACATAGTTTATATGCAAGGATGCAACATATTAAGAATGGATGCAAGCATAAACACAATTATATGATCTATATGATTATATATATATATATATATATATAACAAGCCCAAACATCACCCAAAACCCACTCATAGTTCATTTGCTAGTCATTCGATGTGTTTGGTAAGGTTTGCTTATGTGCACGTACTTTCGTATAGATTGTAAGGTCTGAGGATGCGTGAGAACAGTGTTAGAAGTATATAGGTGGGTCCCACGAAGGATCCCAACAGTTTAATTAAAGTTTGGTCAAGACAGCAGGGGCGGATGCAGGAACGGAGGCAGCCAGGTGAGTCTGGTCGTGGATCCGTTTAGGCCAAACCCAGAAAATATTTTGAACGGACTCACAGGCGGATGTGGAACATGAATCCGCTCGTGCATCCGTCCAAACCCTGAGACTTCCCGAGAGGGAACTGAGCTACGGGCGGATTTACCAAGTGGGTCCGCTCATAGCTCCGCCCAAGGCTAAACAGCTAGGTTATACCGGATGGACTGACGGTGTTGTGGATCCGCTTGTGGCTCTGTTGACATTCCTTTGAAATTCAAGAGGATTTCCACCTTCAGCCCTTCATCCCTGGAACCATAGAGGTCCTAGGGTTGGGGAGGTGAGTCCAATCCTTCGTTGGAGGTCCTAAACATCTAGCCCTTTATAGGACTTAGAGGATTCAAGGGATTGGATCCAACTCTAAGGTTTTCCCCAAGTGTTACTGTTGTTAAGTTTGAAAAAATACAACATGTTGCGTCAAGAAATCACTCAACGGTCCTTTGAGTGTCGTAACCTGCAAAAGACCCTGGGGTGACAAAGGAGAACCGGTGTGGTTCTGGCCTAGGACTCTCCGATGCCTAAGTTAGATCTCTCTGAGCAAATAGATGAATAGTAGTATTCAATATGAGTTAAGATGTCCCTCTGATGGGGTTGTGTACCTTACCTTTTATAGTAGTGTATGGCGGTGTGGAGAGTCCTAGTTGATGTAGAGTGTTTGTCGTCGGTGATAGAGTCCCTGAGTAGCAGGGCTTATCCTTGATAGGTTATCTTCCCGTGAGACGTGGTGTCACAGTAGACCTGGTAATCATCTTCCTGAAAGACATGGTGTCCTTGATAGACTTGGTAGTTGTCTTCCTGTAAGAAGTAGTGTCCTGATAGACTTGGCATCCTTGGTGGATAGACCTCATCTATGTGGTAGATGGGGTTTTTGATGCATGAGTCCATTCAGACTACGTGACTCGATAGGCGGCGGCCTAGAGTCCTTGGTGATGTGATCTGTGCCTTGTTGATGGCGGTGGTGACTGCCGTGTTCGAGGGAGACTTGCCCGGGGATGACGTGTTCGGGGAACCCGTGCCCGGGGATGACGTGTTCGGAGAAGGGATCCACGCCCAAGGGGTTGGCACCCAGGTCCGCGCCCCAAGGGGGTTGGCGCCCAGGGAGGTCCACGCCCCCAAGGGGGTGGGCGCCCAAGGGTGGCCGCGCCCATGGGTGTTGATGGATGGTGCTTCACTGACTATGTCTTGGCCCACTCTTCTGGGTCGTGCCACTTGGTGATCTCCGATTGGTTGGTGTGAATTTGGGTTCATCATTTGCCCCTACTCTCTTGGAATGGAGTGCTCAAGAGAGTATCCTCCATCTCCTTGTATCAACTTGGGGGCTCCCTGCGAATAATTTCTTCTCTGAGGGTGTGCTTGTGCATAACTTGGTGAGGGAGAGGTTATAGGTTCAAACCCCTCCTTCCCCATCTTTTTGTCTCTTTTTTCTTTTTTCCCTTCTTTTTGTAGATATATGCTCTTGTCTCATTCTCCCTTTTCACTTTTTGCTTTTTCTACTTTTGCTTGGCTTTGAGTTTTGTCACTATTCATTGTGCCTCCAATGTGTTTGTTCTTGGGTCACCATGGGGAGTAGTGTCTTCCACTTGCTTGCTTGACTCTTCTAGCCTTGCCTCTGGACTTGGTTTGCTTCATGGCATGTATGGCTCGGTGCTTGGCCGTTGCCTTGTGCTCACATTTACGTGCCTAGCTTGCCTCGGTCCATGCCTGTTGTTTAATACTTTCACGTTCGGTCTGCGCCTAGTTCTATTGATGCCTGTTCGGATCCACGCCTATCGCTTGATCAGTGCCCCTCTTGGCGATCCGTGCCCCTCTTGAGGTCCGCGCCCCTGCTTCAATTGGTGCCCCTCTTAGTAATCCACGCCCCTCTTGAGGTCTGCACCCCTACTTCAATTGGCGGCCCTCTTGGAGATCCGCGCCCCTCTTGAGGTCCGCACC
Organism: Telopea speciosissima; assembly: GCF_018873765.1. NCBI lineage: Eukaryota > Viridiplantae > Streptophyta > Magnoliopsida > Proteales > Proteaceae > Telopea > Telopea speciosissima. Next base: position 27,788,853 of record NC_057923.1, read on the forward strand.
CCTGCTTCAATTGGCGCCCCTCTTGGTGATCCGTGCCCCTCTTGAGGTCCGCGCCCCTGCTTCAATTGGTGCCCCTCTTGGCGATCCGCACCCCTCTTGAGGTCCGCCCCCCTGCTTCAATTGGCGCCCCTCTTGGCGATCCTCGCCCCTCTTGAGGTCCGCGCCCTTGCTTCAATTAGCACCCCCTCTAGGCGATCCGCGCCCCTCTTGAGGTCCGTGCCCCTGCTTCAATTGGTGCCCCCTCTTGGCGATCCATGCCCCTCTTGGGGTCCGCGTCTATACATAGCACTTGATCCGCGGTTGTGCCAGTCCATGGTCTGTGCCTGTTTACTACGCTCAATCTGTGCCCGTACCCGATTGGTGCCCCCTGACCACCCCTTGGCTGTGTCTGGTACGTGTTGTCTTCATTTTCTCTTCCTTTTTTTTGATTGGTTCTGCATTGGTGGTTGCAGGTTATCTCCTTTCTCTTCTTCGTGATTGCTTGGTTTTGGGAGACCTTCGTTCTGAGTAAGTAACCCGTTGTCTTCCTTGTCTATTCATGTCTTCCTCTGACGACTCTGATCCGACTTCGGTTGGAGTTGGATCTGTTGAGGTGTCTTCTTCGGGGTCGTCTTTCCCCGCAGATACTTCTGCGTCCTTACCTTCCCCCGTTATTAGTGATGGGGAGGAGGTTTCTGGAGATTCCGCCCCTAGTAGGGGTCGTCAGGTCTCCAGAGCTTGCACTTCTGTAGGTGACCCTAGGAGTAAGTTGGCCCATATTGCTAGCGTCTTGACTTCTTCGGACTTGGCGGTTCACGTTCTGGAGAAGATCTCTAATTATGACTTCTCGGGGTTCCCGGAGGTCACTTTACTGTTACCTGCGACTACTGCTATGGCTCATGTCTCTCCTGAGGAGGGTGTTGTGGTGACAGAGGAGGGTGCAGTCTTGTCAGAGGAGAGTGTTGCTCGTCCCGCTAAGGCCGATATGATGTCCCCCGCTGGATCGGATGTCGCCCCTCCATCAAATGCTCCATGAGTTTATAGATGTTCTTTTTGGATGTTGAACTTTTGGATAGGAACTTTTTGGATAACAACTTTTGGATTGTGATGCTTGCTTTTTATCTTTTGTATGTACTTGACTTTTGCTTCTGGTGATGTTGATATGACATGCATTTGATCCTTGTTGCTTTGATGATTCTCGTATCTATGCAACCCCATGTAGTTGGCAATCCATAGGGATGTCTTATCTCGGTGGTCCATGGACCTTGGTGGCATAACGCCTTAGGCATAAAGCCTCGGTGGCATAATGCCTTAGACATAAAGCCTCACTGATGGCATAACACCTTAGGCATAAAGCCTCAGTGGTGGCATAATGCCTTAGGCATAAAGCCTTGGTGGCACAATGCCTTAGGCATAAAGCCTCAGTGGTGGCATAACGCCTTAGGCATAAAGCCTCAGTGGTGGCATAACGCCTTAGGCATAAAGCCTCGGTGGTGGCATAACGCCTTAGGCATAAAGTCTCAGTGGTGGCATAATGCCTTAGGCATAAAGCCTCGGTGGCATAACGCCTTAGGCATAAAGCCTCGGTGGCATAACGCCCTAGGCATAAAGCCTCGGTGGCATAACGCCTTAGGCATAAAGCCTTGGTGGTGGCATAACGCCTTAGGCATAAAGCCTCAGTGGTTACATAACGCCTTAGGCATAAAGCCTTGGTTGAGTAGTAGAAGAAGCCGAGTATTCCCGAGAATTTTTTCAAATTATCCTTGAAACTATAATGCCATCTACTGCTACTGTTGGTGGTGCTGCTACTCCGCTGTTGTTACTTCTACTGATAATACTTCTTTAGGTGTAGTGAGTTCCAGGTAAGGTCTACCTTTTTACCCCCCGGAGTTTTCAAGCGGTATATCCCTGGACGTATCTGCTTGGAAACTATGTAGGGTCCTTTCCAGTTTACTGATAGCTTCCCCTCCTTTCGTGGCTGCGATGCACTTGTCCTCCTTAGGACTAGGTCCCCCTGGTGGAATTACCGTTCACGTACCCTGGCATTGTCGTACTTGGCTGTTGCTGTTGGTAGGCAACATTCCTCAGCAGTGCCTTCTCACACATCTCATCCAGGAAGTCTAGGTTTGCTCGCAGTCCATCTGTGTAAGTTCTTTCATTGAAGTATAGTACTCTATGGGACATGGCGAGGACCTCTATTGGTGCCAGGGCTTCTGTGCCATATGCCAAGCGGAATGGGCTTTCTCCTATGGGTGTCCTTACTATGGTGTGGTATGCCCGTAGAACCCTCAGTAATTCCTCGGCCCACTTCCCTTTGCCTCCTTCCAATCTTTTCTTTATTCCATCCAATAGGGTTTGGTTTGTCACCTCCACCTGACCATTAGCCTATGGGTATGCTACCAAAACAGGCCGATAGTCAATGTTATAACTCTGACAGAAAGCTCTGAACTTGGGGTTGTTGAACTGCTTCTCATTGTCTGAGACTATGATCTTTGATACCCCGAACCTGTAGATGATGTCATCACAGACGAACTTCCCCATTTCATTCTCTGTAATTTTTGCTAGTGGCTTAGCTTCCACCCATTTGGTGAAGTAGTTGATGGCGACCACCAAGTACTTGCGGTTGCCTGATACTACCGTGAAGTCCCCCAAGATGTTCCACCTCCACATGGCAAAGGGAATGGGTTGAGGATCGATGTCAGCTTGGTGGCGGGTAGATGGGGTACTGGGGCGAACAACTAACATTGCTCGTAGGTTTTGATATACTGGATGGCTTCCTCTTGCATTCTTGGCTAGTAGAGTCCCTGACGGAGGATCTTATAGGCTAGGGCTCTTCCTCCCATGTGGCCTCCACAGATCCCTTTGTGTACCTCTGCCAGGCATATTGTGCTCCTTTGGATCCTAGGCACCGAAGCAGTGGTGCTGTGGCCCCCCCTCGTACAGTTCTCCGTCCAAAATGGTGTACTTTGCAGCTCTCATTCTCATCTTCCTTGCTTCAACCTTATCTTCTGGTAAGATATCATTCTGCAGGTAGTCGAGTATAGGGTCCATCCAGCTAGGCCCTTCCTCGATCTCATTGACCAGCTTCTCCTGGTATGTTGGCTCACGTAATATTTCCACGTACACTGAACTGGCTAGGTTTCTGAGTTCATCATTTGCTGGATAGTGCATTAGCAGTTGCATTCTCCACCTTGGAACTCGAACCATCTCGAACTTCCCAAACTCCCTGAACCTCAGACCTCGGACCTCGAACCTCAAACCCCGAACCTCGAACCTCAAACCTCGGACCTCGAACCCTGAACCTCGATCCTCGGACCACGAACCTTGATCCTCGAACCTCGAACCTCATCTTTGAATCTCATCCATGTCCATGGCCAGTCACCTATGATCCTTTTCTTCCTTTATTTATTTTTTTTTTTCTTACATGCATTCGACATTTACCTGTCTTTAGGTGCTCCCCAAGTGTTTGCCTTTTGGTGGCAAGGGATAGTGTGTGGCTTCTTTCTTACCTTTTTGCCCTTGTGCCTCTTGTGCCTCTTGTGCTTGTCCTCGATCTGTGCTTGGTCGGTGCCCATCTTCGATCCTCTCCTGTTGGGAGTCCTTCGATCCGCTCCTATTTGGGTGTCATCGATCCGCTCCTATTGGGAGTCCTTTGATCCGCTTCCGTTTGGGAGTCCTCGATCCGCTCCTGTTGGGAGTCCTTCGATCCGCTCCCATTTGTACTTGGTATGTATATTCTTTCTTTCCCTTTTTTTATTTTTCTCTTCTTTTTAATTTTTTTTAATTTTTTTTTGTAAGAGTCGACGCCCATTAATGGCTCCCTCGTTCAATCCGCGCCCGTTGATGCCCCTTTGATTAACGCCTGGTGACGCCCATTCGATCTTGATTCATGCCCTTGGACACCCATTCAGTCCGTACCTGGCGACTCTCATTCGATCCGCAGTCATTAACGCTCATTCGATCTGCGATCATTGACGCTCGTTCAATCCGCGCCCGACTCGATCGACTTTCGCCTTCTCTATTCCTATGTACCTGGTCTCTACATCAATTAAGACATGACTCACATAGTAGATGGGCCTCTGTATCCTACCCTCTTCTCTTTGTAGTGCTACGCTTACTGCGATAGGGGTTGCTGCCAAGTAGATCTGCAATTCTTCATTGGGCTCTGGGCGCCCAAGCAATGGTGGGTTCTTGAGGTATACCTTCAATTCTTCAAACGCTTTCTGGCACTCCTTTGTCTATGCAAAGTCTTTAGGGCTTCGGAGGTTCTTCAGCGTCTTGAAGAATGGTAGGCATCTGTCTCCGGACCGTGATACGAACCTTGACAGGGCGGCGATCCTTCCATTCAATCTCTGTACTTCTCTGACTGTCCGAGGTGGTGCCATCTCTTAGATGGCCTTGGCCTTAGATGGGTTGGCTTCTATTCCCCGTACTAAGACCATGAACCCTAGGAATTTTCTGGACGTCACACTGAAAGCACACTTCGCAGGGTTGAGTTTCATCTGGTTCCTTCTCAGTACGACGAATACCTCTTCCAAGTTGGTAAGGTGTTGATGAGCTTGGACGCTTTTCACGAGCATGTCACCCACGAACACCTCCATGTTGCACCCAATCTGTTCCTCGAACATCTTGTTGACCATCCTCTGGTAGGTGGCCCCTGCATTCTTCAGTCCGAACGGCATAACACGGTAGCAATAATTCTCCTTGTCCATTCGGAAGGCAGTGTAAGACTCGTCATCCGCATGCATGAGGATCTGGTTGTAGCCGGAGTAGCGTTGATCAGTAGATCGATCCTGGGTAGTGGGTACTCATCTTTGGGGCATGCCTTGTTCAAGTTAGTGTAGTCGATGCATGTCGTCCACTTCCCGTTAGGCTTGGGTACCATGACCACATTTGCGAGCCAGGTAGGGAACTTTTCTTCTCTGATGAACCCTGCTCGGCTCAACTTCTCGACCTCTTCTTTAATGGCTGCCTGTCGGTCGAGGGCAAAATTTCTTCTCTTCTACTGGACGGGCTTCCTGGTTGGGACTACATGCAGTTTATGCTCTGCTATGGATCTTGGAATGCCGTGCATGTCTACAGTCGACCATACGAAGACATCCATGTTAGTCTGGAGGAGGTACCCCAGTTCTTCTTTTTGCTTATTGCTCAGTAGTGAGCCCATCTGTACGACCTTGGAAGGGTCGTCTTTACTAAGTGGCCAGGGGATGAGGTCCTCCACTGGTCTTCCTCTCTTCTCTCTTAGCTCGTCTCTCTGGCCACTGACCAGGTTCTCTATGCATAGTGTCATCCCTCATGTGTTGTCATTGTTCTTCTTCATAAAGGTGGCATAGCATTCTCTGGCCTTCTTCTGATCACCTCAAACTTCTCTCGCACCATTGTTGGTAGGGAACTTCATCTTCAGGTGGATTTGGGATACGATGCCTCTGAGGGCCGTCTATGATGGTCGCCCTAGGAGGCCATTAAATGACACCACGGAGCTGACCACCATGAAGTTCACCATAATGGTCACCAAGCGAGGGTATTCTCCGAAGGTAACGGGTAGCTCTATAGTGCCTCTAATGGAGGCGATGGCGCCCGAGAATCTATGGAGGTAGGTGGGCTCTGGCTTGAGTTGATCCTCTCTGAATTCGAACTTGCGGTAGCCTTCCTGTGAGAGTACATCCACGGATGCTCCTGTATCTATCAGCACCCTATGCACGGGTTAGTTGGCTATCTCCACCTGTACTACCAGGGCATCCTCATATGGAAAGCTCACACCTTCCAAGTCATCATCCGAGAAGGAGATCACCATCTCGGTCTTTGCTATTTTGCTTGGCTTCTCTGCTACTCCCACGAACCTAGCATGGGCTTTGGCCTTTCTGGTAGACTCTTGCCCCGGTCCTCCAAGTATGGTGAGGATGGGGGTTCCCTTGGTGCCACTTGGCTCTACTGCATCTCTTCTCTCGTCAGCATGGTCTCTTTCTCTATCTTGGTCCGCTCTCCTTTCTTCCCTCCTTGGTTCTCTTTCTCGGTCACGTCCTCGATCTCCTCGGCCATCATGTCTCCCCTTCACGTACTTGTTCAGACTCCCTGCTCTCACAAGGTTTTCTATCTCTCTCTTGAGTTGATAGCATTCCTCTGTGTCATGCCCATAGTCCTTGTGGAAGAGGCAGTACTTGTTAGGGTTGCGCTTCTCAGGTCCTACTAGCATGGGTCGTGGCCATTTGACTAGGTCACGGTCTTGGATTTGCATGAGGATCTGTGACCTGGTGGTGTTGAGGGGTGTGAACTCTGGGCTGCTTACCCTCTCACCTCTCACTGATCGACGATTGCTTCTTCCCGATGGGCGATCGCATTTCTCCTGTCGTCGCTCAGTCATTGATCTTTTATTCTCCTTGCGGTCATCTGGTGCTGACCACTTGTTGTCTTGGGTCTTGCCTTCAATGGCCTTCATCCGTGATAGCACTATTTCAGCCATGTTGGCGAACTCATTACATCGTTCCAGGAGCTCTTTCATGGTCTTGGTCTCATGACGTGCCAAGTCCTTGATTAGTTCCATGTCTCTAATGCCCCCTGCTAGGGCTGGATGCTGGGTCTGGTCATCCAAGTCTCTAACTTCCAAGGATTCCTTGGTGAACTTGCTGACATACTCCCTGAGGGACTCCCCATGGTTTTGGATCATGATCAGTACATTAACCGTGGTCTTCTTCTGTTTGACGCTACTCTGGAAGTGGGTCACAAACTATTCACATAGCTCTACAAATGATCCGATCGATCGTGGTCGTAGTCTGGAAAATCATGAGGTCATCGTACCCTTGAGGGATGCAGGGAATGCTCGACAGGACACCACATCCGATCCACCATATAGTGTCATCATGCCATTGAAGTAGTTGATGTAGTCATTAGGGTCGGTGGTACCACTGTAGAGTTCAAAGGTAGGTAACCTGAACCTGGATGGCAGTGAGGCTGACATGATCTCTTCTGAGAAGGGGTGTTGTCCAGGGATCGAGTGTGTCTCACCCTTGGTTTGCTTCTTCAACCCTTCCAGCTTTTCATCCAACTCTCAGAGTCTCTTGTCTAGCTCTTCATCCCGTGTTTGTCCTTCGCATCTGACTGGTCGTTCACTATGAGCTCGTTCACATCCTCTCTTGAAAGTCCCCTCCCATTTCGACTGTTGGCGAGATGGTGAAGGGTCACATCGTGATGAATCTTGTCTTGACCACGAGGGGCTTCCTTCACGATAAGTCTGGCTTCGCTCTGGTACATGACTTCCTTCTAGTCGACCATCAAACATCGACCTCCAATTAGACCCTTCAGGGTTAGGTACCACGGATAGGTGTGATGGTGTTCTCCCCCGGTCCTACCGTGCTGGGAGGTCTGCCATTCTCCATGGATGTTGGGAGAGTTCTCCCAATTGCCTAGTGTGCCTCTTGGACCTATCACCCCTGGGAGGTGATCTCCTAGGGCTTTGCTCCCGCCTCTGCTCCTGCCTACAATGATGGGTGATCGCCTTCTACCTGAGGTATTCGCGAAAGAGTCGTTGGTCGTCAAGGATCTAACGATGCAGGTCATTAATCTAACCCACAGTGGCTGGTGCATTAAGATCAGGTATTAGCTCTACGGGGGCTTCAATGGCTGCTTCCGGGTTAAGGTTGTCCACCCCCATTTGTTGGTTCTTTGGGATCTCCTCCTCATGAGAGACACTATCATTGAGCCTGTGATGTGAACTCTCTGGAGGAGGTGATCCGTTCCCCTCCCTTGGGGCATTATTGGTGGAGGGAGCGGTCTTCTTGCGTGCCATGATTGATCAGGTATGGAAATAAGCTAGTAGATACTATGGCTACAATTGTTCCCACAGACGGCGCCAATCTGTTGCGTCAAGAAATCGCTCAACGGTCCTTCGAGTGTCGTAACCTATAAAAGACCCTGGGGTGACAAAGAAGAACCGGTGTGGTTCTGGCCTAGGACTCTCCGATGCCTAAACTAGATCTCTCTGAGCAAATAGATGAATAGTAGTATTCAATATGAGTTAAGATGTCCCTCTGATGGGGTTGTGTATCTTGCCTTTTATAGTAGTGTATGGCAGTGTGGAGAGTCCCAGTTGATGTAAAGTGTTTTCCATAGGTGATAGAGTCCCTGAGTAGCAGGGCTTATCCTTGATAGGTTGTCTTCCCGTGAGATGTGGTGTCATGGTAGACCTGGTAGTCGTCTTCCTGAGAGACGTGGTGTCCTTGATAGACTTGGTAGTTGTCTTCCTGTAAGAAGTAGCGTCCTGATAGACTTGGTGTCCTTGTGGATAGACCTCATCTATGTGGTAGATGGGGTTTCTGGTGCATGAGTCCGTTCAAACTACGTGACTAAATAGGCGGCAGCCTAGAGTCCTTGGTGATGCGATCTGTGCCTTGTTGATGGCAGTGGTGACTGTCGTGTTCAAGGGAGACTTGCCCGGGGATGACGTGTTCGGGGAAGCCGTGCCCGGGGATGACATGTTCAGAGAAGGGATCCGCACCCAAGGGGGTTGGTGCCCAGGGAGGTCCACGCCCCCAAGGGGGTGTGCGCCCAAGGGTGGCCATGCCTATGGGTGTTGGTGGATGGTGCTTCACTGACTCTGTCTTAGCCCACTCTTCTGGGTCATGCCACGTGGTGATCTCCGATTGGTTGGTATGAATTTGGGTTCATCACAACACAAACTATCTAAGTCAATCACTTTCAACCTTCACCCCTATAGGTGTTTTGGCTTTTAGGACCCTAAAAGGATCACTTCAAGGTCCAACAAGACCACCAAGGCATAGTCTAAGAATTAGTTCTTAGGATTCACGGGTTTGGAATCACTTTTGGACTTTCCAATTCTAGGATGAGGTCACAAGTCCCTTAGGACAGCAAGGAGGTTTTGAGGGCATCAAGGGTAGACCTTGGCACCTTGATAGGTCAAATAATTAATATATTCAGGGGGCACTTTAGGTGGTAATTAACCCCTATTAAAATTTATTAAGTCTTACATAAGCAGCCACAATGTTGGCGAGGTTACCTGATTAGAGTTATGTTCTAAAGTTGCTGTCAAAACACATTAGCTAAGTTTAGGCCCATTTTTTAGGGTCTTTTATTTGGATTGGGTCCACGGTTCCTTCATATAAAATTTATCCCTTTGAGTCTATTTTACAACGCAACTTGAATTGCATCAATACGATATGTATAGACAAAATTATGGCCAAAATACTGAGTAGTGGTCATGCTGTAAACTGCGGACGGATTCACGAACGGATCCACTTGTGTGAGTCCGCTCGTGCATCCGTTCAAACCCTGAGACACACCCAAGACACACCCGAGGGGGTGGATCCACAGGCGGATGCATGATTGTGAGTCCGCCACTGAGTCTGTTCGCTGCAGGAATGAGTTTTTCAACTCCGAACTTCATCCAAATTGATCTCCAAGGCCCCCAATTGCTTCAAGGGCTTGTAGGGATGGTTCCTAAAGTTAATTAGTGTCCTAATAACCCTAATGACACAATGCATTAAGTCATCTATGGTCTATATCCAATTCCTCATCCCAAACTTGGGTTTTAGGGTGAAATCCCTAGGTTTTCATGGCTTGGATTGAATGGCACTTCAAAGAGAAGTGTAAGGGTTGGCAAAGGCATCCCAAAGGGACTACAATCATCTCTCCAACAAGAGCATTGGGTCCCAAGTGCAACCCAAGCTAATCCCAACCTCAAGATTCAAAACCCTAAGCTAGTAAATAAAGAAATGGAGAGGGAGAGTTGGAAGATTCACTCACCTCCAAAGGAGAAGCAAAACCCAAGGCTAGGTGAGTCCCCTTGACCTGCTTCCTCTTCTTCTTCCTTCCCTTTTCTCCTCTGCTTCCCACGTTTTGTTCTTTGGAGAAATGAGGAAAAGCTTAAGAGCTTCCTCCTCTATTTGCCCTCTTAAGGCTAAAATAAACAACAAAATGTAAACTCCCTAAACTACCCTTACCTTTATTCCCTTTCCCCTACAACAAGCCATGGTCCAACTATTGGGCCACGATTAAACCCATGGTCCTTGAACCAATCCAACTTCTCAAACCTAAAAAGAACCTATTGGCTATAAAACCAAATGGGCCTTAGGGCCAGTTTGGTTGGCAGCCCAAATCTCCAAAATCCCTTTTAACTCAAGGTGGGCCTTAGGGCCAATTTTGCTAAGGTTCTTAGGTCCAATTAGTTAGGGTATGTTTGGCTTAACTTAAGGCCCAAAATGTGTTTTAGTCTAGGTCTTATTTGGCTAGGGTCTCTTAGTTATAACTTAAGGCCTATTTGGGTAGGGTAGCTTAAAAGTTCGTTTAACAAGAAACACATCTAAAGCTAGTTTTAGAATAAAACATGGGCCCTAAGGTCCGTTTGGTTTCTCATTAAAACCTCAAGTACTAAGGTCTTAAGCCTTGTTTGGCTTGGTCCAATTAAAAGATAAACCATTATTTGTTTTAGTTAAGCCTTGTGGCCCCCACGACATAGCACAATCAACATTTAAAGGTCAAGGGTGGGGTCCACCATATTCGGGGGGATAGCCTTGAGGTTCGGGACAAAGGACGTAGGCCCCACATGGGAAAACACATAAAACTAGCATGACAGCATGGATGGATTATCGGTCGGATTCACCAGCAGTGGATCCGTTCGTGGTTCAGTAGGGGATGTGGGGCCTTGACCCGCACTTCAAGGACTTTAAGGGGAGTATGTATACCAAAAATTTAGGGTTCAAAGCTTACCCATTGTGTGGTCCAATCACCCAACAAGGTGTGAATCCAATCCTTGAATTTAAGTTTTCCCTTTGACTACTACGGTCCAAGGTCATAGGTGTTGACCGTTGGCATCGTGGCGACACTCATCAGTAAAAATTCAATTTGACCCAGGATATTAGGGTGTATCTTAGGCGCAGGTGTAACATTCCCCCAACCTTATAAGAAATTTCGTCCTCAAAATTTGACGTGTCTAGGGTTCCAAATTGATGAGGATACTCCGACTGCCTTTCGTCTTCTCATCACCCAGATGCTCCTTGATCAAAACGCTTACACCATAGTACCTTCACAATGAGACGGTATGGTTGTGGAGACTGAGCTTGTTGCACCCCAGTTTCTCTTCAGGTCCTCACCATAGGTCAAGATGGCAACAAGTTTAGGTTGTTCCCAAATCAAAACATTAGCTGAGTCTAGGATGTACCTCCTCAGTATCAATGTATGGAATACATCATGGACTCTTGTCAATTAAAGGTAATGCTAACCTTTACGCCTTTGGTTAGTGATCTTCTCAACTCTCATTCTTACCGAACCTCATCACCCATTTGATTGGCGATACCTGAAGTAACACATCGTCTCCTACGGCAAACTCCAAGTCCTCCCTTCCCATAGGGATATAACTCTTCATTGTCAAGTCCACAACAAGCTAATGTGACTCTCGAGTCAAGAGAAGCGTCGAGCTGGGAGTGTACTCTCTAGACATCCATACATGGAACACACCATAATTACCTGTCAAGGATGGTGACAGTACCAACCCATACACTTTAGCTTCACTCCTACTATTTCTCTTCTCGAATACATCTATTGACTTTAGTAACACTGCATTAGTAGGTCAGGCTTCTCTGATCTTCTCCATCAATAACGATTGCACCACTAAAGTTGTAAATGACCTAGCGGTACCTTCTATCAACAATCCAAAATCCTCTCTTTAATAAAATCCATCCTTACACCCTTACACCGGTGGCCTGAAATTCTCTGAGTTCAATTGATCTATGTTCAACATATCTAAGGCTCTGGGAGGATCGACTTCGAATAATCCTCGAGAATCAACAGATCTAACTATCTCTATATAACATGCTCAAAGTCTATATTCCTGAGGTTTTAGGTTGTAAGGTATAAGTCTGTACTAAGCTTTTTCTTACAAGGCTTTTGCTTTGAAGACTCTCACTTCTGATTCTCCAATACTTAACTCAACTTTAGAATGAATTGGAATATTGATGGAATCTCCTATTTGTTCACTCCCAATACGGAGGGAATGCATTGGTGACCCATTACTCCACTCATACCAATTGTTGAGTAAAGTCCTGTCAAATCCTTCAGTTCTAGTTTTCAAAGCCACTCAACCACACAAGACTACAAGACCAACTCCTGACAGAATATTCTACACCAACTTCCATCCCAAAAGCTGTTACCGACTTCTTTACCTCTAGTCTAGACTACCTTTTCTAACCATCCTTCGGTTGTGGGTGAACAGCCATATTAACTCTCCACTACACGCCTTACAGTCTTTCACCACCCCTCTGGAATTTAGACACACATTTGGGATCCTACAGGACAAGGTCCATGGACTAGGCTCATATACCAAGTCATTCCCAACATTTTTGATAGGGTTATCGACAAGTCCTAGGAATGGCACTCCCAAGTGACATGGGTGTCATAGGCTCACTCTAGAGCACTCAGGACCACTCCCAGTACTTCCAGTACGGTCACTAATGAGTTCTAAGAATAGCACTCCCAAAGGGACGCATGGGGCCGATGCTCAAACTCGATCGACTCACCTAAGTGATGCTCAAGGTCAGGCAAGATTTAAGAATCAGCTCTCCTGAGGTACACTCAGGGCCAATACCGAAATCTCCATCTAACAATCTTAAGCAGTACTCGGGGTCAGGCAAGATTTGAGAATCAGCTCTCATGAGGTCGCTCAGGGCCGATACTGAGATCTCCATCTGATACTCTTGAGTGGTACTCAGGCTCAGGCAAGATCCAAGCCGCTCTCCCAAGGATCGCTCAGGGCTGAGACCGAAATCTCCATCTAACACTCTCGAGTGGTACTCAGGCTCAGGTAAGATTTAAGAATCAACTCTCATGAGGTCGCTCAGGGCCAATATCGAGATCTCCATCTAATACTCTCAAGTGATACTTAGGCTTAGGCAAGATCCAAGCCGCTCTCCCAAGAATGGCTCAGGGCTGAGACCAAAATCTCCATCTGATACTCCTAAGTGATACTCAGGGTCGAACAAGGCCAAGGATAAGCACACCCAAGGGTATTCGGGGCCAATCTTAGCACTACAGATATCTCCCAAAGAAGCCCGGGCCAATCACTGAGGCCACGAGAAATAAAAGAAAAGAAAAGAACAACCCCCCCTTCTAATCGTTAGACTACGTAATAAGTCCTTTGGTGAGTCTCTCACCGACAATAAGCTACGTACTAAAGGATTCCTACAGCAACGTTTGGTAACTAAAATTGAGTTCAAAGTTCTAAAAAAAATAGAGCATAAGCATGTAATAGGTATGACCATATGCTACCTGACACAATGAACTTCATCTTAAAGTCATGTTAGCAATGTGAAGAAAATAATGCATGCCAGGCATTAGGAATAAGATACCTGTCACTACGCTCAATGGTGACTCTGTCTACTCTAGAATCATGGTGAGACGTTGCCTTGGGATCCACTGTCCTGCTGTGACTCCTCAGGATACAAGACATTCAGATGCGGCACGTACTCAACCTCATGGTATGGGCAATTCCTAATCATAGCCCCCGCTCGCTGCATCCGTAGCAAGTAATACTCGGATCACAAGCTTGAGGGGTATTGGTGGATCGTGATGATTGGTCATATGGAGTTGCATTCCATCTCTCGGGCTGCACCGGAGTTAAACCAGAGTAGGCCCCTTTAAAATTCTTATTGGGTCCCACGGGTTCCTATGGACTTGTAGGTCTCTTTTCGGATCTGGGCTGAATTACGTATTCCTCCTCTTGTCTGTCCTTCCCAGACGTATCAGGTACAGGGTGCGTATTGGGCATTGGAGGAGTCCCTGGTACAGCCTGTGCCCACTGCGCAGTGTGAAACTGTGCATTCAGACTAGCCATGAACTGTTGCTACTGATGTTGCACTGCAGTAGTTACCTCACTCATGAGTAGTTCTTGACGTTGCTGAAGGTCTTTTAGCATATCCAAGAACGTGTCCTTAAAAAATTCATCTTGGTGTCGTAGGATACTTCTTATCATATCATTCACTATAGTGGTGACATCATGAGCAGTGAGGGAGGGTTGTGTAGCAGGTGCAAGGGGTGGGTTGCCCTACACACCAGTGGTAGCAGGTTCCGAGGGAGGCACAGATGGTGGCACCTGCGATGGGAGCACTGGCTACCTTTCCCCTGCTATTGCTTGAAGCTGGCCATTCATGGTTTGCATGAATAAGCGTTGTTCTTGTTGCATAGCCCACTGATCCTGTAGCATATCTTGCAACATGTTCCCCAGCATTGCGGTAACCTCTGCATCATCTTGAACTGGAGGTGTCTCTAACAGAACCGCACCTGAGGAGTCCGCGGCCTCATCATGGGGAAGGGAGTGATTCCCACTAGAACGGGTACGGACCATTTTGAGTACCTACTCATTTATCTCCCACAACATAAATACACCAAAACATCAAAGCACAAAAGAAGAGTTTAAGTCATTGAGTTCCCACAAACACATGAATGCATAACAAGTCGCAAGTGATGGGAAAAACATAATATGAGTTAGAATTGGATTGGCCAAAGAAAGCTAGTTGAAAATTCCAAAGTTGGCTTGGACGATTGAAACGTAAGTTATAAATAGATCATACAATCGCCTGATCAACCATCCAAAATCTACATTCAAACACAGAGACTGGTAGTGATAGTAACATGGAATCCTAAGCTTAGGGTTTATAGTTCTTTTATGTTTTCTTATATTTTATGCTCTTTATATTATTTTAGTTCAAGTAGTAGTAGTTTATTTCTTTTCCCATTTATGTAAGAGAACAAGAAATTTAGATGAAATTATGACTGAATAGTTGTTTCTTCATTACTGTGCCTTGTTACTTTGTTTATTATCGATGTTATCAGCTTTCACTCCTAACTAGTCTTCTACTTAGGTTATGTACTCATCAACTTATTGTCTTGAAAGCTTTTAAGTTTTGAACCTAATTATGTAGAATAAATCAAGGGTCTTCGCTAGACTGTGCTTGGTGCAGAGCATCATGGCTCTGATACTATGCTATCACACCCCCATCCCAATAAAGGATAAAATACTATAAAAGGGGTATGATAGGATGCTTACTAACATCCTAACTACTACCAGGATCTCGATGCAATGGCTAAGTCACAGTCTTAAACTAATATTAAATTACAGTAATATCAGAATGCAGAAAGTAAAGGAATATTTTATTCCAAAAGATCATAATTGGGCGGAAAGATTACAGATACAAAGGATTCAAAGTCTACGTGATAGACAATTTAATGTTTTACATTTTAACCCAAAAGATTTATTAGAAACTGAAACAGTAGAAATACTACCAAATATATACAATACTCATGATGAACAAAATAAAAGATAAAAAAAGATATAATTGTGCCCAAATGGTACAGACCATGAGTGTATGCTATCATCAAGGTACAAAATCACGGGCTCCGATCTGTCCACATCAAAAGGATCATTAACATACATCACCTGCATACAGCTAAAAAGGGTTGCGCAACGGGGGTAAGCTCCACTGAGCCCAGTGAGGGGAAAGGGGAATGCACATACACACAATCACACATAGTCCATGATGCATGTAATGTTAAATATATTTTCAACCTAACAAACAGTCTAAGTCATGGTATATGCTACTGTGATAACTCGAAAGACACTGAGGGTCACTTAACCTATCGCCCTAGTGAAACCTCAATTATCACAAGGGAGCCTACGTCGGTAGAAGCCATCAGACCACCCAGTGGCAGACCCCGATAGCCATCACTACCCCTGACCTAGCCTCTCCCACCTCCACAGACATCAGGTGCTCAGACTATCCAACACATAAACCCTTATAGGCAAGGGTCTTAGCATAAGGGAGCATAAATCCTAGCCACAGATATATTACATGCAATTCCTATCGTCCCAAGAAGTATTCCGAGTGCATCAATGTTCCATTCCATCTAGTACCCAAATACCAGCACAGCACAATGCATACAGACCAGGATGGCAAGCAATGAATATCATAAGCATTTTGGGGGTTCCAGTACCGGCATACCCGGCATCGTAACTCGATATAATGAAATAAAGTAAACATATCCACATTTCATCAATTTGTATCCAACATAGTTTTATATGCAAGGATGCAACATATTTAGAATGGATGCAAGCATAAACACAATTATATGATCTATATGATTATATATATATAACAAGCCCAAACATCACCAAAAACCCAGTCACAGTTCGTTTGCTCGTCGTTCGGTGTATTCGGTAAGGTTTGTTTATGTGCATGCACTCCCGTATAGATTCTAAGGTCTGAGGAAGCGTGAGAACAGTGTTAGAAGTATATAGGTGGGTCCCTCGAAGGGTCCCAGTAGTTTAATTAAAGTTTGGTCAAGACAACAGGGGCGGATGCAGGAACAAAGGCAGCCAGGTGAGTCCGATCGTGGATCCGTTTAGGCCAAACCCTGAAAATATATGGAACGGACTCACGGGCAGATGTGGAACATGAATCCACTCGTGCATCCGTCCAAACCCTGAGACATTCCCAAGAGCAAACTGAGCTACGGGCGAATTTACCAAGTGGGTCCGCTCGTGGCTCCGCCCAAGGCTAAACAGCTAGGTTATACCGGACGGACTGACGGGCGGATACACGACAGTGGATCTGCTCGTGGCTCCGTCGACATTCCTTTAAAATTAGAGAGGATTTCCACCTTTAGCCCTTCATCCAAGGAACCATAGAGGTCCTAGGGTTGGGGAGGTGAGTCCAATCCTTCGTTGGAGGTCCTAAACATCTAGCCCTTTATAGGACTTAGAGGATTCAAGGGATTGGATCTAACTCTAAGGTTTTCCCCAAGTGTTACTATTCTTAAGTTTGACAAAATACAACACAAACTACCTAAGTCAATCACTTTCAACCTTCACCCCTATAGGTGTTTTGGCTTTTAGGATCCTAAAAGGATCACTTCAAGATCCAATAAGACCACCAAGGCCTAGTCTAAGCATTAGTTCTAGGGATTCACGGGTTTGGAATCACATTAGGACTTTCCAATTCTAGGATGAGGTCACAAGTCCCTTAGGACAGCAAAGAGGTTTTGAGGGCATCAAGGGTAGACCTTGGCACCTCAATAAGTCAAATAATTAATATATTTAGGGGGGCACTTTAGGTGGTAATTAACCCCTATTAAATTTATTAAGTCTTACACAAGCAGCCAAAATGTTGGCGAGGTTACCTGATTAGAATTATGTTCTAAAGTTGCTGTCAAAACACATTAGCTAAGTTTGGGCCCACTTTTGAGGGTCTTTTTATTTGGATTGGGTCCATAGTTCTTTGATATAAAATGTATCCCTTTGAGTTTATTTTATAACGCAACTTGAATTACGTCAATACGATATGTATAGACAAAGTTATAGCCAAAATACTGAGCAGGGGTCATATTATAAATTGCGGACGGATTCACGAACGGATCCACTTGTGTGAGTCTGCCCATGCATCCGTTCGAACCCTGAGACACACCCGAGACACACTCGAGGGGGTGGATCCATGGGCAGATGCACGATTGTGAGTCTGCCGCTGAGTCCATTCACAGCAGGAATGAGTTTTTTAACTCCGAACTTTATCCAAATTGATCCCCAAGGCCCCCAATGGCTTCAAGGGCTTGTAGGGATGGTTCCTAAAGTTAATTAGGGTCCTAATAACCCTAATGGCATAATGCATTAAGCCATCTGTGGTCTATATCCAATTCCTCAACCCAAACTTGGGTTTTAGGGTGAAATCCCTAGGTTTTCATGGCTTGGGTTGAATGGCACTTCAAAGAGAGGTGCAGGGGTAGGTAAAGTCCCAAAGGGACTACAATCATCTCTCCAACAAGAGCATTGGGTCCCAAGTGGAACCCAAGCTAATTCCAACCTCAAGATTCAAAACTCTAAGCTAGTAAATAAAGAAATGGAGAGGGAGAGTTGGAAGATTCACTCACCTCCAAAGGAGAAGCAAAACCCAAGGCTGGGTGAGCCCCCATGACCTCCTTCCTCTTCTTCTTCTTCTTCTTCCTTCCCTTTTCTCCTCTCCTTCCCTTGTTTTGTTCTTCGGAGAAATGAGAAAAAGCTTAAGGGCTTCCTCCTCTATTTACCCTCTTAAGGCTAAAATAAACAACAAAATGTAAACTCCCTAAACTACCCTTACCTTTATTCCCTTTCCCCTACAACAAGCCATGGTCCAACTATTGGGCTAAGATTAAACCCATGGTCCTTGAACCAACCCAACTTCTCAAACCTAAAAAGAACCTATTGGCTATAAAACCAAATGGGCCTTAGGGCTAGTTTGGTTGGCAGCCCAAATCTCCAAAATCCCTTTTAACTCAAGTTGGGCCTCAGGGCCAGTTTGGCTAAGGTTCTTAGGTCCAATTAGTTAGGGTATGTTTGGCTTAACTTAAGGCCCAAAATGTGTTTTAGTCTAGGTCTTATTTGGCTAGGGTCTCTTAGTTATAACTTAAGTCCTGTTTGGGTAGGGTAGCTTAAAAGTAAATTTAACAAGAAACACATCTAAAGCTAGTTTTAGAATAAAACATGGGCTCTAAGGTTCGTTTGGTTTCCCATTAAAACCTCAAGTACTAAGGTCTTATGCCTTGTTTGGCTTAGTCCAATTAAAAGATAAACCATTATTTGTTTTAGTTAAGCCTTGTGGGCCCCATGACATAGCACAATCAACATTTAAAGGTCAAAGGTGGGGTTCACCATGTTCGGGGCATAGCCCTGAGGTCCGGGACACAAGGATGTGGGTCCTACACGAGAAAACACATAAAACCAGCATGACAGCACAGACAGATTATCGGTCGGATTCACCAGTAGTGGATCCGTTTGTGGTTCCGTTTCTACTATCAAGGCCAAAATCAACAGTAGGGGATGTGGGGCCTTGACCCGTACTTCAAGGACTTCAAGGGGAGTATGTATACCAAAAGTTAGGGTTCAAAGCTTATCTATTATGTGGTCCAATCACCCAACAAGGTGTGAATCCAATTCTTGAGTTTAAGTTTTCCCTTTACTACTACGGTCCAAGGTCACAGGTGTTGACCATTGGCATCGTGGTGACACCCGTCAGCAAAAATTCAATTTAACCTAGGATATTAGGGTGTATCTTGGGCGCGGGTGTAACAGGTAAGGTCGACATCGAGTGGTTGTTGATGAACATCACTCAACATCAAGGAAAATGGCTCGATTGTCGATGTTTATTTTTTAAATGTCGAGGTAAGTTATATAGTAGGAATGCTCTGCTCGACAGTCAACAGGAATATATCGGTGTCAATGGAAGGTGGGGTCGATGTCGATTCGGGGTCTTTGAGTGTCGAACTGGATTTCAGTGTCGATAGGGAAGGTTTGGGCTATTTGGGTCAGGTGTTGTGTTGGGCCAAGCTTGTTCCAAGGGGTCTGGGTTAGGGCTAGCATTTCTAGGGGATCTTAGAGGGCTTGGAAGCTTTGATTTGGGCTTCGATAAGGGGGAATCGACGATCGGTAAACGGATTGGGGCAATGCACACTGACACTACATCCACAGATACAACAACTTTATACCTTGGAGGATGCTCATCATCGTCATGGGAAACCTCCAAGGAGGAGACAAAATGAGGTGTCTACACTAGCGCAACTCGGGTTTGTCATCACTAGCCGGCCATTAGTGTGTGAATGGTGGAGAGCCGGGGATGCTACCTATGGTGTTGCAGTAGCACCAAACCTGACTTATGATGTGATGTTAGGTGGAAAAGTAATCAATGCATTCATGCATCATGATATTTTTCATTCATATGTGTATGTGCTTACTTGTATGGTTTGATTACTCATTGGGCTCAGTGGAGCTCATTCCTTGAGGATACCCCTTTGTAGATGTGGATGCAGGTGTGATGGAGCCATGTGGCTCAGAGTACTTGGTTACTGAGGAGGGTAGTGAGGATTGGTGGACTCCTGAGGCTAAGGAGCACGTACCTGACTGTTATTTGTGAGATGTGTTCCTGATGAAGCATAAAACACCCCACCAATCAGAGGCTGCCACGTGGCCAACCTGAGGTCAATCTAAGAACCGAACTGAGTTGAGCAGGAAACCGGGTTGACTCGGTCTCCGATAGGTCACCTGACAGAGCCGAGCTCACACAAGTCAGCCGGGGCTGAGGCCGAGCTCACACAAGTCAGTCGGGGCTGGGGCCAAGCTCTGAGCCGAGCCCACACAAGTCAGCCATAAACTCCTGGCCGAGACCAACCTTACAGGCCAACCTCTTAGGCCGACCTCCCAGGCCGAGGTGACTACCAAGACCGACCTCCTAGGTCAACCTCCGAGGCCGAGCCCTCCTCCATAGAAGCTACCATAGCGCCCCACCGGGGATCGCGGGGCCACGTCAACACATCTCGAGAATCACGGGATGAGGATCGAGCCACGATCCCAGTGCAATACAAAATCACACTCTACATGGACTCTTACCTTAATAAGAGCCCGACCCCAAAAATAGCTCTCCACTCCGCTCTATGCGAGAGAGCCTTCTGAAAGAAGGACTCCTACCATACTAGGACTCTCCCAACCACCTCATCTCATCCTCACTCTATAAATACCCAGGTATGGAGCACCATTCCCCATCTCACTTTTTACTAGTTGTTACGCTATTGCACTGGTGATCTAACTTGAGCATCAGAGAGTCCTAGGCTGGAGCCACACCGGCCCTCTTGTGCTCATCACTTGGTCCTTGCAGGCTCATCCGTGGGCGAACCAAGCATCGGAGATTTTCGCACACAACAGATTTGGCACCGTCTATGGGAACGACATCAGCAGGTCAACGTCGTTTCTACCAATTTCATGAGCAGCAACAATGGTGCACACGAGATCAGGGCAGCATGGCTTGACTTCCCGTGCAGACGAGCTACAGCCTGTTGTGCCAGCAAGGCGATCATCGCCCCCTGAAGCCTCAAGATAGGGTGTGAACAGAAGACCCCCTCGGACAGGGGCTGCGCAACCCATCACGGGTGCCGCGGTTAATCCCATTCCCCCTACAGAGGGTGGAATTGGCGGAAGTGTGTTAGATATAGCTGCGGCTCACCGAGTACAGGCCGAGCCAAACTTGGGCGGGCAGGGCCTACCAGCACCGCCGCCCTTACCGGAGAGTTTGGACCCCGAAGCCCCGGCAAATAATCGGTAAGTTATGAACTTGCAGCTGCAGATGCTCCACACCAACATGATGTTGCGTACCTTCATGAACCAGATGGCCCGAGGCGGGCTAATGGGCCAACCACTGATCGTGTCCACTCCAGCCCCAGTCCACGCAGAGAGAAACTTGCAGCAAAATGGTGGCCGGCGTAGGGCCGAGCCTAGCCGAGCCGCATCCTCACACCCGTCTCGTCAGAAGACTCCTCCTCCGTGCCTTAGCAGAGGTGCTCGACGGGATGAGCAAGAGCATCACCGAAGCCCAGGAACAGGGCAAGAAATTGAACCAGCAGGCTCGATAGCGAGGAGGTTGGTATTCTCCGGATGGCTCGAAGAGGACGGGCAGTCGAGGAGAATCCAAGAACAGGGGAACGAGCCAAATGGGAGACGTCTTGCGAGACAAGGAGAAGTATCTCATCATAACCCCCGACGTCAAAGCTCGCCTCCCCAAGAAGAATAATAAGGGAGCCCCCGTGGGTCCAATTTCCAGGTGGAAAGAAGAACAAGGAGGGATGGTGCTGACCGAGCTGACCAGAATGGCCGACCACAACGGGAGGACCAAGCCTACTGACCTCGGGCTGAGGAGCCAAATGGTCGACCTAGGCCGAGCAAGCAAAACAATTTATACCGGGTGGATGAGCCGAATGGTCGAGCACCTAAAACCGAGCTGGAGAGGCGGCTACGAGACTTGGCAGAGCAAGTGGAGGGATTGAAAAAATAGGCGACCCCGGATGCCTATTCGCTGGTCGGGCGTCACCCTTATCCTCCTAAGATCATGACCGCGCCACTGTTGACCGGGTTCAAACCTCCTCCCTTCGACCTTTATGACGGGACGACCGACCTGACGGATCACATTAACTACTTTAATGCGATGATGACCATGTACGGGGGAACCGAGATTGTTTCTTGTCGGGCTTTCCCTGCATCCCTCAAGGGCGCGGTGACCTCATGGTTCTCCTGGTTGCCACCGAACTCCATAACAAGCTTCGCTCAACTTTGTCGAGCCTTCGTCACGCGCTTCCAGAGTAGTATGAAACACAAGAAGACAACGGCTAACCTCCTCAGCGTGAAGCAAAGGTCCAACGAGTCGATCCGAGCATTCGTCTCCCGCTTCAACAAGGAATCCTTAGACATCAAGGATTTAGATGAGGCCACGGCCCATACGACTATGAGCAACGGGCTCGCCGACATGGACCTCATCAAGGACTTGGCCCGGAAGCTGACCAGAAACCTGGCCGAGCTCTTAGAGAGGTGCAATGAATTTGTAAATATGGCCGAGGTTCTCCAGGCCCATAAGGGAAATGAAGGCCGGGCCGATAAGAAAAGGCCGACAACTGACGACCATAAGGAAGACAAACGGCCAAGGATGGATCACCGAGTTGAAAGATCGGATCGAGCTCGGAGCCCCGATTATACCCCACTGAATACCTCGCGCAAGGAGATTTTGATGCAAATACAGGACGGTGGGTACATCCGCTGGCCCCGACCAATGCAAGTGGGGTCATCTCAGAATCCCAACAAGTATTGTTAGTTCCACAAGGACACCGATCATGATACCGAGGATTGTTATCAGCTGAAAAGAGAAATCGAAGAGCTGATAAAAGCAGGCCACTTAAAACGATATGTCAAGGGAGGCCGTGAAGAGCGTGGGGATCGACGACCCAAAGATCGCGGCCAAAGAAGAGCCGAGCCGAGGCCCAAAAATAGGCGAATTGAGCGAGATGAAGATAAAGCCCAAGCTGAGAAGAAAGAGGACGGGTCCGGGCCGAGCAGTGACAAGGGAGCGCCCATATACACTATCCTCGGAGGGCCCGGACAAGAGACTACTCGAAAGGCTAAGGCAAAAGCACGATTCGACAGAGTTGCCGAGATGCCCACCAAGAAGCTCAAGCCAGCGGCGACGATCTCCTTCATCGAGGCCGACCTCGAAGGTATAAGTTTACCTCATGACGATGCTTTAGTGGTGCAGGTAGAAATTGCGAAGAGACCAGTCCATCGAGTATTGGTCCATACCGGCGCATCCGTGGACCTTATGTCGCTAGACGCGTACCGACAATTTGGCTTCGGCGACGAAGCGCTCAAGCCGAAAGGAACCTCACTTCACAGATTCTCGGGAGCTGCCACGACCATCAAGGGCTCAATCGACCTACTGGTCACGATTGGGCAAGCTCCATGCCAGGCGATGATCCAGGTCCAATTCATGGTAGTACAATCGATAGTGGCTTTCAACGCCATACTCGGCCGTCCTTCATTGACCGCTCTCCAAGCCATCATCTCCCCGACGCACTTGAAGATGAAGTTCCCCACCGAGAACGGTATCGATGAAGTCCGAGGCCACCAGAAGAAGGTGCGGGAGTGCTATGCTACTTTTGTCAAGCAAAATAAAGGCAATGTCCAAGGAATGGCAATGTCCGTCAAACACCTCCCCGAGGATCAGTGGGATGAGCTTATCGAGAGGAGAGGACGACCCGTGGAAGACCTGACCCCATTCCCCCTCAGCAAAGAGGACCGAGCAAAAGTGGTCCAGCTTGGATCATTGCTGAATGAAGATCAAAGGAATCAGCTCGGAACTTTCTTAAGGGCGAACACCGATGCCTTTGCTTGGTTGACTGCCGACATGTCAGGCATTCCCAGGCATATAGCTGAACACCGACTCCACATAGATCCAAGCCGAAAACCAATCTGACAGAAGAGAAGGACCTATGCCCTTGATCGACAAACTGCGATCAAAGAAGAGGTGGAGAAGCTCCGCCGATCAGGGTTCATCCGAGAAGAAAAATACTCGACCTGGCTAGCTAACGTGGTCATGGTCCCCAAGCCGAACGGGAAGTGGAGAATGTGTGTCGACTACACCGACCTCAACAAGGCTTGTCCAAAAGATGAGTACCCACTACCTCAGATCGACCTCTTGATCGACGCCATGGCCAGTCACGAGATGCTGAGTTTCATGGACACATATTCTGGTTACAACCAAATCATGATGCATGAGGAGGATGAGCCATACACGGCATTCCGAACTGACCAAGAAAATTTTTGCTACAAGGTCATGCCGTTCGAATTGAAAAACTCTGGAGCGACATACCAGTGGCTCGTGAACTATATATTCTGCGGGCAGATCAGAAGAAACATGGAAGTTTATGTGGACGATATGTTGGTGAAGAGCTTGAAGGCCAAACACCACTTGGCCGACCTAGAAGAAGCCTTTAACGTATTGAGGAAGAACCAAATGAAGCTGAACCCCGCCAAGTGTGCATTGGGCGTGACCTCAGGAAAATTCCTCAGCTTCATGGTCTCTGTCAGAGGCATCAAAGCAAATCCTGCAAAAATCAGGGCCATCCAAGAGATGAGCCCTCCAAGGACGATCATGTCGAGGTCGGGCGACAAGTGTCTGCCGTTCTTTAAGGCCCTCAAGAACATCCAGAACCCGAAGGACTTTATCTGGTCGGATGAATGCCAGCAAGCTTTTGAAGAGCTGAAGAAATACTTGGAGAGCCTGCCTCTTCTCAGCTGACCCGAGCCAAAAGAGGAGCTTCAAGTTTACTTAGCCGCTACCCCGGTAGCGGTCAGCGCGGTGTTGGTTAGGGAAGAAAGTTGAACTCAAAAACCCATATACTACATCAGCCACGTTCTTGTCGATGCCGAGACGAGATACTCCGGGTTCGAGAAAGTAGTATTTGCTCTTGTTACGGCCGTAAGGAAGCTAAGGCCGTACTTTTAAGCTCATCCGATCGCGGTACTGACCGACCAGCCACTCAAGAAGATATTACACAAACCTGACATTTCAGGATGACTGATCACCTGGGCAGTTGAGCTGAGTGAGTACGATATAAGCTATCATCCGAGGATGGCGATAAAGGGACAAGCCCTTACCGACTTCATCGCCGAATGCACAGGGCCCGACCTTGAAGTCGGGGAAGAAAAGACAGTAGAAGAGGCTAGGGCTACGATCGACCCGACCTGGACCATGAATGTCGACGGCTGAAGCAACTTTGGAGGAAGCGGGGCCGGCCTGATCTTGGTGAGCCCCGAGGGGTTTCTGATCCAATATGCCCTGAGGTTCAAGTTTCCCGCCTCGAATAATGAGGCCGAGTATGAAGCCCTCCTAGCCGGACTTCGAGTCAGCAAGGCAATGGGCGTAAAGTGGTTGAAGGTGCGAGGAGACTCCCAACTCGTGGTCAACCAGGTCAATGGAGATTATGAGATGAAAGACGAAAGGATGATAGCTTACCTGAGCCGAGCACGAGATCTGATTTCCAAACTTAAGCACTTTGAGATGACTCGAATACCGAGAAAAGAGAATGCCGCGGCTGACTCCTTGTCAAAGTTGGCCGAGGCCGACCTCCAATATCTGAGCCGATCAGTGTACATAGAGATCTTAGAGAAGCCATCCTTACAAGAAGAAAGCGTAAAGCACATTGAAGAGGATGGGCCGACCTAGTTAGACCCCATTGTCAACTACTTGGAGAATGACCTGCTCCCGGAGAACCGAGACGAAGTAAGAAAGGTCAAGATCTAAGCTGCCAAGTACACCATGATCGACGGAGTGCTCTACAAAAGAGCAATCTCGGCCCCTCTTCTTCGATGCCTTTGACCGAAGGGAGCCGAGTATGCCTTGGCCGAGGTGCATGAGGGAATATGCGGGAGTCACATGGGTGGCATAGCTCTCGCATACAAGATACTTCGATAAGGATTCTATTGGCCAAGAATGCAAGAAGAGGCCATGAGGTATGTGAAGACGTGCAAGAAGTGCTAGCTATTTGCACCAATCCCGAGCCAACCAGCAACAAAGCTGACCTCAATGCTAAGCCCAATCCCTTTCGCTATGTGGGGAATGGATATTCTCGGAGATTTCACCCCGGCATCGTGAAACAGGAAATACGTGGTAGTGGCGATCGATTACTTCACTAAATGGGTCGAGGCCGAGCCCCTTGCAATCATCACCGAGAAGAACATGGAGAAATTCTTTCGAGATAAGGTCATCTACCGGTTTGGGCTATCGAAAGTGCTCATCACAGATAATGGCATGCAATTCAATAACCCGGCCTTCCGAGAGTTCTGCGAACACTTCTACATTGACTTCCGACCTGTCTCAGTAGCTCATCCACAAGAAAATGGACAAGTAGAAGTGTCCAACCGAACATTACTCGTCGGCATTAAGAGAAGGTTAGATGAGGCCAAAGGAAGATGGGTGGAAGAGCTCCCAAGTGTCCTATGGGCATATAGGACGACAGTAAGAACACCAACCGGGGAGAGCCCTTTTCACCTCGCTTATGGGACCGAAGCCCTCGCCCCAGTCAAAATTATGGCATCGTCGTACCGAGTGCTCAACTTCGATGAGAAGACCTATGAAGATGGGCTGAGAGCCAACCTTGACTTCCTCGACAAAGTTTGAGAAAATGCCCTACTCCGAAACATGGCATACCAACAAAGGACGGCAAAGTACTATGACTCAAGAGTAAAAGAATGACACTTTCGTCAAGGGGACCTTGTCCTCAGAAAGCTCAGCGCATCCCAGCCAAGGCAGCAAGGAAAGTTAGCACCAAATTGGGAAGGCTCGTACATAGTCTCCAAGCAAATTCGCCCTGGGACGTATCGCTTGCAGACTCCGGGGGGCAAGAAGGTACCGAGACCTTGGAACTTGGAAAATTTGAAGAAATTTTTTCAGTAGCTTCCATAAGTATTCTGCTCGGCAAGGTTTTTGACGAGCATGTTTGTATTCGGCTTCAGCCCCAATGTTTGATTCAATTAAACAAAGTCTTTCTCCACCACTTAATGTATTTGCAAGCTCCTAAATCAAAGTCATAAGACCGGTCCTCATAGACCTGGCCGACCTCGAAGACTGACCCTCATAGGTCGGCAACCAAGTCGTAAGACCGGTCCTCATAGATCTGACCGACCTCAAAGATCGACCCTTAAAGGTTGGCAATCAAGTCGTAAGATCGGTCCTCATAGACCTGGTCGACCTAGAAGACCGACCCTCATAGGTCGATAACCAAGTCGTAAGACCGGTCCTCATAGATCTGGTCGGCCTCAAGGACCGACCCTCATAGGTCGGCAATCAAGTCACAAGACCAGCCCACAAAGGCTGGCCGACGTCTGAACCAACAAGAGCAAAGTCTCCCCTTGGTCGAGCTGGACAAAGTTTGAAACTAAGCTAAGGCATTACGCTCGGCCACGCAACCACTTATATGGTAGCCGGTCTGATATGACCGATGGGGACGGCGAATTAGTTAACCAAGGTGAAAATCACCCTAACCTCGGACATGGCATGGCCGAACCGACGACCCCATGAAGCATGGGTAAAAAACAGCCAAGTCCCTAAGCTCGGCTAGCGGAACGAGTCGTCAGTTTGGCCACAACATCAAATGAAACAATATACACAAGGAAAAGAAGGCTAAGAATGCCGAGCTAAAACACTTGGACAAATTATGACAAAAATAGATTCTCATTCAGTATAGGCTGACTGCTCGGTAGGGTTACAAGGTGGGCAGTTCGGCCCCCAAAAAAAAAAAATTTATTACATCTCAATCTCCTCGATAGTAGACTTGGAGGCGACCTCGGCAACATCCACGATGGCATGCTCGGCAAGGAGGTCTTGGGGCTCAACGTCAAAGACGAAGAGGTCAGCCTGCGTAGGTTCCTCAATGGGTAGAGCCTGGGTGACCTCGGCCCCCTCCTCATCTCCCAGCTCCCCGATAAAAGTAGTCGCATTGTCGTAAAAATGCGAGAGATTGAGATCGGGATAGGCCACCTTGATCTCGGCCAAGAGATCAGCCCGGCCTGCCTCAAAACCTTCGGCGTAAGGAGGCTTCCTGATCTCATGACACACATCAGTGTACTCCTTCGATTGGAGGTAGTCGCTGATCGCCTCGTCCCGAGCCAGGGCCAGGTCCTCCTTGGCCTTCTCCCTCACCTCGGTGAGCTGAGCCTGCAGAGCCCGAACCTTCTCCTTCTGCCTGATCACCTTGGCCGTAGAGCTCTCTACTTCGGCCTCGGTGGCAGTAAGCTACTCTTGAGTCTCCCGACGCCTCTGAACGGTATCCTGGGCATCCTGTTAAGCTTTTTTGTACTGGACACCCAAGGAGTGGTTCTCGGTCAAGAGTCGCTCAAAATGAAGCATGATCTCCACTGCCTTGGCGAAGCCCTGCAAGAAAGCATTAGAACAAAAGTCAGGTCAGGTTACACAGGTCGGACCTAATCACAAGAGCCGAGCAGGAAACTTACCATGTTGAAATCCTGAAACAGGGTGGAGAGGAGCTCGGGGTTAGACAGCGCCTCGAGCTTCTCCCTGTCAGCTGGGAGCCAACCTGCATCCAGCCATTCCTTGGCATGCGCAGTCGACATTAATGCCAAGTCCCCTGGGAAGAGGCGCAAGGTCGACCTCACCGGAATGTTGCTGGCCGAGGCCCTCCCCAAGACATATAGGGAGATGTTGGGGGGTGAAGCCACGGGCGGAAGGCCACCACTCGTCAGATTGGCGGGCTCCTCTCGCCTTTTCAGCCCTTCCCTTTCCTCGGAGACCTCGCTGGGCCCGTACTCTTCTCGGCCTCAAGGCCGACTATAGCGTCTGGCGGGCTTGGCAACACGGCCTTGCCCTTGGGGGCCTTGGAGGACTTACTCCAGGACTTCTTCTCAGCATTTTTCTTCCTTCGGTCCTCAATGGTCTCGGCCCTTAGCCGAGCTGTATCCATAGGGGGAATATGGCCGACCACTGCAAGAGAAACCAAACGTCAAAAACAAATTAAAAAAAGAAAAGAAGACTAAGTGAAGAGGTCAGCTTGGGTGGCAGAAACGGGCTCGGCTCGGGCTCCTACCAGGGGTCATGTGCCACCTTTGAAGAAACCCCTCGTCCTGAAGCTGAAGGACATCAAAGGGCGGACGCAGGGGGATCAAGTCAAGCGAGGTCA
Organism: Telopea speciosissima; assembly: GCF_018873765.1. NCBI lineage: Eukaryota > Viridiplantae > Streptophyta > Magnoliopsida > Proteales > Proteaceae > Telopea > Telopea speciosissima. Next base: position 27,817,863 of record NC_057923.1, read on the forward strand.
GCTCATTCTCGGTTAGGGGCAGTACCCTATTAACGTAGTTCAAGTTAATCTCCTTCCACTCGGTTCGAAGAGGGCTGTTTGGAATGGAAGCAAAGAAAAAATGAGGCTTCCAATACTTATTGAAGGTCGGCGGGCCAACCAAAAACTTGTGGCTGCCCAGGGCTGCACTCTTCCCAGATCGACGGCTGGAATAGTACCACCCCTTCTCTGGAGACTTCTTCAAGAAAAAGAGCCGAGAGAAAAGCGCCATGCTTACACCTCGGCCCATCTCGCAAAATAGGGCGTAGAAGCCGTACACGGCTAGCCAAGAGTTTGCCACCAGCTGACCGGGGGACAGGTGGAAGTGGTCCAAGATCTGGGCCACCAAGCTGAGGACAGGGAGCCTGAATGCGTACTTGAAAGGCATCTCGTACAAAGCCACCTCACCGGGCCTGATGAAGCAGGTCATCTCCCCGGGGTTGGGAGCTCGGAGCTGAATGTCCTCGGGGATAGCATAGGTCATCCTGAGATAGTCGAGGTTGGCATCGGTGATCGTGCTCGGGACGGTGCCGACACTCCCTTCCTCTGGAGCGGGGGCGTCAGTGGACGAGTTGACCGAACCAACCCCCACTTCTGAAGAATCACCCTCACTTAACTCCTCATCATCAGACGAGGACGATCCAGAGTTCTCAGCTCGGTCCCTGGCGATTGGTTGGGTGGTGAGGCCGGACTCCAGGAGCAACGGAGGCTCGGCAACCTCGGCCTGACGAGGCTCCACTACATCGGGCTCGTCCCAGGTTGAGCCCAACAAGTCTATGGTGGGAGAACGAGCTGGGGGCTCTCAGCTCGGACTCGCGCCCTCTGCCGCCCTGGCGAGCAGCTCGCCCATGTAACTACTACCAACTGACATATGGGGCAGAGAGGACTTACTGGTTGAAGAAGAGCTGAAGATGAGCTGAACACGAAGGAAGCACAGGCCGAGCTGATCACGAACCAGAAAGCACCGAGCGCTGCAGGGCTGAGAAATCCGAGCTTACCGAGAAGTCAATAACCTGGAGTAGTGAAGAATGAACAGTTAGGAGTCACCTATTTATAACTCTTGGGTTGAATTGATCCAACGGCCGAGGAGAGCTCAACATAATTCAATGGTCCAGATCAAAAGACGTTTCGAATTCCCGAGCCTACTATAATGACTCTACTGATGTGGCACTGACGCCCAACCATCGGATTGTGCAACGTCAAATCCACGGCAAAGAATAAGCTCGGCTAGGCCGCAAAAATCTTTCAAACAAGCAGACCTGAAAACTTCACTCATCAGTGCCAAGACGACCCCTGATGAGTGGGGGGGCCTGTGATGAGGCATAAAACACCCCGCCAATCAAAGGCTGCCACATGGCCGACCTGAGGTCAATCCAAGAACCGAACTGAGCTGAGCAGGAAATCGGGCCGACCCGGTCTCCGATAGGTCACTTGAAAGAGCCGAGCTCACACAAGTCAGTCGGGGCTAGGGCCGAGCTCTGAGCCGAGCCAACACAAGTCAGCCATAAACTCTTGGCCGAGACCAACCTTACAGGCCGACCTCTAAGGCCGACCTCCCAGGCCAAGGTGACTGCCAAGATCGACCTCCCAGGCCGACCTCCTAGGCCGACCTCCGAGGCCGAGCCCTCCTCCACAAAAGCTACCATAGCGCCCCACCGGGGATTGTGGGGCCACGTCAGCACATCCTGAGAATCACGGGATGAGGATCGAGCCACGATCCAAGCGCAATACAAAATCACACTCTACATGGACTCTTACCTTAATAAGAGCCCGACCCCGAAAATAGCTCTCCACTCCGCTCTACGCGAGAGAGCCCTCCGAAAGAAGGACTCCTACCATACTAGGACTCTCCCAACCGCCTCATCTCATCCTTACTCTATAAATACCCAGGTATGGAGCACCATTCCCCATCTCGCTTTTTACTAGCTGTTACGCTGTTGCACTGGTGATCTAACTTGAGCATTGGAGAGTCCTAGGCCGGAGCCACACCGGCCCTCTTGTGCTCATCACTTGGTCCTTGCAGGCTCATCCGTGGGCGAACCAAGCGGCGGAGATTTCCACACGCAACAATTCCAATGGGGGACAGTGATACTTGGCCGGGTGGCCTTATTTTGAGACTTATACTATTCTTTTGATTTCCTATCATGAATGATGTATTATTGGAACTATATGTAATATATAAAACCTGATAGGAAATGATTGTGATAACTTTTGGATAAACTGCAACAATTATTGTACTTATGATACAACTTAGCTTCTGCTACTTTGATAAGGATATTATACTATGTTGACTTTCCTTCTTGATTTATCATGTGTGGTGTGGATGAGTTAGCTTAAATTCGCATTAATGATCCTGGTGGGAGTGTGGAGTATAAGTGTACGCTTCAATCACATATTCCCGTGGTACATGGATCGGGGTGTGACATGAAGAATGGTGGTAGCTTCCCTTTGATAGATTGCCCTAGCATTTTTTATCCCAAATGATATCACTGTATATTAGTACATTTCCCATTGAGTGATAAAGGATATATTTTGCATGCATTGGGGAACAAACTTGAAACCCATTAGAGAAAATTACAATTGTCAAGCCCATTGGACCAATATGTGCAGCCTAAGGGACATTCTCTCACAAGAAATTTCAGTAACAACCGAATGCCCACCATCCTCTGCAATTTGTTCACTCATGCATGAGAAGACGTGTGTACGGGGAGTGTACGAAAATTGAATCATCCTTGGCATATAAAAGCCGGGATGCAGTATCAGTCCCTATGCGCCTGGCCCTTTTTAGTTCTTGGGATTTTTTTTTCCCCTGCTTCAATTCGTAATAATATATACATTTTTTGATCTTAGAAGAGTGGTTTTTTTTTTCTTTCTTGGATTTGTGTGTTCTCCAGACGGAGGGTTGGGGGGTGTGGAATTTGCAAAGGTGAAATCGATCAACATTCATTTCGATAAGCGTTTCTCACCTGTTAAATGCCGCCATTTCTCTGTATAAAATCATCTTTCTGTGCGAGACTTTGATCCGGATCACCAAGATTTAGGTTTTCTTCTTCATAATCTTTGCCCCTTTCTTCTGTTCTTCATCCAATAACTTGAGCAGATCGTTTATGGTTACATTCGATTTTTTGAGTGGATTGTAGAAGGTATCTTAGGGTTAAGACACTGAGGTGTTGAATTCTAGCAGTTCCGATAGGAATCAGGGTTTCTTACCGTTTCTTGATTTTGCATCAGAGCTAGTTAGTTTGGTTGGGTTTGAGTTATTTGGCTAGCGAAGGATGGATAAGAAAAAGGTGGCGGTGCCTCTTGTCTGCCATGGCCACTCGCGTCCGGTCGTCGATTTATTCTACAGTCCGATAACTCCTGACGGCTTTTTTCTCATCAGTGCGAGCAAGGGTAAGGCGGTTGTTTTTCGTGGTTTTTTTTTGGTGGGAGTGGTGCGTGGTTAATGTTTACCCTGACTTTAGTTGTCATTGTTTGTTGGATACGGTAGCTCTGTTTGTTTATATCCGTTATGCCATCATCCCTTTATTTCTCTGAGCTATGTGAATGAAAATTTAAGTAACAATTTTCCTCCACAAGCTATACTGACGCATGCCCATATGGCGATACCAGCTATGAGCTATAAACTAAGCTAAAGTTTATTCAGACCTAGTGTAGTTTTTTTTTTGGCAAATAATATTCAGACATAATATATGGAATCACCTTATTTTGAAGCTGATATGGATGTGCATTACACCTCTATACCAAAATGTTCTTTGTTGAGGTAGTAATATTGTCTTCTAATGGCTCAGATTCCAGTCCCATGCTGAGAAATGGAGAGACTGGAGATTGGATTGGTACCTTTGAAGGACATAAGGGTGCAGTGTGGAGTTGCTGCTTGGATACTAATGCTTTATGTGCAGCTTCGGGCTCTGCGGATTTTACTGCGTAACTTCTTTATTTTATGTTATCCTCATCTCAGAAGTTGCTAATGTTATTGCTCTGGGAAATGACATATACTTATGGATTTAACCTACCTCATATATTGGAGTATTGTTTGTGGATTCTAACACCTTTATACAGTGACGTAGCAGTTTGACCTTGCTTCTATGATTGTTCTGCTTCAACACATCAAAACTTAATGTGTTTAGAGATCCCTGTGCAATTGTTATTACCGTGATTTCTTTTCACATAGGGATAACAAATTTATAATTGAATTTCTTAAATTATTCGTCCATTTGCAAATCACCAAGGTGACCCATGGCCCCAGTAGATGAAAAATTGAAGGAGCATTGTTTATATGGTATAGATATTTGCAGGGGAGTCCTTTCAGTGCAGTGGTAAGGAGTGATATGATACCAATTAGAGGGATAGAAAGACCAAGAGGTAGACCAAAACTGACTTGGGAAGAACTGAAGAATTAGTGGGCAAAGATATCAATATCCTAGGTTTGGCAACTAGGATGCCTTAAATAGAGTTGAATGGCAGAAGAAAATTGATGTAGCCGACCCCATTTAGTTGGGAAAAGGCTTAATTGAGTTGAGTTGGGTAATAATAATTGTATGACAATAAATGGTTAAATTTTCTCTTCTATGTGTACGCCATATTAAGAAGATATTTGATAAGTATATCGTTGGTTTTTCATTCCACTGCCAAATGAGGTAGTATCTTTTGTGCCTATATTTTCAATAATATGCTAGAGAAGGGACATTGTTTAGCCGTTTCTTGCAAGATAGATCCTTCCATGCAACATTCATAGGTGGTTGAAAAGTTTAGAGTCCATTTAGGTGTAAAGCCTTTTTGTTGTACTGTATATACTGCTTCTCTGTTGTCGACAATTGCTTGCAGAGGATAAACATTATGCAAATTTCTTAACTAACGTATTGTTATTTGGCACTGGAGATAGTCCAGTGGTCAGATGGTGTTTTTTTTTTTTGTTTTTAAAAATGTTGACATTTTACTTGTTATTAGTTTTGAATATGCTTGGACTATTTATTATTGCTGCTATGTGTTTTGTTTAGGCTCCTCTTAGCCTATCTGCTGTAACCTTTTGAGGTTTTGGGATTTTTTCTCCTTTTTTTTCTTTCCCTCTGAATGACATTTACCTTCTAAAAAAATATTTGTGTTTGATATAGCTAGTGAATTCTAAAAGACTGTGTGTCCTTTTATTTATTGTTACAATACTCAATTTTAAATTGATGATTAATTGTGCATGAGTGCCATTCTGTATACAGTTATAGAATAATTAATTGCACCTTTTTAATCTACAGAAAAATATGGGATGCACTAACAGGTGACGAGTTGCACTCATTTGAACACAAGCACATTGTTCGTGCATGTTCATTCTCAGAAGTAAGTTGGGAATTTTTTTCCTTTTACTGTATTAACTTTATACTTCTTGTCTATGTTCTCATTGGGCTTGTTCAATCAATAATATACATTTCAAGTTTGCTCAATGGCATTATTAACTTGCATTTTGCATTTAGATTATACATTGAATAATTTTTGTTGTAAGGCGTTTCATTTGACGTCCAATGTGTGAAGCTTTTAGCTTTTTTATATGTGCAATTAATGTTTTAAGTTTACACCTATAGTTACTAATGTTTCTGAAGTGGCATACTATTTCATATAATATGGGATATATAATGTTTCATTCTCTACAATGATGGTGATCTCTTGTCTTTTCCAATTGATTTTATTTTTCTGGATAGTAAACCACACACATGTATTCTCTGACACTCCCAGCTCTGCGGGATTTGTAGAAATTATGTTCGGTAGTCCTTTGGAAGTTGTTAGTGGGGAGTTAGATGGATCGTTGCATGTCATTTCTCTCTGTTTCCACACCCACCCCATTTTATGCCATATGTCCTGTTCTTCTCATGTTGTCGTATTTACTCTTTATTGTAGGATACCCACCTGCTGCTTACTGGTGGGATTGAAAAAATCCTACGTATCTTTGATTTGAATCGTCCAGATGCACCTCCAAGAGAAGTTGACAATTCTCCTGGTTCAATCAGAACTGTAGCAATGCTTCATAGTGACCAGACAATATTAAGTTCATGTACAGACATGGGGGGCGTGAGGTATGCATTTGTCACTACTTGCAATTAAGTATTGTGGAGCTTATAGCTTATTGTGGTATTGATATTGCTTGAACCTTGACTTGGGCCATTCTCTGTGCTTTCTGTTCTTGTTGGCCAGAAGTGAGGTATAATCTCTGTACACAAAAATTTGCTTATTATATATCACCCTTTTTTTTATTTTTTATTTTTTTTATCTTTTTCATTTTGATGTGGCTTTGCTGAAAGCCTGACTTGCTCACAATCTGACACAAGTGCAGAGCCAAGATTTTCCTTTTTTTGTTTTTGTTTTAGGGGGGGGGGTTGGGAGGGAATCAATCAAAAGCATAGTTCCCCTCAGCTACTTTGTTGCCACTTTATGTTGGTCCAGTTTTTGGGTGACCGAGCCAAGTGAAACCTTCTTGTGACCCTTTTCCCATGTGATTGCTTGGTGCTTAAATTTATGGACCATACATGGCAGCCTAGTCATGTTGTGTAATCACTAAATGATTTTCATGATGTGGCAGAATAGAGCTCTGAAAATGGGTGTGACGTCAACATTTTGAAAATTGTTTGATAATGGTTTACAAATGTTATAACAATGTAACATTATATGGGGACATGTGTTTCATTTAGCCAGGCAAGGAAGCCTTGTTGAGTAACCTATTTTTAGCCACATGGAAGGATGATGGAGCTAATCCATCTAAGGTAGATGGGTCATTCTATGGATTGGCCATGTGTCAAATTCCTAAATCCATCTCAACCATCTAAGGATGATGTAGCTAATTCATTGAAGCTCCTGAGGAAAGTTGAGAGTTGGGAGAAAGCAATTTCTCTAAAAGCTTTATATAGCCTCATGCATGAAATGCTTTGAACCGAAGCTGATCAGATGAATAGAATGGTGACATGGATAATCCGTCTACTAATTGGAGTGCTAATAATGAAGACTAATCCCCAACCAGGGAAATTCCAGTGGCAGAGTAACTCAATATAATCATAGGAAATAGGGAAAGAACCAGAAACAGAAAATATCGGCAATTAGGGTTGAATAGTTCTGATTTGTCTCCAATTTCAGTCAAAGGTTCTGTCCTGTTTACAGATTCGACCTGCATAGTTCAATCAAGATCTGACGGCGGGGTTGGGAGATATGGAACAAGCCTACTGCAAATAAGTAAATTTGAAAGCAGCAGAACTGAAGCAATCGAGTGGTATTCTTATTTCTTAGGGATACAAACAGATAATCAATTGGCAGCAAAACAGGGATTATTAAAAGCTAGTTGAAAGGCCAGTAAACAGATTTAACAGAAATAAAAAAAACAGCAGCAGAAAATTGTACCAAAACCGATATGAAAAGAGTAGAATCTGTATACCTGCAGGCTGTGGCTTTGCTCAGACCTGAGTTCAGAAATTTAGTTGTCAATAACAGAGACTCAAGTGTTAATTTTGGAAGCTAACAGGTCAGCAGATATTGTGATATCCGTAACAAATCAGAGTAGCATGCGTAGACATTGCACCTAACAGAATAGGGGACAGATCCACCAAAGCATATGAAGAGAATTGATGCAATCCCGGGTCATACAACCCTGTTTTGGATCGCTATGGGCCCACTAGACTATTAGAAACCTCAAATTAAGAGTATAGGGCAATTCTGTATTTTACTTGAAATTCCGATCCAGCAAGTGGAGATAATGTAAGACTAAATTAGGTTAATTTAGTCCCAAGTAAACCCACAATACCAAAATAGAAACAAGGGCAGAATTAGAAGGTTTAGTAAATCAAACCAAATTAGCCACTGGAACTCAACCAAGCTTGGATCGAGTGATGTTTGTATGGAGTAGAAGCTCTGCTGAAAGTCTCACTGGAAACTGATGGTTGAATTGGAAGATATGGCAGCATCACAAAAGTAGAAACTATAGTTCTGCAGGCCAAACCATACACCAGTTGGGGCTCAAGTTTGGATCGAGTGTAGGGCCTATTGAGGAAAGGCTTTGCTGCAATTTTGGTGAAGTTCTGATGGATGGAAGTGAAGTTATGAAGGTGGAATAAAAATAGAAGGTTTGTGAATATGGAGGATTCTAACCAATGGAATGGGGTAGCAGTGGGGATCGAATGGAGAGGGTGGAGGTGTGGTGTTGTGCTTCAGAACCCAGCAGGGTTTGATGGAGGAATACGGAGATATCAAACTCAGATGTTGCAGCAGGAAATCCAAGTCTAAGAACAACAGCACCTGCACTCGAATGAGGAATCAGTAGAAGCAACAATCTTGGTTCTTGGTGTGGATGCAGCCTTCAAAAGGGAACTCCAGTACTTGAAGTAATCCAGCAGCAGGAAATCCAAGTCTAAGAACAACAGCACCTGCGTTCGAATGAGGAATCAGTAGCAGCAACAGTCTTGGTTGTTGGTGTGGATGCAGCCTTCAAAAGGGAACTCCAGTGCTTGAAGTAATCCAGCAGCAGGAAATCCAAGTCTAAGAACAACAGCACCTGCGTTCGAATGAGGAATCAGTAGCAGCAACAGTCTTGGTTGTTGGTGTGGATGCAGCCTTCAAAAGGGAACTCCAGTGCTTGAAGTAATCCAGCAGCAGGAAATCCAAGTCTAAGAACAACAGCACCTGCGTTCGAATGAGGAATCAGTAGCAGCAACAGTCTTGGTTGTTGCTGTGGATGCAGCCTTCAAAAGGGAACTCCAGTGCTTGAAGTAATCCAGCAGCAGGAAATCCAAGTCTAAGAACAACAGCACCTGCGTTCGAATGAGGAATCAGTAGCAGCAACAGTCTTGGTTGTTGGAGTGGATGCAGCCTTCAAAAGGGAACTCCAGTACTTGAAGTAATCCAGCAGCAGTAGCTGCACCAGGGAATCTCGAATGGTGATGGAGAGAATGGAGAACAAGAGAATTAGAAGCTAGGAGGGATAGGTGGATTAGGCTCTCTCAGGCAGGCTCCTTCAGCCCTTCAAGTCACAACCAATTGGACATGAGAATATTCGTTGCATTCAGGCAAAAATTCATTCATCAGTTAAATCGTGGGGAGGCTTCGACAGCCTTTACATGACGCAGACGTGAGGGTGTCAATTGGGACGGTTCCTGGTACTTGGGACGAGACGGTACCGGTACCGGTACCGGTACCAAAAGTGTCAATCCTAGTACCGTCCCATTTACTTAACGGGACCAAACCTAGATCCTAGTCCTGATTACTAGCGGGACGGGACGGTACCGGTTCCTAAACGGTTCTAGGCACTGTAGAAAAAGGAAGAAGTTTAATTGTTCCTAATGGAAAAATCCGATTGTGTTTTCCTCTTTGATTTTCCAAACAAAACCTTATTATCACACATGTTACTGTCACATGGTACTACTGAGTGGAAAAAAGAAAAACCTGGTACATGAAGTTGCTTGCAGGAAGAGAGAGTAGCACTGAACCAGGATTTTAAGAGGCGAGACTTCAAGAGCTGCGGCTGTCCTGTCCCTAATGCATCATAAATATAATTCTTATATCCTATTTTTTCTCCCAAAAAAAAAAAGATCTTATATATTTTTTCTTTTTTAAACGGTACTAGTATGTCCGGTACCATTCCGGTACCTTATTGGTATTTCGGTACTGGTACCGTTGGGAATCCCGTCCCAGAACCGTCCCGTCCCATTTATCATTCGGTACCAAAATCAGATACCAGTACCGTCCCATTTACTAATGGGACGGTCCGTTACCGGGTTTTAGCGGGACGGTATTGGGACGGTTCCCGGTTCCCGGTTCTGGTCCCAAATTGACACCCTTACATAGACATAATATTAGATCTGAAAAATAATGGATTAGATATGCAAAATAATAGATCAGATCTGAAATTAGAGGGTTAAAAAAAAAAGAATTAAAGAGGGGGAAAAGGTAACTGCAGGTGATGGAGAAGATGAAAGGTCAGATGAAGTGTAGGTTCAGTGGATTATGGTGTAGGTTCAAGAGAAAGAAGAAGAAGAAGATAGGTTGAAGTTAAAGGAGATAAGGGGAAGAAAATATGGGGGAGAGAAAAATGAGATTAGGGAGAGGGAAGGGATAGAAGGTGATCAAACACATCTACTGCTGACTTCCAATGAAATCCAATGTTCAATTCATTCTTCATACTAGACCAACCCGTAGGGCCAAGAACCAGCCTCAATTAAGCCCAGCCCTAGGTTAAGCTGGCCAGGGTTAGTTCCTGGGATATTATTGCTGGTGGGGAACATGAAGTTGACTCCAAAGAACCATCGGACCTGAGTTTAATTCTCTTGAAGTGTCTTTTAACATTCCAGCGTGTCTTTTCATTTTCCTAGGCTTAGTTAATGAGTTTTCTTTTTCTAGGTGCTTTAATTAGACTTTTCAGTTTTCAAGTTGGGTTTTTTAAGTTTTTATGTGGAGTCCAAAAGTTTGTGTTAAGTAATTAATTTCACCTGGTATTGGTTTCTAGGTAATTTAATGCTTTATTGAAGTTAGCTTCTAGGTGATTAATGTTGGAGTCCAAGAGTCATTTTTATTTTCTTTATATACTCATGTAATCCAACAACGAAAGGAAGATTTGAAGAATGGATTGGATATTGGATTTCATTGGAAATCAGCAAGTGTGTTTGATCACCTTCTATCCCTCTCCTCTCCTCAACGTCTTCTCTTCATTCTCTCCCCCTCTCAATCTCATTTTTTCTCCTCTCTCATGATACTCCCTGATGCAGATTTATCACCAAGAATAAGTCTAGGGTTGGGATATATATATGTTGGGCCTTTGATCCCAAGGGTTTTCTATGTAATAGGCCACGCCACTTTAAGGAGTCTAAACTAGGGGTATATAGGTTGCATACGGGATTAACCCAATATTTAATTTATTTTTATGTTTTTTAATTGAATCGGTTCAAATTGGTTGCATCCAATTGGGTCAATTTAAGTGATCATGTGACTTGGTTAAGTGGTCATGTGACAACTTAAGTGATCATGTGATGTAAGTTGGGCTGGATTAGGACTCTATAAGTCCAACCATGTTTTGAGTCTATTTCCTTTAGTATTCTAGTTTCCTAGTCAGTTTAAGTTATCTAATAAGTTAGGGATAGGGTTAGACCTTTCCATTTTAGTGTCTAAGTCTATTTCTGAGTCTTCTATATAAGTTTGTAAGGGAGGTCAGCATTGAATACGAATTTGATTAATAAAAATTAGCTTTATGCTTGCTGCCATTGCTGTTGCTCTTTGTGAGTGTATGTCCTTGTGGATCTCAAGGTGGATAGGGTGGGTGGACTCCTGCGACTCCTTGCATCGTGAAGATCGGGAGGTTTCTTCAAGTTATCAAGGTGCTGCCATTGTCTCTGCAATCTAGTAAGTTTGAATTTGCAATTTGATTTCAAACCTTTTTCTTCTAATATATCCAGCCATTCCCCTTCATTAGACCTAATCTACACCCCCCTCTATCCATCAAACCCTAACCTCCATTAAACCTGGAACTCCTACCTTAACTAGGACTCCTTCATAACTTCAGATTTGTTCATCAGTTTCAAACCAAACTTCCAGCATACATCCCCCACACTTCTCCCTACACTTGATCCTAAACCCAGCTCATAACTCCCATTCTATCCCCTCCATTCCTCCACTCCATTAAAACCCAAAACCTGCAACTCAGTTCTATCCAAAATTGCAGAATTTTAAAACTTTCCCAAATCTTATTATTTATATGCCATAAAAGCACCCTAGACCTGCACATTAAAACCCCATAAACTCCATTGCCATTGTCCAACCTTAACCTTAGTTTTGACCTAGATTTCTGAACCCTAACCTAATCGGCCAGCCCTTGTGTGTGACCCCATTACCCTGGCTCCTAGTGGGATTACCCCTACCTAGGACTACATTACTCCCTCTCATCCTCCCCCCTCGTCTCTTCTTCTCTCGTCATCCAAGATTAGAATCTGATCTTGAAACCTCGTCTTCTCCCTTTATTTTTAAATCTGATCTCTCTATTACAGATCTGAACCTTCCAACCTGCGCCAAAATAATGGATCAGATTTGAAATAAAAGGGTTAGAAAATAGAATTAAAGAGGGGGAAAAGGTAACCGCAGGTGATGGAGAAGATGAAAGATCAGATGAAGTGCAGGTTCAATGGATGATGGTGTAGGTTCAAGAGAAAGAAGAAGAAGAAGAAGAAGAAGATAAATTGAAGTTAAAGGAGACAAGGGGAAGAAAAGATGGAAGAGAAAGAAAAACGAGATTAGGGTGAGGGAAGGGATAGAAGGTGATCAAACACACCTGCTGATTTCCATTGAAATCCAATAAATCCAATATTCAATTCATTCTTCAAATCTTTCTTTCATTGTTGGATTATATGAGTATATAAAGAAAATAAAAATGACTCTTAAACTCAAGCATTAATCACTTAGAAGCTAACTCCAATACAGCTTACTAGATTAGAAAAAGAAAATGCTTGAGTTATCAAGGTGCTGCCATTGTCTTTTTCTAGATGTTTTAAAGTATCAAGGTGCTGCCATTACCTGGAAACTAATACCAAGTAAAATTAATTACTTGAAACAAACTTTTGGACTCCTACATAGAAACTTAAAAGCTCCAACTTGAAAACTGAAAAGTCTAATTAAAACATCTAGAAAAAGAAATCAACTCATTAACTAAGTCTAGGAAAATGAAAAGACACATTGGAATATTAAAAGATACTTTAAAAAAATTAAACTCAGGTTTTGTGGCTCTTTGGAGTCGACTTCATGGGCCCCACGAGCAATAATATCACAGGGACAAACCTTGGTCAGCTTAACCCATGGCTGGGATTAATTGAGGCTGGTTCTTGGCCCTATGGTTTGGGTCTAGTTCTGATGTGGACCAAAACAGCATGAGGGATCTTCTTCAGGCTTGATATTGCATCATCATAATATATAGAGCGCTATGCTTGCACCTCAAGTTACATGAAAATCGAAACTAATATTTTAGTAACTAGGATTCACTAGAATAGAAACTAATTTGCAGCAGCTGGATTCTTCTTCATGTGGACCCCACTTTATGTCCTTCACTGAAGTGGCTAAGTCATGGGCCCCACTGAGATTCGGCTAGCACTTGAAGTCAAATTTTTGTCAATAAAAATTGACTCTTATGCCCCCACGATCTGGGTTTGGGAGACTCAGCAACTCCCAGCTTTAATAGGCTAGTCCATCGATTGGTGAAGTTAACCAGCCCTTCTCCGATGAGTGCCCTTGACATATTTCTTGCCAAATAGCTTGGCATCTGCATCTGAAAAGAAATAGAGTTGAGGAAGTAACTGGAAGCAATTACTTAAGTGGTGGTATTTATGGAAAATACTAATAAGTATGGGAAGGAATAAAATAACTATGGACTGGATGAGTAATTATGTGAATTGGGATGATGGGGTTTCAGTTTATATCGCAAGGAGGTTGTCTCCAACCTCTCGATTGTGAACAGGGAATTGTCAAAAGCAAGAACTGTTAATTGGCCACAGATTAATTCAGGGATTCAAAACAGTATTCAAAGAGGAAATCTAAAGTAATTGAAGTAAACGAGGAAATCTGAAGTAATTGAAGTAAAATTAGTCAGAATCAACAGCATAAATCAGAAACTGATAGTAGAAATAGTATAACCGCAAGTTTTTAAATTGAATAGGTCTGATCTAAAACTTCTCAATGGAGAGATAGATAGGAAAAAGATATCGGGCTAGGAATCCCACCTAAGCCTCACCCAGAATCCACAGAAAAAAATACCAGCAAATCAACAGAACCCAATTTGAGAAACTGAATATGCTTATTCTCAAAATCTTGGGGAGTCCTGTAGGCCAGTACACTTATTTATAATATTCCAGAAATCAGGATTAACTTGTGAAAGGATAAGTCTATCCTAATCTGAAAAGAAAAAATCTAAATAGACCCGATAAGAACTCATCCAATCTAACAGCCAATGGGAAGCTCTAATCTGACCCCATCATAATAACAACATATGAAGAAAACACAACCAACCCAGAGCTAGAATAGAACATTCCTAATCCAGCCTAACTAAATATAGGCTTTACATGAAAAAAAATAAAAGCAAAGAAGTTGCTAGAAGACCCCACGATTTGGATTACTGATAGAATAAGGTTCATGATGTGATCAAGAATCTAGACAAAATCTGGAAACCTTCAGAAAACACTGGCTGTCATGTTAGTCACATATGATTTCTTCTTCCTCTGGTATTGCTTCTGGAACTTTGATTCTTCATCAAAGTGGGATCACGTGCTATGCATGCGCATGCCATTTTTTTTTGGGGGGGGGGTGTTGGGGAGGTTCATGAGGTCCAAGGGGAAAAAAAGACTTGAAGAGATCTTGATGAAGGGAGGAGGAGGAAGAGAAACGTGAGAGGGAAAGGGGGTCATGAAAGAGATGTGAGATGCTTTTGTTTGAGGTGTGCAAAATAAACAAGGGGCTTTTCTTTGATCATGGGTCCAACACCTCTTCTCTGATGTACCCCCTATTCGAGACTAGTGCATTGGTTTCATATGCTTATTTATTAATCTTTTTTTTTTTTTTTTTTTTTTATGTTTTTACTTTTAAGGATCTCTCGTCATGGGGGTTCACATCGCCCTTGCTCTTGTTTACGACTATGTATCTTTATTGTATTGCTTTTGCTTTTAAGAATGTCATATTGCATGTTCTTGTGTAAGTGTGAATGTATACTCTTTTCTGATTTTACCCCCAATAGTAAGCCTTTTGTACAGAGTCCTATTAGTGTTTACTGAGATCATTTAATGGGAAAAGTTTTTTGTATTTGTCCTGTTTACTTTACAGATTATGGGATGTAAGGAGTGGCAAAATTGTCCAGACACTTGAGACCAAATCCCCAGTCACCAGTGCAGAAGTCAGTCAGGATGGCCGTTATATCACTACTGCTGATGGCTCAACTGTTAAGTTTTGGGATGCAAACCAGTAAGTCAGGCTTATTAGTCTGCTATTCATTCCCTAGGTAGACTGTCTGCTTGAATAGTTTATGATATTTTTGCTGCTGAATGACAGTTTTGGACTGGTGAAGAGCTACAATATGCCATGTACGGTCGAATCTGCTTCACTTGAGCCGAAGCTTGGCAATAAATTCATTGCTGGGGGAGAAGACATGTGGATTCGTCTATTTGATTTCCATACCGGTGAAGAGATTGGTAGGTGTCCATTTTTGGCTGAAGAAACTAAAGCTACTGAACATAGTTGTTTAATTGGTTGGATTCATGACTGTTCATGTAGATTACCAGAACCTAGTTGTGCTTGCATTATTACTTGAATGGGTTACCCAAGTATTTCAGAAATAGCCCTGAAAAAATATTGCACAAAGTCATGTCACAGAGCAGTTCTTTTTTTTTTTTATGGTTTTCACTGCCAAGTGCCCTCTGTGCACATCCTAAATTGTGATCCTTCCATGGATACATCTTCTAGTTTCTTGTTGGCTCAAATCTTTACGTTGTCTATGCAGGGTGCAACAAGGGACACCATGGTCCTGTTCACTGTGTTCGTTTTGCTCCTGGAGGAGAATCCTATGCCTCAGGATCTGAAGATGGAACAATTAGAATATGGCAAACGGGGCCTGCAGCCCATGATGAGAGTGATGCCTTCTTGGCAAATGGGTCAACTGGTAAGGTGAAAGTGTCGGCTGATGAGGTTGCCCGCAAGATTGAGGGCTTTCACATTGTAAAAGAAGAGAAAGCTGAAGAAAAGGAAGAAGCAACGGATGCCTAACAAAACTGGGTATTTTGCTTTGTTTTGTTTGATTGATCGGTTGGTTGCATGCATATGGAATGTGTTTTGTTTCTCTCCGATAATTATCCTATCTTGAGAAAATAAACCAGCCCATTTTTTGTACAATTTCTCTTCGCTTGTTCTAGTGAATTTTTTTCATCCATTATAAGCTTCCGTTTCCTTCTAGCATTCTTGTCTTTTTTATCTTATACTGTAGAACTTGAGGCTGTGTTTGATATGCATTCTAGATCAATGTTGCATTCTCGGACGATATAAACAATTATTTTTATCATCTGAGAATACGAAATTGACCCAGAATGCATACCAAATTAAGTCCAACTGAAATGATATTAACAATTTCAAAAGTGATGCGAAGAATTTAGGGACTCATTCCCCGTTTTGTGGTAACCATGTAGGACCAATGGTTTTCATTGGCCTTACCCAGATTAGCACTTTGGACTTGGTTAAGCATAATCCTTCTCCAGTCCTAAACTCCTCACTAACTAAACGCAACCCTGTAACCTATGGGCTATCTCCACTCCGTGGCTCAGGGAAGAAAATTCCCCTGATGCTTACTTGTTTTGCTGCTCATCAATAAACTCTTTTCTTACCCAAAAAAAAAAAAAAAAAACACCCCTGCCACCTATGGAGGTTGAATGCAAAACTCATAACAGAGGAACCTGCTTTCTGGACCAAAAACATACTTTCCATTTTAATTCCTTGCAATCTGCTGTTTACAACAACCACCATTACCCAGCTTTATCTCAACCAAATGGAATTGGCTGCATGGATCCCTTCCCTCCAATCAGCTCTATTCGAGGTCATACTTGATACAAGGTTAAAGCTATGTATGTCTTTCTTCACTTCTCATAGGATTATTTTAGGCCTGTCTTGGCTCTTTTAGTTCTTTCAATCTGAATCAAATCACTCTTCAATATTAGAGAATCCAAAGGCCTTCGTTGATCATGGTCGTATCACCTCAGATGACTTTCTTGTAGTTTATCATGCATCGGAGTTACTCCCAAATCAGCTCTAATATGATCATTCTTTAGTTTATCTTTTTTAGTTGTGTAACTCATCCATCTCAACGTCCTCATATCCGCTACATTGAGTTTATCTATACAACAATTGAGCTTTATCCAAACTAAACGGGGTCGACTACATGGATCCTTGCAAAGACAAGATAATAACAAAATATTAGAAAAAGAAACTCATCAAACCTACCTAAATGGGGTCAGCTGCATGGACCTTAGCCCTCCAAACAGCTCTATTCGAAGTTCTACAAGGGACAAGGCCTAAACTATATATATCTTTCTTTACTACTTCTCCTAGGGTCATTTTAGGCATGCCCCTAGCTCTTTTAGCTTCTTCAATCAGAACCAAATCACTCTTCCAAACTGGTGCATCTCAAGGCTTCCGTTGAATATGGTCATGCTACCTCAAACGACTTTCGCAGAACTTATCTTGAATCGGGGCAACTCCCAAGTCCGTTCTAATCTAGTCATTCCTTACTTTATTCTTCCTAGTTTTGCTACACATCCATTTCAACATCCTCATCTCTTCCACATTGAGTTTATTCATATGATGCTTTTTAAGTGCCAAACATTTCGCACCATACATCAGTTGGTCGTATGACTATCTTATAAAATTTCCTTCAAGTTTTAAAGGAATATGTCGATCACACAACACTCCACATGCACTTCTCCATCCCATCATTCTATTTTAATTCTCTGTGAAACATCATTATCTATATCACATTCTTTATTTATGATTGAGCTCATATATCTGAAATAATCACTTTGTGGAATATCCCTGTCATCAAATTTGACCACCACATTATTCGTCATAGTGTGACTAAAGTTACACACTAGATATTTAGTCTTCGTTTTGCTTATTTTAAAATATTTTGATTCCAAGGTTGATCTCCAATACTCCAACTTGATGTTAATCCTTGCTTTTGTTTCATCCATCAAAACAATATCATCAGCAAAAAACATACATCAAGGAACCTCCCTCATCTTGGATCATTCACTATTGGGTAGATAAAATCTTTGGTTGGAGATACCTTGAAGCTTTAGATCAAATTCATTTTTAAATCATCCATGATAAGTGCAAACAAATAAAAGTTTAAAGCTAATCCTTGATGTAATTCAATTGTAATTAGGAATTCACTATCTTGACCCCAACAATTCTTACACTAGTCACCTCACCATCATACGTATCTTTCCTTATGTTCACATATTTACTTGAAACACTCGTAGGATCGAATGCAACACCTAAGACGGGAGGGGGGTTGAACTGAGTGACAACGCTTTCTTGCAAAATGTAACAAACAATTATAAGAAGAAGAGATAGAGTAAGAGATGCAGACAATAAGAGATAAGCAATTTAGAGTGGTTTGGATTCACTAATCCTATGTCCACTACCCTGGCCATATAGGCCAAAAATTTCACTATCAAGGATCCCTTTCCAAAGTGACAAGAATCAAGCCTGACACACAACTCAATCACAGTCCCTCAGATTGAGCACTCGGAACACTCTCTTGTTCAAGGATTTCTTTACCGAGGTCGTACAGACCAAGGATTTCCACCTGGATCACACAGAACACGAATTTCCTTCTCCAGCTGTAGAAGACATCTACAAGCACATACACAAAGCATAATAATAAGACTTTTTACAAGCCTGAAACTATACCAATTAAGATTAAAATGATTCTCACAAGATTGCCTTAGCCCTTTCTCAAGATGATATTTTGCACAAGTTCAGTAGTTGTGTTTTCTAATGATTCAAGCCTTTATATAGGCAACAAATTAATTGTTAAAGTCAAGCATGGTTTTTTCTCAAAGATATGAAGTGTTCAATCCATTTTGGTCTTCTGATGAAATGATTAGTCGAAAAAGGATTCCGAATCCTTCTAGATGTGATCTTTACCATGAGGTTGTTGAGTCGTTAAAACATCTTTCTAAAATTGCAAATTTTCTTTGGTGGTGTGGGAAGCCTACATAAACCAGTTTGGAACTTCATGGCAGAATCATTCATCGATTCAAAAGATGGCAATATGGTGGAGGAGAAAAGCTCGCAGTTTATCTCTCAAAGGTGCATGGTGTGCAAGTTTCATTGTTATCCCCTATTTCCTTTGGTTGGAAAGAAACTATAGAAGCTTTGAATGGCGGGGTAGGTGCAACAAGTTTTCAAGATGATTTTGAATGAGATCAGAACAAGACCCTCCCATTCCCATGGTTCGGTTTCATCAGTTACAGATTTGGTTTGTGATAGAAGCTTAGGCATTCCAACAACTCCTCGGAAGCCTTCTATGCAGTTGGAGATCTTTTGGTGCCACCCTCATAGAAATTGGGTAAAATTGAATGTGGATGGTTCTCTTGATAACCTAGGGAGGTCAGGAGATGAGGGAATTTTTCGTGATGAAATACTAAATAATCCACTCATTTGGTTCGTTTGTTGGCCATTGTACAAATTTTGAAACAAAATTCTTAGCCCTAATGGTCTGATTTTTTCCAACAATTTGGGAGTTCATAAATTGTGGGTGGAATGCGACGCGGTGGCAGTGGTGACCTCAGTTTATTTCAAATATATTCCTTAGTGTGTGCGACAAGTGAGATTAGTCATATTCAGATTAGTGGTGATGTTTAACCATGACTTTATTTGCATTTTATGCCTTTATGCCCTCCAAGGTTTGCATATTTAAATGCCTTCGTCTATCACCCGAATTTCTTGATTCATGGTATTGAGTACTTGCACTTTAGATCTCGTGACTCGACCTGTAGACGGTGATACCGCCACCTTCGGAGACGTGATCTTCTCTTATTCACTTGTGCTGGTGGCTGAGAGGTTCTAAAGATGCATGGTCATGATGTTTTTGACCTTAGATTAACTTTGTATATTGTTTTACAAGACCTTATTTAGAGAGAATTTGTGAACCTTAGCATCTAATACAAAGGACCGGCTCCTCAGGGTAGAGTGGGGTACGTAAAACCTTCCCATCTCCATAACCTGACTGCTTACCCATTCTTTGGCTAGATCATATGGAATCAATTGTAGTCCTATCCTCTAACCAGGGTTTGGGCTACCTATTCAGGGTTCTAGGCCCTTCACAACCTAGGTGGCGACTCCCTTCTGTTATTGTGTTTTCCCCGCACACCCATCACCGGTTTATAAGAGTGAACCATAACACACCCATTGGCCAATTCAAGTCGTTAAGGAAAAAAGGGAATCCCAATGCCATGGGGCATTGCCCCAGGTTGCTAAACCCCTACGAAGGTTGGTTGTCGGCGTGATCACGATGTTTTCTACCTAACGAAACCTCCGAGGGGAAAGACAAAATGAGGTGTCCACAGTTGTGGACCAAGAAAAGTAGGCGGCATAGTAGGATGAATAGTAGATGTATAGGGGATAGCTGGATGTGATGGATCTTTCGCTGCTTCACTTGGAGGAAGTGGGTTCCCTTATGATCGGGTTACTCTTCGCATAATTTTGATTCGTGTTAAGGGATTAAACCATCAAACATAGTAATTATGACATGAATAAAATGAATAACAATGGTGGTATGCGTGGATGATGTGTCCATGCATGAGAGAGTATGGTGCATAAAACAGGGTATGACAGCAAAACCACCAGTTGATGTCCATCGATCGACCACCCAAGACCATTGGCCGATCAAGCAGGAGCTTTGATTTTCAGAGTTAAGCAACCAATTGATCGTCACCGGCAAAATGATAGCTTAGCAATTCCAGTTTTCCTAGAAGTTTATTATTTTTTCAACTATGTGGTTCTCTTTTCTTTCTAATTCAGTAGTGTCATTCTGTGTTTATGTATTTATTTGATCTCAGTGTAAAGTCTGTTATAATTCTCATTTATCAATGAATGACTTTCACACCTATCTAAGGCATCCCTACTTTGTTTTCACTATTACACTTGTTTGTTGATAAGATTTTTATTAACCATCCTAATGCAAGAGTAAGATCAGGAATCCGCTAGACTGTGAGTTAATGCAGAGCATCATACTCTGATACCACTCTATCACACTCTGCTCCCAATTACCTAGAGTAGTGTGATGCTTACCGACATCCTACTAAACCTCCAGGATCACAGATACAGTACATTAACCTCACAGTCCAAACCAATAATAAAAAATTAGAGCAGCAGAAGATAGAAATATAATAATAAAATTTGGATTTGAAATCTACATTGTATCATATAATAATTGTGTGTCGTTTGTCCTCCATGTACAAACCAATGATCTCAACAAAACATAAGTATTATATATATCAACAGAATATACATCAAAGAAAAATATCGGGCCACACCCAAAAATACATCAAAATGTAATGTAACAAGAAGAGTAATGAGAACCACGTCCTCAATTATTGTGCCTCGTAGGCACATCACAACTACAATCAGATCCTTGTTCCCTGGGCTCTAAAGTTCACCAATCGTCACCATAGTCGATAGCAACGAAAGTATCATTTGTGCCCATCTACACACTAAGACCTGCATCACAATCTAAAAAGGGGTATCCAGGTGGAATGAGCTTCACTTAGCCCAGTGAGGAGTCAGAACATGCAAGCATATACACATAGTCCATGATGCGGTGCGTGAATTCATTTTATTGATTTTCACCTGACAAACAGATGCCTAAGTAATTAGTATTCATGTTACTGCAACACAAGTGGTACCCTTAGGCTTGGAAAATGCCTCGTCTCCCAGTGATAGCCTTAGTTATGGAGGTAGCTTGCCAGTCCTGGAATTTACCATCAGTCACCCAACAAACCCCCATGATAACCCTAGCCCTCGTCCGTTCCCAGAATTACCATCAGTCACTCGGGTTTGAGAATGGTATTTCAGAATTACCATCAAACCTACCATCGGTTATCCAACACCTTACCCTTGTTGGCAAGGGGCGTAGTAAAGGGTTGATTATCTTAACAACTATTCAATCTATGTGACAATGCATGACTACATGTGGAAAGGTATAATCCACGTCCCATACCACAAGTATACAAATACACATGATAAAGACAATTATACCAAATGCATCATGATAGTGGCGCATGGATATGCATATACCAGAGGTTGAGAACATAGCATCGAAATTCCCATCAGCCACACTATCCTCCCGTCTCCTCTAGTGTACACATACACACACATACAATAACTACGGTGACTACGGTACTGGAATCCTCCATCGGCCACACTGCTACCTGTTTCCAAAGCCTAGTCTAATGCACATGACCTACTTAGTAGTATGGCGATCACGAGCTCGACATTTCCCTCGGTTCCCGGATCCCATTTCCCACGCTACCATCACAACTATCATAACATATACAATTCAAAGCATATAAAATAATTTCTAAAAATTTAAACACTTAAGCATACATAGTGAAGATTAGGAAAAACATTAAAACACAATAAGCATGGTGAGTGATATGTCCTAGTTTATACAAGCATGGCGAGTATTGCAATCTAAATAACAAGCATAGTGAGAGTTATAAGGTAATAAACACAACATTCATAGTTAGATTGATCATACATCATTTTAAAAAAACATAAGCATTAGGTGCACATACACAAGGTCCATGCTATAAACACTCTGTAAATTAAGCCAAGGATCCAACCCACTCACCTTGTCTGTTGACTCGGTGAAATCTCAAGTAGAAATACCCATTCACACCTTGTTCGTCCTTACCGGATGTCTTGTTTCTACTCTATGTCCATGTGTGAAAATATGTCAATAAAAATCCCCGAAATACCCCTCAAAGATTCCCCCAAAAGTCCAAGGGTTCAGTCACAAATAAGGTCCCAATTTGACCTTGTCGGTTGATGACAGCGGGTTGACCACCTATATCAGCCAGTTGATGAGGCAGCAAGGTTGGGTTTTGGGATTTTTATAGGTTGTTGATCACCCTGTGTCAAATTGGCCGACCGCCAGTGATCTACCTATTGGTCCAAGAGATGTATTTTAGCTTAGATTTTGGTCCAACTCTTTCCCAAACTTAATTTTGCTCCATAGGGGTTATGGAACATCACTCACACATCATTTTCAGCCTAATAAACACAAGGGTAATCTCCTAATTAGAGTTGTAATCAACTTATTAATCGGAACTTAGAAAGCTAAGTTTTGCATAAAAAATTTAGCAACTAGTTTTGGGATTTGGTTGCCAATGGGCTGGGAGGGTGAAATGGAGTCTAGAACTCTAATTAGATGGTCAATTAGGTTAACCAAAAGTGTGGCTTAGGTTTCCCAACCAAAATCCATCGAAGAACCCCAAACTTTAAGTTACAGAAACCCCCAAAAATGCAAGGATAGAGAGAGAGAGAGAGAGAGGGAAAACAAGCAAACTACCTTTGGTTGAGCTTGGACAACAAGGGGGCAGCTCCTAGCTCCTCCTTCTACTTCCTCTTCAAACCCTCTCCATGTTTTTGGCTTGAGAAGAAATGATAGGAATGTTGAGAACTCATATCTACTTATAGACAAGCCCTCAACTAAGGCCCTTTTGGCAAAGTGCATTATTCTCCACACCAAAATGCATTAATATGCCAATAGAGCTGCGTGGGCCCATTTTCAAGGTACAACCAAGGTTGTGATGACATGAGTACACATCACCCTTCATGGGACCATAGGGTAATGGGTCCCACTCAAAGCATGGTAGGAGCTACAATCATTTAATCCAGTTTTAATAACCCAAATAGCCTGACCCCTACTCACTGTTTTGGTCATAACTTGATCGATACATATCAAAACAATGCAATTCAAAATATGTTGTAAACTAGGCATAAAGGGCTATATTTCATATGAACAAACTTTTGACCCATTTGGAGTGTAAAGCTCTTAATAGTAGGTTCAAACCTGCCTGATGTGTATTGATAGTTATATTCGGATGGAATTTACTCTAGTGTTCTTGCCTACTTTAAGGATGTTTAAGTAGGGTTTATGAGCAACAATATGATGTATTTCTACCATGCATTGACAGGTTAAAGTAGCATGGTATAGTTACTTACCATCGAACATCTGAAAGTTTATGTGAATTCCACAACTGCTATAGCCCAAGGTCATCGGTGTCGTCAATTGCCAGAGCAACAACTATTATGAAAAGTTCAAATTAGACCTGGATTTTGGGCACGGGTGTAACAATTCATACCATGGATCATGCTTAAATTCACAAAACTGTCATTAATCAATACAATACTATAACCATAAACAAAATAGAAACAAAACAGTGTATACAATCAACAAGAAACAGATATATGATAACCAAAAAAATATTAAAATATGTATAAAATTCAATATAAGATATATTATTAATCTACCTTCACATTTGAGACCCCTCAAATCTTGTATGGCCATTGCGAATAAGTAATCTCTGAATTCCTCTGTCTCATATAGTACATTAAAATTCTAAACTAATAATTTGGGGTATTATAAATCTAGAGAAAAGTAATTATTTATAGATAATATTCACCCTTCAAGAAGAACTAGAGGTTCCGATTTGTAAATTCCCTACCCATTACCTGGGTGTGAAAATTTTGAAAGGAAGAGTGAAAAATAATTTTTTGCATCCCATGATGGAACAAATTAAAGACCGATTGTCAGGATGGAAAGGTAAACTTTATCCTTGGCAGGAAGAGTGGAACTGGTTAAATCTATTATCTCTAGCATCCCTTTACATAATTTCTAAGTATATTGGTGGCCCTCTTCTATGATTTCTTTGATTGAAAAGTGGATTAGGAATTTTATCTAGTCAGGAGATATTGCCTCCTCCAAATCTGTTGTAGTCATGTGGGATACTGTTTGCAAACCCAAGCAGGAAGGAGGAATGGGCATTCAAAGGCTTCATGATGTTAATAAATCTGTACTTTGTAAACTTGTGTGGCATATTAAACATGAATATTCTATTCTGAGCAAGTTTTTCAAAGCTAGATCTATGGACAGATATGGAGAATTGAAGAAATCTTATTTTTGATCTTCAATATGGCAAGGCTTACAAAAAGTATGATTTTTTTGTATCATCCCATGAACGTTGGATTTTGGGAAATGGTAAAAAAATAAAATTTTGGAAGGATAGATGGATCAAGAAATTCACGATAGAAGAAGCTTCAGGGTTGGATGCTTTGGTATTTGATAATGTGAAGTGCAAGGTTTCAGATTTTATTGAAGATTCTCATTAGTAGCTTCCGTTAGCTACGTCAAACTTTTTTACTTCACTGACTGATACCATTCGGTATATAAATTTACCTCTCTATGAATTGGAGGATTACTGTTACAGGACTCTATCTCCTTCGCCGAGGTTCTCTACGAAATCAGCTTGGGAGAATATCAGAAGAAAAAATCCGAAGGTTGCCTAATCCTTCTATTATTTGGGATAGTAATATTATTCTAAGACACCCTATGTTTGGGTGGAGGTTGATGCATGGTAAAATTTCCATTGGTGATATAACTACTAGCAAAGGGATCCCAACGACTTTTAGGTTTGATCTATGCTTAAAAGCTTCAGGGAGTTTTACTCATATCTTTATTAACTGTGATGTTACCAGATCGATTTTGTATCACTTTGCTAATTGGTTTGGTGCTTCTTGGCAATATCATAATTCCATTATAGATTTGTTTCAGTGGTGGAAGAGGAAAGACCAAGGCATGTCCTTGAAAGGGGCTTGTCTCTTAGGCTTTATGTTGGTTCCTTATAACCTGTGGTTAGATAGAAATTTCAGACACTTTGGGGGTGGCAAGAGGTCTGCAGATTTTATCTTGAAAATGATCCTTCGAGATCTTCAAGAAAGTGGTCCTAAATGAAAGGGTTCTGTGAAAAATTTTACCGATTTGACCATATCTAGGAGATTGGGCATTGATAGCCGGCCTTCACCTACCAAGAAGATTACAGGTGCACTACTGTAAACCTGATCAAAGATTCTATTTTTAATATGGTTATGATTTCTTGATTTTTTTTCTTCTCAAAGTCAAGATTCCTTTTATGGATGCTTGCACATGGGTGGTTATTATTCTCAAGACATGAGTTGTTAATTTTGTAACAAATTTTCCTTGATGATTGGTTAAATTTAGTATTCTAAAAAAATTAAAATTGTACCCAATACAAGGCAATCAAGCATGGGGCATGGCATGCGGGGATGGAGTTCACGCTTCTCAATACCCTTGCACACCATGCGCCCTACCCCTGCCCACCGCCCACACCCTTGTTGCCAGTGCATGGCTTGCGGCCAAGCTGGCGCGCGTCTTGCAGCGCTCGCTGCATACAAGCTACGCGTGCAGCCTACAGTGCTCGTTGCATAAAAGCTGCGCGTGTGGCCTGCAGCACTCGCTGCACACGCGTGGCCTGCAACATTGCGCACAAGCTGCACGTCGGGCCTGTGCACCTGGCGTGCACGATGAGCAGTTGCAACAGGGCAGCGGCACAACACCACGTGCTCGCGATTTACCTTGCGCAGGCTGCACGCGACCTGTGGTTGCTGCCCACAGTGTGCATGTGTGTGCGCTACCCAGTGTTTTGGCAGCGGGGTTTTTGTTCCTCCAGAAATTAAAAAAAAACACAAAAAACGTAATTGAATTTTTATTTTAATTTGTTTTGGGGTTGGAGGAAGATGGGTGAAGAGATTTTTCTCTCCATCCACTTGGAACTAAAAATTATTTTTTTTAATTTCTGTGGGCTTGGGTACATGTTATCACATGTAATGTGGTGGTGTAATTTTTTTGATGGAATCTATATGTTTTGTTTTCTTGATTGGTTATGCCCATACATAATGTTGCATTGGCTATGTGATTATGGGATTGACTTTCTAATAAAATGGATGGCTATGTTATGCATGTGATGTGTTGGTTTATTTTGTGGGTTATGGATGGATGTGATCTCTCTCTCTCTCTCTCTATCTTTTTATATAAACAAATGTACTCCACCTCAAGGCAGCCCAAATGGTGGGTTGGTTTCTCCATGGGGGTTTCTTTATCTTTGAAAAAGAAAATATATAAATTTTTCCTAGGTTTTCATTGTAATTTTACCGGAGTTAGATCTCCTAGGTCATATTGATGTTGATCCACATGTGGCGTTCAAAGATTATGGAGATGCAAATACCAACTTTGAAAAAGAAAGTGTATAAAATTTTTTCTAGATTTCCATTGTAATTTTACCGGAGTTAGATCTCCTAGGGCATGTTGATGTCGATCCACATGTGGCGTTCAAAGCTTATGGAGATGCAAATACCAACTTTGAAGACTTGATCGGGCGGAGGAGATGGACAAGGCATGACATTTGGAACATCCATGGTATGATGATGTGCCTATGATTTATAGAAAGTTATTAGGTTATTTAATTTTTTATGGGAGGGTTTAATTATCAT
Organism: Telopea speciosissima; assembly: GCF_018873765.1. Classification (NCBI taxonomy): domain Eukaryota; kingdom Viridiplantae; phylum Streptophyta; class Magnoliopsida; order Proteales; family Proteaceae; genus Telopea; species Telopea speciosissima. The sequence goes on from NC_057923.1 coordinate 27,844,989, forward strand.
TTCTATTTTAAATTGGTGTTATCCCAAAATCACTTTATTATTTTGCTAACTTAACATTGCTATCCATGTAATGATGTGAGAGTTGTTATTATCCCTCTTTAACGGTAATATATATATGATGTGAATTAACCTAATCTGGTAGATCAAATCCATAATCTCCCATTGAGGATAATGTAGAAGTTTTGTAATATAGCTTTGCTAATGCCGACAGGATAAGGTCCGGTTTGTATTACTTAACTATCTATATTCATTTCCTTCTGGATAAGTTAGGGTATGGATAGTGAGGGTGCATTGCGACAGTGGGCCATTCTTCATGTTTTCATGATTCCAATCAATGTGATGGGTATGTACATGACTTGAGTGTATGTCAGCTAATAGGATTTGGACATGGCACTCAGGTGGCCAAAAATATTGGAAGCCCTAGGAGCGGACAACATAGTGCACATTGCTAAGGTGTGTATAATGACTTTCGATAAGGTAAGTTGTATATACAAGGGTAATAGGTATCCAATTCACTTTACAAGTCATTAGGGAGACTTGAATTGTGTGAGACCATTGATGATGTTTGCTCACTTATCTTTTTTATTGATGGTTATTAATTCATGTGATCAAACTTGTACATGTTTAGATTTAAATTAAGAATGTCTGTCGTGAATTCAAGTTTATTAGCCCTTATTAATGACTCAAAATTGACTAGACCCAACTACATTGACTGGTACCAGAGCATTAAGTTGCTCCTAACTATAGAAGGACTCGTCAGTGTTCTTGATGAGGAATCTCCCCAAAAACCTCACTCAGATGATGGCCCTGAAACATGTAGTTTTATCAAAACTTCATTGTGAGGGATTCCAAAGCCTCACTGTACATTCAGGGATCCATTGATAAGTCATTAGTGGAGTCTATCAAAGACATAAGGATGGATAGGGGTAAAATGGACAAGCTCGGAGAGTTGTTTAATCGATAACTCACTCATGCACACTATGATGTGGTGAGCCAGATCCATAATACTCGGATGTCCCAAGGGACCCCAGGAATGGATCATGTTATAAAAATGATATATCTGTTTGAGAAACTGGAAACCATCAGGACAACATTCGATCTTCTTTACAAGACGAATGTGATTTTGAACTCTCTACTAAGATCATATGCTCCATTCCGAATGTAATATAAAATTAGTAACAAGGAGTTGGAGCTGACTGAATAGGCCAATGCTTTGTTTGAGGTAGAGAAGACCCTTAAAGGGAACAAGCCTGAGGTTAACACTACTGATGCCAAGCCATCTTCCAAAGAGAAGAAGAAGAAAAAGGGCAGCACTTGCAAGACCCTGAAACCCAAGGGTGGGGGTGCTGGCAATAAGAAAGCACGTGGCAAGTGCTTTTATTGCAAGGACCATTGGAAGAGGAACTGTCATGCATTCCTGGTTACTGTGAAAGACAAGAAGTTAGAAGAATTGAACACTCCTAAAGAAGGTACATTTGATATAAATGTTCTTTAGGAGTCGATTTTGTATAGTGAACTATCTAATTCATGGTTGGTGGACTCTAGTGCTACTATCCATGTTTGCAATGTATTGCAGGGGTTCAGGGAGACAAAGAAACTGGAAAGAAATGAGGTGTCCATGAGAATGGGCACTAGAGCTGAAGCCATGACGATTGCTGTTGGAACTTTTAATTTAAGTTTTAGTTCTGTTAATTTAGTTTTAAAGGATTGTTACTATGTACTCTCTTTTAAGAGGAAGATTATTTCAGTTTCAAAACTTGTTTTGGAAGGATATTGTTTTTCCTTTAATTCTAAATTAGTTATTCGTTTTAATGATTCTTTTGTGGCATCTGGTTATTTGCAAAATGGATTGTACTCTAGATTGCCCTATTAAAATGAATATAGTTTCAAATGTTGAACTGAAATGGAAATTAGCTCCAGTGAATCAAACGTACCTATGGCATCTAAGATTATGTCACATTAATATGGACCGAATTGATAGGCTGGTAAAGGATGGACCTCTAGAGAGTCTATCTTTCCTAGATGTGAGTCCTACTTTCAAGGCAAAATAACCAAGAAACCCTTTAACAATAAAGGTAATATAGTCATTAATGTTTTAGAGTTAATACACACTAAAGTGTGTGGATCCATAAACATACAAGCTAGGTATGGATTTGAGTACTTTATAAAATTCATCTATGATTACTTTAAATATGGATATGTCTACTTGATGCATAGAAAATCGAAAGCCTTTGAGGCTGAAGTCAAAAGATAATTGGATAAACACATCAAGTCCTTACGATCAGATAGCGGAGGAGAGTAGTTATCGGATGAGTATACAAAGCATCTCACATCAGAAGGGATTGTTAGTCAGCTAACGAATCCTGGAACACCACAACAGAATGGTGTATCCGAAAGGGGCAACCAGACTTTATTGGATATGGTTCGGAGAATGCTCACTTATAGTGAACTCCCTCTATCTTTCTAGGGGTTTAGCCTAGAAATGGCAATCTATATCTTGAATAGGATTCCAACTAAAGCTGTAGCTAAAACACCTTTCAAATTATGAAAAGGGCATAAGCCTAGCCTACAACATCTTAAGGTATGGGGTTGCATCGCACACGTGCGTAAGCAACTGACAAATAAGCTGGAATCCAAGACTTCAAGATGTTATTTCTTAGGATACCCCCAAGGCACGATAGTTTATTATTTCTATGACCTCGATGACCAAAAGATCATTGTAAGTAAACATGTTACATTCCTTGAGGAGGAAACACTCACCAAGAAGTCAGAACTTGTAGTTATTGAGGAATTATTGGATAACTCAGAAACATCACTCTCTGAAGTGAGACCAAGCAACCTACCCACTGAAATCCCAACACCTCAAGAACCTCGATGCAGTGGGAGCAAATCTAGACCACCCACAAAGTTTACTTATCTCATAAAATATGAGAAAACAGTGGAAGAGTTTCACATGGTGTCAGTTGAGTTGGATGATGATTCGATAATATACTATGAAGCTCTTAAGGATGTTGATGTCATTAAATGGTTGGAAGCAATGCGCTTTGAAATGGATTCAATGCATTCCAACAAGGTCTGGACTCTAGTCGATCTACCAGTTGGAATAAAACCCATTGGATGTAAATGGATCTTCAAGAGGAAGAAGAGCCCTGATGAAAAAGTTGAAAGGTTCAAAGTGAGACTGGTGGCAAAAGGATATACCTAGAAAGAGGGTATTGACTATGATGAGACCTTTTCCCTAGTGACGATGATGAAATCTATCAGGATTTTATTGGCAATCGCAGCGTACTTTGATTATGAAATTTAGCAGATAGATGTACAAACCACATTTCTAAATAGATTCCTCGATGTGGAAATCTGCAACAACCATGGGGATTCTTTTCCTTGGAGGAAGAAGGAAAAGTATGTAAATTGCAGCGGTCTATTTATGGACTGAAGCAGGCTTTCAAAAACTAGAACATCAGGTTTGATCAATTAATCAAATCTTTTGGTTTTGATCAAGACATAGATGAACCATGTGTTTCCAAGAAATTCAGCGGGAGTGTAGTATATTTTCTCGATCTTTATGTAGATGACATACTACTCATTGGACATGAGGTGGGGTTTCTTACATTGATTAAGTAGTGGTTATCCACTACTTTTTTTATGAAAGATCTTGGAGAAGCCACCTACATCCTATGGATTAAACTCGTAAGAGATCGCCAAAGATAAATGTTGCGCTTATTACAAGTATCCTATATAGACAAAGTTCTGGCCAGATTTAGTATGGAGAACTCCAAGAGAGGAAGTGTTCCTTTTCGGCATGGAGTCAATCTTTCCAAATCTCAATGTCCTTAGATCCAGACGAACATTGAAGAGATGAGGATGATTCCTTATGCTTCCGTGGTAGGGAGTATTATGTATGCTATGTTGTGTACGAGGCCAGAAATTTTCTATGTAGTAAGTATTGTGAGCCCTTACCAGTTAAATCCTCAACGAGAGCATTGGACTGTTGTGAAAAACATCCTTAAGTACCTGAGGAGGACTAGGATTATTTCTTAGTTTTCAAATGTGATCAGTTATCGGTTCTGGGATATATTGACTCAGATTTTTAAACCGAAAAAGATGATAGAAAATCCATGTTTGGGATGGTTTACCTAATGGGTAGTGGTGTCATTGTATGAAAAAGTGCAAACAAAAGTCCACAGTAAATTCCACTACCAAAGAAGAATACCTTGCAGCCTGTGATGCAGCAAAGGAAGGTGTTTGGCTAAGGAAGTTTTTATTAGATCTAGAGGTGGTCCTTGACCTTGTCAAATGCCCTATTCCCCTGTTATGTGACAACAAAGGGGAAATTGCACAAGCCAAGGAGCCTAGGGCTCATCAGAGGAACAAGCACATGCAGTGGAAGTATCACCTTATCAGGGAGATTATCCAACAGGGCGACGTGAGTATCTCCAAAGTGAACACTACTGAAAATGTGTCGGATGCCATGACAAAGGGTTTATCCCCTGGAGTGTTTGAAAAACACATGGAGGCCAAGGGTTTAAAATGCATGGGTAGTTGGCTTTGATGTATAAGTGGGAGATTGTTGGATATGTGTGTCCATCAAATCCGATTAAATTCGGTTCGACCCAATTTATTATGTATTAAATATTTTATACATTTTGGTTTAATATGATCACATGCAATATAAAAAATTTTGAGCAATGTACATCCATAATTTTTACTTTAAATTGGTAGTCGCGACTAGGGTTTGGGCTGGGCAATCTTTATCATATGGTCGTCGCATTGGGTATGCCTAGACATGTTGATGTTAGGGTACGAATGCGAGTAAGCACATGGGTGTGTAATAACAAAGAATCTTATTTGGTCGATTCCCTCATGTATTACTGCTAGATGTAGGTTGGGGATAGACATCTTCATCGAAACCTTGTACCTAACAGGGCCTTGTCACTGCATGATGTGAACGTATTCTTGGTTCACCAATGATTGCGGTTGAAGAAAACTAAATCTAGTATTCTGGGAATGCGTAAATATTATGTGAGTGAAAGAGTCACTCAACATTGTCTGTACTGCTTGATTGAGGAATATCAAGGGGAGTTAGTCTATGGATGGTCGGATAAGAATCAGGATCCTATACTAGTTTTGTAAATGGTTTTAAGGAACATATTTTCACATAAAATTATATATTATATTTATGTTTTGATTAAATGATGTAATCGTGTTTTGTAGATTCTGATCACGTACACAGATGCTCTAATATGTACATGTACCATGGAATGGGGTTTGGCACTTTGGCAGTACTAAGTGTACATGCCCTAGATTTTATGATGATGATGTTGTTTAGTGGAGGGTTGGTGCATAATAGTTATGAAGGGGTATTTTTGGGATTTGCTAATTAATAATTAATTTTTTTAATCTTAACTAGGCTTGATGCAATTTTTAATTAAAGGCCCAGTATAGGTTAACTATAATTATTTTATTTCCCTTTTAGATTCTACTTCTTCACTAATTAGAAGTCCATCAAGGAAAGCCCATTAGAGTTTTAAGTCAAATAGGAGAGATAGTGTCAGACTTTGAAAGGATTGAGGGGGCTCTTTAGGGCCCCATCTATTTAAACAGACTAGGGGGGATGACCAGCATGCTTGGGCAAATCCCCGCCCTCTGGAATTTGTCTCTCTTTTCCCCTGATCTCCTGCTCTCTTGAGTTGTGAGGCTTGTTAGGGTTTTGGAAACCCTAAGTTTTTGGATTGGATCATGTTCTTGGAGACGAAATTCTACTTTGGCTTGAGGATCTTCTACTGCATGAAGGAGATTCAAGTTTGAGCTTTCCTGAAATGCTCGTTAGGGGAAGAACCATTATCTGGAGGAGGAGCAACACTTGAGGCTCTACCGGGTAGTAGATCTTAATGTTTATTTTATTTATTAAGCATTATTAATTATTTAATAATCATAGGATGTAAAAGAAACCCGAATCGATCTCTTTCCGCTGCACATTCGGGTATGAGATCGATCCCTCTTTCCATGGGATGCAAAAGAGATGTTTATCTCTATTCTATTTGATACCATAATTTTTTGGTAAAAAATTTTATACCAAACCCTAATTGGTTTACAATTGGTTTCCCATGGGCAAGCATTGGGGTGACCTAGAGATTCCAATTCTTATGAACCCAAGAGATGATCCCATGAGTATTTCTACATAAATTAGGGTTTATCAAAGTGGTCTAAGGTTCCACTAGGGGTGTCAATACCCAACCCGAACCGATGAAACCGGCCCAAACCAGCCCGAACGAGCCCGGACCACACTGGACTGAACTCTTAATGGTTCGGGTTCGGTTTGTGGATCCAGAGAGGCAAACGGTTTGGTTTGGTTTCGGCTAGCCCGACGGTGCACCGGTAGCCCGAACCGTTAGGCCCGAACCCAAACCGAACCGACCTAACTCGATAAATAAGTAAATCAATAAATGCCTAATGCCCCATTGCCCCCTTAATGTGTTGTGATAGTTTCCCACTTTATCTCATATCCTTTGTTAGTGATTACCCAACCAATTGTATCCATAGGCCATAGGACATAGGATACAAAGATGCATTGTATTTGAAATATTTTATGTACTTAAAAGAGAAAGAGAAGAAAAATTAGCACTAACCGGACCTTACTAGTTATATAAAACCGGTACCAAACCGAATCCAAACCGATATCAACCCGTTATCATAAATCGAAACTGACACGAAACCAAACAGCACCGAAATCGAACATTTCTTAATGGTTTGGTTTTGATTTCTATAAAAGTCACACCGAAACCGAAACCGAAAAGCCCAAACTGAAACCGGCCCAAACCGGCCCATTGACACCCCTAGGTCCCACAATTAGATTAGGAAATACAGCAAAGTGCACTATGAATTAGCAAAATATATGCATATTAACAAAGAGCACATACTGCTCTCACACAATATTGTACAGTCATTATCCTTTCTTGTTTAATATATATGTTTTATTTCCCATAAAAAAAAGTTACACCCTCAAGTCGATTGGGTGGTTGATGGATTCTGATCATCCGCTCGATCGACGTCAGGTATTACATGAGCAGTTTTAGGGCCTCCAGTTGATGGGGCGGTTGATGGTGTCTGACCGATTGCTTTATTGACCGGTCAAGCATCCGAAGCTGTGCTTCTCATGCTTTGATCAATATTGGGTCTAGGCTATAGGGGGCTTCAAGAGGGCTAATGTACATCATGTACACATGGTCTTAGTCATTTAATCACCAATGATACACTCCAATTCATGGGAGATGGTTTTAACCTAGTTTTCACTCATAGAAACCCTAGTTTAGGTTTTAAAATCCCAATGGATTTAAGAGGAGGTGGACAGCATGTCCACGACCGTGGGGAGGTCTTTACTACACTAAGATCAACTCACAAATGAATGGGAGCATGAGGGGATTTCGGGTAAGGCATGTGCAAGTCAGGTTTGGGTCAATTTCACCAATGGGTTAGTGAAATACATGGGTATTGGGTGTGGGGAGGTGCACATTAGCATGCATATCAAGGGAGATGCATGGGGGAGGTCATGGCATCTACCATAGGCTTTAAATACCTAAAATAAATTAGTAAACCCAAAACCTTAGGTCATTAAGCAAGGAAAATGGAAGGACATTTAAGGTTGGAAGGTTTACCTTGATTGAAGCTTGGAAACCAATGTGGGTGCCCTAGCTCAGTTCCTTCCCTCTTCTTCCTCTCCTTCCCACGTTTTTGGTTGGAAGGAAATGAAAGGGGCTAAGGAAGCTCATGTGTCTTTATAATTTTAAGTGGTCCTTAGGGCCGGTTTGGCTGGAAACTAAAACCCAAGTTTAAATAACATTAATCCTCATGCTTAGCCAAGGGAACCCACCATCAAGCACTAATAGGGTATGGTTGGTATGGTGGTCATACCTATTTTACAATGCCATGAGGGACTGGGATCCACCCCAAGGCCTAGTGGGGCCCATAACATGCAAAAGGCATTATTCAGTTCTACGGCCAATGGGACGGTTGATGATGCTTGATCGATCGCTCGATCGACTGCAACAACTTAGACAACAATCTTTGAGATCTAAATGCTGCTGTCCAAGGCCAAACATAAGGGGACTTGTATGGGGGCCTAGGTATGGTGTTGACATCATATATAAATGCCATGGAAGGTATGTGCATGATAGTTTGGGACACATACCTCCAATCATCCGAAAAAGGAGGTTTCGTATATTTTCTACGATGTGCTTCACTCCCTTCACTTGTATCTAGAGAAAGATCACGTATCCTCCAACCATCGACAAATCTTCCCTGTTCCCTATCAAGGAACCTTTCTTCCACAGGTTTATCCATCGATCAGTATATAATCTTGTACGTTGGTTTGACTGTTATAGTCCAAAGGTCCCCGATGTAGGCAAGTTCCATACTTACACACAAGTTCAAATTAGTACGGGTTTGGGAACGGTTGTAACAATTAGAGTAATGATTACTGACCTATTCATATAATTCATAGAACACTCATTCTTTGGTGGGAATTTGCATCATTATAAAGTTTCCTCAAACGCAACAATGGCATAAAATTAGGGAAATTTTCATCGACACCCCCTCCGATGCACCGTTGAATTAATGCCACCCATGTAAGGGTCAATATATCAATTTTGGCCCAAAAACTAATAGAAAAAGCCTTTTAACTGTTAATTAGTGATGTCAACATGTTAGTATTTTTGTAAAGACTATTTTACCCTTTATATCGTTTTTTTAATTTTTTTTAATTAATCAATGGAATAAGGAATCAGAGAGGGAATATTCCCTCTCCTTCTTCCCCAAATCGCAAAACAAAGATGGAGAGAAACCCATTTTAGGGTTTGAAAACCCTACTACTACCTTTGGCAGCAGTTCAAGGGAGGGCTGACAGCCTTGATGTTACCGGCGAACAAACCCCCCACTCCAGCGACCATAACCCCGGCCTTAGTGGCCAGAAAAACCCAACGGAGATAGAGATTTTGTGAAAATAAAAAAAAAAATCAAGGTTTTAATAGAAAAGGATCTCAGTCCATTATTTCCCTTCTCAATGATCCTGCAATTGACTCATTTGTTATCACTCATGCCCTCCGAAGTGCTGCCTCATTAAATTCAGCCCTTTCCCTCATTGAAACCCTAAATACCCTCCCAAGATTTTCACATACCCAAACTACTCTTCATGCTACTGCTAAAATTTTATCCGAGACTCACCAATGTGCTGAACTCCAAACCCTTATTGACGCCATTAATGCTGGAGAGTTCAAGAATATTGCACGGGTCAGATTTATGGATCGATTAAGGTGGTATGCAGCTACTGCTGACCTTAACTCAGCAATCCAAGTTTGGAATGAGTTGAGACTTGCTCTCACTGATGGAAAGAAGCATCCTTGTACTGAGTCTGACAACATCCTTATGAATCTCTTTGCAAATAAGGGTAAAAATTCAAAATCTGTTTAGATGTTCCACCAGATGATTAACAAAGGTAAAAACCCTAATTCAAGGACATACATGGACCACGATTGTCATCGAGAACCTTGTGGGTTCTGGGAAGTTGGACTCAACAATGGAGGTTTGCCCTTGAACGTATCCCAGATTTTCAGTGGAGGTGGATGGAGGGGAGAGAGGAAGTCGGTGCGAGAGGAAGGCGGAGAGGTGCAATAGCGCCAGTCAGTTGCAGGCTTGCAGCAGGTGGGCACAAGGGTGAGTAGGTTGAGAGAGAGAGCAAGAGTGGTTGAATGGTTGGGATGCCTTCCATTTTATCCAACGGTCTAAAAGATGCTAGTGGGTATAGGGTATTTTAGTCATTTTCATTGCACTTAGTTAACCCAGTTAGTTTTTGGGCCAAAATTGATATATTGGACCTTGCAGAGGTGGCATTAATTCAACGGTCCATCGGAAGGGGTGTCGATGAAAATTTCCCTAAAAATTAAAGGGTAAAGCTATTTGTAACCAAGCCAGTTACAAGTGACTGTTGTAACCATTGTTTTTATTTTTATCCATGGTTACATCACTTAACCTCTTGAAATGAGGTTATTTTGTAATTTTAGTGTCCTCCCCTACCCCTTTTTATTCTTTGTTTCCTTCTTTCAGAATTGGGACACTATTCCACCTCCATTGCTGTGACTATCGCCACTGTCTTCCACCTCCACCTCCGCCAGTAGCTTTCAACGTTATGGATATTTGATGCCGCAATGTATATAAATTAATAAACCCAATTGTTCCAAAAAAATATGCTCCTTCGCCCCTTTCATAGTTTAGAGTTCAGATGTAGAAGACTGTCTGTGCATCTCAAAAACTGATTTGGTTCCAACAGCAACACCAACAGGAAATCTGGAGAATATGGATCGATCATACTCCGAAAGGCCCAATACTATCAGGTTAAAGGAGAATTAGGCTGCTGGCATCAAATTCCAAAAACAATGCGTGAATGAGTTTTGTCAAACTCTACTTGGCTTCAGGTGCCAATGATGCACTCCAGCACTGCTTTCACTAGCTGTTTGATCCGGCATTTTGTCTCGCATAAAAACAAAACATTTGACAACCAATGGTCCCTAATTCCATATCCAAGAGGATAAATCTGTTTGGGAACTAGGGATCTCACTGCCCCTTTTCTTTTTTTTGGTTCTCTTAAATTATTTTCCTTAGAGAAGGGGGTTGTTGCGTCAAGAAATCTCCACCAAGAGTCCTCCTGGGCTAGGACTTGCACAAGAGAACAAGATGAATACCAAAGAGCCCGTTTTCACTAGTGGGAGACTCTCCGATGCCTAAGTCAGATCTCTCTTGGAAACAATTGAGAATAGTGAAGATGGTTTATAAGGGGCTATACCTTTGAGTATGTATGGTGTTTATCTAGATGATAGGCGGTTCTTATGAGAGTCCCAACATGGTAGTTTCTGTTCTTTGAGAATATCTTGAGTGAGATCTCTTTAAGAGCGAGATCTTCTCTTTCCTCTGTCTTGATTTTCTCTTTAGTAGTTTCCTTTCGGGAATGGGGGGTTACGTGGTGATCGTGTCGTTATGTGATAAAAAATAAAACCATAATTAAACTAATTAGAATAGTAGTAAATAGGGATGGAGTCCACGGGGAACTGAAAGGCGAAATTTACTAAAATTGATGTGAATGTTGTTTAGAAAATCAAATTTGCAAAATTCAAAACTAAATTAAAACTAAGTAAAAACTAATTAACAAAGAGATGAATAATGAGAAGAAACTATCCTTAGGCTTTGAATCCGTTTTAGCATTATTACATAATTTTTTGCGCATACTTCGGTTCACTAGAACTACAAGTTCTAATGCAACCACAAAAAGAAATATGATTCTAGGCTACCCTAAGTATAACCTATCCTATCAAGTACTATTGTCTATCGCTTTCGCTTAGCACGCTTAGTTTGATTGGTTAAAGGCTATTGTCGGTGTTTGCCAAAGATCACAAACAAAGAAACCGTTGTTTGAATAGAACAAGTGAGTCATAAAGACAAATATTGTAAACTGATTTAACTATTAAAAATCATCCACGAGGGAAGGGGTCTTTAACATCAAACAATCAACTATGCTTTACAACCAGAAATCTAATAATAATAAATCAAAATTTCATCTAAACCTAAAGATAGAAAGGAGACTTAGCCGCTCATGGTGCAAATCAGCAGGAGGACGCTTTGGAGATGATGACCCATGGAGTCAAAACACAAGAGGCTGAATTGATGTAATGAAGAATAATGGTGGAAGATGGAAGGTCTGCTATGCTAGATTATGGATTGAGAGGAGAGTGTAGTCCATAAGAGCCTACTAAGGGTAAAAAAAAGGAATAAATAAAAAAGTAAATAAAAATAGGGAATGAGAGAGATGGAGAGATAGAGGAGTTGGGATTTGGGGATAGAGAGAATCGTGTGGGAATTGGAGAGAGAAAACGTGAGATGGGTGAGATAAGATCACAAAGTGCTTTGGGGAGAGAGAAAGGAGAGATAGAACCCGAGAGGGTTTAGGGAATCATGTATGGGTTTTTGTGAAGGATGTGAGAGCCGTGGGGAATTAGAGAGAGATTTGAGGCAAGAGATTATTTAGGGAAGAGAGAGAAAATAGGAAGGATTTTGGAAAAAGTGAGAGAGAAGAAAGAGAAGAAAAAAAAGAAAATACAGAGAGGGAGGGAGAAATGTGAGGGAGAGAGGAGAAGCGGGTGTCTTGGAGAGAAATTCTAGGAAAGGGGGAAAGTTGCGGCTAGCCTTCTGCGCATAGCCTATTCTCCAAATGTAATTCCCTATATGCCCCGTTTGTAACAATTTTGTTTTTCCTTTTTACCCTTGCACATAAGTTATGGGTTCATATGAATACATTAAAGCACCAATCTTTTAAACTGACTCAACTTCGTCCGTTTGGCATCAAATACGCGCAAGTCCTATAACACTCTGCAATCACAATTAAATAGCAAAATAAAATTAATTAAACCAAAGATATTAAATAAAACCAACAATTAAGTAAAAATTCAATGCATAATTACAGCCCTATCACGCTCCCCAACTTGTACTTTTGCTCATCCCGAGTGAAAGAAAACAAAAACTACTCTGCCTATCACTCTTTTAGCTTAATTTAACCACTCAGAAGCAAGTAAAATCATCATCAATGAATCAATAGCAAGGACCCTTAAGCATGTCAATAAAATCCAATAGAAATCTAAACAAAGAACAAGAAACTCTTTCAAGTTAGACAACTCCTACTCATGCATTCAAAATTACTCGTCTTAAGCTATGTCATAATGTCCAAGTGTTACACAAGCCCACTATTCATTATCATGCTTTATTTTTTTTTACTTTATTTTTTTTTTTTTTAACTTCTTCAATCAGTGCAATGTCTTGACCCCTTAAGCTTTCTAGATGGATCATGTAGCAAGCTTTGGGTCAAATACTCTCAAGCCAGAGGGCTTTAAGGAATTAGGTGCAAAAACACCCCTCGGACTTATTTACTCAATCCAAATAGACTACAAGTCAAGACTGGATTAAAGAGTCAAACCTTTTTTTTTTCAACTTTCCAACCATTTTACGCGAAGCTCAATGTTTGTGACAAAGACACCCGGTTACTGAGTAGGAAGTTTTTATTTTTATTTTTTTATAGACATTCCAACTGTTTGACGCGAAGCTCAATGCTTGTGACAAAGAGGCCCGGTTACCAAAGAGGAAGTCATAAATGCATGATTTTGGAAATTTTCAACCACAAAGGCTTGCATAGTTACACATGAATCATCATAAACATTCACTAAAGCTGAAAATATATATCTCAAGCAAAAATTTAACAAACAATGGAAGAGAGAAATAATGTTCTAAGTTTAAATAACTGGTAAAAACATCACCAAACTCTAGAATCACCTGCTATAACTCCTGATAACGCCATTGAATGCTCTAGATTGGAAAATTTTTTAGCATGAATTCGCAATAAAGATCAGAGTTCAAAGTTGTGCCCTCCCCAACTTAAATGACATTGTCCCCAATGGCATGCAAAAGAATAGAGCAATAGAAAACAAAGGAGAACAAATAAAAACAAAGGAAAGGAGCAATACAACTTTGTAAAGTGTAGCGCTACGACCATCAACCCGCTCCTGCCATGGCTATCTACTGTCTACCTGAAAAACTAAGAAAAACAAAAATTAACGTAAAATGGTGGGTTGCCTCCCACAAGCACTAAGTTTACTGTCTTCAGCCAGACAAAGAGTGGGGACTCAGGAAAATTTATAAATCGGGTCAATCAAATCAACAGACTCAATGACTAGCCCATTTGTAATACCATCCACAGAGGGCTTCAGATGCTGCCCATTAACCTGAAAAGAGTACCCTGTTTTAGGATTTTGAATGGTAATAGCACCATGGGGCGACACTTTCAAAGGGACCATCCCATCGGGAACACAGCTTATAGGGAAAGAGGTGCAATTTAGAGTTGAAAAGCCAAACTTTCTAGTTAACCTCAAAAGACTTACGGACAATATGTTTATCATGAAAAGCCTTTGTCATAGCCTTATAAATATGTGCTCTCATACGCATCATTGTGCATCTCTTCCAACTCTAAGAGTTGAAGACGACGGGTGGAACCAGCTTTGACCATATCAAAATTAAACTGTTTAACGGCCCACAAAGCATGGTGTTCCAACTTGATAGGTAACTGACAAGCTTTTCCAAATACCAATCGGTATGGGGACATGCCAATGGGAGTCTTGTAACTAGTACGGTAGGCCCACAATGCATCATCGAGTCTCAATGATCAGTCTTTCCTATCCGTCCTAACTATTTTCTCAAGAATGCGCTTGATCTCCCTATTGGACACCTCTACTTGACCACTGGTCTGCGGATGATAAGGCGTGGCAACCTTATGAGTAATAGAATATTTCCGCAATAAAGCCCCAAAAATACAACACTTAAAATGGGAGCCACCATCACTAATGATGGCACGTGGAAATCTAAAGCGACTGAAAATATGGCTCTGCACAAACTTAACCACCACCTTGTGATCATTGGTTCTAGTGGCCAATGCCTCAACCCACTTAGACACATAGTCTACCACAACCAAAATATACTTAAAGCTGAAAGACGAAGGAAAAGGTCCCATGAAATCTATACCCCACACATCAAAGATCTCAATAACTAGAGGATTAAGGGGCATCATATCTCTACTAGACATATTTTTGACTTTTTGACACTGAACACAATTGCGGCCAAACTCATGGGCATCTCTAAAAATAGTAGGCCAAAAGAAACCACTTTGTAAAACCTTGGTAGCAGTTTTCTTGCCACTAAAATGCCCTCCACATGCAAGAGTGTGATAAAAGGTAAGGATACTATGAAACTCACTCCCGGGGACACAGTGGCGGATGACTTGGTCAGGACAATATCTGAACAACTCCAGATCCTCCCAATAATAGAACTTAAGTTGTGAGAAGAAGCGGTCTTTCTCTTGCTTAGACCAACCAACAAGAATCATCCCAATAGCTAAATAGTTCACTATATGAGCAAACCAAGGAGAAGGAATACGAGAAACTGCAAACAATTGCTCATTAGGGAAGGATTCTCTAACCAACTCAGTGGTGGATGGAGACTCAATTAAGATCCTAGATAGATGATCTGCTATCAAATTTTCAGAACCTTTTTTATCCTGAATTTCTAAATCAAACTCCTGTAGCAAAAGAATCCATCTAATTAATCTAGGTTTGGTGTCTTTCTTAGCAAGTAAATGCCTAAGAGCAGCCTGATCAGAATACACCACAACCTTGGATCCTAAGAGATAAGACCGGAATTTATCGAGAGCAAACCCAACTGCTAGCAACTCTTTCTCAGTCATGGTATAATTCAATTGAGCTTCTGAGAAGGTCTTACTAGCATAATATATAACAATGGATTTCTTGTCGACTCTCTGTGTTAACACAGCTCTAACCGCATAGTTAGATGCATCACACATAATATCAAATGGTAGCGACCAATCTGGGGACTGGATTATGGGTGCAGTAGACAATGAAGCTCTAAGGGTATTGAAGGCTTGGAGGTAGGCATCATCAAAGACAAAATGTGCATCCTTGGCAAGCAGATTGTACAAAGGGTCTAGATATATGGCTGAAGTCTTTAATAAACCGCCTATAAAAGCCAACATGGGCTAGAAAGGAACGGACCTGTTGAACACAAGGGGGGGTGGGAGGTTGGCAATCGATTCAATTTATCTCTATCAACCTCTATCCCACGTTGAGACACAATATGACCAAGCACAATCCCTTGTTGAACCATGTAGTGGCTCTTCTCCCAACTCAAAATCAGATTTGTCTCCATGCAACATTTTAGGACTTTAGTCAATTTTAGGAGACAATCATCAAAGGACGATCCAAATACAGAGAAATCATCCATGAAGACTTTGAGAAACTCCCCCACCATGTTAGAAAAGATAGACATCATGCATCTCTAGAAGGTAGCAGGTGCATTACACAAACCAAAGGGCATCCACCTAAAAGCGAATGTACCATAGGGGCATGTGAAAGTGATTTTCTCTTAGTCCTCTGGGCACACAGACACCTGATTATAACCCGAATAGCCATCTAGAAAACAGTAATGGCTTTGGCCTGCTAATTTTTCAAGTATTTGGTCTTTGAAAGGGAGAGGGAAGTGATCCTTGTGGGTGACAACGTTCAATTTCTTATAATCAATGCATACCCGCAACTTGTGGTTGTATGAGTAGGGACCTTGTCACCCTAGACATTCTCAACAACAGTGATGCCTGATTTTTTAGGCACAACTTGAATGGGACTCTCTCACTTGCTATCAGAGATGGGGTAAATAATGTCTACATCTAACCATTTCACCACCTCTTTCTTGATAACTTCGCATATGTTAGGATTCAATCTCCTTTGCGCATCCCGTAAAGGTTTAGCCCCATCACCACAGTAGATATGATGCATACAAATCGATGGGCTAATACCCTTCAAATCAGCCAAGGACCACTTGATGGTAGCCTTATGTTCTTTAAGAACACCCAACAGTTTGCTTTCTTGATCAGATATCAAGCTAGAGGCAGTGATGACAGGTAATGTCTCATTTGATCCTAAGAAAGCATACTTCAAAGAGGTTGGCAATGGTTTAAGCTTTAACACTGGTGGGGACCCAATATAACTCAATAGTGGCTTCGCAGCCAGGGGAGGAAGTGACTCATACTTGACAGTCCATGAAGGATGGTCTGGAGGAGTTGGGGCATCTGATAACGCATTGACATCAGCAGTATATGCATCCATATCAAAATCATCACCTCCAGAGAAAGCCAGACACTGCTGCAATGGGTCATCTGCTAACATCACTGGTGTGCACCCTGCTACTTCCTCATCTAAAACATCAATGGAGAAGCACTCTTCCTCACGTTGGGGCCCTAAAGAAGCATTAAAGATGTTCAATTGGAGCTTCTTATTAGCATAATAAATATCCATTGCACTTGATCTACAGTTGATGCAAGCATTGGCAGTAGCCAAGAATGGACGTCCTAAGATAATCGACTATGGTTTTCCATTAGTTTGTGTTTCCATGTCAAGGACTGGGAAATCCACAGGAAAATAGAGCTCATCTACTTTAACCAATACATTCTCAATGAAACCTCTAGGCACTTTAATGGAACGGTCAGCAAATTGGAGAATAACCTGTGTAGGCTTCAATTCTCTAAACCCAAAATGATCATAACTGAGCTAGGTAAAATATTAACACTCGCCCCTAGATCAAGAAGCACTCGCTTAATGGCAAGGTTTCCAATGGTGTAAGATATAAGAGGGTCTCCTGGATCTTTAAGCTTAGGCTGCACTAACCTGCATAGTAAGATATCTAAGGAATGTGTGTCTTCAGCTTACTCTTTTGAGTGCATAAGTCTTTCAAGAACTGAACATAAGCTGAAACTTGCTTGATGGCATCTAGGAGGGGGAGGTTGATCTGGACTTGTTTGAACAATTCCATCATCTCTTCCATTCTTGCACCCTTTTTGCCAAATGCAAAAGAAGATGAAGATTCTAAACAAGAGGGAAAAGGGGTTCTACGCATGTAAACATCAGGGTTGTCACCCTCCCCAAGCTGTTCAATCTCATGGTCCTCGAAAGCTTGGGAAGCTTTAGGACTGGGTTCTAGACTCACCTCTTTCTCAGAATTCTCTGTAGGGGAACATTTTTCAGGGGTTCTTACCTCACAACCACTCCTTAAAGTCATAACTGGCTTAGCTTGCTCATGGAAAATTCTGTTGCTAGGCTGACTGTTAGGATTACCTACAACTTGACTTGGTAGTTAACCTTCCTCTCTTCTACTGATGGCATCAGCTAATTGTCCCAACTGAGATTCTAATTTAGTGAGAGATTGAGTATGGGAGTGTAAGAGCTGTGTGTTCTGGTCCACCCCATTCAAGGCATGCATCACCTTTTCCTCTACTGATGAACTCATAGGCAACGGAGGAAGTGGTTGTTGCGGCTTTCTATAGGCATTCTGTTGATTGGAAAAATTCTGCCTATAGGATGGAGCCTAGAATCCATTAGGTTATTTCCAACCAAAGTTTGGGTGGTTCCTCCAACCAGGGTTATAGGTGCTAAAGAATGGATCATTACCTGTTTAGAGAAACTCTGTGCAGTCTGGGCTTGTTCTTGAACATATTCAGAGAATTGCCTAGCTAAGGGACACTCACTCATATAATGAGAAGGATTGGCACAAAGAGTGCACACATCCTGAAAGGTTTGAGGAGAATTTGTTGGCCTAGGAATCTGCCCTATAGATAAAAAATAATTTAACTTTTGAGAGAGCATGTCCACTTTGGTGTTTATGGCCACAGATTGACATACCTCATAGAGGCCACCTTTTCTTTGGGCTCCAGTCATGGGAATTTCAGTCCTAGAGGCCGACACATGATGCAATAAATTCTCACTAAGGGTCTCAAACAATTGCTAAGCCTCATTTTCACTCTTATGCATGAATGTACCTCCACAAGAAGCATCCACCATCTGTCTATATCTATCAGTCAGTCCATCATAAAAGCATTGAACTAACTGCCACTTAGGTACAGCATGATGGGGACACTTTCTAATCAAGTTCTTAAGTCTTTCCCAATTCTCATGAAATTGCTCACCATCAATTTGCGAAAAGTTAGTGATGGCTCGCCTAATCTGATTGGTCCGACCTATGGGGAAATACTTTTTCAGAGGGCATCTTCAGAAAAATTCTGGATTTTAATAGTTGAGCATATCTCTAAAAATTCATCCAGATGTTTGTAGGGTTCCTTGTTGTTAAGTCCATAAAAAGATGGGAGCATTTGAATAACACTGGACTTAATCTCATATTGGGCTGCCTAAACAGCAGGAACTCTAATGCATGAAGTTGACGTATAGGTCGAGGGAGTGAAGTGCTCACTCAATGGGCGTTGGTTTGGTTCGTTCTCTCCCATTCTTTTATTTTTTCGAATTAAACGTAAAGTTCTCTCAATTTCAAGGTCTAAATCAATCAATGTAGGATGACAGGAATGACGACCAAGCATCACCTATACTAAAAACTATAAAAAAAACTAACGACAAAAAGACTCACAACCAAGAGGGGAAGACGTCATAAAATTAAACTAAGCAAATCAAATAGAAGAGATAGGATATATACCTGAAACACTTAGCTCCAATGAAGATCGATCTTCACTTGAACTTTGCTGCATCCAAGAACGAATAACCAATAAAAAGAAAATTACACATATGATCTTAAGGGGAAGGGACAATAAAATTCTGTTTTAACAATGATGAGAACAAAATAAAAGAATGGGAAAGAAAAAAAATGTGTGCAAGGGGGTGAATGCAAGTTCAATAAGTTGGGCTGAAAATGGCGCACTCGTCCTTGCTTTGCAAACGGGGCTGCTTGCAAAACAAAATAAAAGCAACTTAGACTGAACTACAATTAAACTGAAGAAGAAATTAAAAAGAAAAATTTTGATTGTGTTTTGTTTTGTTTTTTTTTTTTTTTTAAATCTAAAATTAACAAAAACAAAATAGAAAAAGAAACAACTAAATCAATCTTAGCAAACCATGCTTTGGTTCCCCGGCAACGGCGCCAAAATTTGATTGTGTTGTTATGTGATAAAAAATGAAACCCTAATTAAACTAATTAAAATAGTGGTAAAAGGCTAAATTTACTAAAATTGATGTGAATGTTGTTTTGAAAATCAAATTTGCAAAATTCAAAACTAAATTAAAACTAAGTAAAAGCTGATTAATAAAGAGGTGAATTAATGAGAAGAAACTATCCTTTGGCTTTGAATCCGTTTTGGCATTATTACCTAATTTCGGGAGCATACTTCGGTTCACTAGAACTACAAGTTCTAATACAAGCACAAAAAAAATATGATTCCAGGCTACCCTATGTATAACATTTCCTGTTAAACACTATTGTCTATCGCTTACGATTAGCATTCTTAGTTTGATTAGTTAAAGGCTATCGTCGGTGTTTGCCAAAGATCACATTCAGATAAACCATTGTTTGAATAGAACAAGTGAATCACAGAGACAAATATTCTAAATTGATTTAACTATTAAAAATCATCCACAAAGGAAGGGGTCTTTAACATCAAACAATCAAGTATGCTTTACAATCAGAAATCTAATAATAATAAATCAAAATTTCATCTAAACCTAAGGATAGAAAGGAGAGTTAACCGCTCATGGTGCGAATCGACAGGTGGACGCTTTGGAGACGATGACCCATGGAGTCAAAACGCAAGAGGCTGAATTGATGCAATATTAATCGATGGTGCTCAATGGAGGCACTGGATGGAGGTGTGCTTGACGATCTCTACGAGTTGCTATCCAAGAAGAAAACGTTGGAAGAAGAAGAAAGGGTTTGAGAAGAGAAGAATAATGGTGGAAGATGGAAGGGCTGCTATGCTAGATCATGGATTGAGAGGATTAGAGTCTAGTCCGTAAGAGCCTAATAAGGGTAAAAAAAAAAAAGAAAGGAATAAATAAAAATAGAGCGTGAGAGAGATGGAGAGATAGAGGAGTTGGGATCTGGGGATAGAGAGAATTGTGTGGGGATTGGAGAGAGAAAACGTGAGATGGGTGCGATAGGATCACAAAGTGCTTTGGGGAGAGAGAAAGTGAGATAGAACCCGAGAGGGTTTAGGTAATCCTGTAGGGGTTTTTGGGAAGGATGTGAGAGCCGTGAGGAATTAGAGAGAGATTTGAGAGAAGAGATGATTTAGGGAAGAGAGAGGAAATTTAGGAGAGATGGGAGAGAGAAGTGGGTAACACATGGAAGAAGCTGGAGAAATTTTAGGAGAGATGGAATTTAGAAAAGATGGGAACGTGGAGGAGTTTTTGGAAAGATAAGAGATTTGGGAAAAGGGAGAGAAAATAGGAAGGATTTTGGAAAAAGGGAGAGAGCAGTAAGAGAAGAAAAAAAAAAATGGAAGGAAAGAGGGAGAGAGAAACGTGAGGGACAGAGGAGAAGGGGGTGTTTTGGAGAGAAATTCTAAGAAAGGGGGAATGTCGCGGCTAGCCTTATGCACACAACCTATTCTCCAAATGTAATTCCCTATATGCCCCTTTTGTAACAATTTTTGCTTTTCCTTTTTTGCCCTCGCACCTAAGTTATGGGTCCATAGGAATACATTAGAGCACCAATCTTCTAAACTGACTCAACTTCGTCCGTTACGTAAGTCCTATAACACCCTGCAATCACAATTAAATAGTAAAATAGAATTAATTAAACCAAAGATATTAAATTAAAACCAACAGTTAAATAGAAATTCAATGCATAATTACAACCCGATCACGTGGCCTTTGAGGCTGTGCCTGGTGTTTTCTTCATGGATGTGGATCTTGGGTGTGATCCACTGGATCTCAGATCCTTGCTCCTTGGTGAGGTGGCATGATCCCATTGGGAGGTTATATTTTTGGTATTACATAAGCCCCCCACTCCAACAGACCTACCAAGGTTTGTTGGGGGTAAGAGATGTAGTACCGTAAGGTTCCTTGAACTTTTGTCCTTATCTGACCGACTCGATGTCTTCTGTGGGTGTCCCTTTTGTTTTAGACCGCATGTGGGTTATTCTTTTCAATTTTTCCTTTGTCCGGGTGATTTTTCCCTTACGTATCTGTAGTTGTGGTGCAAGTTCTATAAGATTTTCTCTTGTGAGGTGACTGCCTAGTCTAAGTTTTGGGTTGGACTCCAACTTATTAGTCTAGGTGTCTTGGAGTTATGGTGTCTGTCGCTTCATTACCGTTGGAGCCATCGCATGGGGTTTTGAGGGTTTTGGCTAGGCCTATGGGGGTGTTATAGGTTGTTGGGCACACCGCTCGATGTGAGGGAGTGAAGGGTTTTTGTCTCAAATTTTTGAATCCTGTCATTTCAAGTGTGCGTCTGTTCATTTCACGGGCGCGAATTTTGTGGCATATTTAGTGAGCCATGTTCATGTCTCATTGGTTTCCTTCTTTGATTTAAATCTCTTTCTCTTTTTGATTTCTTCTTTTTTATTTTCTGCAGCGTTCTCTTCATTCTTGGGCGATTTTTATGGTGCTCTGCTTCTTCTTCCTCTTGCTTCGTTCAATCATTCCTGCGCACAGTAAGGTTTTTCTTGATTCTCCTCATCCTTCTTCTTTTCCATATTTGTATAGCATTTCTATTTTGTTTTTATTATTTCTCAGGTTTCTTCAAGCTCTGAGTTTGCGCTGCTCTTCTTCTCTCTTGTGAATTTCCAACTACTAAGCATTTTTCTGTTAATGGCTTCTCCTCCGTACATCGTCATCATGGTGTTGACGTAATTGATGTGATCATGTAGGTCTGACTTGCCATCGCACTTGTCAAAGCTTGGAGTTTAGAAGTTTGGGGGAGTTCCGCGTTCATGATTGTCACAAAGTAGGGGTGGCCTCTCGGAATGAGCATTGCCTCTGCAGTGGACCAATGGTCTAGGCTTTTAAGCTTTTCGTCGATCTCCTTGAGTTTCTTTTTGAAGTCGTTCATGACTCCACGTTTCTTCCCCTGTTGCTCTGTGGGTTGTAGGTTGAGTATAGGTCGGGCGTGTCCCCTGCCCCTAGTCTGTGTGTTTGGAGACTTGCTTGAGTCATGCCTCCGAACTCTGTCCGGCCTAGGAGGGAATCCTCCGATGGTCCAACGGATTTGGTTCGTTTCGTCCCTCCTTTCAATCGTTCGCTGATGCTTTTCAATTGCTTGCATCTCACTTCGTAGTGACTGACAGGTGTGACTCCTAGACTGGTCGGTGCTCCTTTCACTATGGTAAGTTCTGGTCCTTTTGGAGGAGATCCGAATAGGTTCGTCGAGATAGTGCGGCCTTCCTCAGGTCTTTCTAAGAGAGTGTCCAGTCTCTGTTCTGGGAACAATGATTGATTCGTGCTAATAAGGGTGGGACAATCCTATATGACTTTCCACTCTTTCGAGCATGGACGGCCGTCGTGACCGGTCCTGGTTTGTCTTTTTCGGCCGGGCTTGTGCTTTAGGTGGTGGTACGCAGTTCGGCGGTGGAGGTAATGTCGCTGCCAGGCAAGTCCCCTGACTAGTTCGTTGGTTTTTAACATCTAGAGCTGTAGGTCTCTGAATTGGGCATTCGTGACCAGGTGCATTGGGTTCCTGGAACTGGGGTACCGGCGGTGGAGGCGGCAGCTGTTCCTCAAGTGGCCTATCGCCAGTTGGGTCTTGAGGCATCATTTTTGGCGGTGCTTCTGGCAATGGAGCGCTCTCCCGATGACGACGAGAATGAGCGTCGGGTGTTTACTCCCAGGGAGGTTGAGATTTTCCTCCTCGACCCCTTCTTTTTCCTCTACACGAGGTTTCCAGTGGTGGTGAATTCCTCCTCGTGATGTGAGTAGCATGGGTTGATCCCGCCATCGTTCTGGCAAACTTTTTAAATCGGTCAGATGTTTGACGGTCGGTTCCCACAAATGGCGCCAAACTGCTGCGTAAAGAAATCTCCACCAATAGTCCTCCTTGGCTCGAACTTGCATAAGAGAACAAGATGGATACCAGAGAGCCGGTTTTCACCAGCAGGGGACTCTCCGATGGCTAAGTCAGATCTCTCTAGACAACAATTAAGAATAGTGAAGATCATTTGTAAGGGGCTATACCTGAGTATATGTAGCGTTTATCTGGATGATAGGCGGTTCTTATGAGAGTCCCAACATGGTAGTTTCTATTCTTTGAGAATATCTTGTGTAAGATATTCTCTTTCATTTGTCTTGATTTCCTCTTTAGTAGTTTCCATTCGAAAATGAAGGGTTACGTGGCCCCAGAGGCTATGCGTGCCTGCTGTTTTCTTCATGGATGTGGATCTTGGGAGTGATCCATTGGATCTCGGATCCTTGCTCCTTGGTGACATGGCTTGATCCAATTGGGAGTTTATATTTTTGGTATTATAGGGGCATAGTCCAGAGTTCATACCGATGGACTGGAACACAGTGAAGGATGCAACAGTGTAATGAGAGATTGATGAAGAGACCTAAGTGGAGCTCGTACACGAGATATATTTCATAATTTTGAGAGTTACAACTTCTCTAGGTGTTATGGTCTCCAGTGGAGTTTATAATTTGCTCTGTGCTAGAAAATGATCCCTTTGAAATCTGCATCCGTTAAATATGAATTTGTAAAAAAAAAAAAAGTTGAATGATTAACAAATTGTTATTTGACCATGGTCCCAATGGAGTTCCTTTAATAGGTACGTGTTGCGTCAAGAAATCGCTCAGCGGTCCTTCGAGTACTGTAACCTGCAAAAGACCTTGGGTGACAAAGGAGAACTAATGTGGTTCCGGCCTAGGACTCTCCGATGCCTAAGTTAGATCTCTCTGAGCAAACAGATAAATAGTAGTATTCAAGGTGAGTTAAGATGTCCCCGATGGGGTTGTGTACCTTGCCTTTTATAGTTGTGTGTGGTAGTGTGGAGAGTCCCAGTTGATGTAGAGTGTTTGCCGTAGGTGATAGAGTCCCTGAGTAGCAGGGCTTATCCTAATTGGTTGTCTTCCCGAGAGATGTAGTGTCCTTGATAGACTAGGTAGTTGTCTTCTCGGGACATGTAGTGTCCTTGGTAGACTAGGTAGTTGCCTTCCTTAGAGACGTGGTGTCTTTGGAAGTTTCCTTCCTGTGGAACGTAGTGTCCAAGTGGCCTTAGTAATCTTGATGGATAGACTCATCTAAGTGGTAGATGAGGTTCATGGTGTATGAGTCCGTTCACTCCACGTGACTCGATAGGCGGTGGCCTAGAGTCCTTGGCGATGTTGTCTTGTTGATGGTGATCCGAGGGAGTTTGTGCTTTGGAGATGACGTGTGTGGGCATGACGTGTGCTGGGGACGTCATGCCCGATCCTGGTCCACGCCCACGATCCACGCCCCAGGTGCCCATGCTGGGTTGGGTCAAATCCTTATTTGGCTCTTCATTTTTGGGTTCTTGTCCTGAACCGGTCCTCCTTATTGGGTTTGGACATGTAGCGGTCCCTAATGGGTTGGTGAGAATTTGGGTTCATCATTTGCCCCCCACTCTCTTAGAACAACGTGCTCAAGAGAGTACTCCCTGTCTTCTTGTATCATCTGAGGGCTACCCTGCCAATAATTTCGTTGCAAAGGGTGCTCATGCTATTTATTTGGTGATGTGGAGGTTGGGGGTTCAAAACCCCTCCTTCTCACCTTTTTGTCTTTTTCCTCTCGTTTTTGTAGATATACATGTCTTTGTCTACACTTCACTCTTCACTTTTTGCTTTTCCTCTTCTCTCTGTCTATCTAACTTTTTCTCTCCTCTTGCTTTTTCTTCTTTCACTTTTTGCTTGAGCCTTGGCTTTTGTGTCCCATGATTATGCCCCCCAAGTGTTTGATCTTTTGTCACAAGGGGGGCATTTTGCTTAGCTCTTAGGCACTTGCCTTGTCCTTGGTGCTTTGCTTGGCTTGGTGTCTTTGGCTTTAGCCCATTTGTGCTACTTGTGGCTTGCACTTACGTGCCATAGTTCACTTTGTGGCGTCCACCCTTGCTCGATCGGTTTGTGCCTGTAACGGTTTCAAGTTCATGTACGGTCATGACGCATCTTGTGAGGGGTCCACGGTCATGATCTGATCGGCGCCCAGGGGTGTGCTTGTCGATCCTCCACGCCAAGTGCATTCGGTCCACGCCCCGTAGGTGGTCCGCGCCTGGCCTACTAGCGATCCGTGCCTAGTGCATTCGGTCGGCGCCCGTAGGCGGTCCGTGCCTGGTCCCTTCGGTCTGCACCTACTGGTGATCCATGCCTAGTGCATTCGGTCCTCGCCCGTAGGTGGTCCGCGCCTGGTCCCTTTGGTCTGCGCCTGTAGGCGATCCGCGCCTAGTGCATTCGGTCCATGCCCGTAGGCGGTCTGCACTTTGTCCCTTCGGCCTACGCTTGAAGGCGGTCCGCACTCCATTCCACTCAGTCGATCTGCGCCCGTAGGTGGCCCGTGCCCGTGGGCGGTCCGCGCCCGTCTACTTGGTCGATCCGCACCCGTAGGAGGTCCGCGCTTGTCTGCTTGGTCGATCCGCGCCCTTAGGCGGTCCGCGGTCCATCTGTTCGGTCGATCTACACTTGTAGGTGATTTGCGCCCCGGTCCGCACCTATAGGCGGCCGCGCCCCTGATTTGATTACTATCCACGCCTACCCGGCTTCTGTCGATGTCCTTGGTGAGTACTGTTCTTCCTTCCTTGCCTTTTCATGTAGCACCTACATTCTCTTTTTTTTTTTTTTTGATTGATTGACCCTGCATTGATGGTTGTAGGCGAGTCTTCTTCTTCTTGGTTGCTTGGTTTTGGGAGATCGTCTCTTTGAGTAAGTGATTAGTTCGCTTCGTTGTCTTTTCATGTCTTCGTCTGATGATTCTGATCCAACCTCAGTCGGGGTTGGATCTGTTGAGGAGTCTTCTTCGGGGTCGTCTTCCCCCGTGGATACTTCCCCTCTGCCCTCCCCCTTTGCTAGCAATTGGGAGGAGGAGGTTTCTGGAGGTTCTGCCCTTAATAGGGGTCGTAGGGCCCCCCGAGCTTCTACTTCTGTTGGTTACCCTAGGAGTAAATTGGTGCATATTGCTAGCATCTTGACTTCTTCTGACCTGGCATCTATTCGTCGAGAGTTTCATATACCCTCTAAGGTCGTGCTTCGTGTCCCCGGGCCTGACGACTTTTCCTCCTCCCATCGAGCTGATGAGGTCTGCCTTTACTGCATTTTCTTTGTCCATGGTCTTCGTTTTCCTATCTCCCGCTTTGTGGAGCTGGTGTTGGAGCATTGGTGTCTTACCACCGGGCAAGTATTGCCCAACTCTTGGCGGGTCATACTGGGCTTCTATGTGTTCTTCGCCCGGATGGGGCGTGCTGCCACCGTTCCCTTGTTCTCTTACTTCTAAGTGTTGAAGAAGGAGGAAGGTGGGTGTTACCACTTCGCCCGTCGTCTCCCTAGGGGATCTCTTACCGCGCTTGATCCTCCAGTGGGGATTACCAGTTCGATGAAGTACTGGAGGGATCTCTTCTTCTCCGCCATGGTCCCCCACTGTGCCTTGCGGTCTACCTGGGAGGTTATTGATATCAGGAGGGCGAACCGCCCTCTTGAGTTGAGCAACTTTGAGCGCAACTCCCTCCAGCGATGCCAGGGATACGACCTGTTCGATGTCTATCAGTTGGATTCTGAGGCTTTCTTATGTCTTTGGAAGTTGAGTCCTGGTAAGGTACTTGACTTCCTCAATATTTGCTTATGTACTTTCCTTCTACGCATTCTTGTTTTGACCTCCCTTGTGCCTCTGATGGGATGTTGTGGTGCAGTGGACATCAAATCGAATCTTAGCCTCTTCCGCTCCAACCTGCAGAAGAAGTGCGCTCAGGCTACTACTGCTGGGGGTGTTTCTTCTGGTGTGGCACCCCCAGCTTCTTCTTCTCCTCCTGTGGTCACTGGGACCAAGAGGAAGGGGGTACTGATCCCCCCAGCTCGGTGAGGACTGGGCCACGTGTTATTCTTCCACGGACGTCTCCTCCTTCTTCCTCTCCTAGGTCCGCTACTCCACCCCCTTCTATGGGGAAAGGGGCGGCCTCTGCCCCTGGTGGCATTGCCACCGATCCGCTGACCTCTTCTCCTTTGGTGTTGGCATGGGATCTTCTGGAGGGAGCGACTTTGGCCATTCGTGGTGTGAGTCGAGAGCGGTTGGACTTGGTTAGGCTTCCCATGGAGCCTTTAGCCCTCCGGGGGATCAGTGATGCCACGCTCTCACAGCGTCTCTATCAGGACATGGCTTCTATGAGTTATTCTTCTCACTCTCTTTATGTCATTGCTTCTCTTGTACTTAGGATGTTTATTGTCTGTTCTGCTGATTGTAGGTCCAGCACCGTGCTACTGAGGCTGTGCTTCAACTGGAGGGTCATGCTTTTTGTGAGCTTCAGATAAGGAGTGCACTGCAGAATGTGGAGAGGGAGGTCCAGGGGCTTAGGGCTGCCCGTGAGGAGGCTGTAGCATGTGAGCAGAAGGTGTCGGAGGAGCTCGAGGTGGCTACCGCTACAACGGCTCAGAGTTCTTCTAGAGTTCAGGCCTTAGAGGAGGAGCTCGAGGTGGCTACCACTGCAATGGCTCAGAGTTCTTCTAGAGTCCAGGCCTTAGAGGAGGTGCTTCGCTCTTTGAGGCAGGGGCATGAGGTGGAGTTGTCTGAGGTTGGGGAGTAGGCAGTAGTGGCGTATCGACAGTCTCCCGAGATCACTGCGTACTTTCATCAATACAACCAGGAGATATATGAGGGAGAGATCAAGGACTTGGTGGTTCGCATTCTAGAGAGGACCCCTGATTATGATTTCTCGGGGTTCCCAGAAGTCACCACGCTACTACCCCAGACCGCTGCAGTGGCTCATGTACCCCTTGAGGATGGTGTTGCGACGACAGGGGAGGGTACGGCTGCACCAGAGGAGAGTGCTGCTCCTCCGATTGAGGCTGACACGATGTCTCCTACTGGATCAGAGGCTATTCCTCCATCAGATGCCCCATGACTTTACAGATGTTCTTTTTGGATGTTGAATTTTTGGATGGAAACTTTTTGGATGACAACTTTTGGATTGTGATGCTTGCTTTTTGTCTTCTTTGGATTATATGTATTTGACTTTTTCTTTTGGTGATGTTGATATGACATGCATTTGATCCCTGTTGCTTTGATGGTTCTCGTATCTGTGCAACTCTATGTAGTTGGCGGTCTATAGGGATGTCTTGTCTCGGTGGTCCATGGATCTTGGTGGCATACTACCTTGGTGGCATAACGCCTCGGTGGCATAACAGCTTAGGCATAAAGCCTTGGTGGCATAACGCCTTAGGCATAAAACCTTGGTGGTGGCAAAGCCTCGGTGGTGGCATAATGCCTTAGGCATAAAGCCTCGGTGGCATAACGCCTTGGTGGCATAATGCCCTAGGCATAAAGCCTCGATGGTGGCTTAACGTCTTAGGCATAAAGCCTTAGTGGTGGTATAACGCCTTAGGCATAAAGCCTCAGTGGTGGCATAATGCCTTAGGCGTAAAGCCTCAGTGGTGGCATAACACCTTAGTCATAAAGCCTCGTGTAAATTCACCTAGAGGGGGGGTGAATAGGTGAAGGTTGGAAAACAAAAGAACTATACGGAATTAAAAACAACAATAAAGATAGAAAAGAGTAAAGACAAGCAATGCAAAGAGACACAAGCAATTTATAGTGGTTCGGCCACAATGTGCCTACGTCCACTCCTCTCACCTTAGAGAGAATTTCACTATTAGAATCTTGAGTAAGAGCAAGAGGGCTCGTACAACTACTCTTGAGAAACGAGCAAGAGAACTTAACTACTCTTGATTCCGAGCAAGAGGACTCAACCAATCTTAATTCCGAGCAAGAGGACTCACTACTCTTGATTCCGAGGAAGAGGACTCACTACTCTTGATTCTGACCTAAATGACTCAATTAAAACATAAAGTAAAATACTAAGAAGTTTAAGATTACCTCAAACCTTAGAAGAATAGGTGCTACCTTTCAATCTATGCAGCTTGAATGCAAATGTGTATGAAGGGAGCAAGAGTGAGATTGAACTTCTTTGATCCTCTTTGACCTTGAGTGTATAATCTCACTAGGGAGTAATTGATCTTTTAGAGCTCTTGATTGTAGCTAATTGTTGTGGTATTTAGAACACTAATCAAGAGGTTATTTATAGGCTAGAGGTCTAGAACCAATTAGGAATCCAATTAAGAAACGGATTCCACATTCTATAAGTAATCCGGTATGCTGGATGGGAATCCGGTATTCCGGATCACCTAACTTTCATTTAAAACACAGGAGTAACAGTTATATCATAACAGTAATACACTGATCCGGTATGCTGGATTACAATCCGGCGTACTCCGAAAGGCTACTGTGAGCATTTTCCTGAGATTACAACACTGATCCGGTATCCTGGATCATAAAATTTCTTCTTACATTATTAAGTCATTTATTGGACTTACATGGGTCGATTCCATTGGACAAGTCCGGACCAATTTCTTTGGTCTTAGTCCATGTGAGAAGTGTCTAAAACAACCTCCTAGGGTCACATTACATGTATGCATGCGTGAGTGTGTGCATTACATATGGACTTTAACAAATGAATTTACAACTTAATACATTTCTAAGTCTTCACAATTCTTCAAGTCTTGAACTTCACTTCTTTACATGTGTATCTTCAAAGAGAGTTCCTCTCACTTGTCTTAATCTTTGACTTCAAAACTTGTTCTCCATTCTTCATGATTCTTTGATGTCTTGCAAGATTGGACAAGTTCAATTTACTTTGAGCATCAATCTCTTGAATTGAGTGCTCCCCCTCACTTGATGCTCTGCTCTTATCTATGCATCTTTTAGGCAAGAGTTAGTACAACTAACTTATTTGTTATCATCAAAACCATAATGGGTGACGTGTGGAATTTACCCCAACACCTCGATGATGGTATAACACCTTAGGCATAAAGCCTCGGTGGTGGCATAACGCCTTAGGCATAAAGCCTTAGTGATGGCATAATGCCTTAGGCACAAAGCCTCGATGGTGGCATAACGCCTTAGGCATAAAGCCTCGATGGTGGCATAACGCTTTAGGCATAAACCCTCAGTGGTGGCATAACGCCTTAGGCATAAAGCCTCGATGGTGGCATAACGCCTTAGGCATAAAGCCTCAGTGGTGGCATAACGCCTTATTGTAGTGGCAGTGATTCGATTGAGTGGTAGAAGAAGACAAGTATTCCTGAAATACCTCTTTACTTTGAATGAAAATTTTTAAATTGTCCTTGAAACAGTGATGTCGTCTACTGCTACTGCTGCTGCTACTACTACTGCTACCAATTAATGGTAATTAAACTAATGGATCCTAACTCACAAGCATCTAACAAATTACGCATCTACGGGATTAAGTTGGCGTCCTAACACATGAACATCTAACATATCAACCTAATGCAATTTGAGAATAATTAAAAATAAAATCCTATACTAACACAAGTTGGAAGTAATAAAAATGCAGTCACACATCCACATCCACATAAACAAAATAACCATATAAACAAAGTAACCACATAAGAAAAATAAAAGAAATAGAGGGAGAAGAAGCAGAAGGAGAAGGAGAGAATGAGATAGAGGAGAGGGGAGAATGAGATTGAGAGTTTAGAAAATGCGAACCTAGATGTGCTTGAACCAGATTAATTGAAGAAGCTTGAATGAATACTTGCATGAACTTACCATGGCCTCCTCTTCTAAATCTCCAAGTCTTGTCATCAACATTGGAGCTTAGACTAGGAAGCTTTAAACTAAAATTATTACAACCATATTAAAGACATTAAAGTATAAACTAATCATATTACAACCAATAGCTAATCTTATGAAAGCAAAATTAAGAACTTGAAATAACTAATCTTATGAAATCAAACTAAGAACTAAAGCTAAAAATAGGAGAAAAAGAGAAAATTTCACTAAGTGAATGAACTAAAAATTACAATAAAAAGTGAATTAAAATTGAACTAGAAACTAACTAAAAACTGAACTAAAAAACTAACTTGTTACAACCCAAAGGGCAAGGGGTATTTATAGGGGGAAGAGAGGAGAAGAGAGAAGAGGGAAGTGTAGGAAAAATATTCCCTAAGAAAAGAGAATATACTCTTCTCCTTCCTCTTTTACAATGCCTTGAATCCTAAGAAAAAAGAAAAAAATAGAAAGAAGAAGCAGAGAAGATTGTTTACATAGACCTTCGATTTGTAGAAAAGTAGACTTCCAATTTTAACAAATGCTTCCGTTTCTTTGTAGATATTTTCTCCAAGCAATAAAATCAAAGATGCTTTGATTTTTCAACCTTTCATAGATGAGAAAATATAAATCTATCCCAATTAGAATTTCAGAAGTGCCCTTAAGAAATTGGAGGAGAGAGAGAGTAAGGGTGATGACTAGGATTTCTTCAAGAATAAATAAAATATTCATTCTGTCCTTCAGAAAACTTGAAGCATGGGGTGCTTATATAGGCCTCACCATTGTGTTTCTTACGAAAAATCACCCAAAATAGACCCAAATTTCGTCTAATTTGGAGTTCCGGAGCCCAAGATATCTCAAGTTGAAGTTGGACTGTCCAGAGCCGTCCAAATGGAATCTTTCGGGTACAGGAAATATAACTTCTAGTTATTGTGTTAAGGCCCCTGAAATCCAAATTTTCGCTTTACTTTGTCCCCGGCCGACTGTCAATAATTATAAATAAACCCCTACAGGCCATTTTCGCGCTTCGTTATGGAAACGGCCGTAACTTCTTCGTTTCAACTCGAAATCAAGTGCCGCTTGAACCGTTGCGAAGCTGACTTGATGGGCTACGCATCCAAACCATTAACACCTCTAAACTGCTTAAAAACATTTTCTTAGCATCATCTCTTCTATTTTCACAAGAATTCACCTAAAACCTGAAAAGCACAAGAAAGCACCGAGTAACTCTGTCCAATGTGGTAAAATGTATGTTTTATGCCCTAAGTTTCACACATAAATGTGCTCATCAGATTCCCCCACACTTGAACGTTACTTGTCCTCAAGTAAACAAAAACTAAAACTAACCTAGAATGCAAAAAATCCTAACTCACTTTCGTAGGAATCACGGTTGCACTTAGCATGTGCAATAAGCCTTTAAACCCCTAGGTTACCCCTAGTGGACGAGTTGTGTCTCATGGGTGTTTGCAGTGAATATACACCCAAAATTCCATTGTAAATGAATGATGTAAATTTTAATCATGGCATAAGTAGGACAGTGTACATAATCCCAAAAAGTGCTCAACTAAAGATTAAGGAGCCAAAGATTCCCCCACACTTGAATTTTATCACCCCACATCAATTCAAGTAACAAGCATGCATCAAGGTCAAGGGATCTCCTCATATTTTCTGAACACTACTCACCTTCAAGTAAACCACTCATAGCATCGATGGAACCAAAGACTTAGGCTTTGAGTATTTTTTATCATACTTTCTTTTTCAGGCATTAAGGCAAAAGCTTTTTTTTTCTTTCTCAACAACAAACTCTTTTTCTACTCCACTACTGTTCCCTGAATGACATGGTGGAGCATACACTAGACACCCAAATACTTGGTAGCTTCGCTTTCTGCATATATCCATAAGACATTGAGACATTGATGCAAGAGTTTTTTTTTTTGAGTTTCCTTTCAAGGAATTTCGATCAAGTCACCCTGCTTCATGAGGCACAGTGCCCTGTCTAGTCCCAAGGAATTCCACTTTCTTTTCTGTTCCTTGTTTTTTTTTTTTTTTTTCACTTTCATGCCTTGCCTTGCCACAAACAAATTGGTCTCAACTACTAGCCAAAAGATCAAAGGGTCCATAAAATACATAGAGTAATCTAGCCATCAAATGAAATAGCACTCATATTTTTCAATTCAATCCCCATCACCGGATACAAACTAATTACAGTCCTTGAAAAGGGATTTTTTTATTATTTCGCATGCTAGGGCACCTAATTCTCTCTTTCTCTCGCTTCGCAGTCAAAGAAACATATGCACAAAACCAAACTACCGCCACAATCAAAATTTACGAAATAAGTAAGCTCACACACCCCCCCACACTTAAGTCATGCAATGTCCTCAATGCATGCATAAAAGAAAGAATAAGGACAAGGGAGGAGATGAAGGGGCTTACTAGATATAATCAAAAAGAGAATCATGAAGAGTCAAGAGCTCTACAAAAAGTGCTAGGAGCAGCAACAGAAATCTCAATCCATGGCCAGTAAATGGAGAAATAGCTTCAAAACCAGAAAACAATGGACCATAAATTTTGGTAAAGCGAGAAATAATATAGAAGTTAAGCACAACTGAGAAATATCCAATAGAAAAATCTGTCCTCATGGGACAGTGGAAAATAAAGGCATTAAAACTCATGTCATAAATCCTCCCATTCTCTCCCGTTTGTAATGTAGAACATATGTCATGTTTTGAAAAATCAACCAAAAACGGATCACAGTAAGCATAAAAAGGATTATGAATAACCTCATCAAAATAATCATAAAAAATGGGAGGTTTACT
Source organism: Telopea speciosissima (assembly GCF_018873765.1). Taxonomy (NCBI): domain Eukaryota; kingdom Viridiplantae; phylum Streptophyta; class Magnoliopsida; order Proteales; family Proteaceae; genus Telopea; species Telopea speciosissima. The sequence goes on from NC_057923.1 coordinate 27,878,999, forward strand.
CAAATCAATCCTAGTAATACAACTATCCGCCCTTTGCAGAACTTGGTTTGCCAAATAAGGATCACGATAATTTACTTCAAAGGCATCATGACTAACATTGTCCTCCTCAATAAAATCATCAAACTTAGGAGGTTTGGATAAATCAACATGTAAGACAATGGAATCCGTAAAATGACAATTATCTGGGATTTTCAACGAGAGAGGGGGAGATCGAATTTCTTGGGTTTCTATGCTATCATGAAAATTTGATTCCAAATCAATAAAAACACTAGACTTACTAAAATCAAAATTTTCACGCAAAAGGTGGACTTCCCCAAGTAGCTCATCAAATCTCGCTTCACTAATATCCTGAGGAGACTCAATCTCAACAAATAAATCATCATGAAAAGCAGCTTGTTGGGAAGGACTCTCATTAACCTCAAACTGGGGTGGTGGACTTTCAATATCATTAAACTGGAGATGGGGTGGTTCATTTTGAACAAGAATCTGGTAACATAGACTAGGTTCAGGCTAACTACGTAATGTACCCATTTCCTCCTCCTGCACCATGGTGATCAGTTGAGAGAGTTGCTTCTCCATGGTATTTTGGCTTGTTGTGAGAAGGTCTATGTATTTCTCAAGTTCATTCAGTCTAGCCTCCTCACCCATGTTTTGAAACTCAAGGGGTTGGTGATATGGTTCAAGGAGAGGTGGCCCATTGAGATTTAATGGAGGGTTGGGCATTGGAGGACCAAACTGACCATGATATTGGAAATTAGGTGGTCCAACTTGGTTATTCCATTGATCCCACAAGAAATCGGGATGATCACTCCACCCCTGATTGTAAGTGCCAAAAGAATTGTATTGAAATTGAGGACTCATATTCTCATCACCATAGCTGCCCCCATAAAGATTAGGGCATCCTTCCATAATATGGATTGTCTAGGGATGTGACCAATCAAAATTTCCCGAAAGCCCATAGTTGGGTTGGGGAGCAAAATTGTGCTGGGGTGGTGCAAAATTGTTCTCTATCTCACTACTTTTGGTTTCCCTAACCTGTTTAAATATTTCCTCCAAAATCATGGTTGCCTTAGCATAGGTCCATCTTTCCCCCAAAGTCTTATTTGGAAGTGTATCTCCTATAATTCTAAACTAACCACCTATCCCAAATTGAGGTCTTCCTTAGAAAAATAAATAAAAATAAATAAATACAAGACTAGAAAAAAATTCACTAAAAAAAAAAAAAAAACATGAGGGAGCCCACGGTAGATAGTGCATCTATCCCTCAAAAATCGAAACAGTGGTTCCAAAGCTGTAAGGTTGCCATATAGGTTGACAGCAAGGGAACCCATATATTCTTCACGAGTCACCTACGGGCGACTCCTAGTGGATTCTGATGTAGAGTGGAGGACTACTATACGTTTCTGTTTTCAAACTCTCTCACTATGTCGCTTTCCTGTTATCAAGAGTGGTCACCTCCAAAGATAAGTCACATGCCAATCCAAACCACCCAACGAATCAAGGGGCACCAAGATTGGCTGGGTTTGGGCATATAAAGGACTTTAGATTGGATGCACACTATTTGAAACAGAAGAGAAACAAGAAGAGGTTATCAAAAACTGATTTTTTTTTCTTTAGAAAAAGAAGAGAAAATAATAAACTAAAACACTTCGAACTACTTAAAAATCAAAAAAATAAAATGGACTATAATCTCCCCGACAACGGCGCCAAAAACATGTTTGAGTTAAAATAAAATCGCAAGCGTACGGATCAATCGTAGCTACAGGTCGAACACGAGGAGATATACGCCACTCTATTTAACTAATCTTAAAAGTAATGCAAAGTGAACCAAATTAATTAAATTACTAAATTAATAGTAATTAAACTAATGGATCCTAACTCACAAGCATCTAACAAATTACGCATCTACGGGATTAAGTTGGCGTCCTAACACATGAACATCTAACCTATTAAACTAACGCAAATTGAGAATAATTAAAAATAAAATCCTATACTAACGCAAGTTGGAAGTAATAAAAATGCAGCCACACATCCACATCCATATAAACAAAATAACCACATAAACAAAGTAATCACATAAGAAAAATAAAAGAAATAGAGGGAGAAGAAGAAGAAGGAGAAGGAGAGAATGAGATAGAGGAGAGGGGAGAATGAGATTGAGAGTTTAGAGACTGCGAACCTAGATGTGCTTGAACCGGATTAATTGAAGAAGCTTGAATGAATACTTGCATGAACTTACCATGGCCTCCTCTTCTAAATCTCCAAGTTTTGTCATCAACATAGGAGCTTAGACTAGGAAGCTTTAAACTAAAACTATTACAATCATATTGAAGACATTAAAGCATAAACTAATCCTATTACAACCATTAACTAATCTTATGAAAGCAAAATTAAAAACTTGAAATAACTAATCTTATGAAATCAAACTAAGAACTAAAGCTAAAAATAGGAGAAGAAGAGAAAATTTCTCTAAGTGAAGGAACTAAAAATTACAATAAAAAGTGAACTAAAAATTACAATAAAAACTGAACTAAAAAACTTACTTGTTACAACCCAAAGGGCAAGGGGTATTTATAGGGGGAAGAGAGGAGAAGAGACAAGAGGGAAGTGTAGGAGAAATATTCCCTAAGAAAAGAGAATATTCTCTTCTCCTTCCTCTTTTACAATGCCTTGAATCCTAAGAAAAAAGAAAAAAATAGAAAGAAGAAGAAAAGAAGATTGTTTACATAGACCTTCCATTTCTAGAAAAGTAAACTTCCAATTCTAGCAGGAGCTTCCTTTTCTTTGTAGATATCTTCTCCAAGCAATAAAATCAAAGATGCTTTGATTTTTCAACCTTCCATAGATGAGAAAATATAAATCTATCCCAAGTAGAATTCTAGAAGTGCCCTTGAGAAGTTGGAGGAGAGAGAGAGTAAGGGTGATGACTAGGATTCCTTCAAGAATAAATAAAATACCCATTCTATCCTTCAGAAAAATTGGAGCATGGGGTGCTTATATAGGTCTCACCATTGTGTTCCTTGAAAAAATCACCCAAAATAGACCCAAATTTCGTCCAATTTGGAGTTCGGGAGCCCAAGATATCTCAAGTTGAAGTTGGACTGTCCAAAGGCCTCCAAATAGAATCTTTCGGGTACAGGAAATATAACTTCTACTTATTGCATTAAGGCCCCTGAAATCCAAACTTTTGCTTTACTTTGTCCCCGGTCGACTGTCAATAATTATAAATAAACCCCTGCAGACCATTTTCGCGCTTCGTTACGGAAACGGCCGTAACTTCTTCGTTTCAACTCAGAATCAAGTGCCGCTTGAACCGTTACGAAGCTGACTTGATGGGCTACACATCCAAGCCATTAACACCTCTAAACTGCTTAAAAACATTTCCTTAGCATCATCTCCTCCATTTTCACAAGAATTCACCTAAAACCTAAAAAGCACAAGAAAGCATCGAGTAACTCTGTCCAATGTGGTAAAATGTATGTTTTATGCCCTAAGATTTCAAACATAAATGTGCTCATCACTACCACTACTACTACTGCTTCTACTTGACTGCTACTGTCGATGGTGCTGTTGCTTCTACTAGTAATACTTCTTTAGGTGTTCTAAGTTCCAGGTGCGGTGTACCGTCTTGCCCTCTGGAGTTTTCACACGGTATGTCCCTGGGCGTATCTGTTTGGAAACTATATAGGGTCCTTCCCAATTTGCTGATAGCTTCCCTTCTTTCCTTGGTTGTGATGCACTTGCCCTCCTTAGGACTAGGTCCCCCTGATGGAATAACAGTTCACGTACCCTGGCATTGTAGTACCTGGCTATTAGCTGTTGGTAGGCTACGTTCCTCAGCAGTGCTTTCTCACGCACCTCATCCAGGAAGTCTAGGTTCGCTCGCATTCCATCTGTGTAAGTTCGTTCATTGAATTGTAGTACTCTGTGGGACATGGCGAGGACCTCTACCGGTGCCAATGCTTCAGTTCCATATGCAAAACGGAATGGGCTTTCTCCTGTGGGTGTCCTTACTGTGGTGCGGTATGCCCACAGAACACTCAGTAATTCTTTGACCCACTTCCCTTTGGCTCCTTCCAGTCTTTTCTTTATTTCGTCTAGCAGGGTTCTGTTGGTGACCTCCACCTGACCATTGGCCTGTGGGTAGGCTACCGAAATAGGCCGATAGTTAATGTTGTAGCTCTGACAAAAGGTGCAGAACTTGGGGTCGCTGAATTACTTCCCATTGTCGGAGACTATGATCTTTGGCACACCAAACCTATAGATGATGTCGTCACAGACAAACTTCTCCATTTCATTCTTTGTGATCTTGGCCAATGGTTTAGCCTCTACCCATTTGGTGAAGTAGTCGATGGTAACCACCAAGTACTTGCGGTTGCCTGATGCTGCTGTGAAATCCCCCAAGATGTCCACCCCCCACATGGCAAAGGGAATGGGGTTGAGGATCGATGTTAGTTTGGTGGCGGGTAGATGGGGTACTGGGGTGAACAACTGACATTGCTCGCAGGCTTTGAGATACTGGATGGCTTCTTTTTGCATTCTTGGCCAGTAGAGTCCTTGTCGAAGGATTTTATAGGCTAGATGTCGTCCTCCCATGTGGCTTCCACAGATCCCCTCATGTACTTCTGCCAGGGCATATTGGGCTCCCTTGGGTCCTACGCACCGAAGCAGTGGTGTTGTGGCCCCCCCTCTTGTACAGTACTCCATCTAAGATGGTGTACTTTACAGCTCTCATACTTATCTTCCTTGCCTCTATCTTATCTTCTGGTAAGACATCATTCTGTAGGTAGTCGAGTATAGGGTCCATCCAGCTAGGCCCTTCCTCGATCTCATTGACCAGCTTCTCCTGATATGTTGGTTCATGCAATATTTCCATGTACATTGCACTGGCTAGGTTCTTGAGTTCATCGTTGGCTAGCCTAGATAGTGCATCTGCAGTAGCATTCTCGATCCTGGGTACTCAAACAATCTCGAACTTCATGAACTGCCTGATCAATTCCCTAGCATGTGCTAGGTATGATGCCATGCACTCATCCTTCGCCTCATACTCTCCGTTCACTTGGTTCACTAAAATCGGAGAGCGTATTGTATTCAAAATCCTTTGGGGCTGGTAAGCATGAAACTAGCTCTACTCCCTGTGGCATTGCTCAAACCATTCACTAACATCTCCCACGATCCTCGATCCTGCTCCTCTGGTTCTTGTGTTTCTGTCCCATTCTCAGGCAAAGTGCACTCAGCTATAAAGTCTGCCAGAGTTTGGCCTTTGATGGCCGTCTTGGGTTGGAACCTGATGTCGTGCTCACTGAACTCAACCGTTCAAGTGATCAACCGTTCAGAGACGTCAGGCTTGTGCAACACCTTCTTCAGCGGTAGGTTGGTGAGGATTGTGATGGTATGGGCTTAGAAGTATGGTCTGAGTTTCCTTGCCGCGATTATCAGCGTGTATGCTACCTTCTCTATTCTTGTGTACCTGGTTTTTGCATCAATTAAGACATGACTCACATAGTAGATGGGTCTCTGTATGTTGTCCTCTTCTTATAGTAGTACTACACTCACTACGACGAGGGTTGCTGCCAGGTAAATCTGTAATTCTTCATTGGGCTCTGGGTGCCCAAGCAATGGTGGGTTCTCTAGGTATACCTTCAGTTCTTCAAACGCTTTCTGGCACTCCTCCGTCCATGCAAAGTCTTTAGGACTTCGGAGGTTCTTCAGCGTCTTGAAGAATGGCAGACACTTATCTCCGAACCATGACACGAACCTCGATAGGGCAGCGATCCTTCCATTCAACCTCTGTACTTCTCTAACTGTCCGAGGTGGGGCCATCTCTTGGATGGCCTTGATCTTGGATGGGTTGGCTTCTATTCCCCGTACTGAGACCATGAACCCTAGCAATTTTTTGGACGTCACCTTGAAAGCACACTTCGTAGGGTTGAGTTTCATCTGGTTTCTTCTTAGTACGGTGAATGCCTCTTCTAGGTCAGCCAGGTACTGATGGGCTTGGACGCTTTTCACCAGCATGTCATCCACGTACACTTCCATGTTGCACCCAATCTGTTCCTTGAACATCTTGTTGACCATCCTCTGGTAGGTGACCCCTGCATTCTTCAGTCCGAACGGCATGACTCGGTAGCAGTAATTCTCCTTGTCTGTTCGGAAGGCAGTGTAAGACTCGTCATCCTCATGCATGAGGATCTGGTTATAGCCGGAGTAGGGGTCCATGAAACTTAGCATCTCATGTCCTGCAGTAGCGTCAATCAGTAGATCGATCCTGGGTAGTGGGTACTCATCCTTGGGACATGCCTTGTTCAAGTCAGTGTAGTCAACGCACATCCTCCGCTTCCCGTTAGGCTTGGGTACCATGACCACGTTTGCGAGCCAGGTAGGGAGCTTTTCTTCCCTGATGAACCCTGCTCTGCTCAATTTCTTGACCTCTTCTTTGATGGCTGCCTGTCGGTCGAGGGAGAAATTCCTTCTCTTTTGCTGGACTAGCTTCCTGGTTGGGTCTACATGTAGTTTGTGCTCTGCTATGGATCTTGGAATGCCGGGCATGTCTACAGTCGACCATGCGAAGACATCCATGTTAGTCTGGAGGAGGTGTCCCAGTTCTTCTTTTTTCTTATTGCTCAGTAGTGAGCCCATCTGTACGACCTTGGAAGGGTCGTCTTTGCTGAGTGGCCAGGGGGTGAGGTCCTCCACCTGTCAAACCCTGCCCCCTGACTGGCTGGAATCTGACTGAAGTGCAGGAACCCCTGGCCAGGCCACCAGGATCACTGGGGAGCATCACTCCACTCAATGAGATCAATGAAAATGCTTTGCACAGGTTTCCCTATATACCTGTTAAAAGATGGATAGCAGACCCCTGCTCTTGCACAGCTCACAGACTGATGTATGACTTGGATCCCAGGTAATCTCTCTCCTCCCTAAAGTGGTGGGACATACCTCTGAAAAAATCATGTAAAACTCATGGTGGGCATGTGGGGACAATACCCAGACCCAGGGTCAAACCCCTGTACAATCCCTCTTTGAATTCATGCTGCTGGAATTCACTGGGCCATTCACTGGGCGATGCAGCAAGGCCTAGTGACATCGCCCAGTGGCTATTTCTGAACACCCAACTTGGCCATGGACACTCGCTAGTGATGGAGGGGACTCTGAGGGACCACCTCATACCCTTGGTTCAATGTGGACCCCACCTATGTACCTAGAACCAGACTGAATCACTTTAAAAATGAGTTTTTAAAAAGGAACCTTAGCAAAAAAACAGGCCTCAGTGGGGGCCAAGTCTATAAATAGGAGGCCATTTGGTTCATTTAGAACCCTTGGCAGAAATCAGATCCGAAAAAAAGAGAAGAGAGGAAAGAAAGGAGAGAAAGAAGAAGAAGGAGAAGAAGGAAGAAGGAAGGAGGAGGAGGGCTGCTACCGGCTCCATCTCTGGCTGATCCGAGCCACTTCACAGCCATTTTCAGGTATAGAAACCTCCCCCATACCTGTTGTACCTATTCTTTCTTGGTGTTTGCTGTGTTTTGCAACCTTGGGCAGCCCAGAACAGCTTAGGTTTGCCCAGTCTTGGTCCAGATTAGCCATGCAGACCTTGTGCATGGTAGATCTGAGCTTTTTGGTGAAAATCAATATTTGGTTTTGCTGTTCCCTTAGCCGAATTCTGGCTGAGCATGCATGCTCTGCCCAGATCCCCATCTGGCTGTTGGGTTGAAGTTCAGACTGCAAGCTAGGGTTGCACTGACCTAACCCTAGGTGGGTACAGCCATGAAACCTTGTTTTGCATTCATTTCCAGCCTTGCATGTGGCTGGATTCCAAGATCTCAGACCTGCAAAACCCTAAACACTATTCATCAGGGTTATTTGGGTAGCCAGATCCAACCTAATTGGAACCCTGATGAAGGAACCAATGGTACCATGGGATAGGCCACCACTAGGGCTACCCAACCACCCCAACATGCAGAGGATCCATTAGACCCTTGGCCCTGTAAAGCCCAGCCTAGGAAGCTCAGCCCTGCTGTCGATTGTAGGCACTGGGCGATGCAGCAAGGCCCAGAGCCATCACCCAGTGAAGGAATCTTTTGATACAAAAGGGCAGAATTGTAATTTCCTATGGGATTTGATCCTTGGACACTATGGGATGTGGGAAATGACAAAAACGACTTTCCCCCACATCTGTCCATATATGAAAATTGGTTGGAACCCTAAGTGGGCCCTGCAGGCAGCTGTGCCTTGTTGTGCTTGATCATACTGCACTGTCCTGAGTTGGACAGCAATATGTTGTAATGTAAAATATATTGTGGATAAAATCTGACTTAGAGGCAGGTGTGGGCATTGTAAATGACCAAATTACCCCTATACCCTAGGCATTGGCCCATGTATCGGGACATGAGCTAAGACCCAGTGTATGACCCGGTGTTCCAAATGAGATCAACCAAACCTCGGGTCAACCCAGTAAGATAGGGTAACCCTAGGACCCCAGTGTAGGGCCAATAACTGAATAAAACAATGCTTGATTTGTGTTAGGACTTGATCCCGTGCTCGAGGACAACAATCAGACAACAGCTGGAACTGAATTTGTGACTGAGTACCTAGAGCCAAGTACTGGTGAGTGAATGATACTATCGTATGTGCAAATGTAATTATGATCTGATGCCGGCTATTAATAATTGAATCTTGTCTGTTATGCTATTTACATACTTATAATCAAAGTTACTCAAATCACTGCATAATGACTGTTGTCGATCAACACTGTGAAATGAATATGATGATTGTGATTGTTAGAATAGATTCCACACTAGGCTTGGAAATGAGGCCTACGGTAGCCCGTACTATGAATGCGGTTGACACTGCTTGACTCATACTATACCATATAGACATGGGGCTAGAGTTTCATCACCTGTGCTACAAACCCTTGCCCGTAGGGGTTAAGGTGCTGGATGCCTGGGAAGCAATTATCAGGGAGTGAATAGGATCGGAACACCGAAAGGTACAATTATCAGAACACCGGAAGGTGCATCTATCGGAACACCGAAAGGTGCATAGATTCAGAACACCTATATGGTGCATGAGGGAAGAAACGGTTGTTTACCAGGATAATCACAGAGGGCAGGTTGGGCTGACCTAGGAAGTGATGCTGGAGCCGGCTGGTTTTCTCTGACAACCCCATGAGGGTATCGCGGGAAGAGGTAACCAAGCCTACACCAGGGATACATGCATTGGGATTGTAGTAGCACAGACCTGACTTAGTTGTAATGATAGGTGGCTAATAATAAAATTGGACTTGCATATCATGTAGATCCTGTGAATCTGTGGATTGTGGTTGCATATGCATGCATGATGGATGTTATTTGCTCATGAGCTCGGTGGGGCTCACACTCTGTTATATGTTGCTCTCTTCTTAGATGATCCTGCAAGTGGATGCCGCTGTGGCTTGACGGGCTATTTCGAGGAGGAGAGTTTTGGTGGTTATGACGATATTGGTGTGGACCCTGACAGAGGTCATACCGATTCTACGTACTTTTCAGGTGGCTGTGGATGAAGACCTTTGAGGAGTGCTTCTGATGTTTTATACTGGGAACTCCTTTTTGTTTTGTTAGGAGGTTTCCTGTTTTGACCGTGGACCGGTTTTAGTTGTTTTCTTTCTTTCTTTCTTTCTTTTGGGGTTGGGTGCCCTAACCCTGTATATATTCATGTATGTAGTACTATGCTTATCATCTTATGTTTTCTTTTGTTGTGGGTTGTGTGTGCTGGGAAATGTATCAAACAAGTTTCTATATGTATATATTATCACCATTTCCCGTATCGCTATGCTTTCGTTTATTTTTGATAAATTGTAGATGTCCTGCATTACTCTGATCTTACTTATGGATAAGATGTGGATATTGGTTCACGAATGTAAGCACTGCTTCTAGATCCGTGCGATTTGGCGGATTGCGGGTGTGCAATTCGGGTCACCTACCCAATCCTCCTAGGGGGTGTTTGGGGTGTGACACCAGCGGTCTTCCTCTCTTCTCTGTTAGCTCGTCTCTCTGGTCACTGACCAGGTTCTCTATGCATAGTGCCATCCCTCGTGTGTTGCCATGGTTCTTCTTCACAAAGGTGGCATAGCATTCTCTGGCCTTCTTCTGATCACCTCGAACTTCTCCCACACCATTGTCGGTGGGGAACTTCATCTTCAGGTGGATTGGAGATACGATGCCTCTGAGGGCCGTTAGTGATGGTCGCCCTAAGAGGCCATTGAATGACACCATGGACCTGACCACCATAAAGTTCACCATGATGGTCACCTGGCGAGGGTGTTCTCCGAAGGTGACGGGTAGCTCTATAGTGCCTCTGATGGAGGCGGTGCCGCCCAAGAATCCATAGAGGTAGGTGGGCTTTGGCTTGAGTTGATCGTCTCCAAATCCGAACTGACGGTAGGCTTCCAGTGAGAGTACATCCACGGAGGCCCCTGTGTCTATCAGTACCCTATGCACGGGTCGGTTGGCTATCTCCACCTGTACTACCAGGGAGTCCTCATGTGGAAAACTCACACCTTCCAAGTCATCGTCCGAGAAGGAGATCACCGTCTGGGTCTTCACCATCTTACTTGGCTTCTCTGCTACTCCCACGAACCTGGCATGGACTTTGGCCTTTCTGGTAGACTCTTGCCCCAATCCTCCAAGTATGGTGAAGATGGGGGCTCCCTTGGTGCCACTTGGCTCTGCTGCATCTCTTCTCTTGTCAGTGCGGTCTCTTTCTCTATCCTGGTCCGCTCTCCTTTCTTCCCTCCTTGGTTCTCTTTCTCGGTCACATCCTCGATCTCCTTGGCCCTAACAGCCATCACGTCTCCCCTTCACGTACTTGTTCAGACTCCCTGCTCTCACAAGGTTTTCTATCTCTCTCTTGAGTTGATAGCATTCCTTTGTGTCATGCCTATAGTCCTTGTGGAAGAGGCAGTACTTGTTAGGGTTGCACTTCTCAGGTCCTGCCAGCATGGGTCGTGGCCATTTGACTAGGTAACGGTCTTGGATTTGCATGAGGATCTGTGACCTGGTGGTGTTGAGGGGTGTGAACTCTAGGCTGCTTGCCCTCTCACCTCTCTCTGATCGACGATCACTTCTTCACGATGGGCGATTGCCCCTTCTCCTGTCATCGCTCAATCCTTGATCTTTTATTCTCCTTGCGGTCATCTGGTGCTGACCTCTTGTTGTCTTGGGTCTTGCCTTCAATTACCTTCGTTCGTGACTGTATTATCTCAGCCATGTTGGCAAACTCATTACATCGTTCCAGGAGCTCTTTCATGGTCTTGGTCTCATGACGTGCCAAGTCCTTGATTAGTTCCATGTCTCTAATGCCCCCTGCTAGGGCGGCATGCTGGGTCTGGTCATCCAAGTCTTTGACTTCCAAGGATTCCTTGGTGAACCTACTGACATACTCCCTGAGGGACTCCCCAGGGTTTTGGATCACGTTCAGTAGGTTGACCGTGGTCTTCTTCTACTTAACGCTGCTCTGGAAGCGGGTCACGAACTATTCGCATAGCTCTGCAAACGATCCAATCGACCATGGTCGTAGTCAGGAGAACCATGAAGTTGTTGCACCCTTGAGGGATGCAGGGAATGCTCGACAGGATACCACGTCCGATCCACCATATAGAGTCATCATGCCATTAAAGTAGTTGATATGGTCATTAGGGTCGATGGTACCACTGTAGAGTTCAAAGGTAGGTAACCTGAACCTAGACGGTAGTGCAGTGGACATGATCTCTTCTGAGCAGGGGTGTTGTCCAGGTACCGAGTGTGTATCTCCCTTGGTCTGCTTCTTCAACCCTTCCAGTTTCTCATCCAGCTCACGAAGTCTCTGGTCCAGCTCTTCATCTCGCGTTTAGCGTCTGGCGGGTCGTTCGTCCTGACCCCTTTTGCGCCCTCTCCTGGAAGTCCCTTCCTGTCTTGACTGTTGGTGAGATGGGAAGGAATCACGTCATGATGAATCTTGTCGTGAATGGAGGGACTCTCTTCACGGTAAGTTCGGCTTCGCTCTGGTGCATGTCTTCTACCAAGTCGTCCATCAAACACCAATCTTTGGATGGACCCTTCAGGGTTGGGCACCACGGATCGGTGCGATGGTGTTCTCCCTCGATCCAACAGTGTTGGGAGGTCCGACATTCTCCTTGGATGTTGGGAGGGTTCTCCCTGTTGCCTAGTGTGCCTCTGGAGGTGGTCTCCTAGGGCTTTGCTCCCGCCTCTGCTCTTGCCTACGACGGGGGGTCACCGCCTTCTGCCTAAGGTATTCGCTGAAGAGTCATTGGTATTCGAGGATCTGACACTGCAGGTCGTTAATCTGACCCACAGTGGCTGGTGCATTAGGATCAGGTACTGGCTCCACCAAGGCAGCTTCAATGGCTGCTTTAGGGTTGAGGTTGTCCACCCCCACTTGTTGGTTCTCTGTGACCTCCCTCTCTTGAGAGACACGATCTATGGTTTTGCGATGTGAACTTTCTGGAGGAGGTGATCCGTTCCCCTCCCTCGGGGCATTGTTGGTGGAGGGAGCGGTCTTCCTGCATGCCATGATTGATCAGTGATGGAAACAAGCTAATAAAGGTGATGGCTAGCGTCGTTCCCACAGACGGCGCCAATCTGTTGCATCAAGAAATCGCTCAACGGTCCTTCGAGTGCCGTAACCTACAAAAGACCCTGGGTGATAAAGGAGAACCGGTGTGGTTCAGGCCTAGGACTCTCCAATGCCTAAGTTAGATCTCTCTGAGCAAATAGATGAATGGTAGTATCAAGGTGAGTTAAGATGTCCCCGATGGGGTTGTATACCTTGCCTTTTATAGTCGTGTGTGGCGGTGTGGAGAGTCCCAGTTGATGTAGAATGTTTACCGTAGGTGATAGAGTCCCTGAGTAGCGAGGCTTATCCTGATTGGTTGTCTTCCCGAGAGATATAGTGTCCTTGATAGACTAGGTAGTTGTCTTCCCGGGAGATGTAGTGTCCTTGGTAGACTAGGTTGTTGCCTTCCTTAGAGACGTGGTGTCTTTGGAAGGTTCCTTCCTGTGGGATGTAGTGTCCGAGTGGCCTTAGTAATCTTGATGGATAGACTCATCTACGTGGTAGATGAGGTTCATGGTGTATGAGTCTGTTCACTCCACGTGACTCGATAGGCGGTGGCCTAGAGTCCTTGGCGATGATATCTTGTTGATGGCGATCCGAGGGAGTTTGTGCTTTGGAGATGACGTGTGTGGGCATGACGTGTGCCGGGGATGTCCTGCCCGAGTCCAGGTCCTCGCCCACGATCCACGCCCCGGGTGCCCATGCTGGGTTGGGTCAAATCCTTATTTGGCTCTTCATTTTTGGGTTCTTATCCTGAACCGGTCCTCCTTATTGGGTTTGGACATGTGGCGGTCCCTGATGGGTTGGTGAGAATTTGGGTTCATCAGTACGAAAGAGGCCACACATGAAATTCTTGCAGCCTGGCCAGAGGTCAAGGTTTGGGTGGAGCCATCAGTTGCAGAAAAGGGGAGAATACAAATGGGAGTGAAAGGGAATGAGGATGGGAGAAATTCCATCATTAACCCTCATATTATATTGCCACCTCGTCTTATGATGGGTAAAAAAATTCGGTTACAAAATCTGTTTGTAAACTGCTAAACTGACGCACCCAAAAATAAAAACCAATTACATGGTAAAGTTGTAAATACAACAGGATTTTAGTGTCATTAATATGTGCGACCTGGAACAACCGACCATGATTCTTAATTTATTTACAAAACGGCCTCTAAAGTTGCTTTTTTCTCGCATGTGCATTGGCTTCTTTCCCCGCATATATCAAATCCCACCTGGCGACCCAATAGGTATAGATTCGTAATGTCCTTTTCCGTCCTTTCAATGCCTCATCGAACCTCTATAAATTTAAGGGTATATTCCTCGTACCCCCTAAGCTTCTGATAAGTCCACGTACCACCCTTCAATATTCCACGTACCACTCCTGCTTTACCCCCTTAATGCCAGACAAGTCCAAACCGTTAAGTACTAAAAACTTGACCATTTTATCCTTTCTTTTATTTTTATAATTTTGAAAAGACCTAATTGTCCTAACCTATTTGTTCATAATATGAAAAGACCTTTTTGTCCTAACCTAATTTGAAAAGACTCTTTTACCTTTACTATTTGTTCTTAAGAATCTAATCCAATCTAATTACCAAAATGCCCTTGCTAAGGCATAATTACCAAAATGCCCTCATCATCCCCAAAATCCATCTTCCATTTCTTAAACGTCTCTCAAAAGTTTATTTTACCCTTTAATTGACCCCAAAACCCTTTCTGTGTGTTCTTCTCTTCTACTTGCAGGTCATCAATGGCGCCGGCGGTAACCAGAGCTTGGTAGCCAAACTCCAATTTTGCCCTCTTCAACCCCAAAACCCCTTTTGAGTCTTCTTTCCCCAACACCCAAATCGATAACCTTAGAACCCATTTTGTCTCTCTGCAGATTCAAAAACAGAATCTTTCTCCTTTTTTCTTATATCTTCAATGTTCCCCAAAGGGAAATTCGGTTTTGGACCTCCAAAACCATTCTTTCGAAGCCTTTTATAAGGTTGGATGGGCGAAACCCAGCAGATGAACATGAGAAGAGCTGCCATGGTTAATCCCAGAATTTGCAGAAAATGAAACAACCCCATTTCTCTACCTCTCCCTTTCTCTGTTTCCTCTCTATGAAAGGGTATTATTTATAGATGGAAAAGGGGGAGTTCAAGCTATGCTCCGGTGGCTGGCAGATTTAAAAAAAATAAAATAAAATTTGTGGGCAGCCATGGCCGCCATTAATGGCAGCCTTCCATGAATATATAAGAAGGGGTTGATGGTGGCAGCAGTAAGTGATTAAAAAAAAAAGGGAGGAAAAGAATGGGCAGCCATGGCTGCCATGATTGTTGAAACCAGAGGTTGCAACAGAGGCGGTGCCTGGGTTTTGTTTTTTGGGGTTTTGGAAAGGGAGTGGGTCACGGTGATGATAAATTTGGTTAATGGAAGGAAAAGAGAGATGGGATTTGAAGTTCAGTGGAGAGATGGGTTCACTTAGGGTGTTTGGAGAAGAAGAAGAAGAAGGCGGGAAGAAGATTGGAGATGGAGATGGAGATGGGGGCTTGGGTTTCAGTTTCGTATTGGGTTTCAGTTTCGTACGGAGAAAGAGATGGATTTACAGGTTTAGGGTATTAAAGAACAAGGAAAAGAAAAGAAGCAGTGGGGAAGAAGCAGGTTCGTTGGCGGCAGCCATGGAGTTTGGAGGTTTGAGCTGGGTTTTAATATCATAGAACGGAGGAGGGCAATCTTGGAATATTACTGTCGGAGATTTTCCTTCCAAGGTCTGATTACCGTTCGAGAGGAGAGTGTTCAAACTTCTTTGTTGGCAGCAGCCATGGAGTTTGGCTACCAAGCGCTGGTTACCGCCGGCGCCATTGATGACCTGCAAGCAAAAGAGAAGAAGACACAAAAAAGGTTTTGGGCTCAATTAAAAGGTAAATTACAGGGGTACAAGGAATATTGGGTGCATTACAGGGGTACGTGTATTTTACCCTAAATTTAACCTTCGTGTTTGTTTACGATTTACAACTCCAAACTATCCTCCCCGCTCCCGCTCTCTTCTCCGCTCGCTTTCTCTGTTTCTCTCTCTTTTCTCTACTCTCTCTCTCTCCGACTGTTATTGTATCGTGATCGTTTGGCGGATCTATATTTCGAAAATCGGTTTTGGATCTCCAAAACCATTCTTTCGAAGCCTTCTACAAGGTTGGATGGGCGAAACCGAGCAGATGAACATGAGAAGAGCTGCCATGGTTAATCCCAGAATTTGCAGAAAATGAAAAAACCCCATTTCTCTACCTCTCCCTTTCTCTGTTTCCTCTCTATGAAAGGGTATTATTTATAGATGGAAAAAGGGGAGTTCAAGCTATGCTCTGGTGGCTGGCAGATTTAAAAATAAATAAATAAAATTTGTGGGCAGCCATGGCCGCCATTAATGGCAGCCTTCCATGAATATATAAGGAGGGTTTGATGGTGGCAGTAGTAAGTGATAAAAAAAAAAAAGGGAGGAAAAGATTGGGCAGCCATGGCTGCCATGATTGTTGAAACCAAAGGTTGCAACAGAGGCGGTGCCTGGGTTTTGTTTTTTGGGTTTTCGAAAGGGAGTGGGTCACGGTGATGATAAATTTGGTTAATGGAATGAAAAAAGAGATGGGATTTGAAGTTCAGTGGAGAGATGGGTTCACTTAGGGGGTTTGGAGAAGAAGAAGAAGAAGGCGGGAAGAAGATTGGAGATGGAGATGGGGGCTTGGGTTTCAGTTTCGTATGGAGAAAGAGATGGATTTACAGGTTTAGGGTATTAAAGAAGAAGAAAAAGAAAAGAAGCAGTGGGGAAGAAGCAGGTTCGTTGGCGGCAGCCATGAAGTTTGGAGGTTTGAGCTGGGTTTTAACATCATAGAACGGAGGAGGGCAATCTTGGAAGATTACTGTCGGAGATTTTCCTTCCAAGGTCTGATTACCGTTCAAGAGGAGAGTGTTCAAACTTCTTCGTTGGCAGCAGCCATGGAGTTTGGCTACCAAGCTCTGGTTACCGCCGGCGCCATTGATGACCTGCAAGCAAAAGAGAAGAAGACACAAAAAGGGTTTTGGGCTCAATTAAAAGGTAAAATAAACTTTTGAGAGAAGTTTCATAAATGGAAGATGGATTTTGGGGAAGAAGAGGGCATTTTGGTAATTAGATTAGGTTAGGTCCTTAAAAAAAAATTGGGGGTAAAAGGATCTTTTCAAATTAGGTTAGGGCAAAAAGATCTTTTCATATTATGAACAAATAAGTCAGGACAATTAGGTCTTTCAAATTTATGAAAATAAAAGAATGGGTAAAATGGTCAAGCTTTTAGAACTTAACGGCTAAACGTAACAATTTGGACTTGTCTAGCATTAGGGGGATAAAATAGGGGTGATACGTGGAATATTGAGGGGTGGTACGTGGACTTATCAGAAACTTAGGGGATACGAGGAATATTGGGTGCATTACAGGGGTACGTGTATTTTACCCTAAATTTAACCTTCACGTTTGTTTACGATTTACAACTCCAAACTATCCTCCCCGCTCCCGCTCCCGCTCTCGCTCCCGCGCTCTTCTCCGCTCGCTTTCTCTGTTTCTCTCTCTTTTCTCTATTTTCTCTCTCTCCGACTGTTAATGTATCGTGATCGTTTGGCGGATCTATATTTCGAAAATCGTGAGATTATAATTTGTGCAGGTAAAGATGTCTGGGAAAGGCGCTAAAGGTTTGATAATGGGGAAATCGACTGCTCTGAACAAGGACAAAGATAAGAAGAAACCTGTCTCACGTTCTTCTCGAGCTGGCCTCCAGGTTCTTTCTATATCTCTGTCTTTTCTGGTTATGTCTGTCTTCTATTTGTTGGTTTTTTCGTCGGCTGAGATTGAGAAAGATCCACTAATTCATTTCTTTTGTTTTGGGTGGCTATTCGTGAATCCTCTGGTTCAGAATTTGAGGATTGTAGCATCTACGATTTTATGTTATAACCAAAACACCAGTGGAAAGATGGTAGTGTGATTGAATAGTTATTTGAAGCATGAAAAGATCATACATTTTTTAAATAGAAAAAGGTAGAATGTGGGTTGTAAGATCCAAAACATAGTTATTTCTTTCTTCTCTTTTCTGGTGTTTTGGAGTGAATTGGTGATGCCATAAAGTTGGAGGGCATTAGAAGGAGACATTAAGCTTTATCAGAAAAAGGGACAAAGATGTGAGACTGTAAATAACTTGGGTTGAAGTGGTGAGGAAAGACATGGGTGTTTGTGATTAAATGAAAGCTATTGCTTTGGATAACAGTGGAAGTGTGGAACTTTGATCAAGTTCAAGCAATTGGAATGATACACAAATCATTTTAGTTGTTGCATTGTCTTCATCCATCACATGAGAAATTAAGAACTGTGCTTGTAAAATTTTCTAATTCTTGAATGTTTCAATTTAAAAGTAGTTTAATCATTTGAAGTTATCCCATTTCACTTTGCCTTAAATCAATACAACCAGTTGGCTCAAAATTGTGTATTCTTGGCTGATTTACTGAGAAGTTAGGGTTGTAAATATGCAAGATTCTTAATCTTTCCCTTTTTAGAAGGTCAGGTAGGGCCCGAGCAAACCCAGTCTTCCAACGTAAAAGTGAAATAAATAAATAGGAGTTCAAATTATGCATTACTATCTTCCCCTGTAGGTTGTGTGTGTGTATATGGAAATCCAATTTCTTATTATTCATATCAGTAGGAAGGAATGACCAATGCGCCCTTTCGCCATGCAGAAACTGAACCTACAATTAGGATCAACAACAACAATTAAAGCTTCTACAAATGCAGATAGACTCAACGTATCGAATGACTTACTGTCATTCTCTTTCAGATATGAATATATTTAATTCAGAAGGGAATGTTCATTGGAAAAATACATAAATAAATAAATAATGGCTTCGAGTCAATAAATATTGAGGATATAGACTTAGGACCAAATTTCATTAGGAGCTCAATTGCAAAGTTCGGGGCAGCAACAGCTCCATCCGGGGGGGGTCTGCAGTTATTGTCATAGTAAATGGAAAGTATGACGCTCAAGTTTAAGGCCATGATTCCATGCAGGAAGGGCTCAACAAGCTCAGGGCCCTAGGAGTCATGATAGTGGCTCTGATTCCATAATCATCCACTTTTGACTCAGTGAAAGCCTCCATTACTCGGTCATGAATGTTGGGTAAGGACGTGAGCAGGGAACTTCCAACATCCACAGAGCATAGTCTGGACCTGTCGCTTCCTTTATTAGTTTAGCCATGTCAGGGGAGATGCTGTACTTAATGATCAGATGCTGTACTTAATGATCAGGGAGCAGCTTTGTGACTTGACGTTAGTTTCCATCTCTCACAGTCCATACCTGCCACTTATTTTGGGCTGCCATTATTCACTGGGCGGTGCTCTAAAGCTCCTTGAGAGCTGGTGTTCGGCAACAAAAAATCTTCGTCGTGTATGGGCCCTTTCCTAGTGTTTTATTGTTAAGTATAGTTGTGATTTTTTTGGCCTCAAACGTCTTCGCACCACAAGGCAGCCCCGTCCTACAAGATGGACCATTCCTTTCGGTCCACCATTTCAACATGTAAGTACACAAAAAGACTCATTTTCTTTTTTACTAGATCCGATTGGCCCGAGTCTAGCAGTTGAATGAATAGGAAAGGAAATGGTTTCGAACTATCTATGGGGTATTAGGTATCAAGATTTGGATATTTATAGAAGAGGTTCATTTTCTTTTTGTTGCTGCATGCCATTCTGTTTGCCGTCCTTTCTGAAGCTAGGTAAACTTCCTATATAAAGTCAAAGTCCAGGAACTCTATTTAAAGGACTCACTTCTGAACAGAGGGGTTATGCAGAGAGGGGGGGGGGGAACTTAAACCTTCTATATGCCAGAATGGAAGGGGAAAAAGAGAGCTTCAAGGCAGTATTAGATCTCCGACTCAGGGTCTGAGACTGATTGGCTATTGTGTGGGTTTCAGTACCAGTCTCTTTGAGTTCAAAATTTTCTTAAATAATTAATCACAGCCGCAAAACGATATTAGACAATCTCCTAACCATAGTTGTCAAGCGCCTAGGCGATGCCTAGGCGTCCAGGCGCTTTGGTCGACTTGGGCGCCTTGGTCGCCTACTTGGTGTTGTCTTGAATTTTTACCCTCTCCAACGCCTTGGGTCGCCTAGCTGACGTGACAACTATGCTCCTAACCACCACTGTGCCTTAAATGACTACCTCTGTTTTCTCCATCAGCAACTAAACTTCGATCTCAATCACCATCCCCCTCCTCCCCTCCCCCCTCCCCCCTCCCCCCTCATTAAACCCATCAATACAGCCAATGGAATTGGTCACAGTCAACTTCTGTGCACCTTATAGTGACATGAAAGATCCATGTACAAACAAGTTTCATGTGTAATAAATGTGAAGTTGAGGAGAAAATGTATATTTTTAATTTCTGAATTGTGACTAGACTCTTTTCTGATGCATTTCTTAGCTAGTTGCCCAAAAAAAATTAGTTAGGGGTTTTTGTGTAAAAGTCTCCTGGGACAAATTTACTGCTTTAATGAATGCCATTGTTCTGATTCTTTTCTTTTTGTGGTAAGAGGAATGCAAAGACATGTCTTCTATGCTACTATTTTGGGTTTGTGGTTACTGCAATTCATGTGATTATGGCTTTCTCATGTATTGCTCTATGTTACCGTGTACTTCTGTTTGCTGTGTTTAATATTATTGCCAACTTCTCCATTAAGTTATCATCTATCTTGGCACTGTGCTCTTCTCCTTGAAGTGAGCAATTCATGTCTTTTCTTTCTGAATGTTTGGCATTGTTGGAAATAATTATCCAAAACATACATATCAATATATATGTAACTAGGGGAATAAGATACTTATATGAATTGTAGACAAACCAAAGTTGATGTCGGCAAACTCAAGCACCAAATATAGCGTCACGAACCTAAACTATGTTGATAAACTTAAGAGGCTTAGTCGTGGCAATGGACACTTTCCTTAAGACTATAGACGTTCCCTATGGCGCAAGCCAGATTCTTGCGAATGAGTGTCCGAGATAAAACAGCCCTCAGGCCCCTCCAGTAGTCGTTGCACTCGCTTACTGGGCCACCTCAGAACACTTAAGAGTTGCGCTCAATTGGACAAAACAAAAAGTTAATAGAAAACCAAAACAAAAGAAAAATCGGGGTTGCCACCAAATTGTTTTAGAAATAGGCAACATCCTTTCTCTATATATAGGAGAGTAAGAGACACCATTAAGGGGTATCTCCAAGAGACATGCCCTAACATTATGCCTTTTCCCAAAAAACTTGTTTGTTGATCATTCAAACATGTCGTCTAATAGTCACACCTATTGGTCATTTAGGTGCCTATTGGTGCCTATTAGTAAGGATGTCAAAATGGAACTGAAACCGAATATTGGAATTGGAATTGATCGTTTACGATTGAACCGAACCGCACCGTAGAAAAATGATCCGGTTTTGATTTTATAGGTTCTCTTTGCGGTTCGGTTTTGATTTGCACCGCAAAACCGCAGTTCTAAACCAAATAAGAAACCGGAAAAACCGAATAGAAACCGATGCCTCTTACTTGAATACTAACCCATGCATTAATTGGATTAATTAATAATATAATAATTAATTTAATAAACATAATTATTGCATCATACTTGAAAACATAAAATAAGTAAAATGTCATGGGTTAACTATATATTATATGTGTTCAAGTGTGAATTGAAAATTATGGATGATGTTAAAATGGATTAACAAAATCCTACTTTTTAATAGAAGAAATAATTTGTTTATCATGTAAGAGTGGAGAAGAAAAAAAAAAGGATAAAACATAGAATAAGAAAGGAAAAGAAGGGTGGTGAAGATGGGAAGTTTTATTTTTTTTATCACATAGGCATGGGAAATGATGAGCGAGGAAGACTGGGAGAGAATGGGGAAACATGAGAATATAAAGGCCTTGAAAATCGAGGTTGTCTTCATTACTGTTTCCCAAAACGACACTACACAAACTGCATGTAAACCGGTTGCGAATCAGATAACCAAAACCGAATAGAAACCTCTAAAACCGGACTGCATGCAAAACGATTCTGATTTTGGCTGATTCCTATTCGGTTCGGTTTTGATTTCACCTTATCAAAATGTAAACCGCACCGCACCCGAACCAAATAACCAGAATCGCACCGTTTGACACCTTTACCTATTAGGAAATGACATAATCCTGTAACACACCTTTTATAAAAATAAAATAATATTTTGGAATCTTTAATTTTAAAACCATTAAAATTTCCAACAAGCATTGATGGGAATGGCAATCCCATTAATTGATGGTACTCCAACCAAGCTCGTGAGGTGGCACATTAGAAGATGGTCCTGCCATATCACAATTTGGCAAGCTTCCATGTTCATTGTCTTCTGACAATTGTGTTCATTTTTCCCACTAAGCTAATTCAATTATCATTCATTTAATGTAACTTTAAATACAATATTGATTACGATGGAAAGATCCAATTGATTATATGGGAGGAACCTTGACCAGGCATAATTTGAACTAAATGACCCAACTTGGATTGAACAGTTGCTAGGATTTTTCTTACCTCTAAGTGGCAAATTCCAATCCAACCAAAGTCAGATTCGGCCTCTGTTGAGACTTTTACATCCTCATAGTTCTTGAGTGGCATTGTGTGTGTGTGTGTGTGTGTGTGTTTTGGATAGGTTGCATTGTGTGTTTTATGCATGTTATATGTACAAAAAAGGTTGGGGGGGGGGGGGGGAAGGATGTAAGAATCTCTCTCTGGAAGCTTGAGATAATCTAATGGTTGATTGAAGAATCTGATCCCTTCCCTTGGAAGAGATCCTGAGGGGGTGATTTTCAGTCATTTCATTGCTTTTGAAGCTATGTTAAGCAACTCTGATAGGTTTAATTGTACCTGTAGATGAATTGGTGTTGCACAGCATCCGAGTTAGCTGAAAATGAGATCTTGTATTTGGTGCTGGAGGTGAGCATGCTAGATCCATCTTTTGGACAGATGGTGGGGAAGACACAGAAATGAGGGGCTGTATCAGGAATGAGTCCTGGGGGATACTAAAGAAGAAGAAGATGCATGGGACAATGCTTATGATGGAATATTACTTCCAGGGAACCTCTCAATTGGGGATTGGAGGATGTTAACTCAAGGAATTTGACTGAATAGGATAAAGGCCAAGAGAGGAGTGGCTGCTGATTTGATACCCCCTTGTTTGTTGGTGGAGCTGCTGAATTGTTGATGTTATTTCATTGTGGGGTTCTTTCATATTGCTGATGTTATTTCATTGTGGGGTTCTTTCATATTGTTGGTTGGTTGTCTTTTTACGTTTTCCATCTCCATTTTCTTATGTTTATTTATTTTTTTATATTTTTATGAAAGGGTTGGGGCAGTTGGGGTTGCAATGGTTGAGCTTCTCTTGCCACTTATTTATTAGTCATTTATTTGGTTGTGCTTAGAGTTCTTAATATTGTCTATTTTTTATCAGATCCATCATCCCCATCTCTCCTGGAGGAATGCTTGTTGCATACGAAAGGAAGCATAAATTCGAGTCCTTAGAATGTTCTTTTGGCATGCTTTTTCCTCATCTCCAACCATTGCGAAGCTCTAGGCAAGCCAGGATCCTTTCATAGTGGATTTTATTCATCTTCAAGAGTCTTGGACTTTATGCTTCCCTGTCTCAATTGAGTGATTAAAATTGGTACTTCAAGTTGTATTCAAAGCAACAAATTTTGAAGGTGCCTAAATGTTTGATGTGGGGTGCGCATTCACAGCATCACTGTTCTTAGCAATTTGAAGTTGGTCTTTGAATTAATTTATCTACTGATGAATTATGTGGTCTACTGAAGTTGCAAAGTCCGAAGATCTCTAAGCAACTTTTTTTGTGATGACTATAGAGGATGAAAAATTATTCTTCTCAAAACAATTGTAGGCCACACACTTACTGTTTTCCTCTTCCAATTATAGTCCTGATTCTTTAGAAATTGAAATGGGAGTGATGTAATCGAGATCTAGATTTTGTATCTTGGGTTGGAAAACAGGTGACTGTTTAAGCTTTTATGTTATTTAGATTCTTTGACTATAGAGGGAGTGATGTATTTGATGTATGACAACCTGGGATTTTGAAAACCCAAGGCTTCTATGCTGAAGCTTTCTTGCCTGGAAAGATTGTTGGCAACCCTTCTAGTATGGGCTGAAGAGATTATGAGAAATTTTGGTTTGATGGATCAAGAAACTGAAACCAGCCATAGGTGGGTCCTTAGTTATTGATTTGAGGCTTGATAGACGTATACTGTGAGTTTCTTTTGTATAGGTTTGTCTAAGGTTTCTGCTGATGGCCATGCCATAGGTGGATTGTTAGATAAATCTCTTGTGGACTAGTGTTCTCCTGATGGCAATGCCAAAGGTGGAGTGTCTAGTCATAGGCTGTTTTTGTTTTTGAGTCTGGGTATGCCTGGACTATAATCCTGTACATCATTTTATATTATTTAATATAATCTTTTGCTGGTCTTTAGCAGAAAAAAAAAAGATCAAGAAACTGAAACCAGTAAAGCAGTAACAAATGGGGTAAATGGTAGAAGATATACATTGGGTTTTAGAGATAATGAAGCTTTAATTTAAAAATTGTAGGAAAGATGAAATCAAGTACTGTGATGGAGCTTTGGATATGATGACTGCGAACACTAACTACAGGAAGTCGAAGCAAAGAAAATACGGAGATCACACGTCTTGGCAAAACTCCTGCTCTAATTAGGACTTTGTAATACTTAACCAAGGCATGAAGACTTCTAGAATCACTTGACCCATAAATAAAAGAACCCAAAAAATCAAATTATTTTGTTGCAATGAGCCATTGTTGCATGTTTATATTATGCATCTATCCCGAAATGGTGCTGATCCAGTTTTTGTGCACATGATATATTTGCAGTTCCCAGTTGGTCGGATCCACCGTCTACTGAAGTCAAAGATTGCAGCCAATGGCAGAGTGGGAGCTACAGCTGCTGTGTATTCTGCAGCAATCTTGGAGTATCTGACTGCAGAAGTGTTGGAGCTAGCAGGTAATGCAAGCAAGGATTTAAAGGTAAAACGGATTACTCCCAGGCACTTGCAGCTTGCCATCCGAGGAGATGAAGAACTCGATACTCTGATTAAAGGAACAATAGCTGGTGGAGGTGTGATCCCACACATTCATAAGTCTCTCATCAACAAGTCTTCAAAGGACTAATCCTTACCTCGTATCCCATGCATGCTGTCATCTCGGGGGAGTTCATTAGAGGATCCATCTAATCAGCATGTACATCTGTGAAAACTTCTATGGGTGGATTTGTTCTCCTTTTCCATGGTTATAACAATTAACATTAGTGTGTTCCCTAATAATATATATATATTTTTGGTGGCAGAAAGAATTGGTTTCATCTCCATCCTCTCCATTTGAATGGAAAATTCTAAAATATGAATGATATGACACCATTGGGCAGTGGCTATATTTTCGCTGGGAAAAAGTTTTTCCCACAATTCATGTGTGCTATAGCCCTCTAACATGGTTTTTTTTTTTTTTTTTTCGATCATGTGGACTCCATGTGGTTGATAACCATTCTTTGTACAGTGCGGAAGATTCCCTCCCCCCCTCCTCCCCCCCCTTCTCCTCACAATGGTGTTGTGGGGATCGCTCTCCTAGGTTCTTGGGAGAGGTTCTTTGAGCAACTTGTATAGAGGAGTGCACCAATGAGGTGTGGCAAAATGATTTCACACATAAGAGGGCAGCAAGATCATTTTTAGTGTGAGGATGAGAGAGAGAGAACCGTATTGTGGGGATTGCTCTCCCAGGTTCTTGGGAGAGGTTCTTTGAGCAACTGCCATGGAAGAGTGCACCAATGAAGTGTGGCAAAATGATTCCAGACATAAGAAGGCAGCAAGATCATTTTCAGTGTGAGGATGAGAGAGAGAGAGAGAGAACCTTTCCCTTTTAGTAGATGTTTGTTTTGGCTTTGGAATATTTTGATGGTATATCAGGTATCATCGTCAATATAAACTAATTAAAAGGCATCACCATCGTTCGCTCTAACTCGTTCAGGAGAATACTAGAAATCCTATAGAATGAAGCTTTTTTCACTAAAGATCCACTCTCTCCCTTAACCCTCCCATCTGGCAGCGTTGTCTAGGTGGCCACGCTTTTCCTTTTGTCCGTGGTTATGTTCCTGTTTTCTTGGATAGCACACTTCACACTTTATCCCTCACTTTATTTCCACTTTTACTCCTGTTACTTTTCCACTCCCTATCTTATTTTGGAGAGTTTACTCCTTTTGTTGTTGTACTATGGCATCTAAAGGGCAAAAACAGATTGGTGGGGCAACCCCACGGTCTCGCTTTTCACCCCTGTTCCGCCCAAGGTCGACGTCGTTAAGAGTTGAAGATGTCGAAGGCAAAGCTCCGAGTCTAGAGGCTTCTAAGCAACTTAGGTCTTCGTCCAAGCATTCGCTCAAGATCTCTGAGTCTAGCAGGACAAAACCTTCCCTTGATCTTCATGCTCCAATCTATGGATGCGTCATAAGTAATTTCTCCCCTATCGAAGACCACCTGGGCAATATCCTAGTATCAAAGTGGGGCAAAATGGGCGCCAAGGCGGTTTGGACTGAAGAACAAGGGCATTTCACTGTTGAGTTTAGCACTACAAAAGAGAGCGACTGTGTCTTCAAAGCATCCCCGTGGTGGTATGAGTGCTACATCCTGCATCTTCTCTCGGTCAAGCCCAACTCTTCCCTTTTTGCTTTACAGTTTGAGCATCTTCCAATCTGGATTCAAGTGTACAAAATTCCCCCAGACTGCTTTGTTAAGGATTTAATTTTCGGTGCCATAAAAACTCTGGGCACCCCTTTGGACATTGACCTCAATTGGGAAGCCAATTCCCTACCTCCCCACATGGCGAGAGTTAAAGTTTCCTTTCCCAAGCGCAACCCTGTGTGTTCGGAGGTAATATTTTACGATTCTGATGGAAAAAGCTTTCCTGTGAACCTCAGCTTTGAAGTTTATTTTCTCTGCTCTTGGTGTGGGCGATTAACCCATAAGCTTAATGACTGTTATGGTTGGAAGTCTTCCAAAAATTGTCCTCTTTCCAAGGAAGATCAAAGGATCCTGGAACTCTTTCCCTCCAATGCTGCAACTTCCATTTGCAATATCATCTCTATACCCCTTAGGGCCAACCTTGTGTCTCCTACTGTACCCCCCTTGAAGATCCCAATCTCTGCTGCTGCCCCATCTATTTCTGCCGGGGGGGGGGGGGGGGTGTCCCATCTCCACAGTCCTGTAAACAAGGTATTGACTCCTGCCTCTACTGGTTCCCCTTCATCTACTGTGTCCACGGCTCCCTCTAGCAGCCCTGACTTTTTCTCGGCTCTCCCTTCTCTTGCTTGTTCTCTACCCTCCCTCTCATCCCCTTTTACAACCTCCTCTTGTGTTGTTACTACCGATCCTTCTTGGCAAACCGATTCTTGCCACCTGGATTGGTCGGGCCCATCCCTACTGGACCCCCCCTTGGACACCATTTCAATCCCACCACTATCTTCCATTTTGGCTGATTTGTCACCACCGTCCATATCTGATCTATTTATTTCAAGTCCTGGCCAGTCTCCAATTACTGAATCTTTGCCACCACATGCAATAAGCCCTCCCCATTTTGATCCTACTCTTTGTGCTTGGTCTAACCAAGATTCTTACCCAAACACCTCCCTTGCCAATCCTATAAACCCACCCAACCCTACCTTTCACTGTAATCCTTTCTCTTTCACTAACCTGCTCCCTCACACTCACAATCATCTTTGCACCTTCTACAACCCCACCTCTGCTCCCTTTTTACCTATATCCTTTTCCATTCCATCACCTTCTACCCCTCCTTCTGTCCCCCACATACCAGACCCCAAAACCCCCTCTCCATCCCGGCCGATTGTTGTTAAAATTGACAGGTGCTGTGACAGATGCTGTAAGAGGTACAAATCTCAGAGGGTCAAACTTCCTAAGATTTCCATGGCCATACGTCCCCATTCTATACCAGTGTCTTCTCCTCCTGGGGACAGGCTCAACCAGGATCGGGGTTGTTTTGTCAAGGACCAAGGGTCTACTGAATCTGGCAATTCCTCCTCCTCTCCAATGACTGGATCAAGCTGAGAATTGAGATTATCAAGATGGTGGATTCCCCTGAGGCTCTATCCAAGAAATTGAGAGGTTGGCTCTGTGAGTTAAAGTCGGACAAGGAATTCCATGCTTCTTCCCAAAAGAAGAGATCCATTCTTATCTCTAAAGCTGAGAATGAGGGACACCAGACAATGCATCGCCAGACTCGTGAGGCTGCTGATATTCCTTCCACTTCGGTAATCACTTATAATCCCTACAAAGCTCTCTCTTCTTTCCTTACTGTTTTTATTACTATATTGTTGTCTTGCTGTGTCTTTTTATTTACTCTTAACACTAAGTCTGTGCATCAATGAAGGTTTTTAGCTGGAATATTAGGGGATTGAAATCCAAATCAAAGTCCACTTTTCTCAAACTTTTTTTTTTCACAAACATAAACCGGATATTTTCTTCTTAAGTGAAACTAAAGTGTTGTGTCCTGATTTTTCTTGTCTCCCCCGGACTCTGCAACATCTTAGATCTCTGGGGTTTCAAGGTGGTTCTGGTACTCGGGGACTTGGGGGTGGTTTATGGGTTCTGGGGAGACCTGACATTTGTGTCTCTGAAACACTTGTTTTCGAGAGATTTATGGCACTGTTTATTTTGGACTCCACTGTAGGATGCAATTGGTGCCTAATTTGCCTCTATGCCCCACCTCAGCCCAATAATCGAACCCCATTCTGGGCTTCTTTAAGCTTTTTTCTTCAAACGCTATCTTGTCCATTTTTTATTGTTGGGGACTGTAATGAAATTCTTAACCAGGATGACAAATTTGGGGGATCTCCATTTACCACTAAATCTCCATCGGCAGAAGCCCTCTCTACCATGATCACTGCCTATTACTTGGAAGAGTTGAATCCTGTCTCCAACTGGTTTACCTGGAGGAACAAACGTAAACCTCCACACTGCATTCTGGAACACTTGGATAGGTGCCTAGCTAATAAGTTTTGGCTTGCACTTTGGCCCTTTGCCTCACTCCAGATTTTACCTGCCATAGGATCTGATCATTACCCCTTACTGTTAGACACCACCCCACAACTCTGGTCTTTTAAAAAATTATTCCATTTTCAAGTCGCTTGGTTAGTTCACCCCAATTTTGACTGTTTTCCTTCTATGGCTTGGGAAAATGCCCCATCTACCAATCTTATGACAAAAATTACTGGTTTTACCCATCTTTTAAAAAAGTGGAACTTGGATGTTTTTGGACGAATTGATTCCATTAAATCTAAAATCACAAAAACAATTTCTACCCTTGAGGCTGGTTCACCATCGGAGGAAAACTCAAAGATGTTGAGCGAAGCTTATTCAAATTTGACTCGAATTCTCAATGCTGAAGAACTTTTCTGGTTTCAAAAGTCTAGGGAAAAATACATTGTTTAGGGTGATCGGAATACCAAGTTTTTTCATGCCATGGCCAAACATAATCTCAGATCGAACCAGGTTGTCGCTCTAAAAGATCCTTCGGGCATGGTTACCTCTAACCCTCCTGAAATGGCCCATCTTTTTGCACCCCATTTCCACTCAATTATGACCTCATCTCATCCACTCGACCCTTCTTTTGTGGAATGCTTGTTTCCCCCTCTACCTGGAACCACCCCACTATCCTCATTAGGTCTGGTTCTGGATATTTAGGAAGTCAAATCTGCGGTGTTTAGTATTGGTGCTTTTAAAGCACCGGGGTTTGACGGCTTATCGGCTGGGTTCTATCACCACTGTTGGGAGTTTATTCAATCCGACATTCTCTCTTATATCCAAGACTTCTTTTCTCACTACCACCTCCCTGTTGGCATCAACCATACTCTTATTGCTTTGATTCCCAAAAATAAGTCATCTCTAAAAGTTGAGGATTACAGACCCATCAGTCTCTGTAATGTTTCATATAAAATTATCACAAAAATCCTTGCTACCCGTCTAAGGCCTATCCTTCCCCTTTTCATATCCCCAAACCCGTCTGCTTTTGTTAAGGGATGCCAAATCACTGATAATATAATTATTGCCCAAGAGATTTTTCATTTTATGCGACACAAGAGAAAGGGTAAAACTGGGTTCTTGGCACTCAAACTAGACATGTCAAAGGCTTATGATAGGGTTGAATGGAGTTTTCTTCTTAAGCTTTTTCAGTTCTTGGGTTTTGACGGCCATTGGACCCAACTACTTTCCACTCTTTTGCAATGCTCCTTCATCAAACTGAATGGCAGCTCTTTTGATTATTTCCAACCAACTCGGGGTCTCAGACAGGGATGCCCACTCAGCCCCTATCTGTTTCTCCTTACCATGGAATGTCTCTCTCGTTTGTTGCAAACTTACAGAGACATGGACCTGTTTAAGGGTATCAAGATCTCACGATACGGACCTGAAATTACTCACCTCTTTTTTGCGGATGACACACTTCTTTTCTGCCGGGCCACCTTAGAAGATGTTCACACTCTTAAGGCAATCATTAACCTTTTTGAGTCTCTGTCAGGTCAACAACTTAACCTGGCCAAAAGTAGCATTTATTTCAGCAGGAATACTCCACCCCGGCTACAAAAAGACATCTGCAAAGCCTTGGACATGACAGTAATGAGGACGGAGTCTAAATATCTAGGCACCACATTATTCCCTACAAGATCTAAAACCCATTGTTTGGAACCTGTTATAAACCGGGTACAAACTAAATTGGCTGGTTGGAAAACCAATTTTTTGTCCCAAGCAGGTCGACTTACTCTTATCAAATCGGTTCTTCATTCTATACCCACTTTCCACATGTTGTACCTTCTTTTTCCGAAAACACTTTGTTCCAAACTTGATTCTATTAGCTCTGCCTTTTGGATGGGTAAACCATTGCCCGGAAAAGGGCTATCCCTCATCTCTTGGGCATCTATCTGTAACCACAAAAGTAAAGGGGGTCTGGGTCTTCGCTCTCACTGGGATCATAATTGTGCCCTCCTTTTGAAGTTATCTTGGCGCCTTATTACTGAACCTCATTCTCTCTAGGCTCAACTTCTTAAAGGCAAATACTTCCCCAACCACTCTCTGCTCAACCCTAGTAGATCTTCACGACCCGGATCGTGGACTTGGAATAGTATCCGAATCGTTCTCCCAACTCTTAGGAAAATGGTTCGTTGGCAGATTGGTAATGGGACTTTGATTGATATTTGGGATGACCCTTGGATCCCAACATCTTCTTTCATCACCTGAAACCAAATTGCTCCGAGGAACCCCCTCTTCAACAATGTAAATGAACTTCTGAACAATAGATCATGGAATGTACCATTGCTCAATTCTCTATTTCCTTCACCCATTGTGCAGAATATCATCTCAATCCCAATATCAATTCACCCTTTTATTGATCACATTTTTTCACCCATGTCCAAGACAGGGAAACTCACAACCAAAACTATAGCATCTTTCCTCAAGTCTCACCCTACATCTCACCTTTTACCGTCGACACGCTGCTTTTGAAACACAATTTG
Organism: Telopea speciosissima; assembly: GCF_018873765.1. Classification (NCBI taxonomy): domain Eukaryota; kingdom Viridiplantae; phylum Streptophyta; class Magnoliopsida; order Proteales; family Proteaceae; genus Telopea; species Telopea speciosissima. Next base: position 27,910,213 of record NC_057923.1, read on the forward strand.
GAAATTGAAAATACCACCCAAGTTTCCCCTCTTCCTATGGAAACTTTCAATGACGGTGTACCCACAAAATCAAAACTCTTTTGGAAAGAACATGATAGTATTTTGTGTCCTTTGTGTCGAACTGCACCTGAAACTCCTTGGCATCTGTTTTTCTCCTGTGAGTTTTCCAAGCGAATTTGGGCAGTCATTCCACTCGGTATCTGGACTGAAAACATTATAGGAACCATTATGATAGAAGCGTGGGCCAACCTAGTACAGGTGGGGGGGGGTACTTCAAAATATCATGTAATTACTATTATGAGCATTGTGGCCATTACTTTATACTTCATTTGGACTCTTCAAAACCAAGTCATTTTTCATGGCCGACAGGTTAATCCCTATTTTGTTTTAAACAATATTTCCAGATGGATTCATTACTTAAATCTCTGTCACTCTGAGACTTTCATTGAACCTAGCCAATGCTCTAAGGACAAATCAGCCTTATCCTTCACCCCGCTTTCCCAGTCCTTCTACATGAGTTTGGTTGATACAGAGTCCTGTATTATAGTTTCGGACGGAAGTTACTGCCCATTGACTAATCAGGGCGGACGGGGGTGTCTTGTCATGAATAACCAACAATTATTTGCTTCTTCTATGAATTATAGTTCTGTAGGGTCAGCACAGGAGGCAGAGTTGCGAGGACTCCAAGAAGGGCTCCAAAAGGCATTTCCATTGGCAGGACGAAAAATGATCGTATGGACTGACTCGCAGGAGATCACGAATTGGCTCAATTGTCCTGATAATCATCCTTGGCCATATCAGTTTTTTACATGGTTATATGATATTTCACATCTCATTGCAACTATTGGGTCTGTAATAATTTTAAAACAACCTAGATCGCATATTGAACTTGTAGATAGGCTTGCTAGATTTGCTAGGATTAATTCAGCATCTTCGGACTGTTTGGATAACAATGTTCCTATTATGTTTTAATTAGAAGTTGGTATTTTCATCAAAAAAAAAAAAAAAAGGCATCACCATCTTGAATTAATGTTTGGGTTTTAGTGTTTTACATTGATTGTTTAGAAATGTTGAACTTCCAAATGGAAAACACAAGGAAAAATTAGCCATATTTATATTATCATCTCTGTAGCCAACCAGTTGTGATATTGCAGGCTCTTTCAGGTACTTTTAACTATTAGTCGAGGACTCCGTGATGTAACTTTGATTTCTCAATACGTTCACTTCTTGCTCCTACTGGAAATTGTTTCAGTTTTCCTCCTATTTCCTCTTAACATATTTAAGTTTCAATTTCACAACTGGAAATTGATTACCGGGGGGGGGGGGGGGGATTGGAATTTGGGTTATTGATTTTAAGCCGGAAAAATTGGCTGGTCCATTTTTCCTTGCATTTACTGGGTGTATTTTAAATATGAAATCCAATGATGGCTTGTATTAAGATGGTTGCTAAAGAGTTTATAGGGGAATCGAAAGGTATATGTGATGCCCCACAAAGACTTGGTGGTGGGATGATAAGGTCCAAGCAGCCATTAAGATTAAAAAACTAGTTTTAAGACATGACAAAGGACTAAAGAGGTGAAGGATCTAAAAAGATAATTTTGCTATAAATCAAACCAAGAAAATTATGGGGAAAGAAAGGACAAAGAAATATGAAGATCATTATCATAATCTGGATGCAAAGGAAGGGGAAACGCTTTCTTTAAGAAAGCTAAAATGAGAGAAAGGCAAACCAGAGATTTCGATCATGTTAGATATATTAAAAGTGAGGAAGTTAGAGTACTAATAAGGGATTAGGACATTAAGGAGAGTTGGAAAGAGTATTTCTAGGGCCTACTTAATGAAGACCTAGAGTAATATAGTGTTGTAATGCTGCATTACTCATCTTGATATCACATGTCATGTACATATATATAAATATACGCGCAAAAATTAGGGTGTTTGAAGTAAAAGAAGTAGGCAAGGCACCAAGCCCAGACAGGGTCCCAATAGAAGTGTGGAAGAGTATAAGAATGGTTTATCTTGGTTAACCAAGCTATTTATTAATATTATGACCACAAAGAAACTGTTAGATGAGTAGAGGATAAGCCTTGTGGTCCCAATTTACAGAAATAAAGCTGGTATTCAAAGCTGTAATAACTATAGAAGCATAAAATTAATGAGTCATACGATGAAGTTATGGGAGAGGGTTATGGAAACCCACCTGAAAAAGGAAACTACTATTTCGGAGAACCAACTTGGTTTTATGCCAGAAAGATCTACGATGAGACCTATTTTCTTACTTAGGAGACTCATGGAAAGATAAAGAGGAGGAAAAGAGGGATCTCCATATGGTCATTATTGACCTAGAAAAAGCCTACAATAAAGTCCCTAGAGAGTTAATCTATGATATACTAGAGAAGAGAAGGGTGTCAGGTAAATATTTGGACATAATTAAAGATAGTTATATATATATATATATATATATATATATCCAACATCTCATATTCATGTCTCAACACATATCCAATTTCCACATTTTTGATTCATCATAAGAGTTCAACATATAATATCTCCTACAGCTCTAGCATTCAACATGATAGCATCCTATCATTGCTAACCTTAGACTAATATTCATAACAAGAAATAATCTAAGTAAGCATTCATAGTGAATATAGCATGAAGGCATGTTATCATAACAATGCATGCATGTTATACATCATTCACCAATGAAAAACATTTCCAAATTAAAATCAAGTATCTAATTCACTCACCAAAGTAGTTGTTCTAGAAGATCTTATGTTTTCTTATGCGTGTACGCCCTCACTACAGATGGTAGTCACCCTAGAAAGTCCATTTATATGTGTACATTAGCTAGTAATGGGTCCGGGTCAAAGCCCTACGTCAAACTATCAAGACAACAGTGTTTTAAGCCCTTGCGGTAGGTCACTGCAGTAGGTGAACCCATCTACCATAGGTCCTACGGTAGGTGTAGGCAGACCTGAACCCTTGTCACTTTTATTCCCTGTGGTAGGTGTCTGCACAGACTGCAGCCATCCACCATAGTGGCTTATTTTATTGTTTTTCAGCAAAAGCCAAGGTTGTGGGTGGTGCTCGAGTATGGGAGCTCCAGGGCTTCAATTGGGGATGTGTTCTACAAAGTTGTCAATTAATAGGGTCTTATCCAATTAGGGTTTTACAAGAATTGGGTTCTTCTTCAAGAACCCTCCAATTCGAAGATCCATTAATGGTAGTTTCATGGTAATTGAGTTATAGAGCTGGGAATTGACCAATTGGGATCATCAATTGGTGCTTCTAGCATCTAATTGGAGGTCTAAAATCAATAGAGCAAGAAGCCCTAAGTTCTGGTCAAGAATTGAATGGAGTCCAACTAAATTCTAAGGGAAATTGCATAGAATTCACATGGAGTAGATTGCTTATAATGGAGATTAGCCTAAGACAGCAAGAGGGAGGGCTTCTACAGCAAGAGGGAGGGCTTCTAAGCTGGGATTGGACTTAATTCCTCACCTTCCACGAGCTCCAATGGTGGGAGATTAGTGATCAGTCAATTGGAGTGGAGGATGAGCTAAAAAATCAGCTCCAATGGAGGTTGGGGCAGCAAGAGGTGAGCTCTCTCCTTTCTTCTTCCTCATCTCTCCACATTCTCTCTCCTCTCTTAGGTGTTAGAAGTGAGAAGAAGATTGGAGTTTTACCTAATTTGGATAACGATTCTAGGGGTTGTTTGGTTGGAACTTGATTCAAGGTCTTAAGAGTAGTTAAAACACACCTAGGCCCGAATGGGTCCTAGGTTAGGTGCCTCAAGTGTTAGAATAGGTTAATTAGGTTAAAGTGGTCTAGGAACACACTTGCGGTTAAGCCCCAAGCTCGAGAGTGTGAGTGAACCATAATCGAAAATCTCGGTTCTGGGGATTTTAAGCCTCTGTGGTAGATGTTTTCATTTACCGCAGGGTGCCCCGATAAGTGTCGTAGTGAGCAAATCTTGCTGAATTGGACTCCAAAATAAGTGGGGTTTTCTCCGAGGTGTTTTTTCATGCAATGGGGTCATTCTAGACAACCCATATGACCTAAGTGCATGTGATTTAAGGTTTGAATCATCTATTTAAGTGATGAGAAAACTTACCTCTTAGACCTCCGGAAGTAGCCTTGGCATGAAATCTAGTTAGTCTATTGCCGGTCCTACATTAAAGTTTAAATTAGACCCGGATTTGGGCACGGGTGTAACATGCTTATCTTCTTTTACGTACCGACGGAGGCGGCCAGCCTAGATCAGCTCTTCAATCTCTTCTTCCACTGCAAATAGTCTTCTGTGTCGTGTCCGTTATCCCTATGGAATTAACAATACTTCTTTGAGTCTCTTTCTTTGGGCTTTGATTACATAGGCCTGGGATGTTGAAGAAGTCCTTGATCGTGAATCTACAAGGGGATTTTGTTCGGTAAGTGTTCAACGGCGTATACTCAGGGCTTCTCGCCCTTCTCCTATCTTCTGGTCGATTAGACCTTCTCTTCTTTTCTCTACTACTCCGATCATCCTTCTCATGTGAGGATCTCTTCTTCTCTTGGACTCCCTGGTCCACTATCTTTCGAGCCTCCAAGACATCAACCATGTTCGTAAACTGGTAACATCTCTGTAGCAGCTCTGTCATGGTGTTAGGGTGCTCTAAAGCCATAGATCAGATGAGCTCCTTCTTTGTGATGCCGGTATAAAATGCGTTGTATGCCATGCCATTGTCTAAGTCTTTGATGTCCAAAGATTCTTTGTTAAATCGTGTGACGTAGTCACAGATGGACTCATTGTCTCTCTACCTTATCACCAAGAGGTTAACGAAAGTTTTCTTTTGCTTGATGCTGCTCTAGAAGTGCAGGACCAGGTCCTTCCTAAGCTCTATGAATCTCTTGATGGAACCTGACTTCAGACATGAGAACCATGTGGTCGCTACCCCCTGCAGAGATGTAGGGAAAGCTCTACAAGAAACCATGTCACCCCAGCCGTAGATGGCCATCATGGCGTTAAAGTAGTTGATGTGATCATTAGGATCTATTGTCCCATTGTATGGTATGAAGTTAGATGGTCTAAATCTGTGCGGCAACTCGGCATTTGTGATTTCCTTTGAGAATGGGTGATCTCTCGGGAAAGAGTGCCCGGGTGGCAACGTCGACTTGTCGAGGCTCTTGAGTTGTGCATCAAGGTCTCGTATCCTGCTCTCCACATCTTAGTTTGTCAGCCCACTAGACAATATGATCTGCACACTGGGCTTGTAGCTTCGCACGTGGGTCTTTCTATGATAGTCGAGCGGGTTGCGCCATGTGGGGTTTCTTTCATGCTCTCTAGGCCACATTTTTCCTGTTTGCATGTTCTGGCTTTCTACACGTTGCTCCTTAAATTGGGGTCCTTCAATTATGTCTGAGGCCATAGTCTAGTTGTGGGCTCCATGTTCCTTAGAGTGAGCTTGCATTATTGGGGAGTGCATAAGGAGTGTCTCCGTACGGACGGTGGGAGTTATTGTCTCGAGGTGGGATGGCTGTGATGACCCTGCTCGACTCTAACGTTCAGGCCAAAGAGCCGCTCACATCATGGGCACTTATAGATTTTGGGTTGTAGGTGGCATCTGCTGCGAAGGTACCATAGGAGGTGGTATGGGGAACCTGACAGGGCTTCCTTACTTAACAATGTCCCTGAGGAAGGCATTGGTCTGTAGGACTTGGAGCTGCAAATCTCGAACTTGCGCGTTGGTGGCTGGAGCATCAGGGTCCAACATCTCTGGGATCATCATAGCCGGGATAGCCGATGGTGGTGGAAGCTCCTCCACTGCTAGGACGGTGTGTGCTCCTAAAAGATCGCCAGGGACTAGTGCTACTAGCTCTGTGGCCGGATCTTCTGGGTTTATCTGTGCTCTACCTGTGAAGCTATCCTCTTGGGGAGAATGGTTCCGCCAACATTTACCCTGGGAGGACGTCCACCACCCCTCCTGTGGGAGGAGCTAGGTTACAAGTTCACTGTTGTCTCAATCATTGATAGAGGGTGATCAAGTGGGTTAGATTACAAGTATCGTTCCCACAGGCGGCATCAATCTGTTGCATCAAGAAACCTCTGGTGGGACCTCCAAGAGTGGAACCTGCATAGAGTAGAAAACATACAAGGGAGATGAGTACCGGTGGGATGCCAGCAAGGGACTCTCTGATGCCTAAGTTAGGTCTCTCTAGCAAACAGATGAAATAGTAAGAGTTTCTAGAGTGCGATCCCCTTGCATGGGGTGTTACCTTCCCATTTATAGGATTGATCCCTTTGGTTTGTCATGATAAGGTAGAGGTCCTGATGTGACTAATGATGGAGCTCTCCTATCGTGAGGAGGAGGAGTGTTGTGCTATATCGGGAAAGGCCTCCTACATCTTTTGGTGGGCATCATTAAATGCTCATAAATGCAGTGGAGGTGTGGAGAGTGGCTTCCTTCACTAGATCGCCACATTAGATGGTCATTGATGTGCCAAGGCCCCCTGCAGAACACTTACACCTAGGGAGAGGTGATATGATAAGTCATATAGAGTTGCCTTTGATAGGCTAATTGACCTGACAGGTGTGCCACCTTCTTCTTGCTTCTTTGAGGGGGCCTCTGGATTTCTCATCTACAGATCTGGGGCAGGTATTTCTTTACCCGATAATCCCAGCTGACTGGTCTTGTTGATACCACGTGTTAAGTTATCGTTGAGTGGCCATTATATGGTATAACTGTGAAACCCACCTCTAAATCGCGTCTAATCGAACTTGTGTAATGCCTAGTTCAAGTTCAACTACTATATATGCCCCCGTGATAAGGGCATTGTCTGTCTAGGAAATTGATCAATTCCCCATCTCACTAACATAAGACTCTGAAGAACCATCTAATATAGCCCTTGTGGAATCGGAAGAGCCTGGAGAAACCTCACACATAGCCTTTGCATGCGAAGGGTGTGGGACAGAGCACATAAAGAATCTATCTATATCAGATGCCGAACAATAGGTAATAACCCTATCTAGTTATTCAAATAAAATTCCTTTTTGTAATCCGTGCTGATCGATCGTGTTTATCAGAGTGCTACAATAGATTGGCCGTGTCAGCTTAATATTCAGTTTTTACCCTATGGGCCCTACTATAAACCCCCGTGTCGTATATCATTACGATCCAAATAACACCTAGGACATAATATTTTGGTTTCGGCATCAAAATCCACTTAAAACTTAAATCACTTTTCAACAACTCATTTTCTTATAGCCCTTAACCAAACATGCCCTAAGGGCTATGGTATATATATACAACACTTAGCTTTGAGAATTCATTTCTTAAAGGCTATAGCTGAAATCGATTTTGGAAGGAGAAGAAGCTAGGAGAGAGAGAGTCTGGAGACCCCCTTGTTTGGGTTGCGTGCTACCAATTTCTCTTTCCATTTGTGTAAATCATCAATAGGTAACCTCCCAACCCCTCCCATGGCTTTCAATTCTATTTTTAGTCATCTATTAAGCTCTGTTGTACTGTTCTTGAGTTGTTACAACTTAATTCTTCAAAATCCCCTTCAGTTCATCCCAATTCTTGCTTGGAATTGTAATTGCATGTATGATCCTTTGATGATGCATGCATTTAGTGCAAATTAACTTAAAACCTATGTTCGCAGTCTCCCCTAATCTCTTTGGACCCTCAAAATGGGTTTGGAGACCAAACCAGCCAAATTCTACAAAAATTTGGGTTTTGTCAAGGACCTGGATGGAAAGGGCCGGACGTCCGGACCTTGACAGGGCCAGACAATCTGGGTCCTTATTGTGTGGTGTTTTTGACCTAGTTTGGGCTGGGTTTTGGATGCATGCCCTTTGTGGTCTATTCTAACCCCCTATAACATCTTACTAGGGCCTTCCTACTACCTTGAATTACCTCTTTGATTTGGGGAAAACTCTTCTAATTACTTGGCTCATTCCAAGGTCTAAGGTGAGTTAGGATTTTGAATTAATTTCTGTGTTCTTATGTAATCATGCTTGTATTTGTGTGATCCTCATGCATACACCATAGACAACATCTAATTTTTGTCTCTCATTATATGATCATGCAACCTATTATTAGTTCTAGGTTCCATTTATGATCAATTAGAATGTTGTAAGCTTTATATGTTTATCACTATTGCTGAAATTATGTATTATGAGATGATGACTACTTGTGGATGCTTCTATCAAACATGTTGGTTATGAAATCAGAATCATGGATAATTGTTAGTAAATGATTTATGTCATGATGTGCATATAGAACAGTTCCTGTGTCCTTGAGTGGACGTGCATATGAAACACGGTGCACTCTTGGATACATCATGTCATCATTTAGAAAATGCATGGTTAGCTTGAAAATGCTAAGCTACAACCCTTACCAGCAAGGGTTTTGGTGCTGGGTAATCAAGTACCCTATGGTTGGAGTAGGGGGTATACCAGGATCAGGGTATTCTCGATTATCTGGGTCTGTCAAAAGGTTTGGTACTGGGTGCCAAGCATGGAGGTGGGCTCTTTATGGTAATGGTTGAGAAAGTATTGCGGCAATGAAGGAGAAGTGACCCAAAATGCTTCCCGAGTCAGTACTGTAGCTTGAACTTAATAACTTAGCCTGTTTGCTAGATGGATAATTTAAATAATGAAATTTTACATGCATCATTGGAATGTTTTTGTATTTCCCTCTCATTGGGCTCAATGGAACTCACACTCGTGGAAAACCCTTTTTAGATGTTTATGTAGGTGATGGATCAACCGTATAAATTACTCACTGCTACAGGGAGGCAAATTCGATCACAGACTTCTTGGCAAAATCTGCTGCTTCGTCGCAACTCTCTTCAACAATGGTGCCTCTTCCTCCTATGGTTCAGGATGACCTTTTATGGGATGCTCAATGCAGACCAGAATTTTGTGTCGTCAGTTAGTTTTTATTGATTTTCTCTCGTGGCAGTTGGTTTCTCCCTATTGATGGCATTGCCGAAGGTGGGGAGTAGCCTCTGTTTGCCTGTTTTGATTTTGATTTTGTTCATGTAGGCTTGTTGGCCTAATCTTTTGTATTCTATTTTTCTCTTCTTTTCAATACAAATGACCTTCTAGCAAAAAAAGATGGATCACCCATATACGAGTATGTGGACGATTGTGGTGAGGAGTTCGTAGAACAAGAACCCGAGGAACATGATGGATCTTGCATCTGTGATCTGTGTGCCTTTTTGTAGGCGGGCCTAATGGTTTAGGCCATACCTTTTATTACTTTTTTTTTGTGCTTATATACTTTTGATGTATAAAGTTATTCAAAATAACTGTAAATATGGGTTATAAGGATTGAAGACCAAAACTCTATGTATATATTGATATCATATAATCCTTTGACGGGTTCCCTTGTATATATTACCTTTATTTTCTTCCATTGTTTTAATTATTTATGTTGGTATGTGCTTCTTGGGTGTGAGATAGCATCTGCTCATATTATGCTTGGGCTGGCCAGGCTGGGTCTGACAAACTTGGTATCAGAGCATTTGTGCTCCGCTCTTATCGGCACTTTAAATACCAATGTAACAATGTTCTTTGTTCATAGATCCAAAGGTGAACCTATATCTAGGTTTAAAAAATAAAATCCCGAACTAAAAACCATTATAAGTAATAGAGACTAATTAGCAGGCTGCCTAGTGGCAGTGAGAAAAAGTAATGATGCAAAAGAAGGAAATAAAATTTAGACAAATATAAGATTTCACTGATAGGAATTCATATTAATATATAGCCGATGAGTTGTGACACAAAATTCAACAATGAGAATACTAGATACAATAAGTAGAACTATAAGATATAAGAGAAAAGAAACTACACTAAAACCTGAACAATAAGATAAATTCAGCAGTATACACTGTTGATTACATAGACCTTTCAAAAAAATTAAGGGGTTGGCATGCTAGGGCTGCCTCTACTCTGGTGGAGGTGGTGGTGGATGCTATAGGAAGTAGGGAGTCCATTCCCTCATTTGCTTCTCAGGGTTGCCACCCGTCTGTCAAGACCCCTGTTTTGACCAATTCCCTGTCTAACCAATCCCTCTATGGAGCCGAGACGATCCATAAGTAGACTCCACCTCTGGTCCTCATCAGTAGGAGGTGGGGCAGAAGATGTAGAAGCACCCACACGTAAAGGAAAGACACTGGGCTGAACACCTGTGTGGAAGCCAACCTATGTTTCCACCTGTGGTTCCTCAGCCCTAAACCCAGTTCCATCCCCTTCCTCTTCCTCCTCTTCTATTTCCATTGGAACACCCTCAGACCTTTCTGGAGATGCCCTTGGAGATAACTCTCTGACATTTAGAGAAGTTTTAGTGAAATTCACTACCCTTTTCCTAGAAATCTCCTCTTCCTAAAACCCTATCTTAAAATGTTGAAAGACTTTTGTAAGTAACCTTCCATAAGGAAGATTACCAGTGTCAAGATCATCACCATGTAGGGCCATATTCCGCATGATCATATACGACAAGTTCAAATTTTTATTGGAATAAAGATAGAAAGTAATATAAGCATGAAGGAGGGAAACCTCTGTCAAGTGACCTGCCTTGGGTAGAATGTTGTAGCTGTAAATCCTTGAAATGATCCAAGCAGAAGTTTCAAATTCTAACTCAGACGTCACCCTAGTCAATGATCACCCATCAGTAAGTACTGAAAATACCCACTCGTATTCCCCGTCCTCAAAGAATTCTTCCGCCTAAGTTTTGGGAGTACAAAATCTCCACTCTCCTTCATTGGATATGTTACACCCGCAACCCAAATATCCCCTTATACCCAGGGGCAATCCAGACCTTACCCAAAGGGTAATACCCTATGGCTATGGTCAACACTGATGACCTTGAACTGGAAATACCATAGAAGGATTCCCCTCAAAGACTTGGAAGTGTGGGCCAAAGCCCCGCCATTTTCCATGAAGTTTGGGCCATGATAGCAGCATCGGACTTACGAACGGACTCACTCTTGCTGAATCCGCTTGAGGATCCGCCAGTGCTGTCATCAACTTTTTTGAGTTATTTTCCTGTGGGACCCACACCCCCGTGTCCTAGGCACCCTAATTGAACCGTTGGACCATATGAACCCCTACCCATACCATGGATTGGTTGTTTGGACCATGAAGTGGGGCCCACAAAGCCTAACCTAAGTAATTAATGGGTTTTATACACCCTAGCCTAAACCAAACAAGGCCTAAGGGCTAATAGGTCTAAGTGAGGCTTGGACCCAATCTAAACAGAACCTAACTACCTAAATGGACCCAAGGGCCTTCACTTGGACCAAACATGGCCTAAGACCTAGCCCAAAACCCATTTCTAGCCTAAGGGCTAAACTACATTCTAAGACCCCTACCCAAACACTCCCTAAAGTCCCTTCTACCCCCTTAAAACTACAAGAACCCCTTTTATTCCCTTATCTCTCCCCCTCCCCAAAACCGTGGAGGAGAAGAGACATAAGAAGGAGAAGAAGGAGGAAGAAAGAGGGAAGAAGTAGGAGTGGAAGACGAATGAGAGGGGAAGGGAAAAAGATGGGAGCTATGCCAAAATGGTTGGCGGCTCCATATCTCCTCCTCTTGCTGACCGGACCAAGAAGGAAGAAGAAGGTAAAGGAGAAGATATGGAAAGGAAGGGAGAAGAGAAAGGGGGCTCACCTAGCCTTAGATCTTGCCTCCCCATTGGAGCTCCTCACCAAGGTAAGACTCCAAACTTGATATCTCTCTCCCCATTTCTCTTATTTTAGTTGATCCCTTGAGGCTGGACTGACCTAGAGTTTCATTAGGACTCAAGGTAGAGCTCGGTCCCTAGTTGGAGCTCTAATGGAGCTGACCTAGGTTTGGTTTTAACCCCCTTGGTGCTGCAATTGCAGCCATTGTTGGAGAACTTAGGTTTTAAACCTTAAAACCCATCTCTTTGGACCAAATTGAGACCTAACCTTGTAGGATCTTGGATCCATGAGGTTAAGTCTAGGATCTAGTGACCCTAGGAATGCTTAGACACCCCTCCCCTGTTCCTGAGATGCTAAGGAGCTCCAAGCTGGAGCTGAAACTCCTTGAAATCTTGGAAGAGATTGTCGACGGACGAACGACCGGATCCATCTATCATGGTACCGCCCGTCTTTCCGCCCAGTACAAACCCTGTGTGTTGGCCTGAGCGGACGAAGGCACGAATTCACTCTGTTTGCCTCCGCCCAGGACCTGTTGCTCTCGGGTCCTGTCTCAGGAATCGAACAGATTCAGGGGCAGACCCAAGAAACACATCCGCCCGTGGATCCACTCCCTTTTATGGTTGTCCCAGGTGTTGAACGGATCAACCACCAGACTCAAGTAAGAAGTTTTGCTCGTAGGTCCGCTCGGTCTGATTTTACCCTTTGGCCTGAACGGAGTCAGGGACGGATTCACCTCTGCTGAGACCGTCCGTGAGTCTGCTCATGCTGTCTTGGTTGAAACTTGGTTTTAACCATTGGGCCCTAGCATGGGACCCCTCTATACCTGTTTTGATGCTTTCTTTTATATGTTAGGTTGGCGCATCGGTGAGATTCATATGAACCACGCTTGATGACACCCGAAGCCCTTGGAGATTCATGCCAATCACGCCCGGTGACACCTATGCCTGGTGAGTGGGTTCTGGGTGATTTGTTGGGTTTGAATATTATATAATTGTTAATAATAAGCATGCTATGTATATTTATAAGCATGGTGCACATTGTATTTTATATAATTGTGATCTGTTACGATGTGATAGCATGCTCACCATTGTATCAGGCTACGGTGTCGGGTGTGCTAGTACCGAAACCCCAATTTATTTAATTATGAAAATTGTTATATGTCATCCTGATCTGTATATGCCGTGCCATTCTGGTATCCGGGTACTAGATGGAATGGGACGTTGATGCACCTGGAATACCTCTCGGGACGATAGGACCCTGCATATAGTATATCTGCGGCTAGGATGTTTGTTCCCTTATGCTACAACCCTTGCCAACAGGGGTATATGTGTTGGATAGTTTCAGCACCTGCGGTCTGTGGAGGTGGGAGCGGCCAGGGCAGGGGTAGTGATGACTATCGGGGTTTGCCACTGGGTGGTCATGATGGCTTCTACCGGTGCAGGTCCCTTCATGATAATTGAGGTTTCACTGGGGCGATAGGATAAGTGACCCTCAGTGTTTCCTGAGTTATCACAGTAGCATATACTTGACCGATAGAATTATGTGTTAGATGGAAAATGAATCTAACATTAGCATACATCATTCTATTTGATATTGATTGTGTGATGTGTGCGCATTCCCCTTTGCTCCATCACTAGCTAGTGTAGCTAACCCCGTTGTACAACCACTTTTTAGTTTATATGCAGATAGCCTCTTGACGAGCACCGTTGGATGCGAATTAAGTGGAGTTGATGGCCGTGGCTTGGATGTAGATGTACACCCAAGAGTAGTGCCCTTAGGGCAATTATTATTTGTTTATTTAAATTCTGTCTTCATTCCACAACTATGTATAGACTATATGTTTATTTATAGGGAGAGTAATGAATGGTTACTTATGTTAGAATTGTAATATGTGTTATCATTAGAGAATCGATGCTCTATAATTTCACATGATTTAATTTAATTTCGCTTTCGCTAACTCTGTATCTGGAATGGTTTATTCCTTTTGTACGTTCCTTTCTGTCGTCGTAAGGTGATGACAAGGTGGACTGTGGCTCGGGACACTATATCTGCGATCCTGGTAGGTGTTGGGATGATGTGTGATTGTCCCAGTCATACCCCTATGTTGCAATATATCTTACATTGGGATAGGGGAGTGACAGAGTGGTATCAGAGCGATGATGCTCTGCACCGATCACAGTCCAGTGTAACCTTTTGATTTACTCTCCACGATTAGGTTCTGAATTAAAAATCTCAAGAACATAAATGGTTGTGTGCGGACATAGGAGAAGACTGATTAGAGTGAAAACAAGAACCTGGAGAGATAATAGGCAACATGGAACTTAGGGTTTGAAACATAGGCTGATGAATAATAATTATAAAATTGCTTGGTTGAGTCTTAAATAGATATTAGATGGGTATATGTTATAGTCTATGATCAGTAACGGATTAAATTAACCAACCATAATAATCCACAATGATCTAAAAGAGGGAATAAATTATATATGTATATATATAAACGCTAAATGCAACTATTCCAAAGAATTTATTTTCCTAGAGGCAACCCATTCTTTTCACCATTTGACACCTGTGATTCCATTCTGCTTAACCCAGATTTTGAATCCAACCATGATTGTATCATTCCCTGTTTGGGCACGACTATGCCCTCTCTCAACCTAACACACTAGATTTCACCTGTTCAACCTAAGATACCTGATGGCAGTTACGCAAGATCTACATTCATCTATTGATTTTGAAGGTTTCCAAGTTTTCCTAGATTGTTCACAAGGTCTGATGAAAAGAAAGGAAAAAGAGATGCAAGAAGCTGAAAGAAAGTAAAATGAAATAGTTCCACAAATTACCCCTCAGGGGCAAAAGACTAAGAGAACTGATTTGATAAGATAATTCCTGAGGATTTTTGGGGGGAGGGAGGAGCTAGTCGTCGGCACTGGCTTTACCATGGCCAAGGAAGAAATTGATGTCGTCTATTCCACGCCCCATATCCGACATACGCCAAGCTTGGGTATTTAGTTGCTTCCCAATCCTGTTGAAGCCATCTGCCACTCGCACGCCTAGCCGTTTGATAGCCATTGATAAGTCATCACCTCCCCCTGTGATCTTTGAGGTACCTGCTGCAAGTGATCTGGGACCTCTGAACTCAGAATCTGCTTCACTATCATCTTCCTCATCATTTTTTATTCCTTTTCCTTTATCCTGCTGAATCGGTCCTCCTGCACTGTCATAAATAGGGTATAGATTCATCTCTTGCAGGGTGTCGAATCCAATAGGCTCCTGAGTGCTTGACTTCCTGGGTTCCTAATCAAGATCAACCTCAAAGCAGAGGAAAACCCAAGTGAGTAGTCGACTGTAGGGTAGTGCGTGCCTTCAGGTGGAATCCATAACAGTACGAGCCATGTGCTTCATGATTATGTAAGGAAGACAAACAAGTTGGCCAGTGTAGAGGGAGTGAGCCAATACTGCAGACATCAGAGAAGGGTGTGTGCTACTTGCCTTGGAGGGAACCAGATTTGTTTTGGCAATGAAAATTAGAACCCACTAGGAAGGAGGAAACTTGGAGAGATCCTTATTCTTCTTGTACCTGTTGTTTGTTAACACTTGAAACAACTCTTGGCTATCTTCTGGACACGGGCTTTGGTCTGGGTGGCCGTCCAAAGGATAGTAAACCTTTCTCCCTCCTGCCGAAACATCAAGAATGATTCCCAATTCTTCAGTGGTAAAACTGATGGAGACCCCCTTTACTACTGTAGACAGTCTGAGATCACCATCATCTCCTTCTGACAGCAGCAATTTTGAGTTGAACTCTCTGACTAGGGCTGGGTAGTAGAACTCAAGCAGAACTAGCAAGTTGGACCACTCCAACTTCTCGAATCTAGTGTCCACCTGATACGCCATCACTTCCTCCAAGTTTATATCCCTTCCCACAAGGAGTCTTCTGCTGAAAAGACATCCCCGGGAATGTCCCTCGGCCCCTCCATGAGCCAATTGAGACTCCCGGTGTGTGGCAGGAATGGTAGGCATTATAGCCGTGTCCCTCTTTCTTTTTGGAGCCATGAGTCACCTGCACACATGAGACAACACAAAGTAGAGTAGCGAGAAGGTAAGCCAAAATGGGGTAATGATGTATGTGATTGGTAAATAAGTTGGAGAAATAGAATGCCTAGATGATGTGGAAATCATTGGATAAAGAGAGTGATCAGTGAGAAATAGAACATGGATACTATGAGAGATGTGTTTGAAGCAAGGAAAGGAGACAAGATTGATATACAAATGAAATTCGTGTGAAACCCCTAATGCTTGGGTGCGAAGGGATGAGAACAACGTGAATGATTTATGTAATTGGCTACTTTACATCCCAACAATGCCAAACAAACAAGTTATGGAGTGGAATACACCAATTGAGGCAAGAATCATTTGTTGAGAAAAGAGAATGAATACCAAGGATTGTGCAAGTAATCTCAAGAACAGAAAATGCATTTGGGAGGACATTAAGAGGATGAATTATTGAGAGAAGAAGATGGACTCCAAGAATTTTATCCACTATTATGCAATGTATAAGAAATGTATTTGATGGTATATCAATGCAATGATTTGGTGAAGTCTAGAGGCATGTAATGGATTAAGCATGGACTTGAAAGGTTTCTCAAGCATAAAAG
The DNA here is from genome assembly GCF_018873765.1 of Telopea speciosissima. Lineage (NCBI taxonomy): Eukaryota > Viridiplantae > Streptophyta > Magnoliopsida > Proteales > Proteaceae > Telopea > Telopea speciosissima. The sequence continues at coordinate 27,926,535 of NC_057923.1, forward strand.
AATGGGAGAGTTTATCTAATCAAGCCTAGAACCAATCCTTGATAACTAACTAAGCAAGTTAAACAGTCTCTAAAATGCTTAAAAGGATACAATGAGTAAGTAGGAAGCTGTTCCTATAGTGGCATTGATAGTTAGAGCATGATTCCCAACCCAAAGGCCTTGGCCTAGATCGATTTTGGCATGAACTTGATGTATATGGCCATAAGAATGCAAGCAAACCCAAGACATGATCATACTCGAAGTAAACCATCACAAATCCAAGAGGAAATGAAGGAGAAGATGAAAAGACACAAGCAAAATCTCTCAATGAAAAGAATAGAGAATTGAAAGGAAAATGGAGAAAAGAAATTTACCTTGATTGAGTGAGGAATGATTTCGAGGCTTGAAGTTGCAAGAGAACTCCTCAAGAGACTTGTAGAGCCTTTCTCCCTCTCCCTACAGTTGTGTTTTCTTTGGAGCCAAAGTGAGTTTTGAACTCACGGTTCTATTTTTGTTGAATTCCTCGAACGGACGAACGAACGGAATCAATTATCATGACTCCGCTCATCAATCTGTCCCGCCTAGAATTTGAAAAGTCGTGTCTTTATAACTGAATGGATCAACGAACGGATCCACCGCTATGAGTCCGCCCGTAGATCCGATCGATTCATATTCTCTCGGACTTTTGGTCTTCTGAGAACGGACGAACGAATGGATTCACATTCCGCATCCGCCTGTTAGTCCGGTCTCCCTGTCTTGCGAAGGAAACACGAACGGATCCACAACACCAATTGAAAGAGCCATAGAAACCACATGTACTTGGAGGCTATTCCTGACCCCGAGTTAGTAACAACTCTATTTGTACTTTACTTGGTTCCTCCAAACCATGTTTAGACTCATAGAGGGAGTCCTACATCATGAGTTGATCCTCCAAAGAACCTAGCAAGCCGTACTCGAGAACTTTTATTCTTGTGATTTGACCTAGATGACAGATATGTCTATAGGGATATGAATATAATTCTTAAAATTTTGCCTATGAATTGGTGAGATATGTGTGTGTATATATAGGTATGTCCCTTAAGACTTTAAGCTTGTGTGACTAGAGTGATTCTCTGGTACTACAAGTATGACCTTACCTAGGCTTTACTATAATCACTTAGTTAAGTCCTGACCCTTGGTCATGTTGATCCCAGGTTAATAATAGACAAACTTAGAATGATCGGGTAGATTAATTAGCATGAGTTGACTTATACCTGCCATAGGAGGTTGTTTGGCTCTCGATAGAGAACCATAAAGGACTGTTCCCTGTATAGTCACTATGAGACGGGTACAGATATCTAAAGGCTGAAACTGAAGGATGTAACAAGACCTTCTCCAATGACAGATATGAATGGAGTAATGGGTCACCAAATGCGTTCTCTCCGTATTAGGAGTGAATAATAGGAGATTCCATCAATATTCCAAGTCATTCTACAGTTGGGTGAGGTAATGAAATAACCAAAAGTGAAAGCATTCAGAGTGTGAACCCTGTAGTGGGGACTGGACAGGTTGAGTTCTGTAACTCAAGTGTGACCAGAGTTGTGAAGGTCAGAATGGTGCCCTATACCCTAGACTAAGCCACCTGGAAACAGAAAGTTCCCTAGATTTTCTAGACTAGGAGATACCCCTTTGACCTACTGGTGTATTGTGACCACCGGCTCTAAAAGTTCAAATGGAGCCTGGGTTATTATGAACCCCATCCCTGTGGTAATGTGACCTTATGACCTGTTGTGTCGACTAGACACTACCTTACCTTGACCCGACCTTGAAGTAGTTCATGTAGTGGGTGTTTGGAGGTATGGATGTTCAATAAGCCTTCGCCCTTGAGACCCGGGTTGCCTCAAATTTTGAGGATGAAATTTTTAATAAGGTCCGGGGATGTTACACCCGCACCCCAAATATCCCCTTATACCCAGGGGCAATCCAGACCTTACCCAAAGGGTAATGCCCTATGGCTATGGTCAACACTGATGACCTAGAACTGGAAATACCATAGAAGGATTCCCCTCGAAGACTTGGAAGTGTGGACCAAAGCCCCACCATTTTCCTTGAAGTTTGGGCCATAACAGCACCACCGGACTTACGAACAGACTCACTCTTACTGAATCTGCTCAAGGATCCGCCCATAATGTCATCAACCTTTTTGAGTTATTTTCCTATGGGACCCACACCCCCATGTCCTAGGCACCCTAATTGAACCCTTGGACCATACGAACCCCGACCCATACCATGGATTGGTTGTTTGGACCATGAAGTAGGGCCCACAAAGCCTAACCTAAGTAATTAATGGGTTTTATACACCCTAGCCTAAACCAAACAAGACCTAAGGGCTAATAGGTCTAAGTGAGGCTTGGACCCAACCTAAACAGACCCTAACTACCTAAATGGACCCAAGGGCCTTGACTTGGACCAAACATGGCCTAAGACCTAGCCCAAAACCCATTTCTAGCCTAAGGGCTAAACTACATTCTAAGACCCCTAACCAAACACCCCCTAAAGTCCCTTCTACCCCCTTAAAACTAAAAGAACCCCTTTTATTCCCTTATCTCTTTCCCTCCCCGAAACCATGGAGGAGAAGAGACAAGAGAAGGAGAAGAAGGAGGAAGAAAGAGGGAAGAAGTAGGAGTGGAAGAGGAATGAGCGGGGAAGGGAAGAAGATGGGAGCTATGCCAAAATGGCTGGCTGCTCCACATCTCCTCCTCTTGCTGACCGGACCAAGAAGGAAGAAGAAGGTGAAGGAGAAGAGATGGAAAGGAAGGAAGAAGAGAAAGGGGGCTCACCTAGCCATGGATCTTGCTTCCCCATTGGAGCTCCTCACCAAGGTAAGTCTCCAAACTTGATATCTCTCTCCCCATTTCTCTTATTTTGGTTGATCCCTTGAGCCTGGACTGACCTAGAGTTCCATTGGGACTCAAGGTAGAGCTCGGTCCCTTGTTGGAGCTCTAATGGAGCTGACCTAGGTTTGGTTTTAACCCCCTTGGTGCTGTAATTGCAGCCATTGTTGGAGAACTTGGGTTTTAAACCTTAAAACCCATCTCTTTGGACCAAATTGAGACCCAACCTTGTAGGATCTTGGATCCATGAGGTCAAGCCTAGGATCTAGTGACCCTAGGAATGCTTAGACACCCCTCCCCTGTTCCTGAGATGCTAAGGAGCTCCAAGCTCCAAGCTGGAGCTGAAACTCCTTGAAATCTCGAAAGAGATTGCCGACAGATGAACGATCAGATCCATCTATCATGGTAGCGCCCGTTAGTCTGCCCAGTACAAACTCTGTGTGTTGGCCTGAGCGGACGAAGGCATGGATTCACTCTATTTGCCTCTGCCCGGGACCTATTGCTCTCGGGTCTTATCTCAGGAATCGAACGGATGCGGCGCAAACCCAAGAAACACATCCGCCCGCTGATCCGCTCCCTTTTATGGTTATCCCAGGTGTTGAACGGATTAACCACCGGACTCAAGTAAGAAGTTCTGCTCGTGGGTCCGCTCGCTCTGATTTTACCCTTTGGCTTGAACAGAGTCAGGGGTAGATTCACCTCTGCTGAGACCTCCCGTGAGTCCGCTCGTGCTGTCTTGGTTGAAACTTGGTTTTAACCATTGGGGCCTAGCATGGGACCCCTCTATACCTGTTTTAATGCTTTCTTTTATATGTTAGGTTGGTGCACCGGTGAGATTCATGTGAACCACGACGGATGACACCCGAAGCCTGGGGAGATTCATGCCAATCACGCCCGATGACACCTATGCCTGGTGAGTGGGTTCTGGGTGATTTGTTGGGTTTGAATATTATATAATTGTTAATAATAAGCATGCTATGTATATTTATAAGCATGGTGCATATTGCATTTTATTTAATTGTGATCGGTTACGATGTGATAACATGCTCACCATTATATCGGGCTACGGTGCCGGGTGTGTCGGTACTGAAACCCCAATTTATTTAATTATGAAAACTGCTATATGTCATCCTGATCTGTATGTGCCATGCCGTGCTGGTACCTGGGTACTAGATGGAATGGGACGTTGATGCACTCGGAATACCTCTCGAGATGATAGGACCCTGCATATAGTATATCTGTGGCTAGGATGTTTGTTCACTTATGCTACGACCCTTGTCAACAGGGGTATATGTGTTGGATAGTTTGAGCACTTGCGGTCTGTGGAGGTGGGAGAGGCCAGGGCAGGGGTAGTGATGGCTATTGGGGTTTGTCACTGGGTGGTCATGATGGCTTCTACCAGCGCAGGTCCCTTCATGATAGTTGAGGTCTCACTGGGACGATAGGATAAGTGACCCTCAGTGTTTCCCGAGTTATCACAGTAGCATATACTTGACCGATAGAATTGTGTGTTCGGTGGAAAATGAATCTAACATTAGCATGTATCATTCTGTTTGATATTGATTGTGTGATGTGTGCGCATTCCCCTTTGCTCCCTCACTAACTAGTGTAGCTAACCCCGTTGTACAACCACTTTTTAGTTTATATGCATATAGCCTCTTGACGAGCATCGTTGGATGTGAATCAAGTGGAGTTGATGGCCATGACTTGGATGTAGATGTACACCCAAGAGTAGTGCCCTTGGGGTAATTATTATTTATTTATTTAAATTCTGTCTTCATCCCACAACCATGTATAGACTGTATGTTTATTTATAGGGAGAGTAATGAATGGTTACTTATGTTAGAATTGTAATATGTGTTATCATTAGAGAACCGATGCTCTATAATTTTACATGATTTAATTTAATTTCGCTTCCGCTAACTCTGTATCTAGAATGGTTTATTCCTTTTGTACGTTCCTTTCTGTCATCGTATGGTGATGACAGGGTGGACTATGGCTCGGGGCATTGTATCTGCGATCCTGGTCGGTGTTGGGATGATGTGTGATTGTCTCAGTCATACCCCTATGTGGTAATATATCTTACATCAGGATAGGGGCATGATAGGCTATCCCTGGTGTAGTTGCCAATTGACTTGTGTTGAACGTGATAGTTACCCCTGTTTGCAAGAAATAATAACCACAAGCGTATGGATCAATTGTAGCTACAGGTCGAACTCAAGGAGATGTACGCCACTCTATTTTACTCACTTAAAAGCAATGCAAAGTGAACCAAATTAAAGTGTTAAATTAAACTAATGAAAATTAACGAATCCTAACTCACAAGCATCTAGCGAATTGAATTGATGTCCTAACACACAAGCATCTAGCCTATCAATACTAACACGGATTCGAAGGAATAAATTGTAGCCACACATCACAACCACATAAAAAAAAGTAAAAGAAAGAGATTAGAGAGGGAGAATGAGACTAAGAGATTAGAGATGTAAAACCCGAAGGGGCTTGAACTGGATTGAAATTGCTTGCTTCTCACACTTGAAATGGCACTACCAAATCTGAATTAAAACAAAAATAATTAAATTAAAATCCTACCATAATACATGATAATCATCGTGAATAAAAAAAATAAAAAACCCTAAAAGCATGATTGAACTAGAGAGATAGAGAATGAGAATGAAAATAAAAACAATGGAGAATGAATATTCCTAATCGAATGGAGGGATTAATGGAGATGAGAATACTAATAAAATAAAACTAATAGAAGAAGAAAGAGGTAAGAGGTAGAGAATAAGAAGAAGAAATTAGAAACTGGAAGAATTAAGAGGTTAAGAAGAAGAAGAACACAAAAATAAATATAAGAAATTGATACTCCCTTCTGCCAAAGTTAGATTGCATGAACTAATTAGGCCTTGCATAAATGTAGTTGAAGAAGCTTGAACACTTGAATAATCCTACCATGACTTCCTCTTTCAAGTCTTCTAAATCTTCTCACTAGAATTTAGAAGCCTAGACTAGAAAGCTTGAAACTAAACTAGAATTATTACAACCATATTGAAGACATAAAATTAAAGCATGAATGAAAAGCATTACAACCATGGAATTGAAAGCATGAAATCAAACTAGAACTTAGAAAGCCAAAAAATAGAAGAAGAAAAGAAGAAATTTCACTAATGAATTGAACAAGTTTACAAGAGAGAACCATGGGGTATTTATAGGGGGAAGAGGAGAAGAGGGAAGAGGTAGGAGAAATATTCCCTAAGAGAAGAGAAAAAATAGAAAGAGGGAGAGATAAAAATCTTAGCTACATAAACCTTCTATTTTCCAAAAAGTGACTTTCTAATTCTATTCTTGTGCTTCCTTTTCTTTGTAGGTGTCTTCTCCAAGCAATGAGATCAAGGCATCGTTGACTTTTCAACTTTTCATGGATGAGAGAATATTTTTCAAAATAAATCTATCCATAGTACAATTCCAAAAGCGCCCTTGAAAAGTTGGAGGAGAGAGAGAAGAAGGGTGATGACTAGGATTTCACTCACAGTAAATAAAATACCCATTCTATCCTTCAAAAAACGTGGATCATGGGGTGCTTATATAGGCCTCACTATTGCAATCCTTGCAAAAAAGCACCCAAAATAGACCCAAATTTCGTCCAATTTGGAGTTCGGGAGCCCAAGATATCTCAAGTTGAAGTTGGACTGCTCCAGAGCCTTCCAAATAGAATCTTTCGGCTAACAGGAAAGATAACTTTTGATAATTGTGCTAAAGCCCCTCAAATCTGAACTTTTGCTTTACTTTGTCACTGGCCAATTTTTAATAATTACAAACAAACCCCTATCATAAAAATTGAAAATAGTGGCATGCCATTTTCGCGCGTCGTTACGGAAACGATCGTAATGTCTTCGTTTCAACTCGAAACAGGTGCCGTTTGAACCATTGCGAAGCTGACTCGATGGGCTATGCATCCATACTATTAACACCTAAAAATTATGCTAAGGGTCCTACTGTAATCAAGTTCAAATTTGACTTATTGGCGTGATTCTTTCAGTGCTCAATCCAAACTTGATTTTCTCGACTCCTGAGTGCTTTCAGCTACTGCCAAACACCACTAAACAGCTTAACAATGTTTTGTTAGCATCATTTGCTCCATTTTCATAAGAATTCACCTAGAACCTAAAAACACAAACAAAAACCTCTAGTAGCTCGGTTCCAAGTATAAAAATGCATACTTTATGGCCCTAAGATTTCACACATAAATGTGCTCATCAGATTCCCCCACACTTGAACGTTACTTGTCCTCAAGTAAACAAAAAGAAAAACTAACCTAGAATGCAAAGAAAAATCCTAACTCACTTTTACAGGAATCATGGTTGTACTTAGCATATGCAACAAGCCTTTGAACCCCTAGGTTACCCCTAATGGACGAGTTGTGTCTCATGGGTGTTTGCAGTGAATGTACACCCAAAATTCAACAAGTCAAAAATTGCTGTAAATTTTAATCATGGCATAAGTAGGATAGTGCACACAAGCTCTCAGAATGCTCAACTAAAGATCAAGGAGCCAAAGGTCCCCCACAATTGAATTTTATCACCCCACATCAATTCAAGTAACAAGCATGCATCAAGGTCAAGGGATCTCCTCATATTTTCTAAACACTACTCACCTTCAAGTAAACCACTCATAGCATCGATGGAACCAAAGACTCAGGCTTTGAGTATTTTTTACCATACTTTCTTTTCAGGCATTAAGGTAAAAGCTTTTCTTTCATAATAGTAAACTCTATTTCTACTCCACTACTGTTCCTTGAATGACATGGTGGAGCATACACCAGACACCCAAATACTTGGTAGCTTTGCTTTTTGTATATATCCATAAGACTTTGAGATATTGATGCAAGAGTTTTTTTGAGTTTCCTTCTAAGGAATTTTAAACAAGTCACTCTGCTTCCTAAGGCAATAGTGTCCTATCTAGTCCCAAGGAATTCCACTTTTCTTTCTTCTTTTTTTTTTTTTTTCTTTTACTTTCACTTTCACTTTCATGCCTTTCCTTGCCACAAACAAATTGGTCTCAACTACTAGCCAAAAGATCAAAGGATCCATAAAACACATAGAGAAATCTAGTCATCAAATAAAATAGTGCTCATATTTTTCAACTCAGTCCCTCTCACCAGATACATACCCATTACCATACTTGAAAAGGGATTTTTTTATTATTTCGCATGCTAGGGCACCTAATTCCCTCTCTCTCTCTCGCTTTGCAATCAAAGAAACGTATGCACAAAACCAAACTATCACCACAATCAAAATTCATAAATATCACCAATTAAGTCCAACACACCCCCCACACTTAATTCATGTAATATCCTCAATGCATGCAGAAAAGAAGGAATAAGGACAAGGGAGGGGATACATACCAGGAAGTCAGCCTTTAAGGTAAAGAGGCTCATGGAGATCCATGACCTCTTCCTCAACTGGAGTAGGCATCTCAATGTATGGCTTCAAACATTGGCCATTGACCTTAAGTGTAGCACCTGTATTTGGATTGGCCACTTCAATAGCCCTATGAGGATAAACAGTCTCAAAAATATAGGGGTCATCCCATCTAGAACGCAGCTTACCTGGAAAGATGTGCAAACGAGAATTGTACAACAAAACTTTCTGACCTACCTCAAAAGATTTCCTCAAAATATGCCTGTCATGGAAAGCTTTGGTTTTTGCCTTGTAAATCTAGGCATTCTCATATGCCTCATTCCTAAGCTCTTCCAACTCAGATAGTTGGAGTTTCCTATGGGCACCTGCAGTGGGTAGATCAAAGTTAAGTTTCTTGATAGCCCAAAAGGCATTGTGCTCTAACTCAACAGGTAAGTGACAACCCTTTCCATACACCAGATGGTATGGAGATTGACCAAGATCGGTCTTAAAGGCTATCCTATGGGCCCACAAAGCATCTACCAACCGGTTAGACCAGTCCTTACAGTTTGGGTTGATGGTTTTCTCAAGAATTTGCTTTATCTACCGATTTGAAACCTCAACTTGGCCACTAGTCTGGGGATGGTAGGGTGTGGCCAACTTGTGAATGACACCATATTTCCTCATGAAGGCCTCAAAGGGCCGGTTGTAAAAGTGCTTGCCCCGATCACTAATGATAGCACGGGGAGTACCAAAATGGGAGAAGATGTTCTCGTTCAGAAATTTCACAACCATCTTGTGGTCATTGGTCTTACAAGCAACTGCCTCAATCCATTTGGACATATAGTCCACAATAAGTAATATGTACAGGTTATCAAAAGAATTAGGGAAGGGCCCTATGAAATCAATACCCCATATATCAAACACCTCAACCATCAGAATTGGGTTGAGGGGCATCATATTCCTCCTAGAAAGACACCCTAAAGATTGATATGAATAACACGCCTTGCAGTAAGTAAAAGCATCTTTAAACAGACTAGGCCAATAAAATCCACACTGTAAAACCTTGGTCGCTGTCTTATTGGGCCCAAAGTGGCCTCCACAAGCTTGATCATGGCAAAAAGATAAGACAGATTGTTGCTCCTTATCAGAAACACATCTCCGGATTACTTGATTCAGACAAATCTTAAAGAGATAAGGATCATCCCAAAAGAAATACTTTACCTGTGAAAAGAAACGATTCTTATCTTGGGTGGACCAATGTGCAGGTGCCACACCCGTAACCAGATAATTAACAATGTCAACAAACCAAGCTTCACTAGACACTGCCAGTAGATATTCATCAGAAAATTTCTCGTTGATTGAAGAATTAGCAGTCAAAGAATTAGGCAGCCGGGATTGATGGTCTGCAACCAAATTTTCACATCCTTTCTTATCCCTAATTTTAAGATCAAATTCCTATAACAAGAGGACCCACCTAATGAGGCAAGCCTTAGCATCTTTCTTTTGAACAAGATATTTGATAGCTGCATGGTTAGTATACACAATCACATGTGATCCAATCAAGTAAGGCCTAAACTTCTCTAAAGCAAACACAACAACTAAAAATTCTTTTTCAGTGGTGGTATAATAAAGCTGTGCATCATCAAGAGTCCTACTTGCATAATAAATCACATGGGATAATTTGTTGATTCTTTGCTCAAGAACAACCCCTATGGCAAAATCAAAGGCATCACACATAAGCGTAAATGGAACTGTCTAATTTGGAGCTTGAATAATGGGGGCTGAGGTCAATGCGCTCTTCAATTGCTCAAAACTCTTATGACACTCAAGAGAAAAATCAAATGGGCAATCCTTTATTAAGAGGGAAGTGAGAGGTCTAGCTATCTGGCTAAAATCCTTGATGAATCTTCTATAAAAACCTGCATGGCCCAAAAAATATCTAATTTCCTTTACACTCTTGGGTGGTGGTAAATTAACAATGAGGTCCACCTTAGATCTATCACCTAAATCCCATCCTTGGACACAATGTGACCAAGAATGATGCTTTGCTTCACCATGAAGTGGCACTTCTCCCAATTCAAGACCAAGTTCTTTTCTATGCATCTTTTGAGAACCAAGGAAAGGTGATGCAAGCAATTAGAAAAGGTAGAGCCGTGAATAAAAAAATCATCCATAAACACCTCTAAGAAGTACTCTATCATATCAGAAAAGATACTCATCATGCACCTTTGGAATATAGCAGGGGCATTGCAAAGCCGAAAAGGCATACGCCGGTAAGCAAAGGTTCAATAAGGGCATGTGAATGTGGTCTTATGTTGGTCCTCCAAAGCAATAGGGATCTGATTATAGCCTACATATCCATCAAGAAAATAATAATATTCATGGTCAGCTTGTCTCTCTAACATCTGATCAATAAAAGGCAAGGGGAAGTGGTCCTTCCAAGTTGTCGCATTTAATTTTCTGTAGTCAATGCACACTCTCCATCCCTTTTGGATACGGGTTAGAATCAATTCATTATTTGCATTCTCAACTACAATGACTCCTCCTTTCTTTGGCACAACCTGCATAGGACTCACCCATTGGCTATCAAAAATAGGATAAATTATGCCATGATCCAAGCACTTTAGGATCTCTTTCTTAATTGTCTCTTTTATGACAGGATTAGCCCTCTTTTGGGGTTCCCTAGAAGGTTTGGAACTTTCCATCAAATGAATATGATGTTGAACAATGGAGGGGCTAATACCTTTGAGGTCTGACATGGTCCAACTTATGGCTTCCTTATGTTCTTTCAGAAGTTTAATCAACTCTTCTTCCTGTATAGAAGTTAAATCAGAAGCAATAATTACAGGAAGAGTGTCATTTTGCCCTAGGAAGGCATACTTGAGGTTGGAGGGCAATGATTTCAACTCTTATGTGGGGGGCTCAATAATAGAGGGTTTAGGAATGGAGGTGGATAGGGGTCCAAGGGGCTCTAAAGGTGGTTGGATGCTCCAAACCTCAGATAAGGGGGTATCATCAACACCCTCCAATTCCTGCATACATTCTTGAAATTCCAAATCAAAATCAATCTCAACGAAAGTGTCAACATCATCGAAAAATCCCTGAAGCATATGCACCTCTTCATCAATATCAGGCTAAAGTCCACAGAAGTATTGTCAAAAGATAGCTTCATGAGACCATTCTTGCAATTGATTAATGCATTACTAGTAGCAAGGAAAGGCCTACCCAAAATAATTGGGATTTGGTCCTTAAAATTGGCAGTAGGTTGGGTATCTAAGACAATAAAATCCACAGGAAAGATAAATTCCCCAACCTTTAACAGGACATCCTCTGTCATCCCCTCAGGAATTTTAACCAACCTATCTGTAAGTTGGAGAGTAATTCTGATCGGTTTTAGCTCTCCCAATCCCAACTGTTGGTAGACATGAAAGGGTAACAGGTTCACACTTGCACCAAGGTCCAATAAGACATGATCAATGGTGGTATTGCCTATAGTGCAAGAGATGGTGGGGCTTCCAGGGTCCTTATGCTTGGCTTCTACCGGCTGTGCGATAAGAGAACTGATATTAGCAGCCAGGAATGCCTTTTTGGGCATGTTAGTGGTCTGCTTTTGGGTGCATAAGTCTTTGAGGACTTTAGCATAAGCGGGGACCTGGGCTATAGCATCCGGAAGAGGAATATTCACCTGAACCTGTTTAAAAACATCCAAAATTTCTCCACAGAAGGAGACTTCTTGCTAACCAACCTATTTGGGAAAGAGGCAGGTGGGGTATAAACTCTTTCAGGGGTGGTCTCTTTCACTTTCTCAATAGAATCATCTTTAGTTTCCTCAACCAAATCATCTGAAATTACTTTAGGTTCATCAGACGAACCAGGAATAGTAGGCACTTTAATGGCCTCATCAGAAGGGGGAGAATCAACAGGAGTATAAGATGGTAGAGATTGAGGTGTACTAACCTATTGATACTCACGACCACTCCGTAAAGCATATATTGCATTTACCTGATTGGAGGGCCCTTGATGTTGTTGGCCTTGTACAACATTGAGTGGAGGGGCTTGGGTACCTTGCTGAATACGAACCTGATGCCTAGGATTTGGCTCAGGTTGGCTAGGTAACTTCTCTGTTTTCCTCTCATGCAGGATTGTGATAAGCTGGGTGAGTTGCTTCTCCATATTATTTTGACTTATCATGAGAAGGACTATTTTGTTCTCATTCTCACTCATTCTTGTTGCCTCTCTTATATTGATAAACCCTGAGGGTGGCTAATAAGGTGCAAGGAGAGGTGGCCTAGCAGAATTCATAGTGGGTCGTAAGTGAGGACGAGGGGGAAAGGGGTGAGGAGACATACCTTGATTTTATGGTGCAAAGTTGGGCCTTTGGAGACCAAGCTGGCCTTGATTGTGAAAGTTGGATGGGCCTACTTGGTTTCCCTGATTCCAGGAGAAATTGGGGTGATTTCTCCATCCTGGGTTGTAAGTGTTGCTATATGGATTGTTTTGGTAGAGAGCACTCACATTCTCAGTGTTGGAATTACCCACAAAGGTGTTGGGACATTTCTCCAAAAGATGTCCAGGTATGGCACCAACTGCATATTAACACATGGTTGACCTGGTTAACTGGCATAGGCTCTTTAGACATTAGGGACTCCAACCTTTTGATGAGGCTGTCAAGTTTGGCCTCTTTGGCTGGAACACTCTCTATGAGATACCCCTTAGTGGTCCTTTTAGCCTCTTGGGAGGATTTCCACTCCCTAGTCTTTTCAGCCAAGTTGGTCAAGAACGTTCAGGCCTCATTCTCATCAAAAAAAGAGGTAAAGCTTGCACGACACATAGATTCTAAAAACTGCTTGGTCTGAAAGTCTGTGCCCTCATAAATAATTTGGCAAAGCTGCCACAAATCGATACCATGGTGGGGGCATTCTAAAAGGAGGTCCTTGAATCTCTCCATGAACTTAGAGAAGGACTCAAGTGGTTTCTGCCTGAACTAGAGGATGTCACTCTTAAGAGTATTGGTCTTGTGAAGAGGGAAGAATTTTCTCAAGAAGACAATGGTGAACTCATCCCATGTATTAATGGAGTTTGTTTGCAGTTTATAGAGCCACTTCTTGGCCTGGTCTTTCAAGCCAAAGTTTATAAACCTCAGCCTCACTGCATCATCAGTTAAAATTTGAACCTTAATTAGAACACAGACCTCCTCAAACTCTCTAAGGAAAAGATAGGTATCTTCATTTGCCATCTCATGGAAGTGGGGTAGCATGCTAATGAAGTGGGTCTTGAGTTCATAGTTGTTCCCTGTAGCAACAAGCAGGTTGATGCAAGAGGGCTGTGCAGCCCTAGCAGGGTAAAACCTATCCTTAAAGGTCTTGGCTTGTTGGTCTCCCATGGTCAAAGGTGGGGTCAAAGGTGATGGAGGAGGTGGTCTTCTAATAAGACGGTTACTTGAATCATGAGTCCACACCGTAGCCACCTAAATAGATGTGAGGTCTCCTTTAGAAAAATTAAAGAAAAATAAAAGACTAGAAAAAATTCCAAAAACAAGAGGGAGTCCAAGGTAGATAGTGCATCTATCCCTCAAGAATCGAAACAGTGGTTCCAGAGTTGTAAGGTTGCCATACAGGTTGACAGCAAGGGAACCCGTTTAGTCTTCACGAGCCACTTATGGGCGACTCCAATTAGATTCTGATGTAGAGTGGAGGACTATTATACGTTTCTGTTTCCAAGGCACTCACTATGTCGCTTTCCTATTATCAAAGTTGGTCACCTCCAAATATAAGTCATATGCCATTCCACCCAACCAAGTCAAGATGTAGCATCATAGGTAACTTAATCCTATGAGGGACACCAAAAGAGGCTGGGTTTGAGCATAAGGACTTTAGATTGGCCGCACAGTCTTTGAAACAGAAGAGAGACAAGATATGGTTTTCAAAAACTGTTTTTTTTTTATTTTTTTTAGAAGAAAAGGAAAAGAGAATAAAAACTAAACACTCCGAATTACTTACAAATCAGAAAAATAAAGTGGACAATAATCCCCCCGACAACGGCGCCAAAAACTTGTTTGCAAGAAATAATAACCGCAAGCATACGGATCAATCGTAGCTATCGGTTGAACTCAAGGAGATGTACGCCACTCTATTTTACTCACTTAAAAGCAATGCAAAGTGAACCAGATTAAAGTGTTAAATTAAACTAACGAAAATTAACGCATCCTAACTCACAAGCATCTAGCGAATTGAATTGGCGTCCTAACACATAAACATTTAACCTATCAATACAAACATGGATTCGAAGGAATAAATTGCAGCCACACATCACAACCACATAAAAAAAAGTAAAAGAAAGAGATTAGAGAGGGAGAATGAGACTAAGAGATTAGAGATGTAAAACCTAAAGGGGCTTGAACCGGATTGAAATTTCTTGCTTCTCACACTTGAAATGGTGCTACCAAATCTGAAATTAAAACAAAAATAATTCAACTAAAATCCTACCATAATGCATGATTATAATAGTGAATAAAAAAAATAAAAAACCCTAATAGCATGATTGAACTAGAGAGATAGAGAAAGAGAATGAAAATAAAAATAATGGAGAATGAATATTCCTAATCGAATGGAGGGATTAATGGAGATGAGAATACCAATAAAATAAAACTAATAGAAGAAGAAAGTGGCAGAGAATAAGAAGAAGAAATTAGAAACTAGAAGAATTAAGAGGTTAAGAAGAAGAACATAAAATTAAAAATTAAAAATTGATACTCCATTCTACCAAAGTTGAATTGCATGAACTAATTAGGCCTTGCATGAATGTAGTTGAAGAAGCTTGAACACTTGAATAATCCTACCATGACTTCCTCTTTCAAGTCTTCTAAATCTTCTCACTAGAATTTAGAAGCCTAGACTAGAAAGCTTGAAATTAAACTAGAATTATTATAACCATATTGAAGACATAAAATTAAAGCATGAATCAAAAGCATTACAACCATGGAATTGAAAGCATGAAATCAAACTAGAACTTAGAAAGCCAAAAACTAGAAGAAGAAAAGAAGAAATTTCACTAATGAATTGAACAAGTTTACAAGAGAGAACCATGGGGTATTTATAAGGGGAAGAGGAGAAGAGGGAAGAGGTAGGAGAAATATTCCCTAAGAGAAAAAAAGAGAAAAATAGAAAGAGGGAGAGATAAAAGTCTTAGCTACATAAACCTTCTATTTTCCAAAAAGTGACTTTCTAATTCTATTCTTGTGCTTCCTTTTCTTTGTAGGTATCTTCTCCAAGCAATGAGATCAAGGCATCTTTGACTTTTCAACCTTCCATGGATGAGAGAATATTTTTGAAAAGAAATCTATCCATAGTACAATTCCAAAAGTGCCCTTGGAAAGTTGGAGGAGAGAGAGAAGAAGGGTGATGACTAGGATTCCACTCACAATAAATAAAATACCCATTCTGTCCTTCAAAAAACTTGGAGTATGGTGTGCTTATATAGGCCTCACTATTGCATTCCTTGCAAAAAATCACCCAAAATAGACCCAAATTTCGTCCAATTTGGAGTTCGGGAGCCCAAGATATCTCAAGTTGAAGTTGAACTATTCCAGAGCCTTCCAAATGGAATCTTTGGGCTAACAGGAAAGATAAGTTTTGGTAATTGTGCTAAAACCCCTGGAATCCGAACTTTCGTTTTACTTTGTCCCACTAAATAGCTTAAAAACGTTTTCTTAACATCATTTGCTCCATTTTCACAAGAATTCACCTAAAACCTGAAAACACAAACAAAAACCTCGAGTAGCTCCGTTCCAAGTATAAAAGTGCATGCTTTATGGCCCTAAGATTTCACACATAAATGTGCTTATCAACCCCTTCATTTAACTCTTAAGAATGAACTCTCCATCCTCATGGGCAGAGCTAAAGTTGTTGTAGAAATACCTTACTAACTTGGGATAGCATAACTCACTGAGCTCTAGCATAGGAGCCTATCCTAGATTCTTAGACTTCCTTTGAATCCTAAACTACTCCAAGTCTTGTGTTACCACTTTACGCTCTAGCTCAATTGGTTTGCCTGCAAAGTGAGCTTCGAACCGTTCTTCTTCCTCCGTTCTAGTAAACCAGTAGTTGTCGTACGAAAGAAAGAGACTTTCATTCTTGTCAGCCATTACTTATAACCTACAGTAAGGAGAATAACAAGGAATTTGTATTCAGTAAAAAAAAAACTTTCAGTAAGAAACCTAAGTAGAACCTCAAACAAGTTCAATAACTTTTGGGTAGTCTACTTAAGGGTTTAACCTTTCATCCATATGAAACCATGATGAGTAGAGATGAGAACCTAACAATCTTAAGGGCCCTATACAAACAATCCAAAGACATATAGGTTGAACAATAATATGATAAAATGATCAAAAGTTGCAAGGGCTTGCTTTGATAAAAAAAAATGAGGTTTACATAAATTTAAATTGAATATAGCGCAAGTTGAATAGGTGGAGAGAGGGAAGCTAATAAACATGAATAACACATTAGAACATATTTGGGTTAAACATGCATCTTGATAGGACCAAATCTTTGAAAATGTAGGATAAAAGTATTTTTAAGAGTGGGTCAAGCATTTTAGCAAACAGTCTATTGGCATGAGAAGTAAAGAAGATTTCTCAAGATGCTCAAAGACCTCCCATTAGTTAGCACTTTTACTTAAGATTATCTTTGGGAAGTATAGATGCCTAAGGGAACCTCATGCATCAACTAAATAACAAACTAAATAACAAATAGAGCAAAGTGTAGGGTAGAAATTTGAGAAACAAAGGAAATTGCTAAAAAAAAAAAAAAAACCAAAAACAAGAAGGAATTTCATAATTTGAAGAAAAGTAGGATGAAGATAGGATAAGAATCTTACCAACAAGGATTTAGATCCTTGGGATGGAGTTTGATTCTTGAAAGTGAGTTGGAGAGCCTTAGGTGAAAATTCCTCAAGCTTGGAGGTCTATTGAAGCTCTTTGGCGTTGAAGACAAAAGGAGACAATAAGAGGAAATGAGCCTTAGGCTCCATTTTAAAACCCAGCAGAGAGGAGCCGGATGTCTGGGTCATTTGGCCTAGACAATCCGGGTCTCATGATCCGAATGGCCCAGGCTGGAAACCTATTTTTTTTAATTTTGGATCCCTTGATGTGGACCCCACACCCATATATACCTTCAATTACCTATCTAATGGTGAATAATATAAAAAAAAAACCATATTAAATCTCTCACATATTATGTTAGTTTGATTTCCATTTTATGTTTACCCTATTTATGAGAGATAGAAATCATTTAAAATGTTAATGAAATATCATAAATTCTAATTATGGATTGAATACCCTTGTCCATTTGAGACTACTAGTACACTAGTGAGAGTACTTGATTTAATCTTAGTAGGCTAATAGTTGCCATCCTGCAACATGAAATGATCGTGGTACGTGAGTTTAACCCATCCCCAGCATTATGAGGTATTAGAGGAGATTGAGAAAGAGGATAAATAAACTTGAAGATCCAAAGTTAAAGCCAGAGGTCAGTTAAGACAATACCTAAAATATGTGAATGCCTGTGATTTTGAAGAAATACAGTATTTTCTTAATTTAGCACAAGTAGTTAGGGAGGTATTCGACATTAACTATAGACTTTACATAAACAAAAGGAATCTTGAACAATACGCATTCTAGTATCATGAGATATATAAGTCAATTAAGAAGAAGAATTTTTGAGTTGATTACAATCATAGAAATCGCAAAAAGAACGTTGAGGGAAAGTGAGGAGTCTATAAAACATGTGAAACCGGAGAACGAGTGAATTATCATAGTGATGGAAGAACAATGGCAACCAATAATTTCGCATGACTGGGAGAAATACCACATTGGACTTGAACTTCAATGGTTGGCCTCTTGAATCTGTCAGATATTCCATACTATTATATATGCAAATCTACTTGAACAAACAAGTCCAACTCTTTCTGCAATGTTTCAAGATGAAATTTAATACTTAACTGTGATCATTCATGCCATAAATTGATTTGAACTTTTATCCTGCGATATATTATTCAATGTTGGAACACTTTATGTCATTTTTAGTAACGTTGTATATAAACCCTCTCAGGGAGTACCATAGTTAGAACAAGCTTCTTCTACGATTATTCTCACCTTACTCCTCCAAAGCAATGGTTCTACCTCCTCCTGATCCTCGTCTTCCTATGAACACACGGTCACGCTCTAATGTAGCCTCTATGTCAGGACCTAATGATGAAGGTCAACCAGTGGTGGGTGCACCTGATGCACCACCTATTCTCTCCGCCCACCATGTTACCAACTTTGTGGGTAATATGTTGGATCAACAATAGCAGCAAATGGGGGAATTGCTATAAGATATGCAACGGCAACAACAACAGTTCATGGCCACAATTACAGCCTAATTGCAAGTGGCCATGCAAGACATGCATCTCCCGCTTGTGAACCCCACTGCAAATGTACCACCTAGAGCTACAATAGCTCCTCCATAAATGAAAAATGATGCTACGTCTCGATTGATGGAGAGTTTTCTCAAGATTCTACCTCTCACTTTTAAATGAATTTCCAAAGATGATCTCCAACCGATGAAGTGGGTAAAAGAGATGGAGAAGGCCTTTGAGTTCCTAGGCTATACCGAAGCACAGAAGCTTCAATGTGCTAAGTACAAACTCCAACACGAGGCGGAAGCCTGGTGGCAAACCACTCGGCCTATGTTGGCCGTCGAACATCCCGAGATGACTTGGGATATTTTCAAGGAAGCATTTTTTAAAAATTACTTACTAAGCTGTGTCAGAAGGAGGAAGGAAGTGGAGTTTATAGAATTGACTAAAGGACCTAAATCAGTCCGAGAATACCAGCAAAAGTTTGAAGAGCTCTTCTTCTTTGCCCCTGAACACCTGATGGGTGATGAAGCCAAAGCAAGGAAGTTTGAGGATGCTTTGAGACCTTCCCTCGGCACTGTGATGGTAGTCCACAAGGCACGGGGCTACTCTAAAGTTGTACAGATGGCCACAGCAATAAAAGACAAGCAGAGAGACAATTTCATAGGACAACAGAGTTTAGGGATGAGATTTATGCCATTTTATGATCGAGGATACAACAAGTCCTCAAGGTCCCCATACAATAATTCATCTTCTTCACAGTTTTGAAGAAGGGAAGTTGAACTGACAAGTCATAATCCTAAACTAGTGTATGCAAACCCTAAAGCTGCAGGAGCTTCAACAGCATCAGACCGTCAGGAAAATAAGTGTTTTAATTGTGGCCAGACTGATCACTTTGCAAGAGATTGCACCAATCGGAGCCTTGTGTATATCCCCAACAACAACAAACAAGACAGAGTAATAGACTCAAGGTAGAGTTCATTCTGTGACGGTAGAAGAAGCCGAAGCAAGTCATGAAGTAGTAATAGGTACTATTCCTATCTATTCATCCCCGGCATTTACATTATTTGGCACGGGTGCTACGTAATTGTTTCTATCTCCTTCCTTTGCAATAAAAGAAAGATCTTGTTCAAACCTAAAGGTGAAAGAGAATTCACTTTTGTTGGTAGCAAAAAGAATAAATCTAGAAGAACAATCATATAAACACTTTAGATGAAGAAGGTGCTTGATAAGAGATGTCAGGGATACCTTGTCTCAATAAGGGACATTGAGACTGAGGTTAGGCCTTGTAAAAGCACCGGCATAGGGAGGACAAAATTTTTTGGTTACCAGGTATGACAATTTCGAGGATGAAATTTTTATAAGGTGTGGGGAATTTGAAACTCACCTCTAAGTCATGTCTAATTCTAACTTGTGTAATGCCTAGTTCAAGTTCAACTACAATATATGCCTTCGTGATATGGGCATTGTCTGTCGAGGAAATGGATCAACTCCTCATCTCACTAACACTAGACTCTAAAGAACTAGACTCTAAAGAACCATCTAATATATCCCTTGTGGAATCCGAAGAGCCTGGAGAAACCTCACACATTGCCTTTGCATGTGAAGGATGTGGGATAGAGCACATAAAGAATTTGTCTATATCAGATGCTGAACAATAGGTAATAACCCTCTCCAGTTATTCAAACAAAAATTCTTTTTCGTAATCTGTGTTGATCGACCGTGTTTATCGGACTGCTACTATAGACTGGTCGTGTGGGCTTAATATTTAGTTTTTACCCCGTGGGCCCTGCACGTTCTAATTTTGTTAAAACCCCCATGTCGTATTGTGAGGACCCGTTCCCAGAACTGCGCTCACGTTCCCTCCTAGGCGCTTGGTTTGGACGGGGGATTGGGTTATGCCCCTCGGTTGGAGAGAGAGAAGGAATGCGTCTTCTCAAAGTTCATGATTTATCAGGGGATGGGGGTCATACAATTAATTGAAATGGAGTCGCCACCTAGGATTAGGGCCTAGGACCCATTGGTGTAGCTTTGTTTGGTCTGGTCAGAGATTCGGGGTAAGTGGTCAGGTTACGAGAGTGGGAAGGTGTTAGGCACCCATCTCGCCTGGTAAAATCGGTCTTTCTACTAGATGCTAGTTTTCAAATATTCTCCCTTTATAAATGTCCTATTCCCACGTGTATACCTAAAATGATGCACAAACTACTTAAAGTTAAACTAATTTAAATTAACTATTGTACACTACACAAGAGTAATTTAAAAGTCTACATTGTTACAAAATTAAAATGCAATGAAAGAGATGTGTACCTGTATGCTTTAAAACAATACAATTATATGGGACAGATCGCATCCCCCAGCTCAGGTGGAGGCAAAAGACTGGCTTTGTCCTTCATCGGATAGAGTAACAGCGTCAGACAGTAATTGCCTGGATATCAGGCAGAATAACAACGTCAAAAAATCTTTGGAGAGTAATCACCCTGATATCGGGCAGTGTAACGACGTACGGGTGTCAGGTACTAAAACCACATACAGAATAACTGCGTCAGAAAGCTTTGGAAACTAGGCTCCTCAGGTATCGAACCGAGTAACGGCGTATAGGTATTGGTTACTAAGACCTCGGACAGAATAACTGCGTTGAAAAGCTTCAAAAACTAGGAATTAGGACATCGGACAGGGTGACTAGGCCATGGGTGGCTTCGGAGTTTTGGGCAAAAACAAGTTAGGAAAGGCGGGTCCGGGGGACTCGGAGTCTGGACAGAGGGACGAGGCTCGAAAGCTCAAAATTGAACAGGGGTAGGGACTTCGTTTGGCCTGGTCAGAGATTCAGGGTAAGTGGCCAGGTTACGAGAGTGGGAAGGTGTTAGGCACTCACCTCACCCGGTAAAACTGGTCTTTCTACTAGATGTTGGTTTTCAAAAATTCTCCCTTTATAATGTCCTATTCCCACATGTATAGCTAAAATGATGCACAAACTACTTAAAGTTAAACTAATTTATATTAACTACTGTACACTACACAAGAATAATTTAAAAGTCTATATTGTTACGAAATTAAAATGCATTGAAAGAGATGTGTACCTGTATGCTTTAAAACAATACAATTATATGGGACAGATCGCGTCCCTCAGCTTAGGTGGAGGCAAAAGACTGGTTTTATCCTTCGTCGGATAGAGTAATAGTGTCAGAAAGTAATTGTCTGGATATCAGATAGAATAACGGCGTCAAAAAATCTTTGGAGAGTAATCATCCGGATGTCGGGCAGCATAACGGCATACGGGTGTCGGGTACTAAGACCTCGGACAGAATAACGGGGTAAGAAAGCTTTAGAAACTAGGCTTCTTGGGTATCGAACAGAGTAACAATGTATGGGTCTCGGGTACTAAGATCTCGGACAGAATAATGGCATCGAAAAGCTTCAGAAACTAGGAATTAGGACGTCGGGCAGGGTGACTAGGCCAAGGGTGGGTTCGGAGTTTTAGGCGAAAATAGGTTAGGAAAGGTGGGTCCGGGGGACCCGAACTCTGGACAGAGGGATGAGGCTCGAAAGCTCAAAATTGGATAAGGGCAGGGCCCCAAAACTAGGAAAAAAAGAAAAAAACTGAAAACTGGAGCTCTGGGGGTCCCCCCTCTCCTCAACTTGAGACTTGTTGAAATGAGGGGTGGGGGGTATTTATACGTAAAATTTCCATCCTGCCGAAAAATAAAAAAAACTTCACTTTGGGTACTCGACGGCACCGCGGGTCGGGGCGCGGCGCTGCCCTTGCTGTACTACTGCCAGGCGCAATGCTGCTGCCCAGTGTCGTAGCCGGGCACGGTGCCGGCGCTCAGTGCCGCGGCCTTGCACGATGCTGCTGGTTCAGGGCTTTAGGCTAGGGCGTCGTATAGGGTCGTTCTGGGGATGCGGGGGGACCATGGGTGGAAACGAGGTGGAATAGGGGGTGTCCGAGTCACTTCGAAGGGAAAGAGTATTTAAAGGGCATTGCCAGTCTTTGGTGTCCGATTGTCATCATCGCTAGGGGGTGAAAAAATCCGGCGTCTACACATACATCATTACGATCCAAATAACACCCGAGACATAATATTTCAGTTTTGGCATCAGAATCCATTTAAAACATAAATCACTTTTCAACAACTCATTTTTTTATAGCCCTTAACCAAACATGCCCTAAGGGCTATGGTATATAAACACAACACTTAGCTTTGAAAATTCATTTCTCAAAGACTATAGCTGAAATCGGTTTTTGAAGGAGAAGAAGCTAGGAGAGAGAGAGTTTGGAGACCCCCTTATTTGGGCTGCATGCTACCAATTTCTCTTCCCATTTGTGTTAATCATCAATAGGTAACCTCTCAACCCCTTCCATGGCTTTCAATTCTATTTTTAGTCATCTATTAAGCTCTGTTTTACTAGTCATCCAAAAAAAAAAGCTCTGTTTTATTGTTCTTGAGTTGTTACAACTCAATTCTTCAAATCCCCATTCAATGCATCCCAATTCTTGCTTGGAATTGTAATTGCATGTATGATCCTTTGATCATGCATGCATTTAGTGCAAATTAACCTAAAACATATGTTCATAGTCTCCCCTAACCTCTCTAGACCCTTAGAATTGGTTTAGAGACCAAACTAGCCAAATTTTGCAAAAATATGGGTTCTGTCAAGGACCCGTATGGAAAGCGCCAGACGTCTGGACATTGATAGGGCCAGATAATTTGAGTCCCTGTTGTGTAGTGTGTTTGACCCAGTTTGGGCTGGGTTTTGGATGCATGACCTGTGTGGTCTATTCTAACCCTCTGTAACATCTTACTAGGGCCTTCCTACTACCTTGAATTGCCTCTTTGATTTGGGAAAAACTCTTCTAATTACTTGGCTCATTCCAAAGTCTAAGGTGAGTTGGGGTTTTGAATTAATTTCTATGTTCGTATGTAATCATGCTTGTATTTGTATGATCCTCATGCATGCACCATGGACAACATCTAATTTTTGTCTCTCATTGTATGATCATGCAGCCTATTGTTAGTTCTAGGTTCCATTTATGATCAATTAGAATGTTGTTAGTTTTATATGTTTATCACTATTTCTGAAATTATGTATTATGAGATGATGGCTACTTGTGGATGCTTCTATCAAACATGTTGGTTATGAAATCAGAAATCATGGATAATTGTTAGTAAATGCATCATGTCATGATGTACATATATAAAAGTTCCTCTGTCCTTAAGTGGACGTGTATATGGAACACAGGGAAGTCTTGGATATAGCATGTCATCATTTAGAAAATGCATGGTTAGGGAAAACCCTAAGCTATAACCCTTACCAGCAGGGGTTTAGGTGTTGGGTAATCAAGCACCCGATGGTTTGAGTAGAGGGTATACCAAGATCGGGGTGTGTAGACACCTCATTTTGTCTTTCCCCCTGGAGGTTTTCTATAATGATGATTAGCACCCTTAAGGCCTAGAGCCGGTGTAGCTATGGATGTAGCATTAGTGTGCACTATTCGAATCCGTCTACCGATCGTCCATTCCCCTTGTCGGAGCCAAATCCAGAGCCTCCAAGCCCTCCAAGAACCCCTGGAAAGGCAAGCCCTGACCCAGACCCCTTGGAACTAGCCTATCCCTGCTTAGAATCTGGCCCAAACAGCCCAAACCATGCCTGTCGACACTGAAACCCAGATCGATACTCAAAGGCCCCGAGTCAACACTGAACCCACCTTCCATCGACATCAAGCCATGCCCCTTCACCGTCGGATAGAACATCTCAACTGTCTATCCTACTTTGACATTCAACCAATGATATTCGACAGCCAAACACCAACCCTTGATGTTGAGTCCTATTTATCGACAGCCACTCGATGTCGACTCGGGAAATTTCAATGTCGAATCTCTGTAAATCCGAGAAGCCCAAACTTGCCATGTTTAGCCTCGATTTTGATTTTTTTCACGATCAAGCCTATTTTTGGCACCTTGGATCCCAATCTTGCCTCCCTTAGGCCCCAAGAAACGTTCCATAAGGCAATAAAACACATACCACCCATCCATTGCCCCTTACCTTAACTTTACACCCACCGTTGATGCAAACACCCCCTATTTGGATGATCTGGATCAACCCAGCCATACCGACACGAATTTGGGACTGCACACACCCCTCTACATCTATAAATACATCCCTTCTCATGTTGAGGAGGGTTACACACACCTTTTATGAGCTTTGCCTAGTCCCCAGTTCAGAGATAGTACTCCCTTACACCCATACATAACATAGCATTCAAGCGCTTTGAAGCCTACCACTAGCATACCACTCTCTTCACCTCTTGAGTACTACAATCCTACTTGAGACTTCAAGATCAAGGCTTGGAGACACAGATCTGGTAATCTCAGCTTGAAAATGAAGTATTCACTTACAAAGAGATAAGAGAAGTCCTCCTATAAGCGGCAATACTTGCTCTATGTACAAATCTCCTGAGTTACAAAAGGGAAACCTCCACACCATTGTTTTCATTTAACTAGGTAAGTTTCCCTTGGCCTCTTAATTCTATTTAATACATGTCATTTTTCGCTTAACTTCCATCTTGCATCTCCTAAGGAAGTGTGATCCCATCTTTCTAGATGGTGATCACACCTCTTTTCTTTCTTTATCTTTATTTTTCTTATATCGTACCTCATCTTTTAGTATGCATACATCCTTTCACATGATCCCCATCCCTCATAGTATAAAACTCGTCCATGCATTCATTCTCACTAGTTCCTTCACATGCCATGCACGTATGTTCTTATATTTTATTTTCAGTTTCCATGCTTCACCATGCACATGTATTGAGTCACCATTTTTACATACGTGTATCCATTGCACCAACATGCTTAGCTTAGAGTCATCCATGCTTAGGTTATTTAGGATTTGAGTCCCCTATTATTATTTTTACATTCTTGTATACTAACCCTTACCTTGCAGCCGAACCTCTAGGTATGTGTTTCTCCACCTCCCCTGCAGTTTACTTTCTTACAGTTTTTCTTGCATTTTTTATCCTCCCCAAAAGCATGTTAAAACATTACCTATGCCTAGCAATAGAAAGACCGGTAAGTCTGGACAGACTGGGGTGCCTAATACCTTCCTTGGACCATAACTTGACTCGTACCAAGATCAATGGACCATTTGTCTCCAATGGGCATTGCATGAGAGTCATTACATTACAATTTTGGGTCCTAAACCCTCCTCTAGGTGGCGACTCCCCTATATACGTTTCACCTCTCTCCCATCTCTCTCTTCCCCCTGACACGTGGGATGAGGTAGAGGACACATGGTGAACCCTCGCCACCGCGGCCATTTGTCCTTATAGTGGCGACTCCATTGGGGACTACTTTTGCTTGTGTAAAATAGGTCAGACTTTTGATGTACTTGGCATATATGTTGTATTATTTTAACATGGTTTTTTCTTTTATTGTATGCTTTTGGATGCTAATTTTTATGCACTAACTTGCATCATATTTGCATACACTATCACACACCATTGGTCATCCAACAACGTATGATTTAAACCCGTTACTTACACCTCGTAGCGTAACCCTGAGCCTGGCGTGTAGAAACACGATTTACCCTTGGTGACACTACAACTCTTGGCACTGCACCTTTTGCTATATTAAAGAGGCTTGCACCACTTTACCGCTTGATCATCTCCCTGAGCCTGGCGTGTAGAAACACGATTTACCCTTGGTGACACTACAACTCTTGGCACTGCACCTTTTGCTATATTAAAGAGGCTTGCACCACTTTACCGCTTGATCATCTTACTCATAGGAGTGGTGAGAGGTATATAGGAGCACCTTGCTAAGGGAACCCTTTTTCAATCCTATTAACCTTTAACCAACATGCATCATGTAGGGATCTAGAACCCAACGCTTAGTTCACGACACACTAACTGTTCTATCATTTGAGAATTGAACCGGCACTTTGTTGACCTTGTTCTTAATCGGCTTGATCAACCTTGATCTCATCTTGGGCCCGCTTTACCAATTTGTGGCACTTGATGTGTGGGCCAACATAGAACTTGATCAACTTAGCGCCTACACTTACTAACCCTTGTTTGGGATTGGTGTGCTTGTTGTGAACTTGTTTGTGCTTCATATTGCATATCATACTTTCTCTAGGGTGACAAAATAGGGGTATGAGGTTCACCATAGGTCTAATTTCTTTCCAATCTTCCCTTTTGGTCTAATCGTGACTCTATTTCATTAGGAACCATTACTTCGGGACGACAGGATACTGATTCTACAACTAGTTGGACTAGGATTGGAGAAGACTAGTTCGTGTTTCAAGCCCCCTTGAACCAGAACTGGATGATGAAACTGTCCATATGGATATTGAGGAATTGAAGACCCAAATGCAACTTTTAGTGGGCTTAGTGACCAAATTGGCAACAAGTGCTCCCACTCCAACACTACCATAAGCCAGTCCAGACCAAAGTTGTACGTGTCTCCATGGAGGGTCTTCATAAAACCCTAATCTGGCCTTAGAAGATCAGGTCATCACATCCGGGCTACAACCTACTGTTGACATGGTTGAAACCCGACTCCTAAAGCAAAAGGTTGAGAAACTGGAACATACTGTGAAGAATGTGAATGGGGTGGAGGATTAGATGATTGACTCTGAAGGACTTTATTTCTTCCCTGAAGCACATTTATCTAAGGGTTTTAAGTGGAAATCCAAAAAGTTTGATGGAACCGGTGATCCATGAGCCCACCTTAGGGTGTACGCAGGCCAACTGAGAATCCAGAACTTTTCTGAACAGCAAATGGGCCAAGCATTCCAAATGTCCTTAACCGGGCCCGCCTTGAGATGGCTCATGTCTTTAGACTCTTCTCAAACCCGCACTTGGGATGACATGGTAAAGGCCCTGAAGAACTAGTACTCATATAATACTGAGATGGAGTTGACCCATCGAGATTTGGAGACCACCAAGTAAGAGGCTAACGAAGGGTTTACTCAATACTAGATGAGGTTTAGGTCCAAGGCTGCATTGATGTGGGACCGGCCCACGGAGAAAGAGCAAGTGAAGATGATCATTAAGAATTTTCAAATGTCTTACAAGACTCATCTGTTTGCTCAACCTTTGACCACTTTTGAGGCCTTGTTTGAAGCGGACCAGCAAGTTGAAGATGCCTTGAACCCTCCTGACTTGATTCAAGGGAACCCCAAGCAAGGCATAACATTGAACAACCAGTGAACCGGGGCTGGTAAGAAGACCTTTTCAAACAAGAACACTGAGGTAAATGTGGTGGCACCAACCATAGAGGCCCCACTTCTGATTGAGAACAACACTCCAGGGGCAGGAGCAGATTGACCAAGAGGCAATTTACAGATGTAGGCATGCTGCTAAGTCTAGTCCTTAAGAAGTTGATCCAAAATGGACTCTTGACCAAGATCCAACCGGCTAACTTGTTAAACCCATTACCAAAATGGTACAAGCCCAACCTCTTTTGCAAGTTCCATCAACAAAATATGCATTTGACTGATGACTGCTACTAGTTGAAGCATGCTGTCCAAGATCTTCTTGATGAGGGGAAGTTCGCAGTCCAATCAGACCAACCCAATGTTTAAAACAACCCCCTTCCGCCACACGATGGGAACTCTAAGTCCATTAACAACCTAGAAAAGAGGAGGATCAGCCTGTTAATCTACAAGCCTTGATCACACTGGTCGAGAACCAGTCAGATCCCCTGGTTACAGAATGGACTGAAGAATTAGTCCAAGCCCTAACTGCTCTTGTCCTAGCGGAAGCCTTGCCGGATGATGTCCTCATGATAAATATAGGGGTTGATAGTAATGAAGATTCCCAAGACTTTGGTGAAGAGCATACCCATCAAGAGGAAGAGATTTCCATTAAATCAATACCTGAAAGATGCCAAGAGGAAGAGAACCAGGAAGGTTATTTTGTTGATGTATCCATTGATGAGAAATATTATGACCCACCTCATGGTTCACCTAACAGCTCATTTGGAGATGACCAGCCACTGGATCATACCCAAGAAAGGGACGAGTTTGCCACAATCGTCCAACAATTAAGACATGCAATCATAGCACTTGGGCATGATCATCAAGAACAAGATGAGAGTTTATACAACATCCTAGAGGAAACTTACCACATTATAAAAGAAGTTGATGCGTCTCTCCGGACTCATGTTACAAGGGGCCCTCACCCATTCGGACATCATAGTCGGAGAGCATATTGGCAATACGAATGGGTTGAAGACATAAGGTCCTTACCTGGGATAGCATGAGAACTCAAAAATCTGGCCCAATTCATCAGAGGGCATACTAGGGACATGGACAATCAATATCGACACATGTAAACATTTCCTAGAGAGCGTCAAGATCAAGACAGAGATCTGAAGCTCATGAGCTGGAACATAATAGCGGCCCATAAAGAGTAAGTTGAGACTCTGCAAAATAAGTTACAAAGGGAGAATGAGCGAAATTGGCGAATGTGGGATAGGCACATAGACCTTTGGAACAGTGTCCGAGATCAAGTCAATGCCATCAATGAATTAATCCAAGGGTCCAATTGTGAGGACAATGATATGGCGGGGGATTGACCCGTGATCCTCCACCTCATCCCTCTTTGGGAGAAGAGAGAGGTGAGTTGATTGTAAAAGAGTCACCACCTTGAGGAGGGTCTAGGACCCAAAAGTTGTAAACGTATGACTCGCATATTACACCCTTTTGGGGGATCAAATGGTTCGTTGGTCTGGGTACGGGTCAAGTTACCATTTGGGGAAGGTATTAGGCACCCCAGTCTGCTCGGACTTACTGGTCTCTCTATTGCTAGGCATAATTGAATGAATAACACGCTTTGGGAGAATATAAATACAGACAAAATTATGAGAAAATAAGGTACAAGAGATGTTAAGAAACACATACCCAAAGGTTCGGCTGCAAGGCAAGGGTTACTATACAGGAATATAAAAGTAAGGGAATCAAGTCTTAATGAGCCTAAGCATGATAGACATTAATCTAAGCATGGTGAGAGGATGGATATGAGAACGAAAATGGAACTTTTATGCATGTACATAGTGAAGTATGATAATTAAGTGTAAAAGACACATAACTGAATATGCAAGTTGGAATGGAGGAACATGAGAAAGTGTGAAACAAGCACAAATATGTGATAATATGAATACGAACATGGTGGAATCCTACACTATAGGGTGGGGGTCATGTGAAGATGCATGTATGACATGATGTAATACAAAAAAAAAAAGAAAAATAAGGAATAAATGTGATCACCATCTAGAGAGATGGGATCACTTTCCTCCACAGATGCAAAATAAAAAAAAAAATAAAATGGAAACAACGTACATCAAGTAAAGTTAAGAATGAGAAAAGGCCTACCTAGTTAGAAGGAGATCAAAGCGGGGGTGTGGAGGTTTCCCTTGTATACCTCAGGAGATTTGTACGTTGAGCAAGTATTACCGTTTGTGGTGGCTTTTCTTATCTCTTGTACTTGAATGCTTTGCTGTCAAGCTGAGATTACCGAATTGGTTTCTTCAAATCTTGACCTTGGGGTCTTCAAGTGGGGTGATGGTGCTCAAGAGGTAGGGAATGGTAGGCCTCAAAGCTCTTGAATATAGGCTAAGTATGGGTGTAAAGGAGCGCTACCGTTGGGCTAAGGGCTTGGGCAGAGCTCATAGAAGGTGCATGTAACCCTTCTCAACATGATAGGGGGTGTATTTATAGATGTAGAGGGGTGTGTGCACTCCCAAATTCATGTAGGGTTGGCTGGGTTCATCCAGATCGTCCGACGGAGGTGTCTTTGCATCGACGATGGATGTATAGTTAAGGTAAGGACCAATGGGTGAGTGGCAAGTATTTAGTTACCTTTGGAGGTGTTTCTTAGGGCCTAAGGGAGCTAAGATTGAGATTCAAAGTGCCAAAAATATGCTGGGGGCGCAAAAGGTATCGCAATCGGAGCAAAATATGACAAGTTTGGGATTCTCAGATTTGTAGATATTCAATAGTAAAATTTCCCGAGTCGACATCGAAGTAGGGTACAGTCGACATCAAGTGGCTGTCAATGAATAGGATTCGACATCAAGGGTTGGTATTTGAGTGTTGATTGCCATTGTTTGAATGTCGAAGTGAGATAGACAGTAAAATTGCACTACTCAACAGTGAGAGGGTATGGCTCAATGTTGAGGATGGGTAGGCTCGGTGTCGACTTGGGGCCTTTGGGTGTCGAGATGGGTTACAGTGTCGATGGCCATGGCTTTGGCTAGTTGGACCAGGTTTTGGGCTGGGCCAGGTTGGTTCCAAGTGGCCTGGGTCAGGGCTAGCCTTTCATGGGATCTTGGAGGGCTTTGGAGGCTCTAGTTTTGGCTCCAGAAAAGGGGAAAGGATGGTCGGTATACGGATTGGGGCAGTGCATACTAACGCTATATCCATAGATACACCGGCTCTAGGCCTTGGAGGGTACTCATCATCGTTACGGGAAACCTCAGGGGGAAAAGACAAAATGAGGCATCTACAAAATGTCCCTCTTTGAGTGAAACTTTACACAGTTGTAAGTCAAAGAAGTGATTTTGTGAACACTTTGATTTGTCAGATTGAGAGAAAACTCATCAGTACCTTGCTCAGGGACACTGCAGTGTGGGGGATATAGGCATACCTACACGAGTGGCTCCATTGATTGAACTGTAGTAATGCTTAGGCTACTAATAGTATGAGCTGCGCTGGCTGGGGTGACAAGACTAGCCAATAGTACGGGCGCTTTCGTTGGGATTGTAAACAGTACTCGCCATGGTACGAGCAT
This sequence comes from Telopea speciosissima, assembly GCF_018873765.1. Classification (NCBI taxonomy): domain Eukaryota; kingdom Viridiplantae; phylum Streptophyta; class Magnoliopsida; order Proteales; family Proteaceae; genus Telopea; species Telopea speciosissima. The sequence goes on from NC_057923.1 coordinate 27,957,980, forward strand.
ACTGGGAAATGTTGTCATTAATAGGGCAACAGAAATTGTGAAGATTGTCGATAATACGGGCGGTCTGGGGAGTAAATTCACTGTTGACAGGGCGTGGTGCAGTTGTAAAGGGTCACCGATAGTGCGGGCACTCTTGAGGATAAATTCACCGTTGATGGGTGTGATGTAAGGGTAGCTTCATAATTACAGTAAGTGGTTATAATATTTTGGCCATAGTGAGGGCAGACTGGGAATTTTGCCGATGTAAGGGTGTGCGAGGTACATTGATTGAAATCCCAAGTTTGTAATCGTTGATTGTGCGGGTGTGATTGTAGATTGGGAATCCAGCTTGATTGTGAGCGCGGGCCAAGTGTAAGGTGGGCATTGGCATGCATGGGGGTGGACCCACTTTCTCCAAATTCAAAATTTGGCTGCAAATTGTGTACTTTGACAGTAAAAAGGGCTTCTTCGACAATGAGATCCCACGTCGACATCAAGATGCTTTACTCGACAGTGCGTCGATGTCGAGGGAGGGGTTGTTCGATGTTGATTCTGGGTGAAAAATCCTATTTATGAATACGAAGAGTCACTTCCATTTTCATTTCTAACTTTGTTCTCTCCGGATTGTTAGGGCTCCAAAGGGGATTTTCCACATATTTAGGCTGTGTGAGCTTGATTGTGGATCAAATCTTGCGTATTAGGGCTTAAAACGATCGTTCTCCCTTCCTCTCTGTTCTTATCCAAGTGGAATTATGAGCCGACCCAAAGTTCATTGGATTTCTTTAATTCCTCATGCTTTCCTTCGTGCTTTGCATTGTTCTTGTCTTCTTCATCATGTTTAGGAGAGACAAAGGCAAGAGACCAATGGGGTCTGATAGCACAGCTCCTACTCCCAAGAGGCCAAGGAGTTTGAATATTATGATTCGGGAGAGGGATGATTTGGCTCACCGTTCGGAGTTCGATCCGGATGAGGATGTCTTGAGCGATTGCAAGGAGTCTTCTAGGGCTTCGTGGTATGAGGGCCGCCTACTCAGGGGTACGCCGCCCCATATCTATAGCAATGCCTATAAACCTTCTAAGGTAAACCTTTGATTTTTTGTCCTGAATTGGATTCTCAGTGGTTTGCTTTGCCTTGTAATTGGATTCTTGTATGAATACGTGCCTATAATGCCATGTGTTAATCCCTGTCGATTGTTCTTAGGCTCTGTTGTGTTTGCGTTGTTACTTGTGATGCCCAATGCTATGTAGTCATGATCGAATTCCTGTTTCTTAAGATTGACCATATTTGGTATTGGGTTCAATGCCCTTTAATGCTTGCCTGAGATGTACTATTTTTGGGGTTTTAGTATCCATTGGGGAAAGTCATTATATGGATCCCTATGTTGTAGGATTGATCCCTTTTATAACTGTTGCTCGATTTGACCCATTGGGGATTGATTTACATAGGTTTATTGTATAGGGTTCTGTGTGGGGGAATGACCCATCTTGATGTCGAATCAATGTTCATGTATGCTCTTAGCTTAGGTTATTCTATGGATTTCCATTGTCGAGGACTAATTCAGCTTGTAATCTCTATTTGGATAAAACTTTGCCTGACCCACGGAGGATTGATTGAATTGATTCTTGAATTATAGTCTTGAAAGAACCCATGACCTACCACAAATATGGGTCATGCTCTACTGTCTTGAGCTAGTATAGTCAGCTATGTGGTGCTGTCGGCATCCGGCTTTGAGGATCTAGCTCTTCTTCAGACTAGGTCCTTCGATACATCCTTGGCACAGGCCTTGGTTGAGAGATGGTGGCCTACTACCCATACCTTCCACCTGCCTGTGGACGAGATGACAATTGCACCCCTATGCTATTTCTTATACATGGGGCTATCTTTTGGCGGTGAAGCAGTGACTGGGTGCCCTGGGGCGCGGGAGAATGATGATGAGGAGCTGAAGAGGCTTCTTGGGTCCCTTGCTTTGGAGTCTAACGTGGTGGTGCAATTGTTCCATTATGAGTGGGACAAGTGGACAATGACCGATTTGCCCAATCATGAGAAGCTGGACCAGCAGGTGAGGTGTTTCATCCTCTACCTCTTGGGGAATACTTTGTTCAGCACCAGTAGTATGAGGATCCACATCTCCATGGTGTGGCACCTCAAGGATCTGTTGAAGGTAAAGAAATTCGACTGGGCTGGAGTGGGCTATGCCCACATACTGAGGATGTTGGATTCCTTGGCCATGCGGCATACCCAGTGCATTGGCGGCACTTGGTTCGTGCCCGAGGTAATCCTTTATTCCTTCCTTGTATTTTTCTTTAAATTGTATTAGCTTGTAATGCTTGTACTGATGTCTGTTGTCTTTATTGCAGTGCTGGTGCTTTAATCAATTGGGAGTACAGGCTCCCAGGTTGGTAGTCAGAGAAAACTCCTTCTTTCCCAGGGCAGGGATGTGGTTGTCTAGTAACACCCGCCCTAAGGAGAGGAAGGTACTGGTGTTGGTGGTGAGGGAGATGCTAGACTGACTCTCCCCACTGGAGGCAAGATTTTCTGTGATTTGCCTGTGTTTCCTTCCATTGCTTTCATTTTGGCTCTAACTTTGATGTTTGTATCGACAGGTTGTATGGCAGCCCTTCGAGTCTCTCGAGTTAGATGTGCAGGCTCGATTGGAGGCTGCTCGGAGGTTTGGTTGCAAGAAATAATTAACCTCAAGCATATGGATCAATCGTAGCTACGGGTTGAACTCAAGGAGATATATGTCAACCTATTTTACTCACTTTAAAGTAATGCAAAGTGAACCAAATTAAAGTGTTAAATTAAACTAACAAATTAATGCATCCTAACTCACAAGCATCTAACGAATTAAATTGACATGAATTAAATTGGTGTCCTAACACATATCCATCTAACCTATCAAACTAACGCGGATTGGAAGGGATAAATTGCAGCCACACACCATAACCACATAAAAAAAAAAAAAAGAAGAAGAAGGAGAATGAGATAGAAGAAGAGAGAATGAGATAGAAGAGAGGGAGAATGAGTTTAAGAGTTTAGCGAGTAAAAATCTGGATGTGCTTGAACCGGACTGAAATTTCTTGCATGAATGTAGTTGAAGAGTTTGAATACTTGAACAAACCTTGCATGACTTTCTCTTCTAAATCTCCAAGTCTTGTCATCAACTTAGGAACATAGACTAGAAAGCTTGAAACAAAACTAGAATTATTACAACCATATTGAAGGCATAAAATTAAAACATGAATCAAAAGCATTACAATCATAAAATTGAAAGCATGAAATCAAACTAGAACTTAGAAAGCCAAAAACTAGAAGAAGAGAAGAAGAGAAGAAGAAATTTCACTAATTAGTTGAACTAAAACTGAATTAAAACTACATTAAAACTAACTTAAAAAATGAACTAGAACTAACTAGTTACAACCCAAAGGGCAAGGGGTATTTATAGGGGGAAGGAGAGAAGAAGGGAGAAGAGGGAGAGAGGCCTCCACGATTTTGGGGGCTCTCTCCTTCTAAAAATCGTGGAGGGGAGAGAGAGAGAGGGAGAAGAGAATCTAAAAATAGGGAATATTCACTTCTCCTTCCTCCTTTACAATGCTTGACTCCCAAGAAAAAAGAGAAAAAATAGAAAGAGGGAGAGAAAGGAATCCTAGCTACATAAACCTTCTATTTTTACAAAAGTAACTTTCTAGTTCTAACTTGTGCTTCCTTTTCTTTGTAAATATCTTTTCCAAGCAATGAGATCAAGACATCTTTGACTTTTCAACTTTTCATGGATGAAAGAATATTTTTCAAAAGAAATCTATCCCAGTAAAATTCTAAAAGTGCCCCTGAAAAGTTGGAGGAGAGAGAAAATGATGACTAGGCTTCCACTCAACAAATAAAATACCCATTCTATCCTTCAAAAAATGTGAAGCATGGGGTGCTTATATAGGCCTCACTATTGCATTAATTGCAAAAAATCACCCAAAATAGACCCAGATTTCGTCCAATTTGGAGTTCGGGAGCCCAAGATATCTCAAGTTGAAGTTGGACTGCTCTAGAGCCTTCCAAATGAAATCTTTCGGCTAACAGGAAAGACAACTTCTGATAATTAGGCTAAAGCCCCTCGAATCCAAACTTCTGCTTTACTTCGTCCCCGGCCAATTTTCTATAATTACAAACAAACCCCTATCATAAAAATTGAAAATAGTGGTAAGCCATTTTCGCGCATCGTTACGGAAATGGCTGTAACTTCTTCGTTTCAACTCAAAATCAGGTACCGTTTGAACCGTTGCAAAGCTGAATCGATGGGCTATGCATCCATACTATTAACACCTCAAAATTATGCTATAGATCCCACTGTACTCACATTCAAATATGACTGATTGACGTGATTCTTTCAGTGCTCAATCCAAACTTGATTTTCTCGACTCCTGGATGCTTCCGGCCACTACCAAACACCACTAAACAGCTTAAAAATGGCTCCTTAGCATCATTAGCTCCATTTTCACAAGAATTCATCTAAAACCTAAAAACACAAACAAAAACCTCGAGTAGCTCCATTCCAAGTATACAAATGCATGCTTTATGGCCTTAAGATTTTACAAATAAATGTACTCATCAGATTCCCCCCACACTTGAACTTTGCTCGTCCTCGAGTAAAGCAAAATGAAAAAACTAATCTAGAATGCAAAAATCCTAACTTACTTTCATAGGGATCACGGTTGCACTTAGCATGTACAACAAACCTTTAAACCCCTAGGTTACCCCTAGTGGACGAGTTGTGTCTCATGGGTGTTTGCAGTGAATGTACACCCAAAATTCAATAAATCAAAAAGAATGCTGCAAATTTTAATTATGGCATAAGCAGGATAGTGCACTCAAGCTCTAAGAATGCTCAACTAAAGATCAAGGAGCCAAAGATTCCCACACACTTGAATTTTATCACCCCACATCAATTCAAGTAACAAGCATGCATCAAGATTAAGGGATCTCCTCATATCTTCTGAACACTACTCACCTTCAAGTAAACCACTCATAGCATCGATGGAACCAAAGACTTAGGCTTTGAGTATTTTTGAACATACTTTTTTTTTCAAGCATTAAGGTAAAAGCCTTTTTTTCTTTCTCAACAACAAACTCTATTTCTACTCCATTATTGTTCTCTGAATGACATGGTGGAGCATACACCAGACACCCAACTACTTGGTAGCTTCGCTTTTTGCATATATCTATAAAGACTTTGAGACATTGATGCAAGAGTTATTTTTTTGAGTTTCCTTCCAAGGAATTTCAAAAAGTCACCCTGCTTCCTAAGGCAACAGTGCCCTATGTAGTCCCAAGGAATTCCACTTTCCTTTCTTGTTCTTTTTTTTTTTTTCATTCACTTTCATGCCATGCCTTGCCTTGCCATAAACAAATTGGTCTCAACTACTAGCCAAAAGATCAAAGGGGCCATAAAACACATAGAGGAATCTAGCCATCAAATGAAATAACGCTCATATTTTTTAATTCAATCCCTCTCACCAAATACATACCCATTACCGTCCTTGAAAATGAATTTTTTTTATTATTTCGCATGGTAGGGCACCTAATTCCCTCTTTCTCTCACTTCGCAATCAAAGAAAAATATGCACAAAACCAAACTACCCCCGCAATCAAAATTCACCAATTAAGTCCAACACACACACCCACACTGAATTCATGTAGTGTCCTCAATGCATGCAAAAAAGAAAGAGTAAGGACAAGGGAGGGGATGAGGGGACTTACCAGATATAATCAACAAAGAGGATCGTGAAGAGTCATGAGCTCTACAAAAAGTACTTGGGGCAGCAACAGAAATCTCAATCCATGGCCGGTAAATGTAGAAAGAGCTTCAGAACCAGAAAATACTCGACCATGAATTTTAGTAAAGTGAGAAATAATATAGAAGTTAAGCACAAATGAGAAATACCCAACCAGAAAATCTATCCTCGTGGGATAGTGCAAAATGAAAGCAGTGAACAATAGTCCATGTAGACAAATCCTCCCATTCCCTCCTATGATCAATACAGAATGCATGTCATTATCACAAAACCCAACCAATAATGGATCGTAGTAAGCATCAAAAGGATAATAAATATCAGTAACCTCATCAAGATAATCATAAAAAATGGGAGGTTTACTCAAATTAATCCTAGCAATAAAATTATCCGCCCTTTGCATAACTTGGTTTTTCAAATAGGGATCATGATAATAAGCTTGAAGAGCATCATGACTAACATTGTCCTCCTCAATAAAATCATCAAACCTAGGAGGTTTGGACCAATCAACGTATGGGATAAAACAATCCTCAGAATGACAATTATCTGGGTTTAGGAACGGGGGAGATCAAATTTTCTGGGTTTCTATGCTATCATGAAAATCTGATTCTAAATTAGCAGAAACACTAGACTCACTAAAATCAAAAATTTCAGGCAAAAGTTGGACGTCCCTAGGTGGCTCATCAAACTGTGCTTCACTAACATCTTCAGGAGACTCAATCTCAAGAACTAAATCATCTTGACGATCAGTTTGTTGGGGTGGACTCTCATTAATTTCAAACTGGGGTGGTGGACTTTCAAACTGGGGTGGTGGACTTTCAACATCACTAAACTGGGGATGGGGTGGTTCAGGCTAATTAGGTAATGTACCCATTTCCTCCTCTTGCACCATGGTGATCAGTTGAGAGAGTTGTTTCCCCATGGTATTGTGGCTTGTCGTGAGAAGGGCTATGTGTTTCTCAATCTCACTTAGTCTGGCCTCCTCACCCATTTTCTGAAACTTAGGGGGTTGGTAATATGGTTCAAGGAGAGGTGGCCCATTGAGATTCAATGGAGGGTTGGGCATAGGAGGACCAAACTGACCATGGGATTGGAAATTGGGTGGTCTAGCTTGGTTATTCCATTGATCCCACGAGAAATTGGGATGATCACTCCACCCCTGATTGTAAGTGCCAAAAGAATGGTACTGAAATTGAGGACTCACATTCTCATCACCATAACTACCCCCATAAAGATTAGGGCATCCGTCCATAACATGGATAGCCTGGGGATGTGACCAATCAAAATTTTCTGAAAGCTCATCGTTGGGGAACAAAATTATACTGGGGTGGTGCAAAGTGGTTCTCTAACTCACTACTTTTGGCCGCTTGAGCCTGGTTAAACCTTTCCCCCAAAGTCATATGTGCCTTAGCATGTTTCCACCTTTCCCCTAAAATCATAGGTGGAGGTGTACCTCCCATTATTCCAGACATTCATAAACTAACCACCTATCCAAAATTGAGGTCTCCCTAAAACAATTAAAGAAAAATAAAAGACTAGAGAAAATTCACTAAAAACATGAGGGAATAAATAGACAATTGGTGCATTGCCTTAAAAAATTGAAACAATGGTTACAAAGCTGTAAGGTTGCCATATAGGTTGACAGCAAGGGAACCCGTATAGTCTTCAAGAGCCACCTACGGGCGGCTCCAATTGGATTCTAATGTAGAGTGGAGGAATACTATACGTTTCTGTTTCCAAGGCACTCACTATGTCGCTTTCTTGTTATCAAAGTTAGTCACCTCCAAAGATAAGTCATATGCCATTCCACCCAACCAAGTCAAGATGCAGCGTCATAGGTAACTTAATCCTATGAGGTACACCAAAAGAGGCTGGGTTTGAGCATATGAAGGACTTTAGATTGGGCGCACAGTCTTTGAAACAGAAGAGAAACAAGACGAGGTTTTCAAAAACTGGTTTTTTTTTTTAGAAGAAAAAGAAAAAAAATAAAAAAAGAAAAAGAAACTAAGCACTTCGAATTACTTAAAAATCAGAAAAATAAAGTGGTCAATAATCTCTCTGGCAACGGCGCCAAAAACTTGTTTGCAAGAAATAATTAACCGCAAGCATACGGATCAATCGTAGCTACGGGTCGAACTCAAGGAGATATACGCCACCCTATTTTACTCACTTTAAAGTAATGCAAAGTGAACCAAATTAAAGTGTTAAATTAAACTAATTAAACTAATAAATTAACGCGTCCTAACTCACAAGCATCTAACGAATTAAATTGACATGAATTAAATTGGCATCCTAACACATATCCATCTAACCTATCAAACTAACGCAGATTGGAAGGGACAAATTGTAGCCACACACCACAACCACATAAAAAAAACAAAAGAAGAAGAAGGAGAATGAGATAGAAGAAGAGAGAATGAGATAGAAGAGAGGGAGAATGAGTTTAAGAGTTTAGCGAGTAAAAGCCTGGATGTGCTTGAACGGACTGAAATTGCTTGCATGAATGTAGTTGAAGAGCTTGAATACTTGAACAAACCTTGCATGTCTTCATCTTCTAAATCTCCAAGTCTTGTCATCAACTTAGGAACTTAGACTAGAAAGCTTGAAACTAAACTAGATTTATTACAACCATATTGAAGGCATAAAATTAAATCATGAATCAAAAGCATTACAACCATGAAATTGAAAGCATGAAATCAAACTAGAACTTAGAAAGCCAAAAACTAGAAGAAGAGAAAAAGAAATTTCACTAATTAATTAAACTAAAAATTGAATTAAAACTAAACTAAAACTAACTTTAAAACTGAACTAGAACTAACTAGTTACAACCCAAAGGGCAAGGGCCATTTATAGGGGGAAGGAGAGAAGAAGGGAGAAAAGGGAAGAGGGAGAGAGGCCTCCACGATTTTGGGGGCTCTCTCCTTCTAAAAATCGTGGAGGGGAGAGAGAGGGAGGGAGAAGAGAATCCAAAAATAGGGAATATTCCCTTCTCCTTCCTCCTTTACAATGCTTGACTCCCAAGAAAAAAGAGAAAAAATAGAAAGAGGGAGAGAAGAGAGTCCTAGCTACATAAACCTTCTATTTTTACAAAAGTAACTTTCTAGTTCAAACTTGTACTTCCTTTTCTTTGTAGATATCTTCTCCAAGCAATGAGATCAAGGCATCTTTGACTTTTCAACTTTCCATGGATGAAAGAATATTTTTCAAAAGAAATCTATCACAGTAAAATTCCAAAAGTACCCCTGAAAAGTTGGAGGAGAGAGAAAGTGATGACTAGGCTTCCACTCAACAAATAAAATACCTATTTTGTCCTTCAAAAAACGTGGAGCATGGGATGCATATATAGGTCTCACTATTGTATTCCTTGCAAAAAATCACTCAAAATAGACCTAAATTTCGTCTAATTTGGAGTTCGGGAGCCCAAGATATCTCAAGTTGAAGTTGGATTGCTCCAGAGCCTTCCAAATGGAATCTTTCGGCTAACAGGAAAGATAACTTCTGATAATTGTGCTAAGGCCCCTTGAATCCAAACTTACGCTTTACTTTGTGCCCGATCAATTTTTAATAATTATAAACAAACCCCTATCATAAAAATTGAAAACAGTGGCATGCCATTTTCGTGCGTCGTTACGGAAATGGCCGTAACTTCTTCGTTTTAACTCGAAATCAGGTGCTGTTTGAACCGTTACCAAGCTGACTCGATGGGCTACGTATCCATACTATTAACAGCTCAAAATTATTCTATGGGACCCACTGTACTCATATTCAAATTTGACTGATTGATGTGATTCTTTCAGTGCTCAATCCAAACTTGATTTTCTCGACTCCTGGAAGCTTCCTGCTACTACCAAACACCACTAAACAGCTTAAAAATGGCTCCTTAGCATCATTTGCTCTATTTTCATAAGAATTCACCTAAAACCTAAAAACACAAACAAAAACCTCGAGTAGCTCCGTTTCAAGTACAAAAATGCTTACTTTATGACCCTAAGATTTCACACATAAATGTGCTCATCAAGGTTCGTGCCATGATGTATGATCTTTACTGGGCCATCTGGGTATGCCTGGTATCTGGGGGACTAGGCCTATAGGTAATGGCCTGGTGTCGAGAGGCCTTGCATTACTATGAGGCCTCCTCGCTTCGTGCTTGAGCCTTGCCTCAGAATTTATCTTGGAAAACGCGGGCGACTGGAGCTTCTTGAATCTCTCCATCACCTTAGCTATAGAGCCTTCCGCTATATGTTGAGGCACAGGTGGTGGAAATTGTATTGGCCGGTTGGGTGGTGCTAGTGGTACCGCTCACTCTTGCATCATGGCCTGAATTGTGTAGACATTTGTCCCAGCAGCTCCTGTTGTTGCTGCATGGTCCGCATCATGGTGGTTATGATGGTGTTCACCTCTCCAGCTGCCATACGTGGCTAAGGTGCAGCGGCAGTAGCTTGGCTAGCCATTGGTACCCTCGGTGAAGTAACCGATACTTCAAAATTGTGAGCTTTGGCTCCATCCAATAGCTCAACTTCTGAGACAAATCGAGGGCGTCTTCCAGGACGACCAGCTCGGTTGGATCTTGTATTGACCATGATTGATTCTCTGAAAGAAGCTTTATGTTCAATATTCCCACACTCTTAACAGGAACAATTTATAATTTCTAACCATCACATGTACATTATCAATTCCACAGTTCCAGTGTAATAATGTTATCATTCCAGTAAGATGTGTTATTCACCAATTGCCATTGCTAAGAGTTTTATGTCTGTGAGGTGTTTAAAGCCATGATATGTTATGCAAGATGTCATGTTAAAGATTTATATTAAGCAATAGTTTCTTAGTCTTATACCTTCACCTTGCATGCAAGTCTCTCCAACCTCGTCCTGGTGATAAGAGCCTGTACGTATGGATATCCTATATCACTCCTAACCTCGTCAGCTAGGGCAAGGTACACGTCATCCTCCGCTGGTCCGCTAGTATCTGCGAGTGCTAAGAAGACAATCAGTTGCTTTTCTGCCCGGGACTGAATCTCTCAAATCCAAGCTAGTCTCTTCCTCAGTTGCCTAATGTAGAGCATGTTGCTGGGGTCTCCAAGCCCGAACAACACAGTCAGGTCCTGTCATGGAGAATTTCTAAGTATCAGGTCTCTATAGTTACTTATCTTAAAATCATGTTCAGCACTATTGGTATTTAAAGTAACATAGATAGGAAGTTAAATGGATCAGCTCAAGGTTGCACACAATGCTACAATGTTCTACTGGGTCCAGCACACCACTCAGGTAGGAATAGGTGCAGTGCATAAAGTTCTTATTTGCCTTGTAGTCTATTGGGTTTAACTTTGGTTGAGCTAGGCTATGGGTAAGGTATGACCTACTTGCAGGTGGTGCTATAAGCAGTGTCTAAATTCCCAAGACTTCGCAGCCACACATCCTTTGTATCTATGTTTGGTTTTTCACACGCATCAATCACACAGAGGTTCATACATCCAAGCATATACATATATTACTTTATACATATTAGTTATGCCCAAATTAGGCTATATAAAAAAAAAATTTATCTTCTTGAAATTTCTTGCTTCTTCATCCTATCTTGTATACATCTATGTATTTTGGTTAATATTGATGTATTTATTTATTATTATTATTTATTATTTTTTTATCCACATTATCATACAAATGCCTTAATAGTGTTATTCATGTCAGTACATTGTAGGAATCATAAATCCATATGCCAAAATTGCATTTCCTGTGAAATTCCATTCTCTGGGCGTTTCACTGGGCGTTTGGCTCAATCGCCCAGTGCATCGTCCAGAGAATCGGGGCTCAGTTTAAAACAGTCTAAGAGCTCAGTCTCTCATTCCATTTTCTATTTTAAGAGCTCTAAACCCCTAGGGCAGTGCTCAATAGGCCTTTGTGACTAATTCCTCACCAAATCCAAGCATTTTCGCAAGTCTCCCGCACATCTATGTGAGTCTACGGTAAGTTTTCTTCGCATTTTCTCTGTTATTGGACTGTTGTCCATGTTTTTCCCTTCTTTTGGTTTGATTTATTATTTTCATGCCCTAATTTCTTTTTCTTTTCCTTCTTGCTTTGCAGCAACCATGTCCACAAGCGGTAGACACAGCACAGCGAGGAAGGTAGTGACCCACAAGCACCTGCGGTCTAATCCAGTGCCTTCTTCAGCTTCGGCAGTACCTCCTCCATCGCCCGAAGATGATTCCTCATCTTAGGAATCGAAGTTTGATCGATTTTGGTTCTCCTGGTACGAGCATTCACAAGATTGGGCAAAGTTCAAATCTAAAAACATTATGAATGGTAGGGTGGTGCAAGTTGATGACTTCCACTAGTATGGGCTCTATGCCAAATTTAATGCCCTAGGCTGGGCACCGATGCTGTCTCCTACGCTGTAATGCTACCTGAACTTGGTTCGGTATTTCTACTGCAGCCTTGTACCAGCCTCTGGGGTGCAAGGGTTTGGATTGGAGAGCAGGGTGAAAGGGATAGACATAAAGTTCACCACTGCCATTCTAGCAGAGATTTTGGGACTGCCCGACACAGGCGACAGGTGTTATTACAAGCCTAGGGTAGACATTTCTGACATGTTTTCTTTGGAGACTAGGAAGACGGTCATCAAAGCTCTGACTGGGTTTGAGGGGATTCCGAAGTCTGAGGCGGATTACAAGCCTACTACTAGGATCATCAGCAGGTGTATTTCCTACAACATCTATCCCAAGGGTGGGAATCGGGGTAGTATTTCCCTGCTCCAGGCATATATGACTTATTGTTTATTGGGGACTAGCAAGGGGGTCCAGTGATCAACCTCCCTTACTTACTGATGCAGGTGATGCTCTACCATTCACAGAATCCATCAGATGGGGAACCTGCCCTATGGGAAGTTCCTGGCTCTTGTGTTCCAGTATTTTGGGGTTACACTTGCTAGCGAGTATGAGGGAGGTTACAGGTTAAAGCCTATCAGCAAGACCTCCAACCAGAAGATGAAGATGCAGGGAGAACCAGAGAGCGATCCTGAGTTTGAGGAGGAGATGGAGGAGGGGCTATAGGCAACAGAGGGGACTGAGTTGGGTGAGCAGGAGGGTGATCCGGTGGATCCTAGTGTATAGTTCGGAGATCTGCCTTCCTATGGGCAGACTGGAGCTTCTAGTTCTCAGGTGCCATATTAGGTGCCTGAGTCCTACGATTGGTTTGACATAATGGCACAGTTCCGAGGTCTCCACACTCAGGTTGCTCAGATGTCGACACAAATGGATCAGGGCTTCACTTCCCTGGAGGGGAGAGTAGGTTCTGTTGAGCAGCACCTTGACTTCGGGGATTCCTACTACCGAGTTGACTCACGATAGGCTCGGCCTCCGTAGAGTGATGATCCTTCACAGGAGTAGTCCCCCAGCTTCAGTTTCATTCCTAGGCTTTAGATCCCTTTTTTTCTATAGCCTGACTTTATGTAGTTTTTTTTTTCATGGATTATGTAGTTTTTTTTTTTTTTTTTGTTCATTTCCCTGCAATTGTATTTGGAAGTAGTGCTTCCATTTAAAACTTCTATGTAGTGGCTTCTGCCATATTTCAGTCTTTATTAAAGCTTATTGTTTGTGTTCTGTCTTTTATTTACATTTGCCCCCTATTAATTTAATTATGACATGTTTTACTTCCTTGCAAATTTGTTAATCCTATTCCACTGTTTGTGAATGTAGAAAGAGCTTCTTGCTCTGATACCAAGCTCAGTCACACCCCAAACCACCCCCTGGGAGGATTAGGTAGGTGACCCAAATTGCATTGCAGCAATCCGCCAAATCCCAAGGATCTAGAAGCAGTTAATCCATTCACAGACACACACATCCATCATAGTACATAATGTAATACTCAAGGTGCTGCGGAAAGCTATATTTACATTAACCATTTTAAAAGAGAAGTAAAACAAGAAAAAGAAAATATATACAACACAGAGTTTGTGCATTCTCTCTCTCATTCCCAAAGTAACAATAGCTCCTAACTCTATTAGATATAGCTCTATACAAAAGAATATAAATAGGGTAAGGTAACCCGAGCCCCAAAAACAAAGCTGTAAAACAACAAGGGAAACTCCAACAAAAAAATAAGAGGAGTCCCAAGATCAAAATAGAGTCAGTAGCACCCTTCACGGGTCATCCTCAGCTATCATCAAAAATACTCACACCAGCGGTATGACCTCCGTCCGAGTCCATACCAATATTGTCATAACCACTATAGCTCACCTCTGGGAGATAAGCCTCCCCGCCACAGTAGCATCCACCTATAGGATCATCTAAAAAAAACATATATAATAGAGTATGAACTCCACCGAGCCCATGAATGAAACATCTCCATGCATGCATATGCAATCACAACCATATTAGTCCTACATGAGGTGCAGTTCATTTTATTTATTAGCCACCTAACATCACAACTAAGGCAAGTTAGTGCTACTACAATCCCCAATACATGTATCCATGGTTTGGGCTTTTAACCCGTTCCCAAGATACACCTATTGAGTTGTCAGAGAAGACCAATCAGCTCCTGCATCAGTCACCAAGGTCAGCCCTACCAGCTCTCTGTGATTAACCTGTGAGGCATCCATCCTTTATATAACATTTCTTTTCTCTGGCTTATAGCCCATAATCACCTTTTTGGTGCAATAAGATTTCTTTCTTTTCTTTTCTTTTCTTTTCTTTTTCTCTTTCATATGGTCACTCTCATAGGCATCCAACACCTTAACCCATGTTGGCAAGGGTGTGTAGCATGGGTGATGATACTCTAGACCAATGCATTTATATGGCATCGTATGAGTCGGGTGGTGTCAACCGTATCCCATTCTACGGGCTACCACAGACCTCACTTCCAAGCCGGCTATGGCATCTAGTCTAGCAATTCACATACAGCATTCAATGTTCAATCACAGCATTCACCAGTCAAATATTCCTTATTCAATAGAATTCTTAGTAATTGAATTAAGTGAATAGAATAATAGTATTATTATAAATTGTATTAACATATTAGCTGTGTCACATTTACATACACGGTGTAATTTCACTCACCTTGTTCTGGTCCTACTGGTTCAGCTGTTGGTTCTGTTCCACCCGGTGTTTGGCTGTGCACCTCGAGCACAGGATCAAATCCTAATTTATCGGATTATAAATGTGTGTCAATTAATATTCAAAGCTATATTAATATCCTAGTGTTAGTCTAGGTTTACTGGTCTGACACTGTGTTTATTCTGGTGTTACTTGGAATTCTCTGGGCCTTACACTGGGCTTTCGGGTCTATGTCCCGATGCATCATCCAGAGATGTGGAATTCAATCTGACTTGTTACCCAATAGTATGGTCAGTCAATACAGGGCCCAGACAGTCATACAATCCAATACCCAGGTTAGCAGTTCAGCTGAATCCATTCCTGGGCATGGCTACCTGGTCCTGTGGGGCCCACTTGGGTACCCAAGGTATGGAGGTCAGCAAACATTAGTGGAGAGGGGTATTTTGGTCATTTACCATCTCATCACACAGCCTTTAGGTCACTAGTGAAGGCCCACAAAGATAGGACATCAAATCAGTCCAAAATATATCTCTGGGCGTTTCACTGGGTGATTGGGCCAATTGCCCATTGCATCGCCCAAAGCCTGTTTGAGACGAGTTTGAGCTGATTTTCTTGGATTTGGCAGTAGGGGCTGCCATGGCATCAATCATGGATGCATGTGGGATGGTCATGGACCATATTTGGAGTATAATCCAATGGTTCCAATGGTTTTGGGTTTAGTTCACCCATTTGGAAGGCAGTAGCTGTTTTGATAGCATAGAGAACAGTTGTATAGGTTGAACTCAAGCACAAGGATTTGGTTTGGGCTGCATGCAAGGCCTCTTTTACATATAATATCATGGTAGGACACTGATCCTACGCTAAACTAAGCAAGGATCAGCTTGCATGCAAAGATCCATACCCAGACTCCCTATTCTGGGTGCAATTGGGCTGTGCAGGCAGGCATAGAGACTGGTTTTAGTCTCAGCAATTCAATAGCAGTAAGAACATGTATATAATGATCAAATCTTACATGCAATAGCTTTGCATGTCAGATCTGATGCATCCTAAGGCAACCCCCTAGGTGTTCTGAGCATTACTTGCCAGATACACCACCAACAGAGCAGAGATCAAGTTACAAGCACAGAGAACAGCAGTACATAAAGGTAGGAATTATTACCTGGAGTTGGTAGGCAACTGATTTAGTTTGCAAGTAAGCAGCAGAGATCCTTCTTCTCCTGCCGTCTTCCTTTCCTTCTCTTCTTCTTCCTTTTCCTTCTCTTTCTCTCTTTCTCTCTTTCAGCTACAGCAACAAAAATGAAATGAGGGCTGCCCCCCCTCCTATTTATAGATTTGGCCCCACTTAGGTCTGTTTGGCCTTAGGCTCCCCTCTTCCAGAATGCATTTTTAACTGAATTTTGGGCCATTCTGGCTACACAGATGGGGTCCACAAGATTCTAGTGGTGAGTAATGGTTCCTAAAATTATCATCTACCCCTAGAGGGTGTTCATGGTCTGTATGGGTGGTCCTCACATGTCTAGAGTCCAAAATACTCATTTTAGTCACTCTGGGTGATTCTCTGGGCCTTTGGGCCAATCGCCCAATGCATCGCCCAGAGAATACAGCATTGTTGTATAGGCCCTATGCTTGCATAGGTGCTTGGCCCAGGGCTTGGGCTTTGCACCAACACCTCATCCAGGGTCTGACACACATCTGAACAAGTGTGGGCCCCACATTTATAGTTAGGAGAGAGCGTACCTGGGGTTGATGCTGTACATCATGCTATGGGTAGTGCAGCTACATGGGTCTGCAATCCATCTTCTAACAGGTATATAGGAGAACATCCTCGGGGGTTCTCCACTGAACTCAACCACTGGAGTGATGCTCCATAGTGTGTTTAAGTGTCTGGTCAGAGGTCCTATCCTTCATCTAAAATTCCAGTCAGTCAGGGGCAGGCTTGACAGGTTGTGCCAGGTATGTGGCACACATAGTGTCGAACTGAAAACCGGCTAATTGAGAATCTGATTCTTTGCTAGCCTCTACATTAGCAAGGATGCTTATCACTTTAGGGTCGGACAAGATGGTGACGACCTTATCATTGACTATGAACTTGAGCTTCTGGTGGAGAGAGGATGGCACTGTCTCGACTGCATGGAGCCATGGCCTTCAAGGAGCATATTGACAAATGATGGGATTTCGATGACTTAGAACTTAGTCGGGCCCATGGTGATTTCGATGCTTAGAATTCCATTGACATTCCTTCTAGTATTGTCGTAGGCTCTCGCTCCTTGTGTGGAGGGTTATAGCTTTGATGGATCGATCCCTATGTGTTGGATGGTTCGTAGTGGGCAGACATTCAGGGCTGAACCATTATCCACTAAAACTTAAGGAATTCGACTTCCATTGGAATCGATGGTGACATATAGTGCTTTTATATGGTTTAACCCTTTAGGGGGAAGATCCTTGACCGCATAAAGGGCTCCTACTATGTTTGCCAGCTGACCTGGCTCTGTCTCAATGGGCACATGTACACTAGCCAATGCCTTCAGGACTGCTTCTCTATAAATTCAAGAACCGGTTAACAAACCCCAAATTGAGATGTTGGCTTGGATTTTCTTAAGTTGTTTCAGAACCTCATTTTCTGGTTTAATGGAAGCATGGTTCTGATTCAGGTTGTGGTTCCTGGCCAACTCGACTGGGTTGGCAACATTGAGCCGGGCTGGTTTGAAGTTTTTCCCACTTCTTGTGTTTGTATTGTTTCACTCTTCATCAGATGGGAAGTAGAGCTTTGAATAGAACTGGACTAGAAGGTGATCGACATCCTGATCCGACTCATCCCATTCCCCATCAATTATGATGGTCATAATGATTTCGGGTTCATTGGTGGTCACGGTGAGTTCTTGAAGCTTGTCGCATAGGGCCCATACCATAGATTTGATGGTTTAAGTCTCCTCATCTAGTTCTTTGAGGTGATAAAAAATCTCATCTTCATGACAAGGAAAGGACAAGCTAGTTTATCGTCTCGAGCTTAGATTGAGCCCTCCAGGCAGGTTTCTACGAATATACGCATTGGACCCTTGGATTAGTTCGTTGATGGCATTAACCTATTCTCGAACACTGTTCCAAAGGTCTGTGTGCTTGTCCCACATCCGCCAATATTGCTCATCTGATCTTTGAAGCTTGTTTCATAGAGTCTCAACTTGTTCTTTCCGGGCTGCTATTATCTCTTGTCTAGAATGAATTAGTTCCTGATCTTGATCTCGACGCTCTCGGAGAAACGTTTGCATGCCTTGATGATGGTTGTCCATGTCCCTAGTATGCCCTTGAATGAATTGGGACAGGTTCTTGAGCTCTCGAGCTATCCTTGGTAAGGATCTAATGTCTTCAACCCATTCGTATTGCCAATACGCTCTTCGACTATGGTGCACAAATGGATGAGGGCCTCTTGCAACATGAGCCCTAAGGGACGAGTCAGCTTCCTTTATGATGTGGTAGACTTGCTCTAGAATGTTGTACAAGCTCTCATCTTGTTCCTGATTATCATGCCCAAGTGCTATGATTGCATGTCTTAGTTGTTGGATAGTTGTGGCAAGCCCGTGTCTTTCTTGGGTATGATCGCGTGACAGGTTAACTTCAATCGGGCTACGGGGTAGACCACGAGGTGGATCATAGAATTTCTCATCAGTAGTGACATCAACATAGTAACCTTCCTGACCTTCTTCATCTAAGCATCTTTCAGGTATGGACTCGATGGGAATATCTTCAACTTGAATAGGAGGCTCTTCATCATAATCTTGAGAATCTTCATCACTATCAACTCCTATGTTTATCATGAGCACGTCATCAGGGAAAGATTTTGCTAGAATGAGGGCAGTCAGGGCTTGGACCAACTCTTCAGTCCATTCTATAATGGGAGGATCAGGTTGGTTCTTGACCGGTGTGATCAAAGCTTATAAATTAGTGGGTTGGTCCTCCTCTTCAAGATAGTTAATGGACTTAGAGTTCCCATCGTATGGTGGAAGGGGGTTGTTTTGAACATTGGGTTGATTTGACTGGACCGCAAATTTCCCCTCATCCAATAGATCTTAGACTGCATGTTTCAATTGGTAGCACTCATCAGTTGAATGCCCATTTTGTTGATGGTACTCACAAAAGAGATTGGGCTTGTACCATTTTGGCAATGTGTTTGGCAAGTTAGCCGGCTGAATCTTGGTTAAGAGACCCTTCTGGATCAACTTCTTGAGGACTAAGCTTAGTGGCATGCCTACATTCGTAAGTCCTTGGCCGGTTCGCCCCTGCTCTTGGTGCATCATTCTCGATCAAAAGTGGGGCCTCTATGGTCGATGCCACCACATTTACCTCAGTATTCTTGCTTGGGAAGGTCTTTTTACCAGCCCCAATTCACTGGTTGTTCAAAGTTACACCTTGTTTAGGATTCCTTTGGATTAAATCCGGAAGGTTCAAGGCGTCTTCCACTTGTTGACCTGTTTCGATCAAGGCTTCAAATGTGGTCAAGGGCTGAGCAAATAAATGAGTCTTGTAAGACATTTTAAGGTTCTTTATGATTATCTTGATTTGTTCTTTCTCTGTGGGCTGGTTCCATATTAATGCAGCCTTTGATCTGAACCTCATTAGGTACTGAGTGAACCCCTCATTAGCCTCTTGCTTAGTAGTTTCCAAATCACGACGGGTCAGCTCCATCTTAGTATTGTATGAGTATTGGTTCTTAAAGGCTTTCACCATGTCATCCTAAGTGTGGGTTTGAGAGGAGTCTAAGGATATGAGCGATCTTAAGGCGTGCCCAGTCAAGGACATTTGAAATGCGTGGCCCATTTGCTGTTTAGAAAAGTTCTAAATTTTCATCTGGCCGACATATATCCTACGATGGGTTCGTAGGTCACCGGTTCCCTCAAATTTCTCAGATTTCCATTTGAAATCCTTGGGTAAACATGCCTCAAGGAAGAAACAAAGTCCTTCAGAGTCAATCATCTGATCTTCCACCCCTTTCACATTCTTCATAGCATGCTCTAGTTTCTTGACCTTTTGCTTCAGGAGTCAAGTTTCAACCGAGTCAATAGTGGGATGCAGTCTTGAGGTAATGACTTCATCCTCTAGGGCCAAATTAGGGTTTTGAGAGGATCCACCATGAAGTTGAGTACGACTTTGGTTTGGACTAACTTGCGATAGAGCTTGCATGGGATACTTGTCGCCAGTTTTGTAACTAGGCTTACCAGTTGTTGCATATGGGCCTTGAGTTCTTCCATATCCGCCTGAGAGACTTCGTCAGGCATTTCTGGTTCAGGGGGCTTGAAACATAAATTAGTCTTCTTCTGATCCTAGTCCAACTAGTTGTAAAATCGGTATCCTACCATCCCAAAGTAATGGTTTCTAGTAGAAGTAGGGTCACGATTAGACCGAGAAGGAGGTTCGGAAAGAACTAAGTCTATGGCAAACCCCGTACCCCTAGTATGTCATCCTAAAGAATGTATGGTATGCAACATAATGCACAAGCATGTTCACAATAAACACACCAATCCCAAACAAGGGTTAGTAAGTGTGGGTGCTATGTTGATCAAGTTCTAATTTGGTCCAAATGTCAAGGGCTGCAATATGCCGAAGCAAGCCAGAACAAGATTAGGGTTGATCAGGCCGGTTAAGATCAGGTTCAATAAAGTGTCGGTTTGGTTCTCAAACAATATTACAGTTAGTGTGGCGTGACCTAAGCGTTGGGCTCTAGATTCCTACATGATGCATACTAGTTAGAGGATAATAGGACCGAAAAAGGGTTCCCTTAGCAAGGTGCTGCTATATACCTATCACCACTCTTATGAGTATAATGATCAAGCGGTACGGCAGTACAAGCCTCTTTGATATACCGAAATAGTATGGTGCTAAGGGTTGTAATTTAATCAAGCATAAGTCGTGTGTCTACACACTGGGTCCAAGGTTACGCTACGAGGTGTAAATAATGGGGTTGAACTTTACAGTAGTTGGATGACCAATGGTGTGTGATAGTCTATGCAAGTATGATACAAGTTAGTGCATAGAAGTTAACATCTAATGAAAGAAAAAGCATGTTAAAATAGTACAACATATATGCTAAGCACATCAAAAGTTTGACCTATTTTACATAAGTAAAAGTTTCCCTAGGGGAGTCACCACTATGAGGACAATGACATAGCGGGGGATCACCACGTGGTCCTCCACCTCATCCCTCTTTAGGGAGAAGAGAGAGCTGAGTTGGCTGTAAAGGAGTCGCCACCTAGAGGAGGGTTTAGGAACCAAAAGTTGTAAACGTATGACTCTCATATTACACCTTTTTGGGGGATCAAATGGTCCATTGGTCTGGGTAAGGGTCAAGTTGTGGTCTGGGGAAGGTATTAGGTACCCCAGTCTACCCAGACTTGCGGGTCTCTCTATTACTAGGCATAATGGAATGATTAATAAGCTTTAGGAGAATGTAAATGCAGAAAAATTATGAGAAAATAAGGTACAAGAGTTGTTAAGAAACACATACTCGGAGGTTCGGCTACAAGGCAAGGGTAAGTATATTGGAATGTAAAAGTAAGGGAATCAAGTCTTAATGAACCTAAGCATAATAGACATTAATCTAAGCATGGTGAGATGATGGATATGAGAATGAAAATGGTACTTTTATGCATGTACATAGTGAAGCATGGAAATTAAGTGTAAAAGACACAAAAGTGAATATGTAAGTTGGAATGGAGGAACATGAGAAAGTGTGAAGCAAGCACAAATATGCGATAATCTGAATGCGAACATGGTGGAATCCTAGACTATAGGGGATGGGGGTCATGTGAAGATGCATGCATAACATATGATGTAGTATAAAAAATAAAAGAACAAGGAATAAATGTAATCACCACCTAGAGAGATGGGATCGCTTTCCTCTAAAGATGGAAAACAAATAAAAAAAGCAAAAACAACACATATTAAGTAAAGTTAAGAATGAGAAAAGGCCTACCTAGTTAGAAGGAGATCAGAGCGGAGGTGTGGAGGTTTCCCTTATATAACTCAGGAGATTTGTACGTTGAGCATATATCGCCGCTTGTGGTGGCTTCTCTTGTCTCTTGTACTTGAATGCTTCATTGTCAGGCTGAGATTACTGGATTGGTGTCTTCAAATCTTGACCTTGGGGTCTTCAAGTGGGGTGATGGTGCTCAAGAGGTGGGGAATGGTAGGCCTCAAAGCTCTTGAATAAAGGCTAAGTGTGGGTATAAGGGAGCACTATCTTTGGGCTGAGGGCTTGGGTTGAGCTCAAAGAAGGTGCATGTAACCCTACTCAGCATGAGAGGGGGTGTATTTATTGTTATACCCGCACCCAAAATATACCCTAATATCCCAGGTCAAATTAGACTTTACTAAAGGGTAGTGCCATGGTGGTAATGGTCAACACCTAAGACCTTGAACTTAAACTACCAATATAAGTGTCCCCTCGAAGTCCTGGAAGTACGGGTCAAAGCCTCGTAACTTTCCTCGAGGTTTGGGCCCTGACAGCAGCAACAAAGTCACGAATGGACTCACTCGACTAGTTCCGCTCGTGGATCTGCCCGTGCTGTTACTTGCCCTTTTGATTTATTTTCCTGTGGGACCCACATCCCTGTGTCCCGGACACCATAATTAGACCCTCAGACAGATGGACTCCCACCTTCACCATTAATTGGTTATTTGGGCCATGAAAGTGGGCCCACAAGGCTTAATTTAAATGAATAATGAATTTTCTATCATAACTTAAACCAAATAGACCTTAAGGACTAATATGTCTTATAAGACTTTGGGTAGACCCAAACATGTCCTAACCAGATGGACTTAATAGGTTATGACTTGGGCCAAATAAGCCCTAAGGCCTAACTAAACCCAAAAGACCATTTTGTGTTTTAGGGGCACCTAAACAAACAAGACCTAAGGCCCCTTTTGACCCTTAAAAGATAAAACCTTAACTCATATTCCCTTATCTCTCCCCCTCCAAGCAAACCGTGGAGGAGAAGAGACAAGGAAGAAGAAGAAGTGGAAGTAGGAGAGGAATGAGAGGGGAAGGGCAGAAGATGGAAGGTATGCCAAGAAGGTTGGCTGCCCACATCTCCTCCTCTTGCTGTCCAATCAAGGGTTGAAGAAAAGAAGAAAAAGGAGAAATGGAAAGGAAGGGAAGGAGGAAGAGGAGGTGGATCTTCAAGGCTGGCAAGGGTTGGGAATGGAGCTCCACTCACTAAGGTATGACCTAAACCCTTGGTACATCCCTCTTTCCCATTTTTCATTCTTAATGGAAGTAGACCCCTTGAGCTTGAGCTAACCTAGGGTTCCATTTGGGACTCAAGGTGAAGCTCAGCCCTTAATGGAGCTCAAATGGTGATGACCAAACCCTAGTTAAGACTTGTATGTGATGCATTGCAGCCATTGCTGCTGAACCTTTGGTTTTAAACCACCAAACCCTACTTTTGGACCAAATGGAGCTAAATCCTTATGAGATCTTGGATCCATGAGGTAGGCCTAGGTTCTAGTGACCCTAGGGAGACCTAAGACACCCCTCCATAACCCTGAGGGCAAGGTGAACTCCAGGCTCCAAGCTGGAGGAAAAACCCTAAAAAATCTCGAAAAAGAATTTTAACAGACGCATAAACGGATTCACTGTCGTGGTTCCGTCCAATAGGCCATCCAGTATAATCCTAGTGACTGGACCTGAACAGATGAAGGAACAAATTTACTCTATTGCCTCCACCCGTGGATCCGTTTCCTCTTGGGATATGTCTCAGGGATAGAATGGATGCAGAGACAGATTAAGATGGCGCATCCGTCTGTGGATCCACTCGCTCTTGGGTGTGTCACAGAGATCGAATGGATGCAGGAATAGATCCAAGTAGAAGTTCCGTCCGTGGATCCGCTCCTTGTGTTTTGACCTATTAGCCTGAACGGAGTCAGGGACAGACTCACCCGGTTGTTTCTGTCCATAAGTTCGCCCGTGCTGTCTTGGTTGAAACTTGATTTTAACCTTAGGGGCATAATATGGGACCCCTCTACACACCTTTTGATGATTCCTTTTGTATTCTTTGGCTACCTAATTCGATGGATAGCTGGCGCACCGGTGAGATTCATGTCAACCACGCCAAGTGACACCCGATTTTGGTGAGTGGGTTTTGGGTGACTTTGTTAGGCTTGAATATATATATATTAAGCAGTCTTGATCATGCTATTATATAAAATATAAGCATTGTGCGCATTGTATCATTTACCTCAAATGTGAACTGTTATGAATGTAACATTATTCTCACCAATGTATCGGGTGATGGTGCCGGGTGTGCCGGTACTGGAACCCCAATTTTAATTATGAAACTTGTTTATTGTCATCCTAATCTGTATGCGTCGTGCCGTGCTGGTACCCGAGTACTAGATGGAATGGGACGTTTATGCACCCGGAATACCTCTCGGGATGATAGAACTTACATATATTATATTTGTGGCTAGGATTCTTGTTCCCTTATGCTACGACCCTTGCCAACAGGGGTTTATGTGTTGGATAGTCTGAGCACCTGTTGCCTGTGGAGGTGGGAGAGGCCAGGTCAAGGGTAGTGATGGCTATCAGGGTCTGCCACTGGGTGGCCTGATGGCTTCTACCAGCGTAGGTTCCCATGTGATAATTGAGGTTTCTCTGGGGTGATAAGTTAAGTGACCCTCAGTGTCTCCCGAGTTATCACAGTAGCATACACTTGACTTATAGAATTGTGTGCTAGGTGGAAAATGAATCTAACATTAACATGCATCATAATTGCTTGAAATTAAGTGTTTGTATGTATGTGCATTCCTCTTTGCTCTCTCACTAGCTTGTGGAGTTAACCCCATTACGTAACCCCTTTTAGTTGATATGCAGCTAATCTCTTGATGAGCACCGTTGGATGCGAATCAAGTGGAGCCGGTGGCTGTGACTTGGATGTTGATGTACACCCAAGAATGGTGCCCTAGTGGAGTGATTTATTATTTAATTTCTGTATTCATTCACAATCATGTATAAACCTTATGTTTAATTATAAGGAGAGAAATGAATGGTTACGAGATATTTAAATTATACTATGTGTTATCATTAGAGAACCGATGCTCTATAATTCACATGATTTAAATAAATTTTGCTTCCTCTAACTCTGTAATTGGAACGATTTATTCCATTGTGTACATTCCTTGCTGTTATCATGATTTGATGACAGGGTGGACTATGGCTCGGGACATTGTACCTGTGATCTTAGTAGGTATTGGGATGACACGTGTTGTCCCAGTCACCCCCTTTGTTGTAAAATATCTTTCATCGGGATGGGGGCGTGATAGAGTGGTATCAGAGCAATGATGCTCTGCACCGACCACAGTCTGGCGTAACCTTTTTTATTTATTCTCCACAATTAGGTTCTAAATTAAAAAATCTCAAGAGCATAAATCATTGTATGCAGACATAGGAGAAGACTGATTGTGGTGAAACAATACCTAGAAGATAATAGGTAAACATGGAACTTAGGACTTGAAACATAGGCTGTTAAGTGATAACCATGTTAATGTTTTGTTGGGTTTTGAGTATGTAATAGATGGCCAATCATATGTGATGATTCATAATAAACAATGATAAATCAAACACAATCCACCCATAATTATCAACAATGATCCAAAAGAAGGGAAATAAGTAAACATATAAACATATATATATAAAACTAAATTCAACTTCCAGACTGTTCGAAATTCTTCCTTGAAGGCAGTTATGTCCTTCCTAACTCAACACCCATTATTTCATCTATCCTGACTGAAAATACATATTCCACCATCAAATTGTTCTGAATTCCTGCTTGGGAGTGATTGTGATTCTCCAAACTCAAAATACATGGTTCTGTCCATCCCAAACCAAAAGATACATGTTTCCACCACCAAAAGTTTCTAAATTAATTGATCAAAAAAAAAGAAGAGAAAAGCAAGAAAATTAAAAGAAAAGAGTTTCAACATCCATCTAAAGATAAGAAAAGAAAAGTCTGATTCAAAACAACTTCAAATTTCTAAGAGAGAAGTGGGCTAATCCTCCACGCCATCGCCACCACCACGGCCAAGTAAGGTGTTGATGTCGATCAATCCTTTCTCTATCCCCTCAAGACACCTACCATGAGTGGAGAACTGCTTCTTGACATCTTCAAAGCCCTCCATCATCCTCAGGTTCATCCGCCTGATGGCCAACAGAATGTCACTTCCACCTCCCTCTCGAGCACCAGAAGTCCCTGCAGCAAATGGACTAGATCCCATGAACTCGATGTCATCATCATCATCCTCGTCATCGATCTCTCTGGGTCCTCCACCCTCCCCATACTTGACCTACTCCCCAGAACTATCATAATTGCAGTATAACTCCATCCTCTGTATGGCATAGAACCCAAAAGGCCCCTCAGTACTTGTTTCCTTGGGCTCATGGTCTAGGTCAATCCCAAAGTACAGAAAGACCCGGGTAAGTAGTTTACCATATGGCAAAGTGTTCTTGCAGGAAGGATTTGTCACTGCATGAGCCATATGCTGGATGATCACATGTGGAAGACAGATGTGCTGGCCAGTGTCTCGGGAGTATGCTAGTGCTGCTAACATCAAAGGAGGCTGAGTGTTGTGTGCCTTAGAAGGAGCCAAATTGGTCTTGGCTATAAATGTGAGAACCCGCTGGGAAGGAGGAAATCGGGAAAGATCTTCATTCTCATCGTACTTGTTGTTGGTGAGTGTCTTAAACAATTTTTAACTATCTGCTGGGGACAAACACCTGTTGGGATCACTGCCAGGGGGATGATAGACCCAATATCCCTCTGCAAAAACATCTAGAAGAATCCCTAACTCCACCTCATTTAAGGCAATTGTGACCCCCTTCACAAAAGAAGTCAACTTGAAGCCATCATCGTCCTCCTTGACCAACACTAGATTGGAATAGAATTCCTTGACCAATGTGGGATAGTAGAAGTCCGAATTAGTTAGCATACTACTCCATTTCAGCTTGTTGAATCTGGCACCCACCTTGTAAGCCAGTAGCTCTTCCACTACCATATCCCTCTCCACCAAGATTTTCCTATTGTGGAGATGTTCTCGGAAGATTCCCTCGGTCTTTGCCAACATGAACCTCCCCACATTGTAGGTTGTAGGAACCGCCATCACTATGGCTAGATCCCTCTTTCTTTTTGGAGCCATGAGTAAAATCCTACACACAAGACACCACCCAAGAAGACAACAAAAGTGAGCCAAAGTGGAATGAATGACATATGAATGGCAAATAAGATTATAGAGGCAAATGCTTATGTGATATAGAAATTATGGGATTAAAAGATTTCATAATGAGAAAATTAGGACATGGATACCATTGGAGATATGATTAAATTAAGGGAAAAGAAACAAGAGTTATATATGTATACAAAACCCACATGAAATTCCTAGGGCATGGATGTGAAAGGATGAATAACACATGCTTTTGGCTACTTTACACCCCGATCAATACCAAACAAACAAGTGATTTAATGAAATACCCCAATGAGAGACAAAGATTGATTTTCATATAGTAAAAGGGAAGGGGATAAATTCCAAGGATTGTACCAATAACCCCATGAACAAGAAAAGAATGCTTGAGGATATGTCAATGAAATGATTTCTATGAAATTTTAGGGCATATAAAGAGTTAGACATGCCTTTGAAGAGTTTTTCCCCTAAAGTATTGAGAAATTGAGGATTTTGTCCCAACAAATACCTAGAAATAATCCAAGTGATTCAACTAGGCATGGCAATCATGACAAACAATCTCTAAAATTCTTGTAAAGACTTTGGACTTCAATAAAAGATACAATATTTATACAAGAATCTACTAACTTAGTGCCATTAATCTATTAGGGCTTGATTCAACCCCAAAAACTCTTGTCTCAATCGATTTTGGCATGGTTTTGATATGTACATGGCCATGAAAGTATAACTTGAATCAAAACACAATCACAAACTTGAGATGTTTATCCCTAATCCATGGAAAAGGGGGAGAAGATGAAGAGACACCATCACAAGCCCTACAAATGGAAAGAAGAGTGAAAGGAAAGGAGAAATGGAGAGAGAACCTTACCTTGAGAAAGTGAGAGATGGATTTTAGGGCTTGGATTTGTCAAAAACCACTAAAGAAGGGCAAGGGAGGCTTGAACGGAAGTCCCTTGGAGAGTTTTTTCTCCTACGGTTGTGTCCCTCTCTTTTGGAGCCAAAATGAGTTTAAAAACTCGTGGCTTTGTTTTTATAAAATTTTGGGAATGGATGCACGAACGGATCCACTTATCATGATTTCGCTCGTGAATCCGCTCAGCACAAAATTATAAAATTTCGTTCTTAAAGCTGCACGGAACGACGAACGGATCCACTCTCATGAGTCCATCTGAAGATCCGATCGCCTTAGTATTTTTATAAAATTTAGTCTTCTGAGAACGAACGAACGAACGGATTCACGTTCCACATCCGCCCATTAGTCCGCTCTGTCTATCTTACGGAGGAGCCACGAATGGACTCATAGCATGATTCCGCCCATGAGTTCATCTGATTTCTTTTAGGAGAAGCCTAGATTTTTGAGACCTTTTGGCTACACCTATATGTGATGATTATGTGCCCATACCCTAGTTTTAACACCCATGTTGTTTGGCCCATAAGTAGTTATTGTCTGATCTCAATATAAACTATGGTGTCTACATTTTAGGGCCTACATCAACCGGGCCAGCCAATGAGAAATGGCAGGCATTAGTACACATTGTGGCTCCCCTCTTACGTGAGAGGAGAAGAGTTACATTTGAGGATGAAAATCCTTAGACCCCATGAACGATTGAACTTAGAGTAATTAGTAGGACCAAACCTATGCGGTGTAGAAACCTTTGGTGGGATGAATAGAAGCCAGACTTGTAGTTAGATAATAAGAAAGAGAATTAATAGGCTGGTTTCAAATGATTTAGTTTGAGTGATCATTAGAGACCTTGTAGAAGTGAAGGTCATTTATGACACCTCACAAGCTAGTAACAACTTTGTTTGAATTTTTCTTGGTCCATTCAAACCTTATTTAAACTCATAGTTGGAGTCCTAGGTCATATTTAGACTTTCAAAACAACCTAGTATACTATACCTAAGACTAGCCTACCCTTGTGAATTTACCTAGGTGATAGGTACATCCTTAGGGATATGAATGTAATTGTTGAACCTATGCTTATGTATATGTGTGAAATTAAAATAAAATGAATATATTCCTTAAACCTCAAGTGTGTGGCTAGAGTAATTCTTTTGCACTACAAATGTGAACTTGCCTTGACCTTACTATGACGGTTAGTTTGAGCCCCGACCTTAGTCAAGTTGATTACGGGTTAGTGGTCAATTAATTTGATTATGACCGGATAGATTTCGGGCAGGTTAATTATTAGGACCAGCCTAAAAGAACTGGTTTAGACCGAAACTAGTGAAAGATTGTTGGCTCTCGAAAGAGGACTGATATGGACTTTTTCTTGTGGGACGGCTGAGTGATAAGTTTATAAGGTTGTGAAAGCTGAAACTAAAGGATGTAACAAGACCTTTCCCAACAACAGATATGAATGGGGTAATGGGTCACCAAATGTGTTCCCTCCATACTGGGAGTAAACAATAGGAGATTCCATCAATATTCCAGATCATTCTAAAGTTGGGTTAGGTAATTAGTTAACCCAAAGTGAAAGCATTCAAATATGAACCCTAATATTGGGGACTAGACAAGTTAAGTCCTGTGACTTAAGGATGATAGAGTGTAATACCGACCTGATCTGGAAGATCTAAGGAACCTTCTGTTCTTTGTGGCTTAACTTAGTATTAAGACCCTATTTCCCTTGGGATATTGTAATTGTCGACTCTTGACCCAATTGAACCCAGGGTTTGGCTTTTAAGCCAACTATCCACATAGCAAAAGATGGTGGATCATCCCAATGAGCCAGCCACATGCATCGGGATGATCCGTGTGAACCTGAGCTGCACTCATAAATCTGAGGCAGACACAGATGGAATCCAGGAGTGAGAGACACCTATGTTGGATTCCATTTGTGCAGCTCAAGCCGTACAAGAATGGTTCTCCTACGAGAACCTGAGCTGCACTCGATGAATCTCTCCAATTCTCCTCACTTTCCTCATTCCTCACCTCACCAAGAATGGATCATCATGAAACTCAAAGTACATCCAAAGCTCCCCTCCCAGTTCCAAACGCATGAATGCTAACAACTAGATATCCACCTAACACAGCCCTAAATGCAATTAATATAAAAGATTGCATCTCAGCTCCCTCTTTCTTCATCCCCATCTCCCAGTCTGTTCACACTTGTTTAGGAAAGGACCTCACACACTCCTTTATGGTTTTGATGATAACAAATAAAGCTTTGTGTACTAACTCTTGTTCTAGAAGAATAAGAAGCCCTCTACAAGAGCATGGCAACAAGTGAGGGGGAGAGACTAAGCTCAAGAGTATATACACATAAGCAACACAAGCACTTCAATTCATTCTTGGAAGAAGTTCAGACGAAGCTATGATGTATTCAAGACATGAAGCACTCAAGACTTGAAGACTTGTTTGAAGTGTTGAAATTATATTAAAAGTGTAAAAAGATGTATTGTCAAACCCTGCTCCTAACTGGCTGGAATTTTGATTGAAGGATAGGAACCCCTGACTAGGCAACCAGGAACACTGTGGAGTATCACTCCAGTGACTTGGATTAATGAGGAAACTTTGTGCATGTCTTCCTACACACCAGTCAGAAGATGGATAGCTGACCCCTGGAGCTGGATAGCTCACAGCATGATGTATGGCCTGGACTCCAGGTAATCTCTCTCCTCCCCATAACTGTGGGACCCACCTCTGGAAAAGTGTTTAAAAACCTTTAAATGGCATATGGGGATAATGCGCTGACCAAGGGTCAAACCCTTATGCAAGCCCCACTGAGATTCACCCTTGCTGGAATCTCTAGGCGATGGCACTGGGCGATGCAGACAAGGCCCAGAGACATCGCCCAGTGTACAAAACAGCTAATTAAATTAATTTTAAATTATGGGAACCACCCATAATGGACATGGGCACCCTCCATAGATAGAGGGGAGTCTGAGGGACCACCTCATAACCTAGGTTCACTGTGGACCCCACCAGTGAGCCCAGAGTGGCTGTAAATGCAGTTAAAAATGCATTTTGAGAAGGGCCTTAACAGCCAAACAGACCCTAATGGGGGCTTGGCCTATAAATAGATGAGCCTTAGGCTCACTTTGAGCTTTAGACACTGCTCATTTCGTGGGAGAGAAAGGAAGAAAAAGAAGAGAGAAAGAAGAGAGGAAAAAGAAGGAAGAAAGGAAGGAAGGAAGGAAGGGGGGAGCTGCTCTCACACCTGGGCCCTGATTTTTGTGGCACCCAAGCTCTACTCAGGTATACATCTCCATGCCTATACCTGCTGCCTCCTTCTTATCCTTATGTTTTGCTTGTGTTTCAGCTCTTAGGCAGCCCAGAATAGCTGGGAAATGCTACAGAAGGCTCCAGATCTGAGATTTTTAGTTAATTTCATAAGTCTGATATGCTATTCTTGGAGCCAAAATCTGGCTGTGCACAGCTGCACTGCCAGATGCTCAGTTGCTTGACTGTTTGGAACCCTAGATGCAAGCCCTGACTGCATAGGACCAAGCCCTAGGTGGAAGCAACCCTAGAACACCATTTTACATCTGTTTCCAACCTTGAATGTGACCACAATCCAGATCTGCAACTGGAGAAAACCCTATTGTGAATTCACCTAGAGGGGGGGTGAATAGATGAAGATAGGAAAATAAAAAATTATGCTGAAATAAAACAAATTACCAATGTAAAGACAAGCAATAAACAAAGCAATAAACAAAGCAATAATTCAAAGAGTGACACAATAGATTTATAGTGGTTCGGCCAATACTTGCCTACGTTCACTCCTCTCACCTTAGAGAGAATTCTACTAAAATGAATCTTGAGTAAGAGCAAGAGGACTCGTACAAATCTTGATTGAGAGCAAGAGGACTCAACTACTCTTGATTGAGAGCAAGAGGACTCAACTAATCTTGATTGAGAGCAAGAGGACTCAACTACTCTTGATTGAGACCAAGAGGACTCATACAACCAACAACTCTTGATTCCGAGCAAGAGGACTCTAACTACTCTTGATTCCGAGCAAGAGGACTCAACTACACATAAAATAAAAGTGTACTAAGATTAGGATTACCTCAACCTTAGATGTGTAGAACTATCTCCCACCTTTGAAGCTTGAAGCTAATTGAGGTAGAGTAGTCTTGAGTGTGTGAGCTTGTGATGCTTTGATGCTTACAATGAATGATTGGCTCACTTGCAATGTATCTTGTATTGAAAGCTCTTAGGTATGATTAGTAGTGGTCATTAGAGCCTAAAACAAGTGGGTATTTATAGGCTAGATGGCTTGATTCATTTAGGAATCTATTTCAAGATCGGATTCCAAAAGCCATAAATAATCCGGTATGCTGGATGTCAATCCGACATGTCGGATCACCTAATTTCCTTTGTTTTAATTTTTGAACCTACACCTATTCACCCCCCCCCCTCTAGGTGAATTTACACCTGTGATACTGTTCACTAGGCTGTCTAGGCAGCCTCTACAAGCCAAGTAGTGGGCCCAGTGGAAAATCCACATGGACCATAATGAAGATCACCCCTGGGGCTACCTAACACCCTAACATGCCTGGGGTGATGATTTGGTTACTGCCCATGAGCTGCAACCTAGGAATCTCAACCAGATGTCGATTTGAAGACTCTGGGCGATGCATTGGGCGATGCACCTAACGCCTAGAGACATCGCCCAGTGAGTGGAAGTTGGCAGATTTGCTGATTTGGCTTAGGGAACCTCACCCAATGGCCATGATACTGTGTGGGAAGGTGGAAAATGACCTAAAAGCCCCTCTCACCATCTGTCCGTATGGGGGAATGCTTGGGAACCCAAGTGGGCCCCACAAGACTTGGAAACCCTACCTGTGCTTAGTCCTGCAGCATTGTCAAGTTGAGGACAGCACTGTAAGCTTATTATGACCTAGGGTCAGGTACTAACACTGAGAATGACCATTTTACCCCTAGACCACCATCTCTGGATGAAGCATCGGGACATAGACCTAAGGCCCAGTGCAAGGCCCAGAGAATTCCAAGTGAGAACCAATTGAACATCGGGTTAACCCAGTGAGCTTAGGTTAACCCTAGGATCACCAGAGTTAGATTGGAATATTAAAATAACAATTTCTGATTTATATCTAGGATTTGATCCCGCACTCGAGGTCTATAACCAGACTGCTGTTGGAACTAAAATTGCAACCGAGTTCCTAGAACCAGACCCAGGTGTGTGAAGTATTATCATATATGCATGTGTAACTGTATGCCGGCAAATAATTGTTAAATCTTAAATGCTGTGTTATTTAATTTTGTTCAATTACTCAAATTACTGAACAATGATTGTCTGTTAATCAACACTGTGAATATTATCTGATGATTGTGAATGTTAGACTAGATGTCGTAGTCGGCTTAGAAATGAGGCTTGTGGTAGCCCATAGTATGGGATGCAGTTGACACCACCCAACTCATACGATGCCATACAGACATGGGGTTAGAGTTTCATCACCCGTGCTACGCACCCTTGCCAATAGGGGTTAAGGTGTTGGATGCCTGTGAGGGTGACCATATGTGTATATGAGAAAAGAAAATCAATGAAATGAAAAGAAATGTGTTTGCACCAGAATGGTGATTATGGGCTATAAGCTGAAAATTAAAAGAAAAGAGAAAAGTGATGGATTGCCTTACAGGTTAATCACAGAGGGTTGGTCGGGCTGACCATGGTGATCTAATGTGGGAGCTGACTGGTCCTCCCCAACAACTCAATAGGTGTAACGCGGGAAGGGGTAACCAAGCCCGTACCAGGGATACATGTATTGGGGATTGTAGTAGCACAAACCTGACCTAGCTGTATTGTTAGGTGGCTAATAATTAATCTGGACTTGCATATCATGTAGGATCATGTGGCATGTGGATGCATGTGCATGCATGATGATATGTCTTGCTCACGAGCTCAGTGGGCCTCACACTCTATTATATATTATTTTTCTTTAGATGATTTTGCAGATCGATGCCGCTGTGGTATGGAGGCTCATTACGAGGAGGAGAGCCCTGGTTGTTATGATGATATTGGTATGGACCCCGATTGAGGTCGTGCCGATGATGCGTGCGTTCTCGATGGTCATTGATGAAGACCGTTGAGGAGGGCACTTGATGCTTTTTATCTTGGGGACTCCTTTTTGCTTTTGTTAAGAGTTTATCCCCATTCTGTTTGTGGTTCTGTTGTAGTTTTCTTACTTTCTTTTGGGGTTGAGTTATCTCACCCTGTACATATATGTATGTATATCTTTCTTTCTTTTAGTTTTTGTCAGCTTAGTTTCTCGTTGTGGGTTGTATCTGGGTGGGAATGTTTCAGAACACTTTATATATGTATATATCACTATCATTCCCGTATTGCTACGCTTTCTCGTTGATTATAATTGTAGATTATTCTGCAGCACTCTGATCTTACCTGTAGTAATGAGATGAATGTGGGATGGTGAATGTAATAACTGCTTCTAGAACAGTGGGATTTGGCTGATTGCCGTTACGCAATTCGGGTCACCTACCTAATTCTCCCAGGGGGTGGTTTGGGGAGTGACATGTATCAAGGTTTTAGATCAATGAATCACACACACACACGCATGCATACATGAAGAAAGACCTTAGGAGGTGAAAAATAACCCAATTCCATGTGCCCATGCCAATTGGACATTACTCCATATCAGTTCTTTAAAGGACTTGTAGAAATTACACAAATCTACTGATTTGGTATACCGAATCTGAATCCGGCATACCAGATCATATTGACTTTCAGATGTAAGGTCACAGAGAGCAAACAGAATTCTCTGGATTGGATCCAGCATACCAAATCCAATTATGACCGTTATGTTTTGATTGTTGAGTCAAAAGCTTAAATTAAGTAATTTGGTAATCCAGCATACCGGATTGGGATCCAGCATATTGGATTAGCTCTGTCTTTTGAAATCCGATCTTAAGATAGATTCTTAATTAAATTAAGCCACCTAGCCAATAAATAGACTATTACTTAAGGCTCTAAACACTACTACTAATCACAATTAAGAGCCTTCAATACAAGATCATTGCAATAGCTTCAAATGAGAATTCAAGCATTCATTCAAAGCACACTCTCTCACAAGCTCCTTCACTTCACTTAGCATCAAGCTTCAAAGTTGAAAGATAGTAAACACTGCTAAGGTTGAGGTAACTCTAATCTTTATGTTAGGAAAATGACCCTACATTCCACACCCTCCAAGTCATCCCCATGATGATGTTTTGATGATAACAAATAAGTCTTGGACTAATGCTTTTGTTCTAAGTGTGTTAGAGTCAAAGCATTGCACCAAGTGAGGGGGAGCATATACAAGTGTTCAAAGATCTTTAAGAAGATTGGAGCTTGGAAGTCAAAGTCAAATATATCTTGGAAAAAGTCCAAAGAAGACCTCTTTTGAAGACTTTGTATAAATTTAGATATTTGTGTAAATTTTCCATTTCTTGAGTCACATTTGATGTAATGCACACACACGCATGCATGCATCTAGAATGACCTTAGGAGGCCATTTGACCCCCTAACTATGTGACCAAGTGGGCTTGAAATACCCAAATTAACCCCCAAGGAAATTAAGCGGAAACCACACTATTCCCCAATCCAGTATACCGTCGGTTTCCAATCCAGCATACCGGATCAGGGGTAAAATCTCAGGAACTACTCACAGTGTTTAACTTAAGCATGCTGGATGAGATCCAGCATACTGGATCCTTGAGGTACTGCAGTGTACACTGATCCGGTACACCGGATCCCCATCCAGCATATCGGATCACTTATAACTGCTTAAATTATATCTGTTACTCCTATTTTTAAAAGGGAGTTAGGTAATCCGGCATACCGGATTTCCAATAGAATGTGGAATTCTTTTCTTAATTGGATTCCTAATTGGTTCTAGACCTCTAGCCTATAAATAACCTCTTGATTAGTGTTCTAAACACTACAACAATCATCAATCAAGAGCTCTAAACAATCAAGCACTCCCTAGTGAGATTATTTTTTCAAGATCAAGAAGATCGAAGAAAATTCAATCTCATCCTTACTCCCTCATTGCATACTTGCATCCAAGCTGCATTGACTAAGAGGTAGCACTCATTCTATTAAGTTTTTTTTTTTTAAGGTAATCCTAAACTACTTAGTACTTTACTTAAAGTTGTTATTGAGCCCTCTTGCTCCAAATCAAGAGAAGGAGTCTTCTTGCTCACAAATCAAGAGTAGTTGTGTTTGAGTCTTCTTGCTCAGTTTCTCAAGAGTAGTTGTTGTAAGAGTCCTCTTGCTCACTCAAGATTCTAAATAGTGAAATTCTCTCTAAGGTAAGAGGAGTGGACGTAGGCACATATTGGCCGAATCACTATAAATTGTTTGTGTCTCTTTGCATTGCTTGTCTTTACTCTTCTCTATCTTTATTGTTTGGTTTTAATTCCGCATAGTTCTTTTAATTTTCGAACCTAAACCTATTCAGCCCCCCTCTAGGTGAATTTATATTTGGTATCAAAATGGGAGCTCAAGACTGTGATTTTCTCAATCCTACTAAGAGTTAAAGACCATGAGAACTTCTACTAACTGTAAGTTTGAAGGTTACAACATTACCCGACCTCCCTTCTTTGAAGGTGAAGGATTCTCCTATTGGAAGAATCGTTTCAAGAACTTCGTGTGTGCCAATAACATTGACGCATAGGAAGTTATAGAGAATGGACCTAATACCATAGACAAGCCCAATGAAGAATGGACCCCAGCTGAGAAAGCTAAGATACAACTCAACTATGTTGCTATAAGTTATCTTCAATGTGCATTAGAAGAAAAGGAGTATAATAAGACATGCATGTGTGACTCTGCTAAGGAGATGTCTGATAAGCTTATAGTAACACATGAAGGTACCTCTGAAGTTAAGCAATCTAAGATTGACATGTTAGTAAATGAATATGAATTGTTTAAAATAAAAAATGATGAAGATATATATACCATGTTTACTCGATTTACTAACATCGTGAACAAGTTGAAAGGATTAGGTAAGGTTTACTCCAATGGTGAGAACGTTCGAAAGATTTTGAGATCCCTCTCAAAGGAATGGAGACCCAAGACTACAGCCATAAGAGAATCAAAAGACATTGATAAGCTAAGCCTTGATGAGCTATTGGGATTACTCCAAACATATGAGATGGAGCTAAGGCAGGATACCAAGGAGGATGAGCCTAAGGAACCTAAGAAGAAGGTTATCGCATTCAAAACCTACGACATTAGCGATGATGACGAAAAACTTTCGGATGATGAAATTGCTTATTTGTCAAATAAATTCTCAAGATTTTTGAAGAACAAAGGGAAACCTTCATTCAACAGAAGAAGATTCTCAAAAGACAAAAAAGGTAAGAATATTTCTAAGGATAATTCTGACTCTTCTTTAAAAGAAATTTTATGCTATGAATGTAGAAAACCTGAACATTTTAGAGGAGATTGCCCTAAAATGAAGAAATATAAGAAGGCCTACAAAGTTGAACACACCTTCGATTCAAGTGATGAAGAAGAAGATAATGAAGAATTACAAGAAGAAGAGGAACAAACAAATCTTGCTCTAATGGCTACTGAAGAAGAAGAAACTCAAAATGAGGTAATTCCTACTTCTCCTTCTAAAGATAAAGACTATTTAGAATTAGAAATGGCTTTTGAAGATTTATATCAAAGTAGTATAGAATTGGTTACTACTATGAAAAATCTCCTAAAGGAGATAAACACTCTCAAAGACCAAAACACATCTCTAACTTCTCAAGTAAATATCTGGGAAGAAGAAAATGAGAAATTGTGTAAAGTCTTAGAGTCCTTCACAAATGATAAAAAGACCCTTGATATTTTACTTGGAAATGTCTCCAAAACACCTTTCAATAAGAAAGGAGTAGGCTACGATGTGAACAAGAGTTCAAATCAAACCAATGAGGCAAGTTCAAGTAAAGTAACAAGTAAGAAAATGAAGAAGAAGTTTTACAATTATTGTAAAAAGAAAGGACATTTGATTGAGAAATGTTATTTTAAAAAGAAAACTCCTTAGTTAAACAAATCAAATCCCAAAGGGAAGACTCTTAGCCCAAATATTCCTCAAACTGTTATATGCAACAATTGCAACAAAAAGGGACACACTATTTGGGAATGCTATCATATGAAGCAACCTTTTTGACCTCCTAGAAGACCCTTCAATGGTCAAAAAAGACCCTTCAATGGTCAAAAGAGACCCCTCAATGGTCAAAATAGGAGAAATCCACCAAAGATACAAAACCACCCAACAACCAAGGGTCATCTAGAATGTCTCAAAACCAAAGACCTTGGAACCCTCAACCATACACAAATTAGTATGGGAATCAAAAGTCAAGTGGTCACCAAATGGTGTGGAGACCAAGAGGAATGTATAATACTAACAATGATGGACCCAACACTCAATGGGGACCAAAGTTTTATTAAGCATTCTTGTTTTGTAGGTACATCTAAGCAAAAATGAATGGTATATTGATAACAGTTGCTCAAAGCATATGACAGCCAACCCAAAGCTATTTTCGAAACTCAAAAAGCAAAAAGGAGGATGGGTGTCGTTTGGAGACAATAGCAAAGGAAGAATCATCGATAATGGTTCAATAAAATTTGGAGGTATGGTAATCTCTAATGTTAGCCTAGTTAAAAATTTAAAATTTAACGTGCGTAGTGTAAGTCAACTTTGTAACAATGGCTATTTTGTTAACTTTGATACCTCCAAGTGTGAGATTAAAGATTCTCATAATAACTTGATACTTGAAGGATCAAGGAAAAATAACTTTTATATTTATACTTTCAACATGAACTCTCAAGATGCTTGTCTCTTATCTAAGTTTGATGATGCAACCTTGTGACATAGAAAGTTGGGACATATAAATTCTAAGATTATAAAATCCCTCTTTTCTAAGAACCTTGTGAGAAATTTACCTAAGCTGAATTTTGATAAGCAACACACATGTGGAGTTTGTCAAAGAAGTAAGCTTACTAAAGCTTCTCATAAGGCCATTAATTCTGTTGCCACTTCTGGACCGTTACAATGACTTCATTTGGACTTATTTGGACCCATACAAACCACTAGCTTAGGAGGAAAGAAATACACTTTCGTTATTGTAGATGACTACTCCCGTTTCACTTGGACTCTCTTCCTCAAGCATAAAAATGATGTATTCGAGGAATTTGTAGCTCTTTGCAAGAGAATACAAAATCAAAAGGGTTACA
Source organism: Telopea speciosissima (assembly GCF_018873765.1). Lineage (NCBI taxonomy): Eukaryota > Viridiplantae > Streptophyta > Magnoliopsida > Proteales > Proteaceae > Telopea > Telopea speciosissima. The sequence goes on from NC_057923.1 coordinate 27,997,205, forward strand.
TGATCACTTCCATAAAAAGCGACCATGGTGGTGAATTTGGTAAGTTTTGTCCAAAGCAAGGTATAACACATAACTTCTCAGCCCCTAGAACACCACAATCAAATGGTGTGGTTGAAAGAAAGAATAGAACAATCCAAGAAACGACTAGGATAATGCTCAATGAGTACTCCTTGCTTAAATATTTTTGGGCTGAAGCTGTACACACGGCTTGCTATGTGTTAAACCGAGTTTTGATAAGACCTATCTTGATAAAAACCCCTTATGAATTGTTTCATGACAAATTGCCTAAAGCAGACTATTTTAAAGTTTTTGGATGTGCTTGTTTTATCCTTAATACTAAAGATAATTTAGGAAAATTTGTGGAAAAGGTAAGAATGTTATGCCCGAAGGCCAACAACCCTCCAAAAGAGGACGTTCAACCGAAAGCTCTTCAAGACTACCTTATGTTCAAGGAGAAGATCGACTTTTTCGCTCTCCCAAAGTTCGTGCCAATTGGCCTCTATATCTTGCCCGAAAGATTGAAGAAGGATGAGAAGTTGACATTTTATCTTTCAATAGCATCCAACTAGAGAGAATGTTCAAAGGCATTGGTTGGGAAGCACTTCTCAACATGGACGATTTTTGGTACCCCCAACTTGTGAGATAGTTCTACGCAAACCTCTATTTCAGCGGGGCGGACAATTCATTGAAACTTCATTCTTATGTGAAGGGTGTTCGCATAGAGCTCTCCATTGCCGAACTCGGTAGTATGCTCAGAATCTCGTGCGATGGACCTTGCATCTTTTGGACACCAAAGAGTACAATTTTTAGAGATTTCTTTGATCACCAAGAAGTCTATTCAGCCATCTTGAAGCAATATGACCCTCAAGCTGCCACCGTCATAACCGGTAGACTTCGGCTCATTCCCCATGTGATCTCCTACATAATTCAGCATAATTACATTCCTAGGGGAGGTGATCGAAGCAAGTGTCTCACTCCTCAAGCCTATCTCACCTATTGTGTGTACTCTTCTACCCCTCTTTGTCTTCCTCTCTTCATTATGTGCTATATAGAATCTTGTGCTCATCCCCAAAAGAACACAAATCTCCCATATGGATGCCTTCTTACTTGGCTTTTCAAAGCCTATGACATTAACCTCCCTCGTGAGGAAGAGTCAAAGGTAACTTTTCAACACATCACCCGGAATAGCTTCCATACTATAGCCATTCCTCCTCCTACCGATGTATTCATTGAAGAAGAAGAAGAAGATCTAGATGGAAATGCCCCTCCTCCTCCAGCTCAAGAAGGATTTTCAGCCTCGCTACAAGATTGGGTATCCTCTATGGATGACTACATGGAAGACACTAACACCCGCCTTGTAGCACTTGATATCGATCAAGAAAAGATTGACGCAAATTTGGCTTCTCTACACCATGATTTGAAGACCGGCTTCGATTCCCTCAATGTGTGCTAAGATAAAATCCTCAATGCAGTTCAAACTCTTGCTTTAAATCTTGGCCATCTCACTCTTGATACACCAGGAGCAACTCCACAAGGACCTCCTCTACCTTTTCTCGGTGCCTCTACTTTCATTTCCCCTCTTCCACCTTTTGACCCTTAAGGGTAATTTTTTTTCTTCTTTTTGACGATGCCAAAGGGGGAGAATAAGTTGGAATAAGAAGTTGTTTGATTTTTTTTATTTTAAAATTCTGGCTAAATTGCAATGCAAGGCTTGTTTATGCTTATATATTGTAATTGCTAGGTTTAAGTAAAATAAATTGACTTTTTAAATTGAATTGCTTATTGCTCCTTACTCTCCTTTATTTTATCTTTATGTGTTATTTGTCATCATCAAAAAGGGGGAGATTGTTAAGGAAATGACCCTACATTCCACACCCTCCAAGTCATCCCCATGATGATGTTTTGATGATAACAAATAAGTCTTGGACTAATGCTTTTGTTCTAAGTGTGTTAGAGTCAAAGCATAGCACCAAGTGAGGGGGAGCATATACAAGTGTTCAAAGATCTTTAAGAAGATTGGAGCTTGGAAGTAAAAGTCAAATATATGTTGGAGAAAGTCAAAAGAAGACCTCTTTTACAGACTTTGTATAAATTTAGATATTTGTGTAAATTTTTCATTTCTTGAGTCACATTTGATGTAATGCACACACACACACGCATGCATGCATCTAGAATGACCTTAGGAGGCCATTTGACCCCCTAACTATGTGACCAAGTGGGTTTGAAATACCCAAATTAACCCCCAAGGAAATTAAGCTGAAATCACACTGTTGCCCAATCCGGTATATCGGTTCCCAATCCGGCATACCGGATCAAGGGTAAAATCTCAGGAACTACTCACAGTGTTTAACTTAAGCATCTTAGATGAGATCCAGCATACCGGATCCTTGAGGTACTGCAGTGTACACTGATCCGGTATACCAGATCACCTATAACTGCTTAAATTATATCCGTTACTCCTATTTTTAAAAGGGAGTTAGGTAATCCGGCATACCGGATTCCCATCTAGCATACCGGATTACTTATAGAATGTGGAATTCTTTTCTTAATTGGATTCCTAATTAGTTCTAGACCTCTAGCCTATAAATAACCTCTTGATTAGTGTTCTAAACACTACAACAATCATCAATCAAGAACTCTAAACAATCAAGCACTCCCTAGTGAGATTATTCTTTCAAGATCAAGAAGATCGAAAAAAATTCAATCTCCTCATCCTTGCTTCCTCATTGCATACTTGCATCCAAGCTGCATTGACTAAGAGGTAGCACTCATTCTAGTAAGTTTTTTTTTTTAAGGTAATCCTAAACTACTTAGTACTTTACTTAAAGTTGTTGTTGAGTCCTCTTGCTCCAAATCAAGAGAAGGAGTCCTCTTGCTCACAAATCAAGAGTAGTTGTGTGTGTTTGAGTCCTCTTGCTCAGTTTCTCAAGAGTAGTTGTTGTAAGAGTCCTCTTGCTCACTCAAGATTCTAAATAGTGAAATTCTCTCTAAGGTGAGAGGAGTGGACGTAGGCACATATTGGTCGAACCACTATAAATTGCTTGTGTCTCTTTGCATTGCTTGTCTTTACTCTTCTCTATCTTTATTGTTTGATTTTAATTTTGCATAGTTCTTTTAATTTTTGAACCTACACCTATTCACCCCACCTCTAGGTGAATTTACACTTTAGTACCCTTTATTTTATATGGTTGTTTGAGTCCTCTTGCTCGGAATCAAGAGTAGTTTGAGTCCTCTTGCTCGAAAATAAGATTAGTTGGTTGGTTGAGTTTTCTTGCTCTTAATCAAGATGTGTACGAGTTCTCTTGCTCATTCTCAAGATTCTTTTTAGTGGAATTCTCTCTAAGGTGAGAGGAGTGGACGTAAGCAAGTTTTGGCCGAACCACTATAAATTGTTGTGTTATCTTTGTAATTTTTATTGTCTCTTTGATAACTCTTTTATTTCCGCAAGATTTTCTATATTCCACTACCTTCATCTATTCACCCCCCCTCTAGGTGAATTCATATTTGGTATCAGAGCGGGAACTCAAGACCTTGATTTTTTAATCTAATTAAGAGTATAAGACCATGGGATCCCCTGCCAATCGTAAGATTGAAGGATACAATATTACTGGACCACCCTTCTTTGAAAGAGAAGGATTTACCTATTGAAAAAATCGATTCAAGAACTTTGTTTATGCCAATAATATTGACGGATGGAAAGTTATTGAGAATGGACCAACCATAATGGATAAATCCAAAGAAGAAAGGACTACAACTGACAAAGCAAAAGTCCAACTCAATTATGTAGCAATAAGTTACATTCAATGTGCTTTGGGAGAAAAAGAGTACAATAAAACTTGTATGTGTGACTCTACTAAGGAGATGTTTGATAAACTCGTTGTAACTCGGAGGTCAAACAATCTAAGATAGACATGCTTGTTAATGAGTATAAATTATTTAAGATGAAAAATGATGAGGATATATATGCTATGTTTATACGTTTCACTAACATTGTAAACAAGTTGAAAGGTTTAGGTAAGATATATTCGAACGGAGAAAATGTTCGAAAGATCTTGAGATCACTTTCAAAGGAATGGAGACCCAAAACTATAGCAATCAAAGAATCCAAAGACATCAACAAGTTAAGCCTAGATGAGCTATTGGGATCACTCCAAACCCACGAGATGGAACTCAAACTGGACACTAAGGAAGATGAACCAAAAGAACCTAAGAAGAAGGTCGTAGCGTTCAAATCATATGAAATCAGTGATGATGAAGAAGAACTTTTTGATGACGAGATCGTCTATCTCTCCAAGAAGTTTTCAAGATTCTTGAAGAATAAAGGCAAAACCTCATTCAACAAGAGGAGATTCTCAAGAGACCAAAAAGGTAAGAATGTTCTTAAAGAGAATAATGACTCTTCTTCAAAAGACATTGTTTGCTTTGAGTGTAGGAAACCAGGACACTACTGGGGAGACTATCCAAAATAAAGAAATACAAAAAAGTATATAAAGCCGAACACTCTTTTGATTCAAGTGATGAAGAAGAGGAAGATGAAGAATCTCAAGATGAAGAGCAAACTAACCTTGCACTTATGGCTCTTGAAGATGAAGAAAGTCAAAATGAGGTAACCCCCACATCTCCATCTCATAAGGATAAGGATTTTCTAAAATTAGAAGAAGCATTTGAAGACCTTTATTTATCAAAGTAGAATTAGTTACTAGAAAAAAGAATCTCTTAAAAGAGATAAATACCCTTAAAGACCAAAACATGACTTTAACTTCTCAAGTTAACAACTTGGAAGAAGAAAAAGAGAAGTTGTGTAAAGCTTTAGAATCTTTTACTAATGGTAAAAAGACTCTTGACATTTTCCTTGGAATTGCATCCAAAGCACCTTTTAATAAGGAATGAGTAGGCTATGATGTGAACAAAAGTTCAAATCAAACCAAAGAGCCAAGTACAAGTAAAATGGCAAGTCTTAAAGTGAAGAAGAACAAGTACTGCAACTATTGTAGAAAGAAAGGACATTCTATTGAGGAATGATATTTCAAGAAGAAAAGTCCTCAAGTTCATACCCCCAATCCCAAAGGGAAGACTCCTTATACCCCTCAAATTGTTGTATGCAATAACTGCAACAAAAAGGGACATACAATTTGGGAATGTTATCACATAAACCAAGCTTTCCATCATCCTAGAAGACCTTATAATGGTCAAAACAGGAGAAGTCATCCAAAGATGCAAAGACCAACTAGAACTCCACCTAAGGTGCAAAGACCACCCAAAAACCAAAGATCATATAAAATACCCCAAAACCAAAGACCTTAGAACCGCCAATCATACCCAAATTGGTATGGCAACCAAAATGTAAATGGTAACCAAATGGTTTAGAGATCAAGAGAAAGGTATGATACTAACAATGACGGACCCAACATACAATGGGGACCAAAATTTTATTAAGTATCTTTGTTTTGTAGGTGCACATGAGCAACATGAAATGGTACATCGATAGTGGCTACTCAAAGCACATGACATCCAATCCAAAGCTGTTTTTCGAGCTCAAGAAGCAAAAGGAGGATGGATATCCTTTGGAGACAACAACAAAGGTAGAATCAATGGAAATGGATCTATCAAATTTGGAGGTACAATAATTTCTAATGTTAGCTTAGTTGATAATCTTAAGTATAATTTACTTAGCGTAAGTCAACTATGTAATAATGGATTCTTTGTAAATTTTAATGCCTCTAAATGTGAAATTAAAGATTCTAATGATAATATGATTCTTGAAGGTTGTAAAAAGAATAATGTTTATACTTACATATTTAGTGTAAACTCACATGATGCATGCCTTATTTCAAAATTTGATGATGCTATCTTGTGGCATAGAAAATTGGGACATATTAATTCTAAAATGATTAGATCCCTATCCTCTAAGAATTTGATGAGAAATCTACCTAAGTTGAACTTTGATAAGCAACACACTTGTAGAGCATATCAAAAAAGTAAACTTACTAAAGCTTCTCACAAGGCCATTAACTCTGTTGCTACTTCTAGACCTTTGTAACTACTCCATCTAGACTTGTTTGGACCTATCCAAACCACAAGCCTAAGAGGAAAGAAGTATACCTTCGTTATTGTAGATGACTACTCCCGATTCACCTGGACCCTCTTTCTCAAGCATAAAAATGATGCATTTGAGGAATTTGTGTCTCTTTGTAAGAGAATGTAAAATTAGAAGGGTTACTTGATCACTTCTATCAAAAGTGACCATAGAGGTGAATTTGATAACATAGAAGAATTTGAAGATTTTTGTAGAAAATCAGGTATAACCCATAACTTTTTGGCTCCTAGAACACCACAATCAAATGGTGTGGTTGAAAGAAAAAACAAAACCATCCAAGAGACTGCAAGGACAATGCTGAATGATTCTTTGTCAAAATATTTTTGGGCCGAAGCCGTGCATACGGCATGTTATGTGTTGAACTAGGTTTTGATAAGACCTATTCTTCTGAAAACTCCTTATGAACTTTTTCATAATAAGCTTCCTAAAGTTGATTATTTTAAAGTTTTTAATTGTGCATGTTTTATTCTTAATACTAAGGACAACTTAGGAAAGTTTGAAAAAAAGGCCAATGATGGTATATTTCTAGGCTACTCCACAAATAGTAGAGCTTATAGAGTATTCAATAAAAGAACACTAGTTGTGGAAGAGTCTATGAATGTAAAATTTGATAAATCTATGGCCAAGGATAAGCATAAAAGACTTAGAAGAAGAAGATGAAGATGAAATACTTGAAATTAGAAAAAGAGTTGAATGTCTCTTTAGAAAAATCTAATGATCAAGTACATCAACTTCCAAAAGAGATAAGGACTGTTAAAGATCACCCTCTTGATCTTGTCATTAGAAACCTAGAGAAAGGCATACAAACTAGAAGTAAAGTTTAAAATGTTTGCTCCAATGTAGCCTTCATCTCTACCATTGAACCCAAGAACATAAAGGAAGCCCTTTTGGGTAGTAATTGGATAATTGCTATGCAATAAGAGCTTAATCAGGTTGAAAGAAATCAAGTTTGGGACTTAGTGCCAAAACCCTCGAACACCAAAATTATTGGGATTAGCTGGGAATTTAGGAATAAACTTGATGAAAATGATAACAAAACTAGAAACAAGGCTAGATTGATTGCCCAAGGCTACAACCAACAGGAAGGCATAGACTTTGATGAAACATATGCACCTGTAGCTAGACTTGAATCTATTAGAATGCTACATGCTTTTGCTTGTCATAAGAATTTTATGTTACATCAAATGGACGTGAAAAATGCATTCTTAAATAGTTTCATCAATGAAGAAGTGTATGTCATTCAACCCCCTGGATTTGAAGAGTCAAAGAACCCTAACCATGTCTACAAGCTGAAGAAGACCCTATATGGCTTGAAACAAGCCCCAAGAGCTTGGTACGACAGGTTAAGTAAGTTTCTTGTTGATAATGGTTTTTCAATGGGTAAGATAGATACTACTTTGTTTGTTAAGAATAAAAAAGATGATTTAATTATAGTCCAAATTTATGTTGATGATATCATCTTTGGTTCAACGAATGAATCACTTTGCCATGATTTTAGTAAATCCATGAGTAGTGAATTTGAAATGAGTCTAATGGGAGAATTAAATTTCTTTCTAGGACTTCAAATAAAATAGACCCCTAATGGGATTTTCATCAATCAAACTAAATACCGTAAGGAACTTTTAAAGAAGTTTAACATCAATGGACAAAAATTTTCAACTACTCCAATGACTACATCTGTAACCTTGTCCAAAGATGAAGATGGAACTCCTGTTGACCCTACCAAATATAGAGGCATGATAGGTAGTTTACTTTACCTAACGGCTAGTAGATCGGACATAATGTTTAGTGTCTGTGCTTGAGTTAGGTTTCAAACCCAACCTATGCAATCCCATTTGAGTACTCTAAAGAGAATCTGTAAGTACTTAAAAGGAACTCCAAGCATTGGCCTCTGGTACCTTATGGATAATGACTTTAACCTTGTTAGCTTCTCCGACGCCGACTTTACCGGGTGTCATGTTGATCGGAAGGGTACATGTCAAACCCTAAACCTGACTGGCTGGAATTTTAATTGAAGGACAGGAACCTCTGATCAGGCAACTAAGAACACTGTCGAGTATCACTCCAGTTATTTGGATTGATGAAGAAACCCTATGTGGATCATCCTACATGCCTGTCAGTAGGTGGATCACTGACCCTTGCTACTGTACAGCTCACAGTATGATGTATGGCCTGGACTCCAGGTAATCTCTCTCCTCTCCATAAATGTGGGACCCACCTCTGGAAAAGTGTGTAAAAGTCTCTATTTGACATGTGGGGACAATGCCCTGACCAAGGGTCAAACCCCTGTGCAAGCCCCACTGAGATTCAGCTTTGTTGCAATCTCTGGGCGATGGCACTAGGCGATGCAGACAAGGCCCAGAGACATCGCCTAGTGGGTAAAACAGCATATTTTAATGGATTTAAATTATGAGGACCACTCATTTTGGACATGGGCACCCTCCATAGGTAGAGGGGAGTTTGAGGGCTCACCTCATACCCTTGATTCACTGTGGACCCCACTAGTGTGCCCAAAATCACTCAGAATCAGTTTAAAAACTCATTTTCAAAAGGGGCCTTAACCAGCCAAATAGGCCTTAGTCAAGGCTGGCCTATACATAGGAATGCCTTGGGCTCATTTAGAGTCCTTAGCACTATTGGAACCATGGGAGAGAAAAGAAGAGAAAGAAGAGAGAAAGGAGAGGAAGAAGAAGAAGGAAAGGAAGGAGAAGAAGAGGGGAATCAGCCCTACACTCCAAGGCCTGGATTTTCATGCCTCTTCAACTCAGCTCAGGAATAAATACATATGTACATACCTGCTTCCTCCTTCTTATCCCTGTGTTTTATATGAATTTCTACGCTCTGGCAGCCCAGAACAGCTGGGATCTGCCCTAGTCAGCCTCAGATTTGCCATGCAAGTATGGAGCATGGAAGATCTGAGATTTTTAATAAATTTTATAACACTGAAATACTATTTTTGAGAGCCGAATCTAACTATGCATGGTTGCACTGCCCAGATTCACTGTTGGTTAGCTGTTTGGAACCCTGGATGCAAGCCATGGCTACATAGACCTAGCCCTAGGTAATTGCAGCCTTGAATCACCATGTTACATTTGTTTCCAGCCTTGCATGTGGCTGAGAGTGAGATTCACACCTGAAGAAAACCCTGTGATACTATTCACTGGGTTGTCTGGGCAGCCCCTGGCAGCCAAGTGGTGGGCCCAATGGAGAATCCACTTGAACCAAAAGGTAGATCACCCCTAGGGGTACCTAGCCCCCTAACATGCATGGGGTGAAGTTTTGAGCACTGCCCATGAAGACCAACCTTGGAATCTAGCCCTTTGTCGATTTGAAGACACTGGGCGATGCACCCAACGCCCAGAGACATCGCCCAGTGAGTGAAACACTGCTGTTTTGGCATTTTTTCTTGGGGAACCTCACCCAATGGCCAGGGAACAGTGTGGGAAGGTGGGAAAAGACCTAAATACCCTTCCCCCACATTTATCCTTATAAAGTATGGCTTGGAAACCCAAGTGGGCCCCGCAGGTGATGGAAACCCTGCTTGTGCTTGGTTCTGCAGCACTGTCAGGCTGTGGACAGCACAGTAAATCTAAAATGACCTAGGGTTGGGCACTATCACTGAGAATGATCATTTTACCCCCGGATCACCATCTCTGGATGATGCACCGGGACATAGGCCTAAGGCCCAGTGTAAGGCCCAGAGAATTCCAAGTGAGAACCAACTGAACACCGGGTCAACCCAGTGAGCTTAGGTTAACCCTAGGACGACTAGAGATAGATTGGAAACTTAATATGACAATTTCTGATTTACATCTAGGATTTGATCTCGCGCTCGAGGTCTACAACCAGACTGCTGTTGGAACTGAATTTGCAACCGAGTTCCTAGAACCAAATCCAGTTGAGTGAAGTATTATTATATATGCATGTGTAACTGTATGCTGGCAAATAAATTCTAAAATCTTAAATGTTGTGTTATTCAATTATGTTCAAACATTCAAGTTACTGTACAATGATTGTCTGTTGATCAACACTATGAATGTTATCTGATGATTGTGAATGTTAGACTAGATGCCGTAGTCGGCTTGGAAATGAGGCCTGCGGTAGCCCGTAGATTGGGATGTGGTTGACACCACCCGACTCATACGATGCCATATAGACATGGGGTTAGAGTTTCATCACCCGTGCTACGCACCCTTGCCAGCAGGGGTTAAGGTGTTGGATACCTATGAGGGTGACCATATGTGTATATAAGAAAAGAAAAGAAATGTGTTTACACCGGAATGGTGATTATGGGCTACAAGCCAGAAATGAAAAAGAAAAGAGAAATGTGATGGATTGCCCTACAGGTTAATCACAGAGGGCTGGTCGGGCTGACCTTGGTGAACGAATGCAGGAGCTGACTGGTCTTTTTCGACAACTTAATGGGTGTATCGCGGGAAGGGCACCAGGGATACACGTATTGGGGATTGTAATAGCACAGACCTCACATGGTTGTATTGTTAGGTGGCTAATAATTAATCAGGATTTGCACATCATGTAGGATCATATGGATTGTGGTTGCATGTGCATGCATGATGATATGTTTTGCTCACGGGCTCAGTGGGAGCTCACACTCTGTTATATATGTTTTCCATAGATGATTTTGTAGATCGATGCCGCTGTGGCATGGAGGCTCATTACGAGGAGGAGAGCCCCGGTTGTTATGATGATATTGGTGTGGACCCCGACGGAGGTCATGCCGATGATGCATGCATTCTCGGTGGTCATTGATGAAGACTGTTGAAGAGTGCACCTGATGCTTTTTGTCTTGGGGACTCCTTTTTGCTTTTGCTAGGAGTATATCCCCATTCTTCTTGTGGGTCTACTGTAGTTTTTCTTACCTTCTATTTTTTTGGGGTTGAGTTATCTCACCCTGTATATACATATGTATGTATTTTCTTTGGCTTATGTTCTTAACAGCTTTACTTTTCAGTTTGTAGGTAGTTTGGAGAATGTATCAGAACAATCATATGTATGTATATATTATCATCATTTCCCATATTGCTACGCTTTCTTTTTGTTATTGTAATTGTAGATTATCTGTAGCACTCTGATCTTACCTGTAGTAATGTGATGAATGTGGAACCAGGAATGTAATAAATGCTTCTAGATCCGTGGGATTTGGCTGATTGTCGTTACGCAATTCGGGTCACCTACCTAATCCTCCCGATGGGTGGTTTGGGGTGTGACAGAGCTTGGTATCAGAGAGTGAGGCTCTTCTTACATTCACGGGGTGCAGATTAGGGTTAATAAGCTACTAACATTAAAACAAGTAATAAATAAAAGTTACAGGGGTGGTAGATGTAATTAAATAAAAGATGCATAATTTCCATTAAATAAAAGACAACTGTGGCGGAGCCACTACAAAAGTTTTGACTGAAAGTACTACTCTCAGATAATTACCTAAACTGAAAAACAAAAAAAAAAAACTACATATAAACCCAACACAAAGAAAAAGGCAGAAATAAGTGCATAAGCTAAAAGTATGTCTGAACTATGTAGCATAGACACCAGTACTAGTCAGGAGAACTACTCTAAAAGAGGAAGGTTGCTCGGAGGAGGCTGTAAATGGCGTGAGTCAACACGATAGAATCTGTCCCAGAAATCTAGGTGCTACTCAACAGATCCCACCCTGCTCTCTAAAGATGTGAATCCCTGATCCATCCTAGTCGCCATATCTAAAAGTTGGGTATCGAGGCTCTGGAAGTGTGACATCATCTGCGCCCACTCGGAAGGCCCTGGAACCTTAGAACTGGTGGCACCTATCGCCTCATAGGCAGGTAAGTTAGTAAACTGTGCACCGATGCCCTCAATGTCATCATCACCACCACCCTGCTCCTCTCCATGCTCGCCCAAGATATCACCCTGCATCCCCTCCTCATGCTCATCTCCGCCCTGCATCTCCTCCAGCCCCTCATCCCTCTGCCGCATTTCCATCTGCTCCTCATCCTCTGGTGGATCCTCTCCAGGCACCTTCATCTTCAGTATCGAGGTCTTATCAATAGGCCTGGATCTGTCTTTCTCCATGTACTCTCTCACCAAAGGAACCTCAAAATGGCGGAAGACTAAAGTAAGGAACTTGCCATAAGGAAGATTCCCATCAGCTGGGTTCTGAGCATGGTACAACATAACCTGGAGTAAAAGGTATGGCAGGTTTATGACCGAACCTCCTTTGCCCGCTCCCAGAAGGCAATAGGTGATGTAGGCTCTCATCATAGATATGCTGCCTCTATTCCCGCCCTTGGGATAGATGTTGTAGGTAACATACCTACTGATCACTCTAGCACTAGGCTTATAGGAAGCCTCAGACTTAGGTGTATCCTGTGACCCTGTCAGTGCTTTGAAAACCAATCTCCTGGTCTCCAAAGAAAACATCTTGGAGATGTCCATCCTGGGTTTGTAGTAAACCCTCTCCCCAATGTTGGCTAAACTCAAATTCTCTGCCAATGAAGCAGTGGTCAACCTGATATCCACTCCCTTCACTCTACTCAAAAGGCCAAACTCATGTGCCCCAGATGGCACCAAATTGCAATAGAAGTACCGAACCAAGTTAGGGTAACAAGGCTCGGTGGGGGTCAACATAGAAGCCTAACCTAGGGCATTGAACCTAGCAAAGAGACTATATTGGTGAAAGTCCTCCACCTGGACCACCCGGCCGTTCACAATATTTAGTGACCTAAAATTTTTCCAAACCTTAGCATGCTCGTACCGAGAAAAATGGAATCGATCAAACTCGGGTTCCTCCGAATAGGAGTCATCCCTAGGTGAAGATGGAGGTACCGTAGATGAAGATGATGAAGAATGGTCGCTCTCAACTCGTAGCCTCTTCTGGGCTACCAATTTCCTAGCCGTATGATGGCTAGTGGACATCTTGCTGCAAGGAGAGAAGAAAAGAGGTGGTTAGGGTAAGAAATTTTAGCAAAACCCTAGCTAAAGCAAGAGGAAAGCAAAAGGAAGAATTAAATAGTGAAAGCAACCAAGAATCCTTACCTAGGCACGCGTAGATTCGCAAGAAACTCAAAGAAATGTGAAGATTTGGTGTGGAACTAGTTACACTATCCTCCAAAGACTTTTTCTAAGTGTTTAGAAGAGTTTGGGAGATATTAGAAATGAAATGGGCCCCTCTCGGACTCATATTCCTGCGCCCCGATTCTCCGGGCGATGGCACTGGGCGATGCAGGCAACACCCAGAGACATCGCCCAGTGAATATATTTTGCTAGTTTTTGTGTTTTAACACATGGGAACTTGGATTTCATCGATATTAACCCTGTTGAATATAAAAATAAAGATTTTTACTAATGTTCTATAAAAAAAAATAATAAAAAAATAATAATAATAATAAAACAATAAATTAAATAATTAAGCAAACACTAATTTCATGAAAATAAGGGAGTATAACTTTTACTTGGGGGCCTTGGTAGGACATATAGGAAATTGAAAATTCTTTGTTACATGTTTAACATAAGTAGCTAAAATATATAATTATACATACATACTTACGAAAATTGATGAGTGTAATATTTAATTATTACGTGCTTGATAATGTAATGTACGAACTGAGTGGAGTGTTGTTATGCAAAACCGGACATAGATATGTTGGTATGTTGTAATACGTATTTACTACATGTAGGGAGCGTAGATATTACCCCATCCAAAATTTAAGTCATCCAAGAATAGGATTTTATAGGCTGTCTAGTCAATCCAAAACACTTAGATGCTAAGGTAGCTCGAGCCAACCCAAGTACATTTTTATTGACTTTTAGCTGTTTAAATTCCGGTAGACATGTACTTAATTCTTTTAATTAAGTATGACCTGATGCTTAGAACCATTTTCTATGACAGGAACTATTACCTCAGCCAAGGCTGGAGACCCTAGCATCATGATCTATATTAGAAAACTATGAGAGAGACTGAGACGGATACGACTAGTACTACCCCGAGCCGAGAACAGATTGGACTTTTATTTGGCCATTGATGCCATTAGTGGACCGGGAGAGCAAGGCTATTTTATGTCCATAGCTGAAGAAGTAAGAGCCGACATAGAGTACCTACTTGCGAGGGAGTTTGTAACCGGGAAGAAGCTGGAATTGCTTGCCTATTAGACCAGGTAATTAATTAAAAGCCTTCTATTTAAAAATTTAAAATCTCTCATATAGTGTCATGCATAGCATACCATTACATAAAATATTTAAGAAGGGAAACAAAACACAAAATGAAAGAAACACCTCACAATAAACCAAGATAAAATATCTAACAATCCACCTTACTGGTGCGGCTCATGAAATTCACTGGAACTACGGACTAGGTTTGTACCTGTACTAACTAGGCAATAATTGTTGACCCTGTTGAGCGATATTGGAATATTGAACATGCTCCTCTTTTTAGAGAAGCCACAATGGTCAACACAAGAAGTTCTTGTGGTGGTCGCAAAGGGAAGCAACCTCGTATTGTACCGGAGGTTGAACTGCCTAATGGGACTGAGGCTCAAAATTCTGAGGCATCGGCTGCTTCGTCAGAGGCACCAGGGGCTGCACGAGCCACTGCTGTAGCACCTCAGCCAACTATGGTAGCCGGCGATATGACTGCATTCATGATCACAATTATGCGAACCATGCAACAACAACAAGAATTGCTTGGTCAGATGTCTACATAGTTTGCAACCATGATGCATGAACGTGCGGCACCACCACCACCACCCAACCGGCCCATACTATTTCCACCACCTGTGCCTCAACACTTAGCTGAGAACTCTACCGCCAAGGTTATGGAAAGATTCAAGAAAATCCAACCGCCTGCGTTTTCCAAAATAACTTCTGAGGTAATGTAGCCGGAATGGTGGATCAGTGCTCTAGAGAAGGCATTTGAAGTACTTGAGTGCACGGACGCACAGAAGCTGATATGTGCAGGTTATCAGTTGCAAAATGAAGCCAAAGCTTGGGGGAAAGCTACTAAGCCTTGGAAGCTACTCACCCGAACCCCACGTGGGAGCAATTTAAAGAAGTTTTCTTCAAAAACTACTTCCCAGAGAGTTTTAGGGATAGGAAAGAAGCTGAATTCATCGCACTGGTACAAGGAACCAAGTCAATACTGGATTACCAATAGCGATTTAAAGACTTGTTTCATTTTGCTCTAGAGCACCTGAAAGGGGAAGTTAGTAAGGCAAAGAAATTCGAGAAAGGACTCAAGACCGAGATCGGATCAGTATTGTCAATCATGGACATCCGGGATTATGCTCAAATGGTCGATAAGGCGAAGACCATGGAAGATAGATTTAAAGAGAAAGAGAAAGAGAAAGTTGTGATGTCGTCTGTAGGCAAGAGGCCAAACAATTTCCAGACCTATGCCTGGCCAAATAAAGCTTACTGCGGAACCAATTCAAATTTCAACTCGACTCGGTATCGTAGGCCGAACATGGGTTAGAACCCTTTCCTCCCCACTTTCAACTGACCCGCTCAACCGACTACGAGTAAAGCGACAACAGTAGCTTTGCCAGCCCGACCTGCAACTAGTCAAGTGAGCCAAGCCTCCACACCTGCTGTTCCACCTTATAAGTGCTATGTGTGCAATAAGGAAGGACACATGGCTAGAGATTGCAGATCACGTGGGTATGGCAACAACTCGTCGAATCAGCCCTACACTAGACCTTTCTAGCCATGGGATAATCGGACACGAGGAAAGGTGTTTGCGATGACGAATGAAGAAGCTGAGGTGAACCCCAATGTATTGACAGGTAAGTCTGTTGAATACTACTAAGTTATAGGAAATAATTGGTTTACCTTATGTAACCTAAATTACCTACAAACCGTAGGTACCCTGAATGTCTCGACCATACCTGCACGAGTATTATTCGACTCGGTCGTAACCCACTCTTTCGTCTCTACCACTTTTGTGAGTAGGATGAAAGATCAACCGAGAGCCATTGGGCATGAACTAGTAGTCAACACACCGACGGGCAGTGTCATGAATTTGAAAGAAGTATACGACCCCTGCCAGATTGAGATTTGTGGGAAGAGTCTAACCGCACGATTGATAAAGATGGATATAAAGGATTTTGATGTGATACTAGGCATGGATTGGTTATCACCTATGGTGCAAACGTCTTGTGTGCGGAGAAGAAGATTGTGTTTAAGATGAATGATGGGTCAATCCTCACTTATCAAAGTGAACCAAGAAGGAAACCTAGGAAGATAACCCTATCAGCCCTTCAGGTGCGAAGATTGTTAGACGAAGGATGTCAAGGCTTTTTGGCCACTGTGATAGACATGGAGGCAAAGATAAAACCTTTGGAGGAACTTGACATCGTCAGAGAATTTCTTGATGTTTTTCTGGAAGATCTAACGTAGCTACCGCCTGACCGCGATATAGAGTTCGTGATTGATCTGATTCCTGGTGCAGCACCGGCATCCAAGGCACCATATCGGATGGCGCCAATTGAACTGAAGGAGTTGCAGATTCAACTTCAAGACCTATTGAAGAAGGGGTTTATACGACCCAGCGTATCGTCCTAGGGAGCACCTTTGCTGTTTGTTAAAAAGAAGGATGGTAGTATGCGGCTATGTATCGACTACCGTGAGTTGAATAAGCTAACTATCAAGAATCGATATCCATTGCCGCGCATCGATAACCTATTTGCTTAGTTACAAGGAGCAAGAGTTTTCTCCAAAATCGATCTTAGGTCAGGATACCATCAATTGAAGATCAAGAGCGGTGATATTCATAAAATAGCGTTTCAAACTCGATACAAACTTTACGAATTCTTGGTCTTGTCGTTCGGATTAACCAATGCCCTGACAGCATTCATGGACATGATGAATAGAGTATTCCATGACGTGTTGGATAAATTCATCAGTGTATTTATTGATGACATTTTGGTGTACTCCAAGAATGAGGAAGAGCACGCTCGACACCTTACCTTTGTGTTGCAGCGGTTGCGAGAACACCAACTTTACTCCAAGTTTAGTAAATATCAATTCTAGCTTCACCAAATTGGATTCCTAGGACACATCGTCACTGAAGACGGCATTAAAGTAGATCTAGGGAAGGTGAAAGCATTCCTCGAGTGGGAGACTCCGAAGAGTGCCACTGAGATCCAAAGTTTCTTAGGTTTGGCCGGTTACTACCGACGATTTATTGAAAACTTCTCTCGGATTTCAGCACCCATGACAAAACTCACAAGGAAGGGAGCCAAATTTGAATGGAATGAAGCGTGCGAGAAGAGTTTTCAGGAATTGAGAAACCGATTGGTTACAGCTCCAGTCTTGACCATTCCGGATGGTACCAGAGGAATGGTGGTATACACCAACGCATCCAGAATAGGATTGGGTGGCGTCCTAATGCAGAAAGGTAAAGTAGTCGCCTATGGCTCAAGACAACTGAAGGAACACGAGAAGAACTACCCCACTCCTGACTTAGAGTTGGCAGCGGTGGATTTCGCGTTGAAGATATGGCGGCATTACCTATATGGTGAAAAGAGTGAAATCTTCAGCAACCATAAAAGTCTGAAGTATTTCTTCACCCAGAAGGAACTGAACATGAGACAGAGATGGTGGTTAGAACTGGTAAAAGATTATGACTGTGAAATTCAGTACCACCCTGGAAAGGCCAACGTTGTAGCGGATGCATTGAGCAGAAAATCTCAGACTGCATCTCTCGCTTCCTTGGTTGTAAGCGAACAGTTTTCCGAAGAAGCTCGGAAGCTTGATCTGGAACTCGTGATCGAAGGAACGGCTATGCAATTAGCAACCATGGATCTACAGCCATTGATACGAGAAGAGATAATTTCGAAGCAACCATTGGACCCCGAGCTGGCCAAAATCATATGGGAAGTACAACAAGGTATCCATAAGGTCCCAGATTTTTCTTTGGCCCATGATGGTGCATTGAAGTTTTGAGACAGATTGTGTGTGCCTGATGATTATGACGTCTAAGACCGAATCCTTAAAGAGGCGCACAACTCACCCTATACAATCCACCCATGTGGTACAAAGATGTACAAGGATTTAAAGAAGTATTACTGGTGGATGGGAATGAAAGAAACCATAGCGATATACGTGTCCAAGTGCCTCACCTGTCAACAAATAAAAGCAGAGAGACACCGACCGTATGGATTGCTGCAGCCACTACCTATACCTGAATGGAAGTGGGAAAGAATCACTATGGATTTCATGACAAATCTACCCAACACCAGGAAAGGCATGAATGCTATTTGGGTGATTGTAGACGGACTGACAAAGGCAGCTTACTTCATACCAATCAAGATAAGTTACTCTATGGAGAAGCTTACCCAATTATATATAGAAAATATAGTCCGCTTACACGGCGTGCCTGTCAATATTGTGTCTGACAGAGATCCTCGGTTTACCTCAAGGTTTTAGAGGAGTCTACAAAAGGCATTGGGATCTCAACTGAATCTTAGTACAACTTTCCATCCACAGACGGACGGACAGTCAGAGAGAACTATTCAGACTCTAGAAGATATGCACTGAGCCTGTGTTTTGGAAATGAATGACAGTTGGGATGCTCACATACCTCTGGTGGAATTTTCCTACAATAACAATCATCACTCCACCACTGGCAGGGCACCGTTTGAAGCATTGTATGGATGGAAATGTAGAACTCTGTTATATTGGGATGAAGTTGGCAAACAAAAGTATCTCGGGCCTAAGATGATACAAGCAACCTGCGACAAAGTGGATGTTATAAGAGAAAAGATCAACGCAGCCCAGTCAAGATAGAAAAGTTATGTGGATAATCGAAGGAAGGACATTGAATTTGAAGTCGGAGAAAAGGTATACCTTCGAGTGTCTCTAACTAAAGTATTGCTACGCTTCAACAAGAAGGGAAAGTTGAGCCCAAGATTCATCAGTCCTTATGAAATACTCAACAAAGTGGGACCCATAGCATACTGACTGGCACTACCACCATCTTTGTCAGGCGTCCATGATGTTTTCCATGTGTCAATGCTAAGGAAGTACATTAACAACTCGACATATGTACTATCAACTGAACATGAACAGTTGGACGTGGATATGACCTACGAGGAGCAACCTACGGAGATATTGAACAAAAAGGAGTATAACCTCTGTAACCACAAGGTCGCCTTTGTAAAGGTTTGATGGGGAAACAACCCAGTGGAAGAAGCCTCATGGGAATGTGAAGAAGAAATGAAAGAGAAATATCCTCAACTCTTCGAATTGCAAGGTAAGCAAATTTTGAGGATGAAATTTTTGTAAGGTGGGGAGAAATGTCAAACCCTGCTCCTGACTGGCTGGAATTTTGATTGAAGGACAGGAACCCCTGATCAGGCAACCAAGAACACTGTGGAGTATCACTCCAGTGATTTGGATTGATGAAGAAACCCTATGTGGATCATCCTACATGCCTGTCAGTAGGTGGATCACTGACCCTTGTGGCTGTACAGCTCACAGCATGATGTATGGCCTGGACTCCAGGTAATCTCTCTCCTCTCCATAAATGTGGGACCCACCTCTGGAAAAGTGTGTAAAAGTCTCTATTGGGCATGTGGGGACAATGCCCAGACCAAGGGTCAAACCCCTATGAAAGCCCCACTGAGATTCAGCTTTGCTGCAATCTCTGGGCGACGGTACTGGGTGAGCGACGGTACTGGGTGATGCAGACAAGGCCCAGCGACATCGCCCAGTGGGTAAAATAGTATATTTTAATGGATTTAAATTATAGGGACCACTCATTTTGGACATGGGCACCCTCCATAGGTAGAGGGGAGTCTGAGGGATCACCTCATACCCTTGATTCACTATAGACCCCACCAGTGTGCCCAAAATCACTCAGAATCAGTTTAAAAATTCATTTTCAAAAGGGGCCTTAACCAGCCAAACAGGCCTTAGTCAAGGCTGGCCTATAAATAGGAATGCCTTGGGCTCATTTAGAGCCCTTAGCACTATTGAAACCATGGGAGGGAAAAGAAGAGAAAGAAGAGAGAAAGGAGATGAAGAAGAAGAAGAGGGGAATCAGCCCTACACTCCAAGGCCTGGATTTTCGTGCCTCTTCAGCTCAGCTTAGGTATAAATACATATGTACATACCTGCTGCCACCTTCTTATCCCTGTGTTTTATATGAATTTTGCTCTCTGGCAGCCCAAAATAGCTGGGATCTTCCCTGGTCAGCCTCAGATCTGCCATGCAAGTATGGAGCATGGAAGATCTGAGATTTTTAATAAATTTTATAAGACTGAAATACTATTTTTGAGAGCCGAATCTGGCTGTACATGGCTACACTTCCCAGATTCACTGTTGGTTAGCTGTTTGGAACCCTGGATGCAAGCCATGGCTACACAGACCCAGCCCTGGGTAATTGCAGCCTTGAATCACCATGTTACATCTATTTCCAGCCTTGCATGTGGCTGAAACTGAGATTCACACCTGAAGAAAACCCTGTGATACTATTCACTAGGCTATCTGGGCAACCTCTAGCAGCCAAGTGGTGGGACCAATGGAGAATCCACTTGGACCAAAAGGTAGATCACCCCTAGGGGTACCTAGCCCCCTAACATGCATGGGGTGAAGTTTTGAGCACTACCCATGAAGACTAACCTTAGAATCTAAACCTTTTGTCGATTTGAAGACTCTAGGCGATGCACTGGGCGATGTACCCAACGCCCAGAGACATCGCCCAGTGAGTGAAACACTATTATTTTGGGATTTTTCTTGGGGAACCTCACCCAATGGCCAGGGAACAGTGTGGGAAGGTGGGAAAAGACCTAAATACGCTTTCCCCACATCTATCCTTATAAGGTATGGCTCGGGAACCCAAGTGGGCCCCCCGGGTGATGGAAACCCTGCTTGTGCTTGGTTCTGCAGCACTGTCAAGCTGTGGACAGCACTGTAAATCTAAAATGACCTAGGGTCAGGTACAATCACTAAGAATGACCATTTTACCCCTAGATCACCATCTCTGGATGATGCACCGGGACATAGGCCTAAGGCCCAGTGCAAGGCCCAGAGAATTCCAAGTGAGAACCAACTGAACACCGGGTCAACCCAATGAGCTTAGGTTAATCCTAGGACTACCAAAGACAGGTTGGAAACTTAATATGAAAATTTCTGATTTACATCTAGGATTTGATCCCGCGCTCGAGGTCTACAACCAGACTGCTGTTAGAACTGAATTTGTGACCGAGTTCCTAGAACCGAATCTAGGTGAGTGAAGTATTAACTATATGCCAAAAAATAAATTCTAAAATCTTAAATGCTGTGTTATTCAATTATGTTCAAATATTCAAGTTACTGTACAATGATTGTCTGTTGATCAACACTGTGAATGTTATCTGATGATTGTGAATGTTAGACTAGATGCAGTAGTCGGCTTGAAAATGAGGCCTGTAGTAGCCCGTAGAATGGGATGCGATTGACACCACCCGACTCATACGATGCCATATAGACATGGGGTTAGAGTTTCATTACCCGTGCTACGCACCCTTGCCAATAGGGGTTAAGGTGTTGGATGCCTGTGAGGATGACCATATGTGTATATGAGAAATGAAAAGAAATGTGTTTACACCGGAATGGTGATTATAGGCTATAAGCTAGAAATGAAAAAAGAAAAGAGAAATGTGATGGACTGCCCTACAGGTTAATCACAGAGGGCTGGTTGGGTTGACCTTGGTGAACGCATGCGGGAGCTGACTGGTCCTCTCCGACAACTCAATGGGTGTATCACGGGAAGGGGTTAAAAGCCCGCACCAGGGATACTTGTATTGGGGATTGTAGTAGTACAGACCTGACTTAGTTGTATTGTTAGGTGGCTAATAATTAATCTGGACTTGCACATCATGTAAGATCATGTGGATTGTGGTTGCATGTGCATGCATGATGATATATTTTACTCACGGGCTCAGTGGGAGCTCACACTCTGTTATATATGTTTTCCTTAGATGATTTTGTAGATCGATGCCATTGTGGCATGGAGGCTCATTACAAGGAGGAGAGCCCCGATTGTTATGATGATATTGGTGTGGACCCAGACAGAGGTCGTGCCGATGATGCGTGCATTCTCGGTGGTCATTGATGAAGACCATTGAAGAGTGCACCTGATGCTTTTTGTCTTGGGGACTCCTTTTTGCTTTTGCTAGGAGTATCTCCCCATTCTGCTTGTGGTTCTGCTGTAGCTTTTCGTACTTTCTTTTTTTTTGGGGGGTTGAGTTATCTCACCCTGTGTATACATATGTATGTATTTTCTTTGGCTTATGTTCTTGACAGCTTTACTTTTCAGTTTGTGGGTAGTTTGGGAAATGTATCAGAACAATCATATGTATGTATATATTATCATCATTTCCCATATCGCTACGCTTTCTTTTTGTTATTGTAATTGTAGATTATCTGCATCACTCTGATCTTACCTGTAGTAATGTGATGAATGTGGAACCGTGAATGTAATAACTGCTTCTAGATCCGTGGGATTTGGCGGATTGCCGTTACACAATTCGAGTCACCTACATAATCCTCCCAGGGGGTGGTTTGGGGTGTGACAAGTTATCCCAAATAAATCCTAAGACAGCAAAACCCGCTAGTTCCCCAATTATGCCTTAACCATTTCTAAAACAAAAAAAACCTCATCTTGGCCCACCTACACCCCATTATCCATACATACTCCTGCCTATCAAATAGCCCACTAGCTTCTAGGGTCTGACCGGAAGGAGTCTCTGTGTTGAAGGAAAATGTCACAAGGGTAATACGTTTTCGAAGGATAAAAAGAAAAGAAAAGCTCTGTCTCCAAAACCAAAGTTGATCCAATAAAAAAAATGAGAGTTAAAAAAAAAAATTAGGGAAATGATGAAAGAGTCCAGAAAAAAAAAAGAGAGAATTCGAAAAAAAAAATATGATGAAGAGTTCAAAAAAAATGATGAAGAGCAAAAGTAAAAATAAAAAAAAAAAGAGCAAAAATAAATGAGAGTAAAAACTTTTTTTTTTGAAAAAGAGATGATGCATTGGCTCAAGATCTGGCAAACAATTGGGAGCAATTAGACCATGGGGCAAAAATTGCCACTTTTCCTTCGAAGATAATATTGTCAAAATTGTCAGTCAATCTTCAAGGATAAAGCCCTCAGTTAAAATGAGAAGGATTACCTAACTTTTCGATTGCACTTCTCGAAAGAAAAATTGTCAAAATCCAAAAAAAAAAAAAATTCAATTACTAGATTCCTGGTAGAATTTTGAGAGCAAAAGTGTCATGCCATGGTTGGACCCTAGGGGCACATTTGAGCCTCTACCATCCTTTGGAACCCAGTCCTAAGCCCCATTACAACTTAGTAAAGTCCTCTCGGGCTAAACGATGATGAGATTCTCCTCTGCAAGCTCACCCAGCTATGATGGAACTTAATTATCAAGGCTTTGACGTTGGGACATCTTTGTCCTGAACTACATTTGACCTGATCCCTACTTAGGGTACGTAGGCAACTTGATAAAAAGAACAATCAAGTTTGGTCCTCCCACATATACAATCCTCCGTTCATCCATTTGGTTCTTATCTCTTCTACTCTCCATATTTCCACTCTATTCCCTCATTCGTCAATAATTCTCTCTTTGATGCGACCCAATGATAGATAAGAAAAAAAAAAAGACAGCCTGTCTACAAAGATCAAGGGAATTTATGGTTTATAAAATCCTAAGGATTGGAGCGTCAGCAGCAGTATGCTCATCCTTTTAACCAGCAAGGAGACCAAGGGAATACCAAAAGAGGAATCAATTTGTCACTGGGGCAATCTCTATCCGAGATGATGGGGCATAAGGAAGAAAGTTTATTTCCCTGAGGCAATCTACAAGGAAAGAGCATCTGAAATAAGATGGGCATCCTGTCCATGGAGATCAGTTCCTAATCATTAAAGAACCTTGATGATCACACGGAAAAGAAAGACAATGCTACCCATAGAGGAAGGGAAGAATGACCTATCCACCCATCTTGGTCGCTTCCATTCTGATCTACTAGGGCAAAATTCTACCCATTCAACCTTGGCCCCTCAATGTTTGACAAGCCTATGTGTGTAACAGAGATGTGAATAATATGCCTACGTGGAATTTTGCAATAAGGTTTCAAAATAAATGCTTTTACAAAATAAAATTTTCTTTCAGGAAAAAAAAGAGAAAAAGAGAAAATAAAATAAAATAAAAAGTGTAAATCACAATCATGGAAAATGCTTGAGTGACTCCCAGATTGTCTAGGTTTTTGATGATGCCATCACAATTGTTCACTAACCTTTTGTGAAGAACAGGTGTTGTGTAGTATAAAAATGAAGGATATTTGGTAAGCATCTCTAAATGTATGTGATTGCATTTCATTTGTCCATGTTCGCATCATAAACATTTGCTGAGGATTGTTTTCTCTTTACACAAAGTGTCTTTTTACTTACATAGGATTGTTTTCACTTTTGCATTTTAGATTATGTTTTGTCACTGTAGTACCCGCGCACTACTTGACTTCTCATGGTATATATATTGGGTTGCTTTTCAATTTTCATCATACATAAGGATTGCATTGTCAACGTCCAATGCTTTGATTTCTATTGTACTCGCATGCAACCTACTCATTTGATCACCATTGAACTCGTGTATAACCAAACCCCATATTATTTAACTCCCACCACACTATTGTTTGGCTTGACCAAACCTTCAATCTCTTCTGCACTCGCATGCAATTTGATTATTCGACCACTATTGAATTCATCAATAACCTTTAAAAATTCCACACTATTGTGCAATTTGATCCTATTGATCTCTACTATACTCGTGTATAACATGTTTATTCTTGCTCTACTCATGTATAGTTTGACCATCCTATGAATCTGACCTCCCCTTGTACTCACGTACAATTAGATCATTGACCTTTTTGATCCTCGCTATACTCGTGTATAGTTCGATCACCCCATAAATCTTTCGATCCCCGTTGCACTCGCATACAAATTGACCCATCATCTGATCATCCTTGTAAGTTAATCGTTAACTCTTTTGATCTCTATTATGAACGCGTATAGTCCGACCTCCCGTGGTCCCTTGATTTCTGCTATACTCGCGTATAAATCGACCTCCCATGGTCTCTTAATCTCTTCTATACTCGCATATAGTCTGACATCCCGTGGTCTCCCCATACGTCCATTACAATTTATTCCAAGCCCAATACTTCTCCCCCTTTGTCATTGTCAAAAAGAGGGGCATTGCACATCATGCACTAGGATCAAAGGGTGGAAGGGGTGGAATAGAACTTATGGCACCGGGAAATGGTGGTCGAGCTCCTTGAGGAGTGGCTCCCGGCATATCAAGGGATAGATGACCAAGATTGAAAGCAAGTGAATGAATGGCATTGAGGATTTTATCTTGGTGCACATTCAAAGAATCAAATCCGGTCCTCACATCATTGTGGAGAGATGTCACATCCTCTTGAATTCGTTGTTGACCAAATTCAAGTTCCATGATACGAGTATTTGCTTCGTCCATGTAATCATCGATGCTAGACATCCATTCTTGTAAGGATGTCGGAAAGCCTTCTAGATCTTGATGAGGAAGGGGTGCATTCTCATCCAAATCTTCTTCTTCTTCAACAAATACATCAGAGGGAGGAGGAATAGCAATTGTGTGGAAGCTATTACGAGTAATGTGTTGGAAGGTCACGGTGGATTCTTCTTCTCGAGTGAGATCAATATCAAAGACTCGAAAAAGACGAGTGAGAAGCCGCTCGTAGGGTAGATTAGTATGCTTTTGGGGGTGAGCACAAGATTCCATATACCTCATAATGAAGTAAGGAAGACAAGTGGGTGTATTGAAATATACACAATAAGTGAGATAAGCTTGAGGGGTGAGACATTTATTGCGATCGCCTCCCCGAGGAATGAAATTATATTGAATAATATAGGAAATGACATGGGGAATGAGGCGAAGTCTTCCAGTTACCACGGTTGTCGCCTGAGGATCATATTTCTTTAAGATGGAGGAGTAGACTTCTTCATGGTTGATGAAGTCCCTAAAGATAGTGCTTTTTGGAGTCCAAAATATGCAAGGTCCATCGCAAGAGAGTCCAAGATGGCGAGAAAAATCGGCAATGGAAAGCTCTATGTGAACACTCTTTACATATGAGTGGAGTTTCAAAGAATCTTTCGCCCCGCTGAAGTAAAGATTGATGTAGAAGTATTTGACCAATTGATTGAGGGTAGCAAGGTTCATCCATGTTGAGAAGTGGTTCCCAACCAATATCTTTGAACATATCCTCAAGTCGAATACTATAGAAAGAAAAGATGTTGACTTCACGGCCTTCTTCGATTTTTCGAGCAAGATAAAGAGGCCAATTAGCATGACATTTGGGAGAGCAAAATAGACGATCTTCCCCTAGAGCATATGGTTGTCTTGAGGAGCTTCCGGTTCTTCCTCTTTTGGATGGTTGTTGCCTATCGGGCATAACATCCTTGCCTCTTCTACTGATATTGAAAGAGAGGTTTAAAGGAGAGAGAGAGAGAGAGAGAGAGAGAGAAAATTATGTGTCAAGGTGGATTGAGACAAGAGAGGGAAGGTGGAGTGAACAGTGATTCAGAAAATGACAAAATGAGAAAAATATATAGGCTTGAAATCCAGTGTAACAGCTATATAAAACGGGCAAAAATTCAATTATTCGGTATACCATTTGAGCATCCGGTATAACGTTTCAAGCAATAACGGTTAAAAACTACTAGATTTGCTGATCCGATATACCGTTTTGTGATCGAGTATACCATTTCAGGAAAAAACAGTGAAGAAACAGCATTTAAATCATTTAAAAAAAACATTTATTCAATTTATTCAAATGGGTTACATAAGCCAAGTTCTCTTCTAAGAGAGCAGAATCTTTCTTCACTTAAGGGTTTGGTGAAGATGTCTGCAAGTTGCTTCTCGATCTCAATATAGTCAAGTCGGATTTCACCTCTTTGAGCTGTATCACGTAGAAAGTGATGACGAATGTCAATATGCTTAGCTCGAGAGTGTAAAATCGGATTCTTGCTAAGGTTAATGGCACTTGTGTTATCACATTGGATAGAGGAAGTGTCAAACTTAACTCCATAGTCTTGGAGAGTTTGCCTCATCCACAGCACTTGTGCACAACATCGTCCTGCGGCGATGTATTCAGCTTTGATGGTAGATAGAGCAATTGAGTTTTGCTTCTTACTAAACCACGAAATCAAACATGATCCTAAGAAGTGACAAGATCCACTTGTACTCTTACGATCAACATGACAACCAGTAAAGTTGGTGTCAGAGAAGCTAATAAGGTCAAAGTCATTGTCCATAGGGTACCATAGGCCAATGCTTGGAGTTCCTTTCAAGTACTTAAAGATTCTCTTTATAGTACTCAAATGGGATTGCATAGGTTTGGCTTGGAACCTAGCACAAGCACAGACACTAAACATTATGTCTGCTCTACTAGCCGTTAGATAAAGTAACCTACCTATAATACCTCTATATTTTATCGGGTCAACTGGGATTCCATCTTCATCCTTAGACAGAGTTACAGATGTACTCATTGCAGCACTAGATGACTTCTGTCCATTGATGTCAAACTTCTTTAATAGTTCCTTAAGATATTTAGTTTAACTGATGAAAATTCCATTAGGGGTTTATTTTATTTGAAGTCCTAAAAAGAAATTTAGTTCACCCATAAGACTCATCTCAAATTCACTACTCATACTCTTACTAAAATCAAGATAGAGAGATTCATTTGTAGATCCAAATATGATGTCATCTACATAAATTTGAATAAGAATTAAATCTTTATTCTTATGTTTTACAAAGAGAGTTGTATCTATCTTACCCATTGTAAAACCATCATCGATCAAAAACTTACTTAGCCTGTCGTACCATGCTCTTGGAGCTTGTTTCAAACCATACAAGGCTTTCTTCAGCTTGTATACATGGTCTGGAAACTTTAGGTCTTCGAATCCAGGTGGTTGGATGACGTATACTTCTTCATTGATGAAGCCATTTAAAAACGTATTCTTCACGTCCATTTGATGTAACCTGAAATTCTTATAACAAGCAAATACAAGCAACATTCTAATTGATTCAAGTCTGGCTACAGGAGCATAGGTCTCATTGAAGTTAATGCCTTCTTGTTGGTTATAACCTTGGGCAACCAGTTTAGCCTTGTTTCTAGTTATGTTACCATCTTCATCAAGTTTATTTCTAAATACCCATCTAGTTCCAATAATCTTGGAGTTTGAGGGTCTTGGCACTAAGTCCCAAACTTGATTCCTTTCAAATTGGTTAAGCTCTTCTTGCATAGCAATATCCAATTACTATCCAAAAGTGCTTCTTTAATGTTATTGGGTTCAATGGTAGAGATGAAGGCTACAGTGGAACAAACATTTTGGATTTTACTCCTAGTTTGTATACCTTTGTCTAGGTTTCCAATGATAAGGTCAAGGGGATGGTCTTTAACAGTTCTAATCTCTTTAGGAAGTTAATGTACTTGATCACTAGGTTCATCTAAAGTAATTTTTTCAACTCTCTTCCTAATTTCAAGTACTTCATCTTCATCATCTTCTTCTAGGTCTTTATACCTTTCTTTTGTCATAGATCCATCAAATCTAACATTCATAAACTCTTCCACAACTATTGTTCTTTTATTAAACACTCTATATGCTCTACTATTTGTGGAGTAACCTAAGAATATACCATCATTAGCCTTTTCTTCAAATTTTCCTAAGTTATCCTTAGTATTAAGAATGAAACAAGCACAACCAAATACTTTGAAATAATCAACTTTAGGCAATTTGTTATGAAATAATTCATAAGGGGTCTTTAACAAGTAGGTCTTATCAAAACCCGGTTTAACACATAACAAACCGTGTGAACAACTTCGGCCCAAAGATACTTAAGCAAGGAGTACTCATTGAGCATTGTCCGAGCCGTTACTTGGATAGTTCTATTTTTTCTTTCAACCACACCATTAGATTGTGGGGTTCTAGGAGCCGAGAAATTATGTGTTATACCTTATTTTTGACAAAACTCACCAAATTCTTCTATATTATCAAATTCACCTCCATGGTCACGTTTTGTAGAAGTGATCAAGTAACCCTTTTGATTTTGTATTCTTTTGCAAAGAGCTACAAATTCTTTAAAAGCCTCATTTTTATGCTTGAGAAAGAGGATCCATATGAATCGGGAGTAATCATCTACAATAACAAAAGTGTACTTCTTACCTCCCAGGCTTGAGGTTTGTATAGGTCCAAACAAGTCTAACTGAAATAATTGTAAAGGTCTTGAGGTAGCAACAGAATTAATTGCCTTATGAGAAGCTTTTGTAAGTTTACTTCTTTGACATGCTCCACAAGTGTGTTGCTTATCAAAGTTCAACTTAGGTAAGTTTCTCACCAAATTCTTAGAGGAAAGGGATTTAATGATCTTAGGATTGATATGTCCCAATTTCCTATGCCATAAGGTTGCATCATCAAACTTAGGTATGAGATAAGCATCATAAGAGTTTATATTAAAAATGCAAATATAAACATTATTCTTCCTACAACCTTCAAGAATCATATTGTCGTTAGAATCTTTAATCTCACACTTGAAGGCATTAAAGTTAACAAAATAGTCATTATTACATAGTTGACTTACACTAAGTAAATTGTACTTAAGATTATCAACTAGGCTGACGTTAGAGATTACTGTACCTCCAAACTTTATCAATCCATTTTCAATGATTTTTTCTTTACTATTGTCTCCGAAAGATACCCATCGTCCTTTTTATCTCTTGAGTTTCGAAAACAACTTTGGGTTGGATGTCATGTGCTTCGAGCAACCACTATCAATATACCATTCCATGTTGCTTAAGTGTATCTACAAGACAAGAATGCTTAATAAAACTTTGGTCCCCATTGAGTGTTGGATCCATCATTGTTAGTATTATACATTCCTCTTGGTGTCCACACCATTTGGTGATCATTTACCTTTTGGTTTCCATACCAACTTGTATATAATTGGGGGTTCCAAGGTCTTTGGTTTTGAGATATTCTATATGAACCTTGGTTATTGGGTGGTCTTTGCACCTTAGTTGGAGTTCTAGTTGGTTTTGGTACCTTTGGATGACTCCTCCTATTTTGACCATCATAAGGTCTTCTAGGATGGTGGAAGGGTTGATTCATATGATGACATTCTCAAATAGTATATCCCTTTTTGTTGCAATTATTGCATACAACAATTTGAGGGTTATACAGAGTCTTTCCTTTGAGATTTGGTTTGCTAAATTGATGAGTTTTCTTTCTAGCATAACATTCTTCAATTGAGTGTCCTTTCTTTCTACAATAGTTGTAAAATTTTTTCTTTACCTCTTTATTTATTATTTTACTTGAACTTACCTCTTTGGTGTGATTTGAGCCTTTGTTCACATCATAGCCTACTCCTTCTTTGTTGAAGGGTGCTTTAGAGGCATTTCGAAGCAAGATATCAAGGGTCTTTGTGCCGTTTGTAAAGGACTCTAAGGCTTTACACAATTTCTCATTTTCTTTTTTCAAGATGTTTACTTGAGAAGTTAGAGTTGTGTTTTGATCTTTGAGGGTGTTTGTCTCCTTTAAGAGATTTTTCTTAGTAATAGCTAATTCCATGCTACTTTGGTAAAGGTCTTCAAAGGCTTCTTCTAATTCTAAAAAGTCCTTATCTTTATCAGAAGGGGAAGTGGGAGTTACCTCATTTTGGATTTCTTCATCTTCAGTAGCCATGAGTGCCAAATTAGTTTGTTCTTCTTTTTCTTGAGATGATTCTTCATCATCCTCTTCATCACTTGAATCAAAGGTGTATTCAGCTTTGTAGGCCTTCTTGTACTTCTTCATTTTAGAACAATTCCCTCTAAAATGTCCAGGTTTCCTATATTCATAACACACAATATCTTTTGAAGAAGAGTCAGTGTTATCTTTAGAAACATTCTTACCTTTTTGGCCCTTGGAAAATCTTCTCTTGTTGAATGAAGTTTTGCCCTTATTCTTCAAGAATCTTGAAAATTTCTTGGATAAATAGGTAATCTCATCATCCGAGAATTCTTCATCATCATCATCACTGATGTCATAGGCTTTGAATGCAACAACTTTCACTGATGTCATAGGCTTTGAATGCAACAACTTTCTTCTTTGGTTCTTTAGGTTCATCTTCCTTGGTGTCTTGTTTGAGCTCCATCTCATGAGTTTGGAGTGATCCCAACAACTCAAAATCTTTCGAACGTTCTCACCATTGGAATAAATCTTTCCTAAACCTTTCAACTTGTTCACAATATTAGTAAAGCGAGTGAGCATGGCATATATGTCTTCATCAATTTTCATTTTAAACAGCTCATAATCATTAACTAAAATATTAATTTTAGATTGTTTCACTTTAGAAGTACCTTCATAAGTAACAATAAGTTTATCAAACATCTCCTTAGCAGAGTCACACATACATGTCCAGTTATATTCTTTTTCTCCTAAGGCACATTGAATATAATATATAGCTACATTGTTGAGTTGCATCTTTGCTTTTTCAGCTGAGGTCCACTCTTCCTTGGGCTTGTCTATGGTATTTGGTCCATTTTCAATTACTTTCCATGTGTCAATGTTATTGGCACACATGAATTTCTTGAAACGATTCTTCCAATAAGAGAATCATTCACCTTCAAATAAGGGAGGTCGGGTAATGTTATATCCTTCAACCTTACGATTGACAGAAGATCCTATGGTCTTAAAACTCTTTGTTGGATTAAAAATAATCACGATCTTGAGCTCCTGCTTTGATACCAAATGTGAATTCACCTAGAGGGGGTAAATAGGTGAAGGATGAAAGATTAAAAAAAATATATAAAAATAAAACAAATTATCAATGTAAAGACGATCAATAAACAAGCAATAATTAAGAGAGTGACACAAGAGATTTATAGTGGTTTGGCCAACACTTACTTACGTCCACTCCTCTCAACTTAGAGAGAATTTCACTATAAAAAATCTTGAGTAAGAGCAAGAGGACTCGTACAAATACTCTTGAGAAACGAGCAAGAGGACTCAATAAAAACTACTCTTGAGTTAATGAGCAAGAAGACTCAATCCTTCTCTTGATTCCGAGCAAGAGGACTCAACAACTACCTATGCAAAGTAAAAATGAAATACTAAGGGGTTTAGAATTACCTCAAAACTTAGTAAAATAAGTGCTACCTTTCAAACTATGAAGCTTGAATGCTAATAAGAATGAAGGGAGCTAAGTGAGATTGATCTTTCTTGGGTTGGTTGCTTAAATTCTCACTTGGGAGAGACTTGATCTTGGAGGCTCTTGATTGTGATTAATAATTGTGTTTAGAGCCTTAATTAAGAGGGTATTTATAGTCTAAGAGGCTTGAATTAATTAGGAATCTAAGTAAGGATCGGATTCCATAAGCCATAAATAATCTGGTATGCTGGATGGGAATCTAGTATGCCGGATCACCTAATTTTCATTTTAAGCACAAGAGTAACAGTCAAATTAAACTCAGCAATACACTGATCCGGTATGCTGGATAGTCATCCGGTATGCCAGATCAGGGCATTGTGCAGGCAGGGCAGGATCCGGTATGCTGGATCCTTAACCAGCTTGCTTAAATGAGCCACTGTGACCATTTTCCTGAGATTTTCATTAATCCGATATGCCAGATCAGGAACCGGTATGCCAGATTGGGCAATTACAGTGGAAATTAGTCCAATTCCAATTAAAGTTGGTTTGGGGGGGTTTCAAACTCAAATGGTCAAATGTCTAAGGGGTCAATTTACCACCTAAGGACATTCTAAATGGATGAATACGTGCATGTGTGCATTACATCAATTTGTGACTTGAAATTACAAAAAAATAAGATTACAAAGTCTTCAATCTTCAATAGGCTTTATTGGTCTTCAAGTATTGACTTTTGACTTCCATGTCTTTGGAATCATTTTGAGCAATTATTCTTGTATGCTCTTATGCATTTGTATACGCTCCCCCTCACTTGGTGCTATGCTTCAAAACTGAATAACTTAAACACAAGCTTTAGTCCAAGGATGGTCTTATTTGTTATCATCAAAACATCTTTGTCATCTTTGAGAAAGACTTGAAGTGTATGGGGCCATTTGTATTTTCCTAACATTGTCCTCACAGGGTGTTCTTGATTATTGAGGTCTACCCAAAGATTTGGTACTAGGTGCCCAGCGTGGAGGTGAGCTCCTTATGCTAATGGCTGAGGAGGTATTGCAACAA
Organism: Telopea speciosissima; assembly: GCF_018873765.1. Lineage (NCBI taxonomy): Eukaryota > Viridiplantae > Streptophyta > Magnoliopsida > Proteales > Proteaceae > Telopea > Telopea speciosissima. The sequence continues at coordinate 28,030,551 of NC_057923.1, forward strand.
TGAAGGAGAAGTGACCCAAGATGCTTCCTAAATCAGTACTGTAGCTTGAACTTAGTGACTTAGCCTATTTTCTAAGTGGATAATTTAAATAATGAAATTTTACATGCATCATTGGAATATTTATGTGTTTCCCTCTCATTGGGCTCAGTGGAACTCACACTCGTGGAAAACCTTTTTTAGATGTTTGTGTAGGTGATGGATCACTCGTATACGAGTATGTGGACGATGGTGGTGAGGCGTTCGTAGAACAAGAACCCAAGGAACATGTCGGGTCTTGCATTTGTGATTTGTGTGTCTTTTCGTAGGTAGCCAAATGGTTTAGGCCAAACCTTTTGTTACTTTTCTTTTTGTTCTTATAATACTTTTGATGTATAAAGCTATTCAGAATAACTGTCAATATGGGTTATAAGGATCGAAGACCAAAACTCTTATGTATATATTGATATCATATACTCCTTTGATGGGTTCCCTTGTATATATATTACCTTTATTTTCTTCCATTGTTTTAATTATTTATGTTGGTATGTGCTTGGGTAAGAGTGCTGCATTGTGATCCTGGTAATCTTGGGTGCGAGATACTTCTCATATTGTGCCTGGGCTGGCTAGGCGGGGTTTGACAATAACAATAGCAATAGAAATGATCACATGCCACATGATGTAATGGCTACTCAACTAGAAATTTTTTTGTCATTTTTTAGTACAACACAACACAATGAGAATGGGAGTTACTAATGTCACACCCCACTCCCTATGACTACGCAGTGTGACTGAAATACCCCCGCACCAACCCCAAGGATATACTCTTTGCAGTGCCAGGAACACTGACCCAACCATATATTCTCGATTAGAGTATCAACAGAAGTATAATAACATAACATAAATATTAGAGTATGGAAGCAAATAAGGTGATATCATATAAGTAAGTCGTTGTATCTTATTCCAGCATCACAAAGTTTGCCAAACTATACTAAATACAAATAAGTTTAAATCCAACATAGTAAATGAAGATTATATAATTACAATCCAAATGTTAAACAAAATATTCAAATAACCAAAGGGCCTCAAGCCCGCTCTACACCGCTCCATAGGCACAAGCCTCGTATACACACTCAGGTCTGTGTACCACTTCACTAGGAGTACCCTGAATGTCCAGTCCATCAACATACGAGTAGGGAGGATCCATGCCTGCCCCTACAGCATCTCCTGCATCCACATCTAAAAAAAAAAGGACCCTCGAGGGATGAGCTTCACTAAACCCAGTGAGCAATTAGATCATGCAGGCATACGCATACAATCATGAATGCACATCTCACATGGACGCAAACCAAAAATTATAGACGAATCCCACAACGTCCCATACCACCAGGACAATTCATGCATCAAATCCAATTTACAGTCACGCAATAAATGTATAATGAGTTCATTTTATAATTCTCCAACTGACAATCAGAATGCCTAAGTCTTTGGGGTAAAGTGCTACTACAACACGCTAGATTACATTCCCGGCCTCTAGAGTCAAAACACGGTGACTATCCGGTGATAGAAAACCTGGGCTATGGTTGGAAGACTGTGGTATCGGACCCTTCCATGGGTTGTCCGCAAGGCCCTAATATCTAGCTCTCACCTAGTTCCAGTACCTAAATCGAAATCACCAGACACCGGTCTTTTGAGAATGACACCCCAGTTTGTCAGAAGTCACCACCGATTACCCAACACCTTACCCCCTATTGGTAAAGGGTGTAGCACTGGGGAAGTATGATCCTAATCATATGCATCTAAATAAATAAATGAAGATGCATGCATACATATAGGCTAAAGGTCGAATCCATAGTACCGAAATAACGGTCAGCCCGACTATCCTCTCGCCCCCTCTAGCTTAGACGTACACATACATAGGTATGATGGATGTGTACCAAAATCACAGTCGGCCGATCACAAGCCCATTGATTAACTCATGGCGATCCCAAGTCCAGCGCCCACTCACGGCACTTGGATCCCAATTCTCACACTCATCATAAACATCACATATCCAAAACATAACCATCATTCACATCCACATCTCATCGTATAACCATCATAAACCACATCTCATATTCATGTTTCAACACATATCCAATATCCACATTCTCAATTTCATCATAATAGTTCAACATATAGTATCTCCTAAACCTCTAGCATTCAACATGATAGCATCCTATCATTCCTAACTTTAGACTAACATTTATGACAAGAAATAATCTAAGTAAAAAAATAATTTATAGTGAATCTAGCATCAAGGAATGTTTTCATAGCAATGCATAAATGGCATACATCACATCAATGAGAAACATTCTCAAATTAAAGTCAAGTATCTAATCCGCTCACCTTGTTCTTCGAACTGGTAATTCTAACCAAAATTCAATTCCTACGCGTACCCGTATGACCTCCCCGGAAGATTGTAGTTGCCTAATTTAATATGTTTAGAAGGTGCTAATAGCTATAGACATCATTAAAATACCTCACAACCCCTACTTAAATATCCTTGAAGTAGGCGAGGTCACCAGAGTCAGTACTACTAAAGCTGTCAATACACAACTATTAGCTTTGGACCCACTTTTGAGAGTATTTCCCTCTAGGTCAAAGGTTTCTTCATAGGAAATGTAGCACTATAAATCTAGTTTACAACACATTTTGAATTGCATCGTTTGCTTATGTATTAATCGAGTTATGGTCAAAACAGTGGGCATAGGTCAAACCCTAAAACAACAACATTTTAGTCCCTGTGGATTGTGTCTGCGGATGATGAAAACACCGTCTACAAGCATCGACCACAGCAGCTTATTTTGCTGTTTTTCATAAAACTCAAGGGTTGTGGGTGGTCTACAAGCTTGGGAGCTTCAAGGCTTCAATTGGGTATGTATCTTAGCCTTCTAGGGTCACTAATTAGCATAGGAACCTAACCCAATTAGGGTCTAATCATAGATTGAAGTTTTCAATCAAATTCCTCAAATTTCAAGGTGTTTTAATGGAGATATAATGGTGGTTAGATCAAGGGGTTGGTGATTAAACATTTGGGGTCAGCAATTGGTGTTATTAGCACCTAATTAAAGGTCTAAACACAGTAGGGCAAGAAGCCCTAAGATCTAAGCTTGAATTGAAGAATTAACATCTAGGATCTAAGAGGGTTAGCTTACAATGAGGAATTAGCTAGGACAGCAAGAGGGGAGTCTTCCAAGCTGGAGTATGTTGGGCTTCTCTACTCTTCTCCCACGAGCTCTAAGTCCTAGGGTGAGTGCACAATCAGCTGAGGTGAGGAATTAAGCTCGAGGATAGCTCCAATGGAGGTTGGGGTCTTCTCCTCCTTCACCTTCTTCTTCCTCTTCCTTTTTTCTTTCTTTCTTAGCTCTCCATGTTCTCTCTCTTTTCTTAGGTGTTGGAGTTGGGAGAAATGAGGAGGAGGCTGGGGTTTTACCTAATTTGGTTAAGGATTCAAGGGTTTGTTTGGATAGGAGTTGATTTAGGGCTTTAGGAGTGTTTAGAACACATTAGAGTCCAAATGGGTCCTAGGTTAATCATCCTAGATGTTAGGTTAGGTCGATTAGGGTAAAAGCAACCTAGAAATACTTAGGGTTGAGCCCCAAGCTCGGGCATGAGTGAACCATTAGTAAAAATCTCAATTCTAGGTAAAATTACCCTTTGCGGATGATGCTTGCAGAAGATGTAATCGATATCCGCAAGGTCATCAGCATGATCCGCAAAGACCATAACTTGTTGAATTAGGCTCCGAATGGCATAGAGTTTTCTTCGGGGGGTTCGTAAATGCAAGGGGGTTTTGTCTAAAAGGTTTATATGACTTAAATAAATGTGTTTCTAGGCCATGGACAAATTTCCCAATTTGATTTCTTGAGGAGGATGGGCGCCTGGTTGACCCATCCATGGCACACCCGAGGAAGGTCCTCAAGTATCCAAGGTATGGTACTCAAGTACTCATTTCAACTCCGATCGACCTGAGATTTTCTCCAATACACTCGTACATACTTATAGGCATAAATGCTATGATTTATATGCATCACATGTCATTACTTAATCATGCATGGTTAGGTGAAGTTTCTTACCAACACTCACCTGAAAGGGGCTTCGGGTATTTCCTACGGTCTTCTTCGCACCATGGCATGTACATGAGGAGTTGTCATTACTTCCAATTGACCTCTTGACAGTCACATCTCATGAATCTCTGGTATCAATAGTCACCGAGGCAACACCCACTATGAAAGTTCAAATTAGCCCCGGATTTTGGGCATGGGTGTAACAACTAACATGGCTCATGATGTAATCATGCAACATATCCATTCATAAGAACCCAACGAATTTGCAGAGTTGGTGAACCCATATATTTTAGGTACAAGAACAATAGAAAAAGAAACCAATTTCTTCATCAGAGCCCAAACGAGTTTGAGGTAAGAGATTGCAAACCATATATCCATTTGGGAAAACCCATATATTTCAGGTAAGAGTTTGCACACCATATATCAATTTGGATACAATTCATGAGAGAAATTTCATAAAATACCTAAAATGTTAGAGATTTAGGGCAAACAGATGTGGATACCTGCGAACAATTTTCAAGTTGCGTACAGTAGCCATGAGGAGATCAGAGGAGCTCAGTGATTCTGAGATGAGGGTTGGGAAAACAGATGTTGATACCTTCAAACGATTTTCAGGTTGCACAATGTAGCGATGAAGAGATCAGAGGAGTTCAGCAATTCTGAGATGAGAGTTGGGAAAACAGATGTGGATACCTTCGATTCTTAGGTTCCACATTGTAGCGATGAGGAGATTAGAATAGTTCAGCGATTCTGAGATAAGGGTTTGGATAACAGATGTGGATATGTTCGAACGATTTTCAGGTTGGGCATAGTAGCGATGAGGAGATCAGAGGAGTTCATCAATTCTAAAATGAGGTTTGCGCATAGTAGCATGAAGGAGTCCAGCAATTCTAGATGAATACAGTAGCATTGAGGAGTTATGAATGTTGCACACATTAACATGGAGTCCAAAGGACTTTAGAATAGCGATTCTGAGATGAGGGTTGCACACAGTAACAATGATGATATCAGAGAGTCCTGAGGTCAATGACGAAGAGGAGTAAGATGTGGGTTGAGACCCTTCCAAGTCGAGAGTCGTAATTTGCATCCTTCAAAATGTCGTAAGTTTCGTATTCTGTTCTACGTTGATTTTTGTTTCTGTTTTTTTAGTACAACTTTTTTATGTTTCTCCAAAGGGCATCAAATATATTTTTCTTACCCAGTTTGTTTCAAAAAAAAATAAAATCAGACCATACAACACATACAAAATCTGTTCTATTTCTATTCCGAAAAAACTATAAAAAATTCCAGAATTGATTTTTTTTTATTTTTGTTTTAACAAACCCGATTGACCCTGGTGAGGAATGGTAAGTGAGACCCCAAAGAAGGTGGAACTGGTTTAGGCCCTTGAAGCATGGGTGGTGAGAACCACCTGGTCAAACAACCCTACTGCATTGCTTCTTCAGAAGGTGGCAACTGTTGTCTAACCAGAGTCACCGGCCTTTCTAAATGCCCATGCAAGATGTCTTGTGAAGCAGCATCTAAAAGCCCACCAAATGTGTAGTTGGTAGCATCGGGTTCCTCTACTGCCGAGTTGCTCGTACTGTCGTGTGCGCCCCAAACATAGCAAGGCAGTGAAAAGACCGTCTTACCCCTGCCCGAGCGGGGGTAAGGTGGACTTTTCTGCCTTGCTGTGTGTGGGGCACATGGAAGTAGGGGCAGCTCGGAAGTAGAGGATCCAAATCAATAGTCGGTAGAGTAGGGGGATCCAAGGCTTGATCCCAAGATCCCAAGTCAACTTCCGCACGTGAGGTGCATAAGCTCAACCAAGTCCTGTGCTTGAGGAGACGAACTATTAGAAACAACAAGACTAAGAGTTGTTAATTATCAGAAAGGGATTTTTCACTTTCTCAATCATAAACGAGGAAGGGAGGGTTTTGTGGCTATTAAGATTGATATGTCTAAAGCATACGACAGAAATGAATGGTCCTTTCTGACCTCTATCCTTGAATTTCTTGGGTTTGGCCAACTTTCGTGTGATTTCATCTATCACTTAATCTTCCACCTCTATTAAATTGGAGGGAAGCCCCTTTGGTCTGTTTAGGGGCTCTAGAGGACTGAGACAAGGATGTCCTTTGAGTCCCTATTTGTTCATAACTGGTATGGAGGTCCTGTCCCGCCTTCTCTCTGCTTACAGGGATTTGGACCTATTTCATGGAATTAAAGTTGCAAGGGGTGCTCTGAAATTACCTAGTTGCTCTTTGTTGACGATATCTTTATCTTTTGCAGAGCTTCTGATGAGGATTTACTAACTATTAAGGCAATCTTGGATCTTTTCTCCGATTTGTCGGGCTAATAGATTAATTTGTCTAAAAGTGGCCTGTACTTTAGTACCAATGTCTTGGAGTCTGGGAAGTCCAGACGCAGCTCTGTTCTGGGCATCCCTATTATGAACTCTGACTCTTTATATCTTGGTACACCACTTTTCCCTCACAAGTCCAAAGTTAAACAACTCATGCCTTTGGTTAAAAGAATCAATTGTAGGCTTTCTTCTTGGAAATCTAACAGCCTTTCTTGTACAGGACGAGGTGTGCTTACTAAATCTATTTTAAATTCCTTACCTGCTTATCAAATGAGTTGTTTCTATTTTCCTAAACTGATATGCAAGAAAATTGATTCCATTAGCTATAATTTCTGGTGTGGTGGTACCCATACTGATAGGAGAACTTCCCCGATATCTTGGAAAAATTAAGTTCCCCTATTTTTCTGGGAGGCTTAGGCTTTCGCCCAACCCGCTTACAGAAGCAAGCTCTCCTCCTTCGCTTAGGGTGGAGGTTATTAACTGATGATCACTCAGTTTGGGCCAAGGTTATTAAGGCTAAATATTTTCCCCACACCTCTTTATTTGATCCCCGCACTAAATTGAGAAGGGGCTTATGGACCTAGAATAGTATTACTAAAGTCATTCAGCCCCTCAAAACTTTTTGTTTTAGAAAAATAGGAAATGGTTGTGATACATACTTTTGGACTGATCCTTGGATCCCTTCTATTCCGACCTTTACTATCAAACCAGCTGAATCCCAGAGGGCTTTTCCTGAAAAGGTCAGCCTCTTTATAACTGATTCTGTTTGGAATGAGGGGTTAATTAGGAACACAGCCCCTACTTTTCTAACCAATATTCTAAACATTCCTTGCTCTGACTCTGCTGACACTTGGTGGTGTACTTTTTCTAAGGATTGACATTTTAGTTCAAAAACAGTGGCAAATTTTCTTTCTTGTTCAGATTTGAATGATTTTTCTTGTACCACTTGGTGGAAGTTTTTTTGGAAACTCAATCTTCATCCTAAGTTTAAAATTTTTTTTTGGTGTGTATTACATGCAGGGATTCTAGTTAAGGATTTTATTTTGAAATGGACACAGGTTGATCCCACTTGTGCTCTCTGTGGCACTTGTAATGAGACCCTCTGGCATATAACTTCTCTTGTGATTGGGTTAAACATATCTGGGCAGCTGGTCCATTGGGTCTGAGGACGGAATTCATTTCTTTCCTATCCATCAGACATTTCTGCATATCTACCTTTCTTAGCCGACGGCTTGATAAGACATCTCTCATTTGGTTTTTCTCTGTTTTTATAATCACTAGTTATTTTATTTGGTTTTTTAGAAACAATTGTGTTTTTAAATCTGTTAAGCCTGATCCTACCGCTGTGTTGCGGCAGATTGAACATTGGTTGTTGGATCTTCATCTAGCACCCCCCCCCATCAATTTGGATACTATGTTACATTCTCATACGCTTATCTCATCCTATCCTAATATGCTTTTACCTACTTTAGATTTTCATGTTTTGTTATGCGCAGGGTTTGATCCCAGAGACATAGGAGGTATAGATTACTCTGGATGGGCATTTTGCATTTTACTAGATGGCAAACTCATTTTATTGGCTGCAGGACAGATTAAAACCAACCATACTCTGGAACCGGAGTTAACTGGAATTCTTTACGGTTTGGACTATACCACCATGAGAGGTTTGAAGCTGAAAGAAGTTTGGTGTTCTAATCAAGCGCTACCTGGACTTCTTCCAACTCCATCCCATTCTCCTTGGCCTTTTGAAGTCCTTGACCTTCTTTTGCAGATAGTGGACAGAGCCAAAGAGGTGTCTTTTAAAACATTTCCTCATCCATTATTTCGTAACTGGCTTAAGTCTTATGTGAAGTTTAACTAATAGCACTACTACTTGCTGTCTTCTTGATCCTTGTACAAATTTGCCATCGTAATTTTATAAAATCTCTTTTCTCATAAAAAAAATATATATATATATATGGGGAAAGGTTTTATACATGGTCGTGTAAACCATGTACGAAACTTCCCCCCCCCCCCCCCCAAAAAAACAAAAGCTTTCCCCCCCCCCCCAAAAAAAAGAATCTTTTTTTTTTGGTTAAATTCAACTTGTGGGTCCCACGATCATTATCATCATCTTCCTTCCTTCATCTTCTTCTTAGATTCTCTCACTCATACATGAAGCACACTCTGGCCAAAGGAGAAGAGGAGAATGAGATCTTGAGATGGGTTTGATCAATCAAAGCAGTGGCAGCAGCAGCAGCAGCAAAAAGGAGAAAACAAGTGTCTTGTGTAATTCTTGAAGAAGCCAAATATGGAATCAACTGACTCACAGAGTAATAATCATCATCAATAACAACAACACCAGTCTTCTTCTTTGCAGTTGGTCCCTTTAGAAGGCCGATCAGGGCCAGGTCCAGGCCCCGGGTTAGGCCCATTCATGGGCTCCATCTCGTGGAGGTGCTGGCTCTTCCACATCTACAAGCACCACTTCCAGTACTAGCCCTCGAGCAACAAGACTCGAGCACCAAGACTCGTCGATGCTTCCCTTGCCATCTCCACCAAATCCGACTCCAAGCCATCTAATCGATCTGTCCCTCTCGTCGATCCTTCCAAGAACAAGCAACAACAGCTTTCAATTGCTACCACTACCACCACCACCATCAAGCAATCATCTAAAGACAAACACACGAAGGTCGACAGCCGAGGTCGCCGCATCCTCATGCCGGCCACCTGCACTGCTAGGGTTTTCCAATTGACAGAAGAATTGGGTCATAAATCTGACGGTGAAACCATCGAGTGGCTTTTACACCAAGCAGAGCCTGCCATCATCACCGCTACCGGCACCGGCACCGGCACCGGCACCATCCCTGCCAATATCTCAGAAGATGATAATGATCGTGGGAGGAAGAAGAAGAAGGGATGGGGGCGGTGATGTCCGTCGTCGCCTTCTAAGAAGAAGACTTTTTTTTTTTTTTGGTAGAGTCTAAGAAGAAGACTGAAGAAAGGAAGAAGATGATAATGATCGTGGGACCCACAAGTTGAATTTAACAAAAAAGGAAAAAGAGTTTTTTTGGGGGGGGGGGGAAGTTTCATCTTTTTTTAGGGGGGGGGGGGAGTTTTGTAGACGGTTTACACGACCGTGTACAAAACCTTTCCCCTATATATATATCAGAAAGAGATGAAGCTATTTTGTTGTTATTGTTGTATTCTAAACATGAAATCCATGTTCACAGCGTGTAAGAAACCTTTTCTCTTTGCTTGTTTCAAACTTGTTTTGCACATCATCCCTTGTCAAGAACCAGAAGAAACTTAATAATGCTGAAGTGTCCTCTATTGCTTCCTGAAAACACGTGAAGAAAATGGATGCGTTCTGAGGAAGAAATGCTAAAATGACAAAAATTGAAAGAACGAACATGGTGCCTTAAAACCTATGAGCTGCTGCTTGTGAGGTGAGATGCCATTATTATTAATTTTCTAACCACCAATAGTGTGTGATCCTACCGCGTCAATGTGTCACTCATTTGGGAGGATATCAACGGATATTCGAAAATCCGAAAATGAATATGATAATCTCCCTATTCGATCGATTATTATCCGATTTGTTTAGCAACCAATCGTAATACAATGTCTGAAATATATCTTTGTGTCAGTCTATCCGATTAAGTTACCTTATTGGATTTTGTTTTCTTTTATAATTTATAAGTTAAGATAATATGATTCTTTTTTTAGATTTTTGTCTATTAAAATAGATACAAGATAAAATCAAAGTAAAAAATCCGTTCTGAGTACTAATAAAAGTGTTAACTAACTTTTCACGCAGCGGAGTACTAATAAATACAAATACACACCCCACCTACCCGATAGTGGGATTAAACTCCACCATAGTTGGTAAGCCATATCGTTTTTTGTCAAATACACACAAAAACTCATTAGGGTTAATCGATAAAGATGCTATGTTACCAAAAAAAGTCGACAAAGATGCTCCATTGAAGTTTTTTGTTTTTTCCTTTTAGGGTTTAGGGTTTAAACCTAAACACAAGTTTTTTTTTTTTTTTTTTTTTTCTCTCTTTTTTGATGTTATAAAACTCAAGTATTACATAAGTTAAGGGGGAAAGTTTTCATACACGGCTGTGTAAGCCGTGCATGTGAGAGAGTGGGAATTTTAAGGCATTAATCAATGGGTGGGAGTTTATGACTTTTCCAACTCTTTATGAGAGGGCATACGATCGTACATGCATACACAGCCGTGTAAAAAATCTTTTGCCATAAGTTAATTATCATAAAAAACGAAAGGAGGCCAAATAAAAATCTCCCAAGATCCGTTCTATACCAAGAGGCAAGAGGGGCAAGCATCAATGAGCGTATCGTCCCACCAAGACAAGCTGCCGCGGGGCCCATAAATGTGCTTTTAAATGGGCTCCATGTGATGTGCTCTCTGTTACCTCACCATCAGAGAGAGAGAGAGGGAGAATATTATGTTACCGTCACACACACGGAGAGAGTATTATGTTGTGTTTGTTTGGCAAAAGAATATAAGAGAGTTTTTCCTTCCTGTGGTGAGGGTTCACTACATCATCCTAAGGTTCACAAACTCCTATAGCTTTATAATGTGTTTTCCAAAATACCCTTCTAATATTTTCTAGATCTACATCGTATTTGAAGCCACAGTAAATGGATTCTCATTCACCATAGGTGAAAGAAAAATCTTTTCTTTCTCTTTTTTGTCCAAACAAATAGATCCTTAGATCTCAACTAAACGTCTCTATGTTCTTTCTAAACCAAGAATATCATAAGAAACCAATTTGAGATCAAATTAAGAAAAATAAAATTTATTTAATTGGCAACTCATTGTCAAAATTAGTTGATGCACGCAGTTTATTTGCACGTTAAGATTGATGTGGCAGTTCTGATAGTTAATATCTAGGATGATGGTTTAAATAGGTCACCATCTGTTTTTGCTCATGACTTGTAATCCATCAAAACCAATCCCATTAAGAAAACCAAAAAATGAATAAGGGTGATAGATTATTGGTCAGCAGTGGAATCATTGTTTGCGAAAGCAATGATTCCACATTGGATGTGAGTAGTCCAATGTGAAAACTCAAAAAGACTTGGATACTTCTCCTTAAACTAGTTTTTAAGGATGAATTCTATTCAGTGTCAACGAAGGATATAAGAGCGAGCGTAGCAACTCTGGTGCACCTCAATGGATTGAAAAAAATTTCATAGAGGTCATGTGTCGGTTTAGGTTCTGGCAACAAAGAGACTGACACAGTGCCATTCCTATCCATGGCCGCTTGAATGTCTGGTCTCTTTCTCTTGAACATTAACTTACATTGCCGATAGTTAGTGGGAGGTTGGAAGTTGGACCATTCAAGTCATTCAATGTTATGTTATGAGATTTGAACCGATGTCAACAGCCTTCCATGTCGGTTAATGGGACCTTTCACTTTAAAGTTTTCAACACCAAGGAAAGGAAAGCACACAAGGTTAGGAATGATTTGTTTGCATGAAAGTTCTTATGAACCAGCCCAATCACGGACCTTTATCCGTTGCTGTACGAATCGTGCAGGTCAGCAGCGGATAAAAATTCGCCAATCACTCCATACTATGGTTTGAGGAATCAAAATCGGAATCTGGAAAATCTTCAACCCTAGTTCAAATCGGGATTGGCTCACACCGGCCTATTTCTTAACTCCTTAATTGAATTGACGATGAACCATTTTTGCTCCTGTTTTTCTCTCTTGGTAAAAATAGCAGAAAATAATTAATCTTACTTCCAATAACAAGATTCACAAGTTTAATTTCAAAATCTCAATGATTTTATAAGATATTTGCTTCTTCCCAATTCCATTTGTAGGGTTTCAATCAATTCCAACCAATTCCAGTTCAACTGGAACCGGCATAACGGATCCTTTACTCTTGAACCTTGCTCCATACTCAGTTCCCTTCCCCCAGGTTGCAAAATGAAGCCCCTCAATGGAAGTAGGTAGAGGGTGATTACCCCTTCTGCTGATCAATTTGATTCAAGCCTTGAAAGCCCTCATTCATAGTCTCATACAAAGTCAGCTACATTCTAAAACAGTACATTCCTGTGAACCCAACTGAATTAACCTCTCTTTCATCTATAACTAAAGCTACCTAAATAGTACACAACCAAGAACAGACTAAAAAACACAAAAGGGAATTCACCACTGAAACATCCACAACAGTACCACAACAATTGATTGGGGAAAAACCAATTGGCAATCTAGACACGAGCAACCTTTGGAACAATCACAGGGAACTGATCAATCTCATCCATCCATGGGTTCTTCTCCTTTGCCGGGTTTATTGTCCTCAGAGCCTTCCACACTGCACTGTTACACTTGAACCCAGAACCGAAAGCTATCTGCCATGTTCTATCTCCTCTCTTAATCCTTCCCTTGGACTCTGAATAGGCCAATTCATACCAAAGAGAACTGCTAGAGGTGTTACCAAATCGGTATAGAGTCATCCTAGATGGCTCCATATGCCAATCTGAGAGCTGCAAGTTCTTCTCCAATTCATCCAATACAGCTCTTCCTCCTGCATGGATGCAGAAATGCTCAAAGGCCAATTTGAAGTCTGGAATGTAAGGTTTGATCTTTATCTTGAGAAGCTTCCTCCCAACCAATGTAGCAAAGAAAAGCAACTGTTCAGACATTGGCAGAACAAGAGGACCCAGTGTGGTGATGTTGGTCTTCAGAGCATCCCCTGCAACTGCCATGAGATCCTTTGATAGAGAAACTCCAATTCTCCCTGTTGAATCCTCTTCCTGGGTAACACAGGAGAAGCACTTGTCATCAGCACCTTTGTGAGTTCGGACTGTATGGACCAATTGGTATTTGGATCTTCTTCTATCAGATCTCTTGTTTGAGAGCAAGATTGCAGCCCCTCCCATTCGGAACAAGCAATTCGAAACAAGCATTGATCGATCATTCCCAAAGTACCAGTTTAATGTGATGTTCTCCATGCTGATTACCAAAGCATACGAGTTGGGGTGGACTTGAAGAAGATGTTTTGCAAGGTCGATAGATATCAAACCAGCACTGCAACCCATCCCACCAAGATTGTAGCTAATTATGTTCCCTCTGAGCTTGTAATGGTTGATCACCATGGCAGAAAGAGAAGGAGTTGGATTAAATAAGCTACAATTGACAATCAAGATACCAATATCTTTGGGCTTCAGATTAGTCTTGGCGAAGAGCTCATCCAGCGCACCAAACATCACCATCTCTGCTTCTTTTCTAGCCTCAGCCATGCATGGGTTTGGGGGAACTCTGATAACAGCTTCAGGTAGGTAGGTTGATTCACCAAGACCTGATCTTTCAAGTATCTTTCGTTGAAACTCAAGGTTCTCCTCAGTAAACGTCCCTGTTGACACTGAACACTCCATAAAGATCTGCCTTGAGCATTTCCGAGCATCTTCTGGCTTGTAACAAGAGAAATTCACGAGATAAACAGGTCGAGGTCGGGTGAGGAAGTAGAGAGTAGAGAGGAAAACAAGAAGAGTGGAGCAGAGGATCACAGAAACGAGGTTGAATTGAAGATGGTTCCAGAGATCAAGGAGGTCTTGAACTGAGAATGTGGAGAGCTGAGCTGCTATGAGAACCACAAGAGGGGATAAGAAGAGGAACATTCCATGGGTGATGAGGTAATGGTACCCAAGCTTTACATACTTCAGTTTAATGGACTGTTTGAAGTCAGGAAGCTTTCGAGAAGATAATGGTAGTGGTATCAAAGGTTTTCGTGCTGTTGGTTCTGTCATTTTGTTGGAGATCTATAAAAAGAAACCAATGTAGGAAACAGAGCAAATAATTGAAAAGGTTCCTTTCCTTTCCCCTCTGCAAAGTGGGGATCAAAAGCAGTAGTAGTCTTCCGATTTGTACAGAATTCTATAGAAAACGAAAATGGCAGATAATGGGTTTTCCCCACCCCAGGAGATCTCTGCGATGGGAGAAGAAAAATTGTTTTCCCTCACCTGGAAACCCGTCACATAAACTGAAATGTAACTCTGTGAACAACCCAAAACCCTGCAAATAAAATAGTCATCGCAAAAACAGATCAGAATCATCAAATGTCTAGAACAGATCACCATGTGTTGTAAAATTTCGAAGTTTTACGGAACCCATTAAAGAAAAATGAATTTAGAACAATACCCAGATAATAAATTTTTTTTTTTTTGGGGGGAGGGGGATTGGGCGAAAATCTAACCTTGGTGGATTCACAGATTCGTTTACAGCTCGCCTCGCCCGGCCCTCGGGGAAGAAACTACAGAGGGGAGAGAGACCGACAGACCCAGAGAGAGAGCGAGAAAGGGGCAAAGGAAGAGAACGAAGGAGGAGGAGGAGAGAGGGATTTGCAGGCTTGACCTTCTTATGTTTTAAATTATTTTGGAAAGCGTGAAGCGGAACGTGAGTATTTATATGCTTTTGGAGGTGAGAAGCAGAGCAATGGATTGTAAGTTGTAACAGCGAGTCGGCGATAAAGCGTGTTTCATTTGAGCCGCCGGCGCGTGGCTAACTTTTGACTTTTTGACCGAAACATCTAATCTGTCGTCGTTCGAGATATCTCAACGGTTGTATCATCTTTAATTTGTTTTCTGCAAATTCCTATGCTTCAAATTTGTGTGAAAATAGGGAAAATATTATTACCAAAAAGAAATTTGTGTGAAAATATTATTGTAATTAAGGTTGGTTATTTCAAAATAACGGTGATGTGTTTGTTTTATTTTTTTTTAGGGAGAAAGAAGAATTTTTATCCTGTGTTGTTCGCTGTCCGAACAGCAAGTGCTGTCCCCTCATATGGGATGCGAAATGACGATTTAATCTCTCTCGGGCAGTGTGTTTGGACAGGGAGGTAAAGTCGTCATTTCACCCCCATGTGAAGGGACAGCTGGTGTTGTTAGGGCAACGGACAACAGAGGATAATGATCCGAGAAAGAATGCCAATGCCACCCAATGGTGCAGCACACACCGTCCTTGTGCCTAAACACAAGGTGCACATAATGACTGTCTTACATCTTGGAAAGATGGAAATTACTAAGAGTGTGACGGTCATTTTGTGCGTCCCTGTGTCTAGGCACAGGGGCAACGTGTGTTGTAGGGTTGTGTTCTCTTTTCTTTTTCTTTTAATATAACACATTTTTTTTTCAATAAAGATAAATCCAATCATTTCAAATGTGCTTGCTCCAAAAAAAATGTATAATTTTCAATAGTGATAAATTATTTTTTGAAATTATTTTAAAAACCCCTTTCATTACTACAAGTTTATATATATTTTTGAAAATAAGATAAGAGATAACCGAGAGAATGTTACTATCTTCTCAATTCACTATTTTGACGTATCCATTATTTATTTCGAAACAGAAAACAATCACAATCAACATTTGGTATGCAATGAAAGAACCACTCCTACCCAAAAACAAAGAACAACTTCTTTTTCCATACTTAAAAAAAAAAAAAAAAACTTCTTTTTCCACACTATTTATTACGAAAATATCATTTTAGTAAGTAAACGTCATTCCCCACTTTTGTATTTTCCCCCTATGGCCATACATTTCAACTATTTGAACTAACCTAACATTCGCATTTAAACCTAGGATCTCTTTAACCAAAAAAAAAAACAAAATATCTAGGATCTCTTCTAGGAAAGTCCATCCACTTCACCATCTTACATAAATGTTAATAGAAATGGTATTATGGATTCTTTTCTAACTATTTAGTACAATTTACTGGGTGTTTTCTTTGAAGTAATGCATCAGTGGAAGAAAAAAAAACTTACCTTCAAACATTCAATTCGGTTGAGGAAAAATGCAAGAGAGAACTGTAGAACAAAGAACTCCAGAATCAACTTGCAGATAGAAGAAGAGGAGAATACCCAAATCAAAAATACCCATTGTAATCCCAAATACCCAAATACCTATGGGTCAAAACAATGGAATGCAATGTAAAAAACAGGGTGAGGGTTCCTTACACAGCTTGAGTGCAGTTTTAGGTGAATAAAGGAACCTTTTTTGGAATCCGACAAACGAAGCAGGGAATTTTATGACATATCACTCCCTCACATGAATAATGATATGTGAGGGGTGTGTAATTTCATTTTTGAGCTGGCATTGTATAAAACTTTTTCTCGTAAAAAAAAAAATGCTAACTGTTGCGTCAAGAAATCTCCACAAGTTGTCTTCTCGCTCAATCATGGTTTTAGTGAACGGTATCGAAACGGGTATCGATGACCTACAAAACTGATACGATACCGATACGGTATCGGCCAGGATTGGCTGTATCGAACAAAAATACCCTTGAATTTCCTTAAAAATTTAGTTTTTTGACCATTTTACCCCTTATCCTTATCGTGATACCGATACGGTATCGACGACTAGCAAAATCGATACGTATTGCCCGATACGGACGATACGATATCGATACTTAGAACCATGCACTCAGTAGCCTGCACAGAGAAGTAGGGAAGGCACCGGAGAGCTGGTTTGCACCAGCGGGGTACTCTCTGATGCCTAAGTTGATCTCTCTAAGCAACAATTGAGAATAATTCAGATGGATCGTGTGTGGTTATACCTGAGTATATATTGCTTATAGTCGAGGCGGTGAAGGAAAGAGTCCCAATATGGTAAGCTTCGTCTTTGGTAAGAGCGTTACTGGTAGAGTTCTTTTAGGAGTGTGATCCCTGTTTCATAGGGATTGAGGGGAGTTTCTCTAATAGTTTCCTTAATGGAGTAGGTTGGCACAAGGAAAGAATAATCCAAGCCAACATGACGTGATGCGCCATCTTTAGTAGGTTCCATATAGGAATAGATTACGGGAGCGACTAGTAATCTTTGTTCATAATGGGATCATGACCCCCTGATTGCATGGCGCAATCCAATTGGGTAGTCATATTTGGGTATAACACTAACTATCACCAGCAAAAAAAGAAGAAGAAGAAACCAAATGAAAGATATAGAAAAAGATGGTAAATAACAGGGTAGAAGGAGGAGATACCAAATACTACAACCCCGCTGCAATTCCTTAGAATACAGACCGAAATACAAATCGAAAATCAAATGTTGGAATCTCTACCTCGTAATGCTACCACTCCCTAACCCATCTATAAATCCTATAAATGAAAACTGAAGAAGAAAAGAGGGTGTATCTAGTATTGTAGTGCACGAGGCTCCCTTTACTATGGGGTTCAAGGAGGGTCATAATGTAGGTAGCCTTACCCTTGCTTTCGTAGAGAGACTGTTTCCATATTTGAACCCATGACCACTTGGCCACAATGGAGCAACCTTTACCGTTGCCCCAAGGCCTGCCTCCTGAAGAAGAAAATAAGAAGAATGAAATAATGAAGGTAGGGAACTTCTTACCTTTGGTGGAGTGGAAAAGAGGGCAAACAAGTTGATATGTGAAATATTGAGAACGACTTATTTGCTCCCTCTTGTATTCCTATTTGAGTCATTCTAGAGTAAACAAAACATAAAAAAATATATTCTGTAATTTTTTATTTTTATAGGGCATTTGGGGCCGATATGATCTTCACGAACATAAAATCATACCAGTTTTACTAAACCAATTTCCACTCCCGATCTATTCCCATAGAATAGGAATCAAGGGAATCAAAGATCAGGATTGTTATCAAACAGGGCCTGGAGTATAGAAGGTTTCTTCAAATGTATTTTCGATAATTATGCATATGCATGCAAGGGGTACAGGCTGCGCGCAGACACCTGGGGCAGTCATTTCACCCACCCCCATGTGTTTGGCACATCTTGCGCCCCTAGTACAGAGAACATTTTCTCGATTATTATCTTCTTCTTTAGAACATCAAATAAAAAAAAAAAAAACTCAACATTTTGACCTAATCTATAAGTTTATTGGCACACAGCTCCAAATATCTAAGATCTTAATAGATCTATTCTCCTCCTCATAAATTCTACTCTACTTGGACTAATTCTAGCCGATTCTTATCAATTTCCTACTGATTTGAATCATAATCAAATGGAGACCAATCCTATATATGATTCTAAGTTTGAAAATCATGTACGCATCTATCTATGCATATGAATACGAAAAGGGGAAAACAGAGTACTAATAATCTAATATCATAAATATAAGCAAAAAGGTCTTTTGTGGGATTTTGGAGGAAGCATAATATGTTAGAAAACTGAAGACATAAACGGAGAAGATGATGAGATAGCTTGCATCGAACGAGCACATTCTGTCCTTAAGACAGTATTAGCACCCTTATTACTGTAACGGGTTGCTGCAAATCTGCCTCCCAAGATAAATCAGGCTTGACTTGATCACTGGTTTGTAGGGATAGTAATCAACTTGAACAACTATGAGAGAAAAACATTTTTTTTTTTTTTATTAAATGATTGATTTTGTGGACTATATATAGGCTTGCACATGGCTGTTCAGATGGGCTGCAACCATTGGGCTCAATGGGTCTTGCACAAGGCTGTTCAGATGGGCTGTAACCATTAAGCTCAATGGGTTACACCCTTTGCCCTTTGGTTAAGACACTAATCCAACAGTCAGGAACCAAACCATCGCACCAATCCAACGGTCAAATCCGAATCATCGCATTGGTTAACTGGCTGACAATCCAGAAAAAATCATTGCAATGATACGTTCGTGCGAAATGTAAAGTGCGCCATCAAAGCGCTATATTGCGCCTCACGCACGCACAAGTGCTCCGTAGAATGTTTTCTAAATATAACATGTGATAGTAGATCACCAACACATATAATCCATATTAAACCTTTCTTCACAACTGATGTGGGACTAAAGTCCCACACCAATAATTTAAAAATATCCATATAACAAGTGATAGTAGAGCACTAATACATATAACCCATATTCAACCTTTATTCACAATCGATGTGGGACTAAAGTCCCACACCAATAATTTAAAAATTTTCAACAATTTCTTCTAATTTTCAAAATAATTGAGTTTCAATCTATAACCTTTCTCTACCTTTAAATCATACTTACATAAAAATGTCTTGCGACTTGAATCTTTATGTTGTCAGAATACATCAGTACTTATCAAAATCAAAGTAGTCGTAGCCTGAACTTTGAATTTTACAGCGACAAAACTAATATACTTGACATATGATTTACTTGAACATAGTTTCAATAATAATCGCACATTTATGACCTTGTGCTTTCATCTTAGATTTTCATAAGCGCCTTAGAGACAAGCTTTGAATCTCACAGAAGTGGCCTTACTTCCTATACTTATATAGGTGAATCTAATGAAATACAAATGTATGACTTTCGATTCTCATAGGATATTGATTCATTAAAGGATTGATCCTACCTTCTGTCCATTTTTTCATACAAACATTCACTACCTTAAGATGACAAGAGATTCTATCTCTACTAGTTAAGTGCATAATCGGTTATGACTACAAGTGTTTTTCTATTAATCTAGTTGACTAGATGTTGGTCTAGTGTATAGTTGGTTTCCACTTGCAGTTGGTTTCCACTTGCAGGTTACCTCTCATTTAAAAGCTTTAAACCCATCTCCTTTGAAGTCTTCCATACCACATCCCTATTTAGGCCTTTTGAAAAGGGATCGGCCAAATTTTTCTTTGACTTTACATAACTAATAGTCACAACTCCTTTGATGAGCTGTTTTCTTACATAGCCATGTCTTAAGCTGATATGCATTGACTTTTTATTGTAAACTTTATTATAAGCTCGTGATAATATTGCTTCATTATCACATGATATTGATATAGCAGACACTGGCTGAGGTCATAGAGGAATCTCTGTTAGTAGGTCCCTAAGCCATTCTGCTTCCTTTACTATCATTGCTAAAGCAATAAATTCAGACTCCATAGTTGAGTGTGAAACCATAGTTTATTTCTTGGATCCCCAAGAAATTGAAATTCCACCCAAGGTAAATATCCAACTACTTGTTGACTTTAATTTATCAGATCTTGTAATCCAATTTGCATCTGTGTATCCTTCTAGTATAGTGAGAGAATTCTTATAACTTAATGCATAATTCATTTTGTCCCCTTTAAGTACTTAGGTATTCTAAAAACTGCATTCCAATGAATTTGCCCAGGATTATGAATAAACCTACTCAAAACACCAACTGTAAAAGCTATATCAGGACGAGTGCACTACATGGCATACATTAAGCTGCCAATGATATTAGAGTATTCTAATTGAGATAAACATTTCTCTTCAGTAGAAGATAATTTGACAGAATGATCATATAGGGTAGCAACTGGTTTACAATCCTCAAAATTGAATTTCTTTAATATTTTTTTATGTAATGAGGTTGTGTTAAAGAAATAGAATAAGAGGATCTAACAATTTTGATTCTCAAAATTACATTTGCTTCACTCATATCTTTCATATCAAAACATGAAGATAGGAAAGCCTATATCTCTAATACAATGCTTGAATTAATACCAAAGATCAACATATCATCAACATATAAACATATTATAACACCATGTCTATTTTTGAATTTAGAATAAACACACTTATTAGATTCATTTATTCTAAATCCATTTGCTACAACCTCTTGGTCAAATTTGTCATGCCATTGCTTAGGAGCTTGTTTTAGACCATATAGATTTGACTAGTATATAAATTTTATTTTCTGGGCCTTTCAAAATGATCCCTTCAGGTTATTACATGTAAACTTCTTCTTCTAAATCTCCATTTAGAAAAGCAGTTTTGACATCCATTTGGTGTATGACAAATTTATTAATTGATGCTAAAGCAATTAATAATCTAATTGTACTAATTCTAACAATTGGAGTATATGTATCGAAATAATCAATACTTTTCTTTTGCTTAAAACCTTTGGCTACAAGTCTATCTTTAAACTTGTCAATGGTTCCATTAACTTCAAGTTTTCTTTTAAAGATTCATTTACAACCAATAGGTTTAAATTCGGGAGGTAAATCTGTTAAAATTTATGATTTATTTTCCATGATAGAATCTATTTCACCATTAATAGCTTCTTGTCAAAGTGCAGAATCTTGAGAATTTATGGCTTCTCGAAAGATTAATAGATCATGTTTAACATTATATACACAAGAACTTGTAACTTCATTTCTATTTCCTTTGACTAAGAATTGACAGAAATCTAGATCAAAAGATTTTTCTACTCTAACCCTTTTACTACTTCTTAGTTCAACATCCTCATAATTTCCAGAGTTTATTTGAACAGTTCATTGATCCTCTTTGTTTATGTCTTCATTTTTTCGTAATAAATCCTTAAAGAACTCGGCATCTCTAGATTTCAAAATTGTATTTTGATTAATGGTCTCTGTAGATTCTATTGTTAGAAATTTATAGGTCTTGCTATGTTGGGTATAGCCAATGAAAATACATTCAATTATCTTTTCACCTAATTTAGGTTTTTTAGGATCAGTTAATATTACTAAGGCTCTACATTATCATACTTTGAAGTATCCAAGAGAAAATTTTCTCTTTATCCAATGTTCATAGGGAGTGATATTAGTCTTTTTATGGAATATACGATTGTGTATATGACAAACAGTCATTAATGCTTTTCTCCCATAAATTCTTAGGTAAGTCAGAAATAAGTAAAAGGGTATTAACCATTTCTATTAGTCCTATTTCTCCTTTCTGTTACACCATTTTATTAAGGACTATAAGGTGTCATTGTTTGATGGATAATTTCATAAACTTCACAAAAATCATTAGTGGAGAAGTATTCCCCTCCTCTATCAGTTCATAGGATTTTAATCTAACAATCTAATTGATTTTTCACTTTGGCTTTGTAAATTTTGAATTTCTCAAAAGTCTCATCTTTAGTCCTTAACAGGTATACATATGTATATTTTGAACAGTCATCTATAAAAGTGATGAAATATCTTTTACCACCTCTAGTTAAAATACCTTCTAATCCACACAAGTCAAAATGTACCAATTCTAAGAGTTGTGTATTCCTTTTTAATTTCTTAAAAATTTTTTTAGTAATTTTAGACTTGATGCATACAAAACATTTGTCTTGACTAGAAGAAGTGCATTCCAGTAATAAACCTAATTTAACCATATTTTTCATACATTTATAATTAACATGCCCAAACCTAGAATGCCAACTAGCAAAAGTAGAAACAATGTAAGCAGAATTGGATGGATTTCCATTAATCATATTAACTTTATACATCCCATTTGATGCATAACCTTTTCCAACATAAATTCTCCCTTTGATAGTATTATGTTACCTGACTTAAATAAGATTTTAAATCCATGTTTATCAAGTAAACTTACAGATATTAGATTCTTTCTAATCTCAGGAACATGAAATACATCATTCAAAGTAAGTTTCTTTTCGAATGTGAGATTTAGAACCATTGTGCCTTTTCCTATGGCCTTAGTAGTTGAAGAATTTCCTATAAAGAGATCTTGTCCATCTGCTTTAGGTTCATAAATCTTGAACAAGTTTTTATTCTTGGCAATGTGTTTGGTTGCACCGGAATCGATCCACCATTCCTCATCATCACCTACTATATATGCTTCAGATATCATAGCAGCCCAATCATCACTGTCAACCATGTTGTCTTGGTTCTTTTGTTGCTTCTCCTTGAGATAAACTTTACACTGTTTCTTGAACTGACCAGGTTTTCCACATTTCTAGCATGCCCCTTTAGGGATAGTAATACCCTTCTTCTTCTTATCCGAAACACTTCTTTGACCATCATATTTTCTCTTTTTGCCCTTAGAAGTTACAGATTCTAAAACATGAGCCTTTGGAGATTTTTCCTCCAATTCAAGTTTATCCAATTTGCGAGAATTCTCTTTAACTTGGATATAGTTGATCAACTCTTGCATAGTCATTGCATATTTCTTTTGTTTCAACTCTTTCCGACAATCTTTTCAAGCAAGAGGTAATTTAGATATAATAGTAGATACTTGGAAAGATTCGTTAAGAGAATGACCCTTAGAGATTATTTGATTCATGAGAACTTGCAACTCATAAGTTTGTGAAATAATAGATTTATCACCTAACATTTTGTAATCAAATAACTAACTCACAAGAAACTTCTTGTTGCAAGCATCTTCAATTTTGTACTTTTTGTCAAGATCCTCCCATAGGTTCCTTTGATGTGCTTTCTGTAAATTTGAGATCGTACATATCATAAAGTGAGTTCGACAATCCATTGAAAATATAACCTTTGCACATAAAAATCGTCTTGTTTCCACTTCTGGAGCTGCTTGATTTGTACCAGTGTTTCTCCACTTGAAGGTTCTCCATCAGTTTTTGTTGGTGTCCTTGACTTCTCTTCATTTAGAACATAAGCAATCTTCAAAGCAGTGAGGAAGAAATACATCTTCCCTTTCCAACGTTTGAAGAACAAACCATCAAACTTGTCAAGTTTGCTAATTTCGTTCCCAAGAATCTTCATTATTGTAGTCTCCTCCATTGATCAAATACTGTCTTAAGATTGTTAGAAAATTGAAAACATAAATGGAGAGGATGATGAGATAGCCTGAGTCGAACAAGCGTGTTCTATCCTTAAGACAGTATTTGCACCCTTATTACTACAACGAGTTGCAACAAATCTGCCTCCCAAGATAAATCAGACTTGACTTGATAACTTATTTGCAGAGATAGTAATCAACTTGAAAAACTATGAGAGAAAAATGCTTGTTTTTATTCAAATGACTGATTTTGTAGACTATATATAGGCTTGCACATGGCTGTTCAGATGGATTACAACCATTGGGCTCAATGGGTCTTGCACAAGGCTGTTCGGATAGGCTGTCCATTGGGCTTAATGGGTTACACCCTTTGCCCTTTGGTTCAGACACTAATCCAACTGTCAGAACCAAACCATTGCACCAATCCAACGGTCAGATCCGAACCATCGCACTGGTTCACTGACCGATGATCCAAAAATGATCATTGCGATGATGCGTACGTGGGAAGTACAAAGTGCGCCATCAAAACGCCACATTGCTCCTCACGCACGCGCACACGTATGCATACATGCTCGGACGGTTGCACCGTCCTTGCAAGTGCTTTGTAGAATCTTCTCTAAATATAACATGTGATAGTAGAACATTAACACATATAACCCATATTAAACCTTTCTTCATAACCGATGTGGGACTAAAGTCTCACACTAATAATTTGAAAATTCCAACATTTTACGATGTGGAAATTATAACAGTTGCATAAGTTAGTGGTTTGGACTCGGTATCATATCTAGCCTAGGAATCCCTTTTCCTATGCCTACCACTTTTTTATCTATATAACATGATTTTTTGGAAAGGAGATTTTGGGACAAATTTAGAACTTCATTGCTATGGATAAAATGATCTGCCCACTCATAGTCTGACACCTGTGTTGGACTAGGATTAATAATTAAAAAAATCTGGTTCGATAAAAATTATCAAACTGATCTCTTTTTTTCGAAACATGAAGAAAGGAAACCATCCCATACCTAAATGCGCGGTGGAATAATCAATTCGGGTTCTCTTGCATCCCAAGATTACCAAACCATATAAAATTAACCATAAAAGATTTATTTAGATTTGCTAACCTGAAGAGCCTCAAATATTGCTCCTCCTCCGGATAGTGGTTCTTCCTCCAGTAAGACACATGGGAAGATGTTCTTACAACTTTCTTGATGCAGCCAAGATTCTCCAAGTCAAAACAATGATCTCTTCAACAATTCAAAACTAGGGTTTCATCAAACCCTATTTGATAGGGCAAAAATTTGAATGATGAGTTGCTGACACAAAGGCCATGCGATCCGTCGAGTTATCATGAATCATCAGAGCAACTGGCCAAGCTCGTGTCGACCTTTTATCTAATAAATGCATCCCTTTCAAAAATCAGGGTTTGGTGCACGTATTAGCTCTAGAATTACTATGGTTATCCGAGTAGCAAATACCATCAAACAAACTATAACTGATTTAATGAGCTATTCGCAGTTTCACAGTCTGAATTAGTTCATACTTACACATGCATGGCTTAATCTTTGAGACAAGCATATGACTACTGGTAGGATCAACTAGGTAGCTTCCTTCTTGGTGCCAGTTCCGCATGAAGAACATCCCCCAATTGCATTGGATGATGTCAATCAAGACGGACATGATAGTCTACCTTTTCTTGTGCAACGAATAGCAACCAAAGGATATAAGAGAACTCATGTCCACTTGGCCCTGAAATGTCCCACATCCTAGAGAACACACAATGCACATTCACCATAACCTCGAAAGGCATGGTAGCACATGCATCGCATTCAAAGCCACCTCACACCACCACAGGGGCAGGCAAGAGACAGAATGAGAATCAAGGGACAATTTCTTTCCATCCGACTAGGTAAACAACACAGGAACCTTGTCATGCTGACCAAAGGCACTAACAACCCAAATCACAACCCACAAAGGTATCTATGCCTAGTGGTTCAATGCATAAGCAAAGAGCCCACTATCACAAGAAAACCCAAAGCCACTCACATGCATCACATCCACAAACAAGAAATGGCACCACCCAACCAACTTTTAGAAGGAATGAGTAAGACCAATGCTTGAAGGCCCCGCTTAGCATGAAAGATTGAATTCGATTTTCCACAACGATCAACAATCTAACAAGAGGTAACACATCATATGCTTCGTATTTAAATTCTCAATGTTCTAGGATGGAAACCAAGAGAACAAGAGAAGAGACTTCGGCTGGAGGGAGGGGAGCCAAAAATCGCGCCAAGCAATTTGGCGGCTCCCCCTCCCCTTTATGTTTATATAATGCCCCAAATGGGATTACCTCTTTAGTCCTTGTAAGAATCTCTCTCTCTCTCTCTCTCTCTCTCTCTCTCTCTCTCTCTCTCTCCAGAAATTTGACTTAAATCCCAACATCCAATCCTAGTGTGCTTCTAATTAGAGAAGAAGCAGAAACTAAAAGGAAAAGTAAATAATTATTTATTTTAATTTTAATGGATAATAAAATAATTGTACCAAATCCATTAAATTAAATAAATCAATTATTTAAAGCAATCCCAAAAATACCATTACTAATCAACATCGTTGCTATGGAATCTAGGGCATGTATTTAAATACTATCAAACCCCATTCCCTAGTACATGTCCATATCGGAGTGTCTATGCATGTGTTCAGAATCCGCAAAACATAATCAAATATTTTTAATCAAAACATACATATAATCGATCATTTTATATGAAAATAAGTTTTACAAACCATTTCTAAAGCGGCACAAGATCATGATTCTCATCCGACTATCCACAGACAATATTTCTCTTGATGTTACCCAATCGGGCAATGGAGACCTTTTTGAGTGACTCTTTCACTCACAAAATATTTACACATTCCCAACACATCGGATTTGGTTCATGGAACTTCAAACATTCATGAACCAAAAGTACGTATTCACATTTTGCAGTGACAAAATGTTACACGTGCGCAAAATCTAGGCTAATTTAAAATTTTAATAATTGGTGTTGTGGTACTAGAAACTATTGACACCGGTGACCTTGGGCCGTAGCAGTCAAGAATAGAATTATTGATCAAAAGGATGGAAATTACGCTTTGATGGGTGGTGAGACCACATAATGGTAAGCATCTAACCCTCAATATAATATATATACATTCCCATTGAAGCCCCTATGAGTACGAGTCAAGACCTGGAAGTGATAGGCATTGAAAAAGCCTTTCTAAGTAGGGGTGGTTGATCAGGCAGTCACACCTGCTGATGCAACCGCTTATGTAACCGCCTGTACTGTGAGGCTCCAAAGGGAGTGGAATTCATGGGGCCCACTTGTCCCATGAATTTAGGTAGTGTGTTGATGCCTCGAGCATCACCAACCTTGACCGTAAACCTCCCATACCTCATGGAGTTGGTTGTGGGTCCCATTGCCTAAATTTAGAGTTTAAGTGATTTAGACTTGGAGTTTTGGGTTGACAACTAAACAGGCCCTAAGGGCCACTTAAGTTATAAAAGGGCATGAGGTTTCCTCAACCATTTCATTTCTCCTCCAACAAAAACTATGGGAGAGAGTTAGGAGAAGAAGAGAAAGAAAGAAGGAAAGAAAGAGAGAAAGAGAGAAAGAAGGAAGGAGGGCTAGGGCACCTCTTCTTAGGCTCTAAGCATCATCCAAGGTAAATCCCCCAAGCTTGAATGCTTTTCTCAATTTCCTTTGATTTTAAACCTAGGGCTTGGGTTTTCTATTGATTTCCTATGCAATAACAATTCCCATGCATTCCCCTTCATGTGTATGCCATCATACACCATCCCCATTTCCAAACCCTAGCTATTTCACCATATATAGTTGGGGATAACCCCAAATCTGTTGGGTACATGCCTTACCCGAATTTCCTTCATGCTCCCATGTATTTTGGGGTTTTCCTTGATGTATTTGAGACCTCTCCCATGTATTCCTTACTTTCCTTGTGTTAATTAGGTCACTGATACTTTAGGAGACTCTAGGATGTTTTCCCTTGAGCTCACGGAGCCTTGGGACCCAAATGGATTGATTTGGGGACGATGGGGAAGTTGAAAAGTCAAATTCAGCTGTGGGCGGTAGCAGAGGAGGTTGCATACCTTAAGTAAAAGCGCCTCTTCAACCGCTAATCCTCCTGAGGCTTCTGATAATTGGTGGTCGCATGTGCTGATGCAACCGCCACTTCAACTGTTTCTTTCCTGAACTGAATATCCTTAGGCTATTTGGGGAGATCTTTTGGGGATCTCTTCTACAACTTATAACACATGCTTTCATGCATCATTAGGCAAATTCATACCATTTGGTGAGGCATATTGGGGCAACAATCAGGGACGACAAACATTGAAAATTTTTACTTTGAAGAAACATGTACACTACATGAGTGGGTTGGGGGTGACTTTCTTTTGGGAGTATTTTTGCATTATGATATATATTGTATGACACATATCATGCATAAATACATATGTTGCTCACTAAGTCATGATTATTCTCATGCTTTATGTTTGTTGAATCTTATGTGTGGTGGATGTGATTAAAAATGAATGAGATGGAATACGGTGGTCGGGAGGTATGCCGACACTGGGATTTCTATGTGGTTTATTTAATATCGTTATCATGATATGTACGATATGTTATTCTCCGTATCGAGTTATTACCCAGATACAAGATGTATGGGACGTTGATGCACCCGGAGTACCGTCGCGTTATGATAGTATCATGTATTATCATGTGGTTAGGTTGATACCCCTATGCTACAACCCTTACCAACAGGGGTTCAGGTGTTGGGTAACCAAGTCTTTCCTGATTGCCTGTGGAGGTGGGAGAGGCCAGGCAAAAAATGATCCACTATAAAATAATTGTTTTTTAGTTTTTTCCGTGGCAATTGATCCAAAAACTACGAAAAAAGATTTTTAACCACAGTTTTAAAACCGCAGCTCATCCACGGCCGAAAGTAGTGCTGTATTTGAAAAAAGGTCTATTGCCATAGTTTTAACATCCACGCGTGTAGAGGTTTTTTCACCGCGGTTTTAAAAAACCGCAGCCATAAATCACTGCATACATTTCCCTGAAGAAATATAATTAATTATTAAAAGTTTTTTTTTTTAAATTATTTTTAATATAATAACTATAACCTCGGTTTCTAAAACCATGGCTAAATACAAAGAATTTATTTAAAAAAAAACCCACCCCTACCAGTTTCGATAGGGGCAGCTTTTGACCGCCTCTGCAAACCACCACCACCCCACCCCTTCCATTACACTCCTGTGCCCATGTGCCACCTTGCCTCTGTACACCCATGCCCAACTGCCACTTTGCCGTTGTACTCCCACGCCCACCGCCCCTGTCCCTATAACCACACCCCACTCCCATACCCCTGCTTTACCGCCTTTGCAATTGCCACCTCCCCACCCCTTCCCCTGCACCCCAATGTCCACCTGCCACCACCCATCTCATCTCTGCAACGAGAAAAGACATAAGGTTAGAAACTAAGAAATAAAATAACAGAGATTGAAAGAAGCAGAAGATAAGAAACTAAAAAATAAAAAATAAAAATACAAACTTACCTTACCGCCTCTGCAAACCACCACCTCCCCACCCCTTCCCCTGTACCCCCATGACCACCCGCCACCACCCATGTCGTCTCTGCAATGAGAAAGAGACAAAAGGTTAGAAAATAGAAAAAAAAAAAAAAAAAAGAGATTGAAAGAGGCAGAAGGTTAGAAACTTCAAAAAAAAAGAACACACAAATTTACCTTAACTATCTTCTTCTTACCGCCTCTACAAAACACCACCTCCCCACCCCTTCCCCTGTACCCCATGACCTGTTAAACCTGCCCCAAACTGATTGGCACTTTGTCTGAAGGATATGAACATGAGACCAACCACCCAAGCACATTGTGGTGTATCATCCCTGTGGTTAAATTCAGTGGAGAACCCCCAAGGATATCATCCATCATACCTATGAGGAGATGGGTTGTAGACCCATGCAGCTGTTCAGCCCACTGCCTGATGTACAGCTCCAACTCCAGGTAATCTTTCTCTGATAAGTACATGGGGGCCATGCCCATACAGATGTTCATTTAGCCTTGGAAATGGTGTAGGGGAGGTGCCCAAGTGGAAGCCTCAACCCTTGTGAAAGGCCACAGAAAAAACAACAAAGATTCATTCTCTGGGCAATGCACTGGGCGATTGACCCAAACGCCCAGTGAAACGCCCAGAGTGTCTGAAACTTGTATTTTGTATTCCAAACAAATGGGAACTATGTACATTGCTTGTAAACACCCCCTAGATGTAGATGGGAATTTTAGAAACCATTCCCCATCTTTGGAACCATGTGGGCCCCACCTATGTAGTTAAAATGGGCATGAATTTGGTTAAAAATGTATTTTGGAAGTTGGGACAGCAGGGCCAAATAGGCCTTAGTGCTATGGGGCCTGTAAATAGGAGGGCCCAGCCCTCTTATTTCGTTTTCCTACTGTTTCCAATAGTTAAGAGAAGAAAGAAGAAATGAGAAAGAAGGAGAAGAAGAAAAAAGGAGAAGAAGGAAAGGAAAGAAGGGAGGTTTGTGAGTTGGAGCCTGGGATCGACCTCTCCATAAGCTAGGTAATCAAACCTGGACTTGGAACACTCCCCTTACTTTGATTAACATCTGTTCTAAGTGTTGAGCTCAAATCCATAAGCTAATTAGCCTTGTCCTTGTGTATAAAGTATAGAATCACCATCTAGTGACCCAAGGCAGCCTTGGATCTTGCATGCATGTATGTTTTAGCAGGATCTAGGTAGATAATATACTGTATATAACCTGTGTGCATGACTAAACTCAATTCCAGCCATGATCCTAGCTAAATCCTTGCTCATAGTCTATAGGTAGTAGCACAGAGACACCCAATCTTGCATGCATGCTGTCTAATATGACCCTTAGCCATGATAACTATTGCAATGAACCAAATATGACCCATACCTAATCTATTTTGTGAGATTGTTGGGGTTCAGCCACTGATCACAGCCATGTTTGGTCATTCTCTGTGATGTCAGAACCCAAACCAACTCCTAAATGGTTAACCAAACTTTGAATCCCTTAATCCCATCCCATTCAGCTCTATTCAAGTGTTATAGCCCCCCTGAGATCATCCATGGTCAAATTATGGCCAAACCGGCAGCCAAATTCTAATTTTGAAGCCAAAATCCCGTGTCCCACAGGCACTGGGAGTTTGACCCAAACGCCCAGTCAAACGCCCAGTGATGTTGTTTGGTCCCAGATCTGTTTCCAGTCTTTTGGACCATCACCAGCAGGTCTAGAATAGTCTGGATAACATGTAAATGACCTAAAAACCCTACCCCATTAATCCTTACTGTCATCCATACCTTGGGTGCACAAGTGGGCCCCACAGAGCCAGGAACCCACACACAAACTTAGCCCAACATGAACTGGGAACCTTAGTATTGTTTTATGGGATTGTTGGGACTGTGTTTAGGCAAACTTAGTTGTTAGACTCTTAAACAAAACATGGGTTCTGTATCTCTGGGTGATGCACTGGGAGTTTGACCCAAAGGCCTAGTGCAAAGTCCTAGAGAATTATAATTACTGATTATGTATTCGAAACTAGATCCAATCAAACCTAGACCAACCCTAGGACATTAACCTACTTTTAAACCATGTTTGACATATTTTAATGGTCCAGTTAACTTAGTTTATAACCCCGAGCTCGAGGTGCAATGTCAGATACCGGCTAGGACCAAGCTGACTGAAGAGCAAGTGGGACTAGTACAAGGTGAGTGGAATTACATGACGGGTGTAGGTGTAACATGACTGATGAGTCATGACAACAACAGTAACATTATTTACTGTTTTACTTATTAAATTGCTTTATATTCTTATTGACTCTGATATGTATCTGATGGCTATTGGAATTGAATGTCAATGTTATACTTGTGGAAATGCTAGATTAGATGTTATAGCCGGCTTGGAAATGAGGCCTGTGGCAGCCCGTAGAATGGGATGCGGTTGACACCACCTGACTCATACTATGCCATATAGAATCATTGGACTAGAGTATCATCACCCGTGCTACGAACCCTTGTCAACAGGGGTTAAGGTGTTGGATGTCTGTGGGAGAACCTATATCAAAAGAAAAAGGAAAAGAGAAAAAGGAAAAGAAAAATGGAAAAGAGAAAAAGAAAAAGAAAAATGGAAAAGAGAAAAAGGAAAAGAATTACTTTTCACCGAAAATGTGATTACTTGGCTGAATGCCAGAGAAAGGAAAAAAAAGGTTATACCAAATGGTGAAGGGTGATCCTATAGGCTAATCCCAGAGGGCTGGTCGGGCTGACCATGGAGAGCATGCTGGAGCTGACTGGTCCTCTCCGACAACTCAATGGATGCATCGCAGGACGGGGTTAGAAGCCTGCACCAGGGATACATGTATTAGGGATTGTAGTAGCACTTTTACCCACCTTAGTTGTGATGCTAGGTTGCTAAATAATAAAATGGATCGCATTGCATGTAGGACTCATTTGGATGTGCTTGCATGTGCATGCATGGTTATATTTCATTCACAGGCTCGGTGGAGCTCACACTCTTGTATATTTCTTTTGTTAGATGATATTGCAGGTAGATGTTATGATGGCGGGGAGGCTCATTTTGAGCAGGAGAGTCATGCTGATTATGACAGTGTGTGTTTGGACCCGGACGGAGGTTATCCCTCTGGTGCGGGTGATTACGTGATTGTTGAGGATGGCCCTTGAAGGGCAAACAACTGACTTCTTCTAACCTAGGGATTCTTTTGATGTAGATAGGAATCTACTGACTTTTTCCCTTTTTGTGTAGCTTTATTTGGGGTGTATGTTGTCTTGCCCTTTGTGATTCTTTTGTAAAGCTATTGCTTGGAAGTGTTGGGACTGCCAGTCGTGTGATGTGAGAGAACAAGAACAAAAGCAATGTTTGTATATATTTGGCCTTGATGGCTTAGTGTAATTAATAGCTTCCACAACACTTTGATGTTTCTATTTTATCCGTTGTTATGGGTGTGTGGGTTTGTGAATGTTAGTAATAGCTTCTGGATCCTTGGGGTTTGGCGGATTGCTGCCGTGCAATTTGGGTCACCTACCTAATCCTCCCAGGGGGTGGTTTGGGGTGTGACATGACCACCCGTCACCACCCATCTCATCTTTGCAACAAGAAAGAGATAGAATGTTAGAAACTGGAAAAAAAAAACAGAGATTTAAAGAGGAAGAAAGTTAGAAACTTTTTTCTTTTTTTAAAAAAACCACACAAATTTACCTTATCTTCTTCTTCTTCTTCTTCTAAGGATAAGAGACGAGGGATGAGAGCAGCAAACAAAAACTCGGGCGCGGATTTTGAAGTTGTGCTTCTTCTTGTGTCTATTAAAGTCTAACTTCAAAATAAAGCAAGGAGAAGAGGCGAGGGAGGAGAAGAGATGGGGGATGAGAGCAGTAAGCGAAAACTCAGGCAGGAATTTTGAATCTTGAAATTTAACTAATGATTACGGTTTTTATTACCCCTGCCGTATATACATATACACGTGTTTGCTTGTTATTGGTCACTTAACCACTCATTCCACCGCGGCTAATAAAAACCATGGCCATATACCAATACTTAGCCATAGTTAATAAAAACTGCAACTATATATATATTTATATAATCCAAGAGTAGTCACAAAAATTATATTAAATAATAAATTAATATTTTTAAAAAAAAAAGATATATACACACACAAATCATATAATGTATTATATCTTTTTTTGGGGGTGAAGTATAGATATATCTACAAAACAAAAAAATATATATATTTTGAAAGTGGGATCCGATGACATTGAAATCAGCTCAATCGAAGTTCTAGGGAAAAAAATTTTGTTTCGAGAGTCGTCATTGGCCGACAATGATATGATCAAAACATTGTGGGGGGACCATGGAAAATTGATAATCCTAGGTCTATACTACCTATATTTTTTAAAAAAGTGGTATCTAATGACATTGAAATCAGGTTAATTAGAGTTCCAAATTAATGTTCAAAGACCCTCATTGGCAGAGGCACACACACACACACACACACACACACACACACACATACTATCAAACCTGCCCCTGATTGACTAGGAATTTTGGATGAAGGATAGGGACCTCTGACCAGTCACCCAAACACATTGTGGAGCATCACTCCAATGGTTGAATTCAATGGAGAACCCCCGAGGATGTCCTCCTACATACCTATCAGAAGATGGGTTGCAGACCCATGCAACTGTACTGCTCACAGCATGATGTACTGCATCAACCCCAGGTACTCTCTCTCCTATTCATATATGTGGGGCCCACACCTATTCAGATGTGTGTCAGACCCTGGATAAGGTGCTAGTGCAATGCCCAAGCCATAGGCCAAGCACCTGTGCAAGCCCAGGGCCTATACGGCAATGCTGCAATCTTTGGGCAATGCACTGGGCGATTGGCCCAAAGGCCCAGAGAATTGGCCAGAGTGGCTGAAATTGGTTTATTAAACTCCAGACATGTGGGGACCACCCATACAGACCATGAACACCCTTTAGAGGTAGATGAGAATTTTAGAAACCATTACCCACCCCTGGAGCCATGTGGACCCCACCAGTGTAGTCAGAATGGCCCAGAATGCACTTAAAAATGCATTCTTGGGAAATGGACCCTGAGGCCAAATAGGCCTTAGTCAGCCCACCTCTATAAATAGAGGGGGGGGGCAACTGCCATTTCGTCCTTGCTGCTGTAGCTGAGATAGAAAGAGAAAAGAGAAAGAGAAGGAAGAAGAAGAGAAGGAAAGGGAAGAAGGAAGAAGGAAGGGGGACCTATGCTGCATACTGAGCACTGATCTAGCTGCATACAACCTCCAGGTAATAATCACAAACACTATATGTTGCTGTTCTCTATGTTTGATCTCTGATCTTTGCTCTGATGGTAGTATCCCTGGCTGGTAATGCTCAGAACACCATGGGAATGCCTAGGGAAGCATCAGATCTAACATGCAAAGCCATTGCATGTAAGATCTGATCATGATATATCAAGTTGTACTGCTATTTCTACAGCTGGGACTGAAGTCAGTCTCAGTGCTTGACTACACTGCACAGTTGCACCCAGAACAGGCAGTCTGGGTATGGATCTTTGCATGCATGGTGATCCTTGTATATCTTAGCATAAGATCAGTGTCATACCATGAAAATACACGTGAAACAAGCCCTGCATGCAGCCTAAACTGGATCCTTGAGCTTGAGCTCAGCCTGGACAGCTTTCTCTGTGCTGCCAGAACACCTCCTGGCTTCCAAATGGGAAAACCAAACCCAAAATTGATTGGACCAATGGATTGTACTTTAATTATGGTCTATAATCATTCCCCATGCATCCCAGATCAAAATCATGGCAGCCCCTATTGCAGAATCCAAGAAAAAAAGCCTGAACCTGTGTCAAATAGGCTCTGAGCGATGCACTGGGCGATTTCCCAATCACCCAGTGAGACGCCCAAAGATATAAACTGGGTTCAGACTGTGCCTGCCTTTTTGGACCTCACCAGTGATCTATGGGCAGTGTGATGGGGTGGTAAATGACCAAAATACCCCTCTCCACTTATGCTTGTTGTCATCCATACCCTGGGTACTCAAGTGGGCCCCACAGGGCCAGGTAACCATGCCCAGGATTAGTTTCAGCTGAACTGCTGACTTGGGTACTGGTTTGTGTGGTTGTTTGGACCATGTATTGGCAGATCATGCTATCGTGTACCACGTCAGTTAAATTCCACATCTCTGGATGATGCATTGGGAGATAGACCCGAAAGCCCAGTGCAAGACCCAGAGGATACCCAAGTAATACCAGTATGAATACCAAGTCAGACCAGTAAGCCTAGACCAACACTAGCATATTAATGTAACTTTAAATATTAATTGACACACATTTATGACCCGATGAATTAGGTTTTGATCCCATGCTCGAGATGCACAGTCAGACACCAACCAGAACAGAACTGACAGCTGAACCAGTAGGACCAGAACAAGGTGAGTGAAATTACACCGTGTGTGTAAATGCAACATGGCTAATAAGTCAATACAAGATATAATGATTTTATTACACTGTTTACTTAATCCAATTACTGTGAATTCTATTGAGTAAAGAATGCTTGTTTGGTGAGTACTGTGTATGGATAATCAATGTTGTATGCGAATTGCTAGACTAGATGCCGTAGCCGGCTTGGAAATGTGGCCTATGGTAGCCCGTAGAATGGGATGTAGTTGACACCACCCAATTCATACTATGCCATATAGATGCATTGGGCTAGAGTATCATCACCCGTGCTATGCACCCTTGACAATAGGGGTTAAGGTGTTGGATGCCTGTGAGAGTGACCATATGAAAGAGAAAAAGAAAAGAAATGAAATGAAATGAAAAGAGGAAAGAAAAGAGAAATGTTATACACCAAAAATTTGGTTATGGGCTATAAGCCAGAGAAAGAAATGTGATATGTGAAAGAAAGGATGGATGCCTCACAGGTTAATCCAGAGGGCCGGTCGGGCTGACTTTGGGAAGGGATGCTAGAGCCGACTAGTTTTCTCCGACAACTCAATGGGTGTATCACGGGAAGGGGTTAAAAGCCCACACTAGAGATACATGTATTGGAGATTGTAGTAGCACTAACCCACCTTAGTTGTGATATTAGGTGGCTAATAAATAAAATAAACTGCACTTCATGTAGGACTCATATGGATGTGATTGCATGTGCATGCATGGTGATATTTCATTCACGGGTTCGGTGGAGCTCACACTCTGTTATATATATTTTTGTTAGATGATCCTACATGTGGATGTTATTATGGTGGGGAGGCTTATCTCCCGGAAGCGAGCTATGGTGGTAGCTGATGAAGACCCGTGAGGGGTGCAGCTGACTCTGTTTTGACTGTGGGACTCCTTTTTGTTTTTTTTTTGGAGTTTCCCTCTTTTGTACAGCTTTGTTTTTGGGGCTTGGGTTGCCTTGCCTTGTTTATATTCTTTTGTATAAAGCTGTGTCTGATGGAGTTAGGAGCTGCAGATGTTCTCGGAGTGAGAGAGTGAATGAACTAAAAATACTGTTGATGTATATATTTTCCTTCCTTTGTTTTCCTTTTTAAATTTAATGTTAATATAGCTTTCCGCAGCACTCTGTGTTTTACATGTTGTATTACTGTGGATGTGTGTGTCTCTGAATGGATTAACAGCTTCTAGATCCTTGGGGTTTGGTGGATTGCTGCAGTGCAATTCGGGTCACAATCCTCCCAGGGGGTGGTTTGGGGTGTGACACACACACACACACACACATTTATATATATATATACTAGTAAACTTTCACGTGCAAATGCACATGGACATTTGATCGATGGTGGGGAGAGAAAATGTATCCAAGTGTAGAGATCTAATATAATGGTAAAATGAAACGTATTGAACAAATTAATAGAATTTGAATTATTTGAACAATTTATTCATATTTCAATTAAATATCAAAATTCCTTTTTATATTGCTATCACCATATTTAAGATTATCGATACTACTTGTGATTGCCGAGGGTAATATATCCTAAGTGTCCAAAAAATGGTCTCTACTATAATATTTTTACCCCTTTTGCCCTTTGGACTGATACACCAAGAGCTACAATACTCCATTGCATAATGTCCCCTTGAACATGAAATGTCCAAACCAAACGAGATCACCATTAGAACACATCTCTATGGACATTAGATATGTTTGTCACAAGAATTTAAGAAGCAACTTATGAAAGATGGATTCATAATATAGAATGGTTTTAAATCACCTTCCAACTTCCAAGCACTACAAGAGAATTACATTTTAGTACCTCTACTTTAATACCCTTGCATCTCCAACAAAAACTCTAGGACATGTGTGATAAGAAACAAACAATGCTCTCCTTGGAGTTACAGAGTTGAATGGGGAGAGGACAAAAAACCAAGAACTTTTGCATGAGAAAGTCTCTTACTAATCCTATGGTATCTTTACAACCAAGTTTTTGAAAGAAATACATGTTACACAATTAGAGATTGGAATATATAGGAATCAAGAGCAAAGACCAAGGACTTTTGCTTGAGAAAGTCTCTTATTAACCCTATGGTGTCTTTACAACCAAATCCTCAAACATAACCACATGTAGACAATTTTTTTTTAACAACCACACTTAATTAAAGAATAAAAGCATGCTCATCCATGGGTAAACTTATTATAGATTTATGCCTCAGATTACATGGCAATGACAGAACCCCATCTTCAACAGGACTTGCCAGACGCTGCATTTCAAGACTGTACTTCATTGTTAATATTAAATCCTCGTGAACACATAGTTCTTGTCCCATATAAAGTGCATAAATTGAGTTCCTATAAGAAGGAATTGTGACCTTAACTGTATCTTCGATATTGTCATTCCATCTAGTTGCTTAATCATTTCTATCTTAAGAAATACTTAAGGCTCCATTTGGTTGCAAGGGGAATTAAAGGGAAGGGAAATCATTCCATATTTGGTTATTAAAATCCACTTTACTTTGCATCTAATTCCCTTTGGTTTAAAATGTAACATAAATATTACATGTAAAATATATCATTATTAAATATGGTACGAAATTTATGTAGTTTATACAATCACATGGGGTAATGATTACAAAAGGTTTTTTTTTAGGTTTAAAAATTTTCCCTTCCCTTCCCTTTGATTCCCCTTGCAACCAAACGGAGCCTAGGAGTGTCGGGATTTACGAATGCCTACAAATAAAACTGGCCTATTAAATACAGCGAATAAATGATCGCTGAATCATGAAACTGAAAGACAACGAAGAATCTAAAATCCAAACTTAAACTATAATAACTATTTCTACATCCAAAACCCTGAATTTTTGGAAATCACACACAATAGAGAAAACAATACCAATAAATTGCAGAAACTTAGAAGAAAAAAAAAAGTTAGTTTGAAGCCCTAATTTGATCGAATGAAGAGCTCACCTAAAAGCGTTTTAGATTCTTAGTTTATAATTGGAAGACTTTGGCAAGGACTTTGGTTTTCAAGTAAGAGTAGAGGATCGATGGAAAGAGAGGTGGATTCATGGATTTGATTTTCTACTCTCCCGCCATGCAAAACCCATCCCTTGTAAGAGAACAAATTGTACTTGTCAAGAAAGGGGTCGAAGAAGAATCATACTGGAGAAGATAAGTTTCCCCAATTATCGTACGTTACCCATCTTTTCTGTTCTGTGTTGTGGTCTTTTACATGGAAACGTCGTGTTTGAGGGACTGAATCTGGATCCTATCCAAGCGTGTGCATAATATGACTTTTGAGAGAGAGAGAGAGAGAGATGTATTAGTGTTGGGATCCTATCCCTAAAAGGAGCGTGTGCATAGATATACGATTTTTAAGTGAGAGAAAGATGTGACTGTAAAGAGAAAATGGGAGGGATTAGAAAAAATAAAGATGGAGATGAATCGTGACTCTTGAGAGAAAATTGGAGGGATTAGAAAAAATAGAAATGATTAAGGAGGGGTATTTTTGTCATAAAAAAAATATACAAAAACAAAAAGTAATTTGAACTTTTAAAAGTAGTAATGATAATGATAATATATATATTGATTTTATCTTTCGTTGCTCTGATTCTAATTTTATTGTTGATTATTGGACTTTGAGAGTTTGTCATTGCATCTGCGATCCTGGTTGATATAGAGATGTAGGTGTACAACCGTCACATTTTTCGGGGATTTTGGAAGTGGGGTGTGACACATGATCCTCTTAGGTACTGGGTCTCGGTGACACATGTTTATCACAAACCTAATTCTGGCAGTAACACCTGAGGGAATGGACAAAAATAGATTATTTATCAATACACATCCATATGTGTACTCAAATTTGTACTCTGACATCAACATGTCTAGGCGCACCCAATGTGATGACCATATAATAAGGGTGTCTAGCCCAAACCCTAGTCGTGACTCCAATTTAAAATATATACTTAAGGACACATAATGCTAAAAATATTTATATTGCATGTGATAAAATTAAATTAAAATAAATAAACGGTTCATTTTAAAATAAATCGGATTTGATGGACACATAAATCCAACAACCTGGACCTGTTTTGTTAAGCCGTAATCCCCCAAATAGAAGCCAACTCTAAATATAACACTTACTAATTGTTTCCTACTCATAATAGGAAATCGGTTCCACAACATCTTAGCAGCCTGAGAAGACTCGATATACCAAAGATTCAGTTCCCAAATAAGAAAGGGGGTCTCCTCACAACCTCTAAATTAATATAGTTCTACACAAGAAAGTTCCTCCACATCTATTCCTTCTCCCAAAAGGAAACTACTAACTAAGGCAAGACGATGATCCAAAGAGAGATTCTCATCACCGCCTCACAACACAAGGTACTTCACTATGAATAGACTCTCGCTCGAACAAGTACAGATCGAATTCAAACTTGTATCATTTTACTCTGCAATTCTTCATTGTTGCCAGAAAACTGACTTAGAGATCAGAGGCCACTCCAATCATCTCTAATGTCTTCTCTTTGAATCCTGCAAGTCTGCCAATGTTTGCAGTTTATGCAACCGCCATTGTAGTTTTTCTGCTGCAAAACTCATAATAGGACATTTATCAAAAGGGGTTTTTTTCACGTACCTCCCTGAGGTTTGACATAATTATGGAAAAATCCCTCACTTTTGCAAAATTCTACGTGCCCCCTAAGGTTCTTAACAGTTAACATATTCCTCCATTCCGTTAGTCTAGGTCTAACAGTGTTAAAATCAAGGGGAGAACCGACAAAATTACCCTTACAAGAAAAATTTAAAAACAAACCTACAACTTATCTTCCCCAAATCGATTTGGGGAAGATGAGTTGCAGGTATTGAAGAAGGGAACACCATTGATCTTCACCATTGGGCTTTCTCGGGACTTAGGTTTTGATAGGTTTTGTTTTTTTCCAGAATAGAGTTTTGGATACTGTTGCGTCAAGAAATCGTCGAGCGGTCCTGCGAGTGCCGTCACCTGCCAGTGGACCAAAGGGGTCAACAGAGAGAACCGGTGTGGTCCCGGCCTAGGGCTCTCCGATGCCAAAGTTAGATCTCCTGGCGCAAACAGATGAATAGTGATTATTCAGTATGAGTTTTGATGTCCCTCGATGGGGTTGTGTACCTTGCCTTTTATAGTAGCATATGGCGGTGTGGAGAGTCCCAGTTTGATGGCAATTGTGCCGTTGAGTGGATAGAGGCCCTGGGTAACGGGGCTCTATCCTGATTGGCCATCTCCCCGTGGGAGGGAATGTCCTGGTGGCATCAGGATCCTTGGTGGATAGATACCCGCGTGTGGTGATAACGTCCTTGGTGCTTGAATCCGTCTGGATGACGTGACTTCTAAGCGGTGGCCTAGAGTCCTGGTGGTGACATGAGTCTTGTAGCGATACGATCGGGTCATAGGTGAGTGGCCCCCACCTCACGTTTGTGTCCACGATGCTGTGCCTGGGTGAGAGGCCGCTCTTGGATGTGGCCGCGCCTGGGTGGTGGTCGCGCCTGGGTGAGGCCGCGCCTAGGTGAGAGGCCGCGCCTCGGTGTAGCCACGCCTGGGTGAGAGGCCGCGCCTGGATGTGGCCGCACCTAGGTGAGGCCGCGCCTGAGTGGTGGCCGCGCCTGGGTGTGGCCGCGCCTGGGTGTGGCCACGCCTTGGTGAGGCTGCGCCTGAGTGGTGGCCGCGCCTGGGTGCAGGCCGCGCCTGGGTGCAGGCCGCGCCTGGGTGCAGGCCGCGCCTGGGTGCAGGCCGCGCCTGGGTGTGGCCGCGCCTGGGTGCAGGCCGCGCCTGGGTGTGGCCGCGCCTGGGTGCAGGCCGCGCCTGCTTGGGTGTGGCCGCGCCTGGGTGCAGGCCGCGCCTGCTTGGGTGTGGCCGCGCCTGGGTGCAGGCCGCGCCTGGGTGCAGGCCAGGCCGCGCCTGGGTGCAGGCCACGCCTGGGTGTGGCCGCGCCTGGGTGAGAGGCCTCCTGGGTGTGGCCACGCCTAGGTGAGGCTGCGCCCGAGTGGAGGCCACGCCTTGGTGCTGGCCGCGCCCGGGTATTGGGACCCTGGTTCGTTTCCCTTGGTTCTGGAGCGGGTCGCCCTGTGACACGTGGCGGCCGCTGATTGGCCCGATGAATATTGGATGTATCATTTGCCCCCCACTCTCTTGGGATAGGATGTCCAAGAGAGTAGATGCCTTTACATAGTGAGGGGTCCGCTGCAAACAGACTTTCCTTGCAGGGCTTGCCTGTAACTCTAGTAATGAGGTAGGAGAGGTTGGGGGTTCAAACCGTACCTCCTACACTTTTTCTTTTTGTTTTTTGTAGGTATATGTTCCTTCCTCTCCCTTCTTCTTTCACTTCTCATTTCTCTTTCTTACTTCTTGTCTCCCCTTTTGCTCTCCTTTAATTCCTCCTTTTTGTCTTTTGTCTTCTCTTTGGTGCCCACCATGTGCTTGTTTTTGGGTCACCTCCACTAGTATCCATTTTGCTTGATTTTGGGTCC
Organism: Telopea speciosissima; assembly: GCF_018873765.1. NCBI lineage: Eukaryota > Viridiplantae > Streptophyta > Magnoliopsida > Proteales > Proteaceae > Telopea > Telopea speciosissima. The sequence goes on from NC_057923.1 coordinate 28,072,977, forward strand.
TTGTGTTGGGGTTGTGTTATCTTGGTGCCTTGGTTTGCTTGAAAAGCTTGAGTGGTGCTTGGCTTGAGTGCCTTCCCTCTTGTGATCTCTATTACTTGATCGTGCCCCAGTGGTGTGGCCGCGTCGTCGTGTGCCTGCCTCCCAGTGCGATCGCCTTCCCCTTGAGGTAAGTTCGGACCCCTTCTCTTTCTTTTTTCTTTTTTTTTTTTTTTTTTTTTTCTTTATGCAGGGCTGCGCCTAGGTGAGGCCGTGCCTGCGGGAGCGAGGCCGCGCCTGTGGGGCGTGAGGCCGCGCTTGTGGGGCTTGAGGCCGCGCCTGGGGTGGCCGTACCTGCGGGCGTGAGGCCGCTGGGTCGCCGCTCCTGCGTGAGGCAGCGCCTGGGTGGCCGCCGCCTGCGGGTGTGAGGCTGCCCCTGGGATGGCTGTGCCTGTGGGTGTGAGGCCGCGCCTATGGTGGCCACGGCGTGGGTGTGATGGACCCTCATGCTTGTCCACTCCCCTTTTTCTTGTCTGTGATGGATCTGCTGTTTATACTTTGCAGGTGGTCTTCATTTCATTTTTCTTGCTGGCTTCTTGTCTGGGAGATCGTTGCTCTGAGCAAGTAGCTAGTCTGCTTCATTATTTTATCCATGTCATCACCTAATGACTCTGATCTGACTGCGGTCGTGGTTGGATCCCTTGAGGAGTCTTCTTCCCCCGCGGATACTTTTTCTTCTTTGCCTTCCCCTGTTGGTAGTGAAGGGGAGGAGGAGGTTTCTGGAGATTCCACCCCTAGTAGGGGTCGTAGGGCCTCCAGAGCTTCTATTTCTGTTGGTGACCTTAGGAGTAAGTTGGCTTTCATTCCTAGCGTCTTGACTTCTTCGGACTTGGCGGTTCGCATCCTGGAGAAGACCCGTGATTATGACTTCTCAAGGTTCCCTGAGGTCACTACGCTGCTACCTGAGACTGCTATAGTGGCTCGTGTCTCTCCTGAGGATGATGTTGTGGTGACAGAGGAGGGTGCGGTCTTACCAGAGGAGAGTGTTGCTTGTCCGGCTGAGGCTGATATGATGTCTCCTTCTGGATCAGAGGCTGCTCCTCCATTAGATGCCCCCTGATTTTATAGATGTTCTTTCTGGATGTTGACTTTTTTGATAACTTTTGGATTGTGATGCTTGCTTTTGTATGTACTTGACTCTTTCTTTAGATGTTGATATGGTTTGATCCTTGTCGCTTTGATATTGATTGCATTGTCTTCTGGTGATCGTTTGCGCGCCTTAGGCGTAGAGCCTCAGTGTTGGTATGACGCCTTAGGCATACAGCCTCAGTGGTGGCACGTCGCCTTAGGCATGTCGCCTTGGTGTTGGCATGTCGCCTTAGGCATGAAGCCTCAGTGTTGGCATGTTGCCTTAGGCATAAAGCCTCAATGTTGGCATGTCGCCTTAGGCATGAAGCCTCAGTGTTGGCATATCGCCTTAGGCACGAAGCCTCAGTGTTGGCATGTTGCCTTAGGCATAAAGCCTCAGTGTTGGCATATCGCCTTAGGCACGAAGCCTCAATGTTGGCATATCGCCTTAGGCACGAAGCCTCAGTGTTGGCATATCGCCTTAGGCACGAAGCCTCGATGTTGGCATATCGCCTTAGGCACGAAGCCTCAATGTTGGCATATCGCCTTAGGCACGAAGCCTTGATGTTGGCATATCGCCTTAGGCACGAAGCCTCAATGTTGGCATATCGCCTTAGGCACGAAGCCTCAGTGTTGGCGTCTCGCCTTAGGCACAAGGCCTCGATGTTGGCATATCGCCTTAGGCACGAAGCCTCGATGTTGGCATACCGCCTTAGGCACGAAGCCTCGATGTTGGCATATCGCCTTAGGCACGAAGCCTCGATGTTGGCATACCGCCTTAGGCACGAGGCCTCGATGTTGGCATATCGCCTTAGGCCCGAAGCCTTGATGTTGGCATACCGCCTTAGGCACGAAGCCTCGATGTTGGCATACCGCCTTAGGCACGAATCCTCGATGTTGGCATATCGCCTTAGGCACGAAGCCTCAGTGTTGGCATGTTGCCTTAATGTAGTGGCCGTGATTCGATTGAGTGGTAGGAGAAGACAAGTATTCTTGCAACATTTCTTTATTTTGACTGAAATTCACATTGTCCTTGATGTCGTCTACTGCTACTCCTACTGCTACTGCTTCTGTTATCACTACCACTACTGCTATGCTTCTACTGGTAGTACTTCTTTAGATGTTCTGAGTTCCAGGTACGGTCTACCTTCTTGCCCCCTGGAGTCTTCAAGCGGTAAGTCCCTGGGCGTATCTGCTTGGAGACTATGTAGGGTCCTTCCCAGTTGGGTGATAGCTTCCCCGCCTTCTGTGGCTGCGATGCCCTTGCCCGCCGTAGTACTAAATCTCCCTGGTGGAATAGCCTTTCCTTGACCCTGGCGTTATAGTACCTGGCAGTACGTTGCTGGTAGGCGACGTTCCTTAGTAGTGCTCTTTCGCGGACCTCATCTATAAAGTCTAGGTTGGCCCGCAGTCCGTCGACATAGGTGCGTTCATTGAAGTGCAGAACCCTATGGGACATGGCGCAGACCTCTACCGGTGCCAATGCTTCAGTGCCATATGCTAGGCGGAATGGGCTCTCTCCTGTGGGCGTCCGCACTGTAGTTCGGTATGCCCACAGGACGCTTGGTAGCTCTTCTACCCACTTGCCTTTGGCTCCTTCTAGCCTTTTCTTGACTCCTTCCAGTAGCGTTCTGTTGGTGACCTCCACCTGACCATTGGCCTGTGGGTATGCTACCGACACAGGCCGATAGTCGATGTTGTAGCTGTGACAGAATGCTTGGAATTTAGTGTTGTTGAATTGTTTCCCATTGTCTGAGACGAGGATCCGTGGTACCCCGAACCTGTAGATGACGTCGTCGCGGACGAACTTCTCCATCTCTGTCTCTGTTATCTTGGCCAAGGGTTTAGCTTCAACCCACTTGGTGAAGTAGTCGATCGCGACGACCAGGTACTTTCTGTTTCCTGGTGCTGCGGTGAAGTTGCCCAAGATGTCTAGTCCCCACATGGCAAAAGGTATGGGGTTGAGGATTGATGTCAGCTTGGTGGCGGGTAGATGGGGTACTGGGGCGAACAACTGACATTGCTCGCACTTCTTGGCATATTGGATGGCCTCCTCTTGCATTCGTGGCCAGTATAGTCCCTGGCGGAGGATTTTGTAGGCTAGGGCTCGTCCCCCCATGTGGCTTCCACATATCCCCTCATGGACTTCGGCTAGGGCGTACTCTGCCCCCTTGGGTCCTAGGCACCGGAGTAGTGGTGCTGTTGCCCCCCGCTTGTACAGTACCCCATCTAGGACGGTGTACTTTGCAGCTCTCATCTTGATCTTCCTTGCTTCGGCCTTGTCTTCTGGTAAGACATCGTTCTGGAGGTAGTTGAGTAGAGGGTCCATCCAGCTAGGTCCCTCCGTGATCTCGTTAACCTGCTTTTCCTTATACGTTGGCTCATGCAGGATCTCCACATAGACTGCGCTAGCCAAATTTCGGAGTTCCTCATTGGCTAGCCTGGATAGGGCATCAGCGGCGGCGTTCTCCTCCCTAGGAACTCGAACCATCTCAAACTTCTCAAAACCCTCGATCAATGCTTGAGCGCGTGCTAGGTATGATGCCATCCTCTCATCTTTTGCCTCATACTCTCCATTCACCTGATTCACCACGAGCTGGGAGTCGCTCCGGGTGGATAGGTGTGTGACTTGGATGGCTTTGGCCACCCGGAGTCCAGCTAGTAATGCCTCGTACTCTGCTTCATTATTGGATGCTTGGAAGGTGAACCGCAGAGCATATTGGATACGAAATCCCTCGGGGCTGGTTAATATGAGCCCAGCGCCGCTTCCTGCCGCATTGCTCGACCCGTCCACGAACATGTCCCACGATCCGTGATCCTTCTCTTCGGGCTCCAATGTTTGTGACTCGATCTCAGACTGGGTACACTCTGCAATGAAATCTGCAAGAGCCTGGCCTTTGATGGCTGTCCTTGGTTGGAACTTGATGTCATGCTCACTTAACTCCACCGCCCATGCTATCAATCGTCCGGAGACGTCCGGCTTGTGCAATATCTTCTTCAAGGGTAGGTCTGTGAGGACTGTGATGGTATGGGCTTGGAAGTATGGTCGTAGCTTCCTGGCTGCCATTACCAATGCATAGGCTACCTTCTCGATCCTAGTGTACCTGGTCTCTGCCTCGATCAGGACATGGCTGACGTAGTAGATGGGCCTCTGGACTTTGTCTTCTTCTTTCAGCAGTACTGCGCTGACCGCGACAGGGGTGGCGGCCAGGTAGAGCTGCAACTCTTCGTTAGGTTCCGGTCGCCCAAGCAGGGGTGGGCTCTCTAGGTACTCCTTCAATTCTCCGAACGCCTTTTGGCACTCTTCCGTCCATGTGAAGTCCTTAGGGCTTCGGAGGTTCTTCAATGTTTTGAAGAATGGTAAGCACTTATCACCTGATCGTGACACGAACCTGGAAAGGGCGGCGACCCTTCCATTCAACCTCTGCACTTCCCTGACCGTTCGAGGAGGTGCCATCTCTTGGATGGCCTTGATCTTGGATGGGTTAGCTTCTATTCCACGGACTGAGACCATGAACCCCAGGAATTTTCCTGATGTTACCCCGAAGGCGCACTTTGCAGGGTTTAGCTTCATCTGGTTCCTCCTCAGTACTGTGAATGCTTCCTCTAGGTCGGTCAGGTGTTGGTTGGTGTGGACGCTTTTTACGAGCATGTCATCCACATATACCTCCATGTTGCGCCCGATCTGCTCCTCGAACATCTTGTTGACCATTCTCTGGTAGGTGGCCCCTGCATTCTTTAACCCGAACGGCATGACGTTGTAGCAGTAGTTCTCTTTGTCCGTCCGGAATGCGGTGTAAGACTCGTCATCCTCATACATGAGGATCTGGTTGTATCCGGAGTAGGCGTCCATGAAACTCAGCATCTCATGGCCGGCGGTGGCGTCGATCGAGGTCGATCCGGGCGGTGGGTACTCATCTTTTGGGCATGCCCTGTTCAGGTCGGTGTAGTCGACACACATCCTCCACTTCCCACTTGGCTTTGGTACCATGACCACGTTGGCGAGCCAGGTTGGGAACTTCTCCTTTCTGATGAACCCTGATCGGCTTAACCTCTCGACCTCCTCCTTGATTGCTGCTTGTCGGTCAAGGGCGAAGTTACGCCGCTTCTGTTGAATGGGCTTCCTGGTTGGGTCGACATGTAGTCGGTGTTCCACTATGGAACGTGGTATTCCTGGCATGTCGGAGGTCGACCATGCGAAGACATCCATGTTCGCTTGGAGGAGGTGTCCAAGCCCTTCTTTCTGTTCCTTGCTTAGCAACGAGCCGACCTGAACGACCTTGGAGGGGTCATCCTGGCTGAGGGGCCATGGGATGAGGTCTTCCACTGGCCTTCCCCTTCTCTCTGTCAGTTCATCTCTCTGGTCACTGATCATGCTCTCTAGGCAGAGTGCCATTCCACGTGTGTTGCCATTATTCTTTTTCATGAAGGTGGCGTAGCATTCCCTTGCTTTCTTCTGATCTCCTCGGACTTCGCCTACCCCATTCTCGGTGGGGAACTTCATCTTCAGGTGAAGTGGTGATATGACTCCTCTAAGGGCTGTCAGTGATGGTCGCCCTAGGAGGCCGTTGAAGGACACCACGGACTTGACTACCATGAAATTTACCATGATGGTTACTTGTTGAGGGTGTACCCCGAAGGTGACGGGTAGCTCTATGGTACCTCGATGGAGGCGGTGGCACCGAGAATCCATGGGGATAAGTGGGCTCGGTTTGAGCTGGTCGTCCCCGAACCCGAATTGTCGATAGGCGCCCAAGGAGAGTACGTCAACGGACGCCCCTGTGTCTATCAGACTCGTGCAGGTCGATTGGCTACCTCCACCTGTACTACCAGGGCATCTTCATGCGGGAAGTTTAGTCCTTCCAGGTCTTCATCCGAGAAGGAGATCACCGCCTCAGTCCTGGCTATCTTGCTGGGCTTCTCTGCCACTCCCACGAACCTGGCATGGGCTTTAGCTTTTCTGGTGGACTCTTGCCCTGGTCCTCCAAGTATGGTGAGGATAGGAGGTCCCTTGGTGCCACTAGGTTCTGTGGCATCTCTCCGCTCTTCTGGGCGGTCTCTCTCTCGATCTGTTCTTCTTTCTTCTCGTCTCGGCTCCACTCTGTCTCCGTCGCGACCTCTATCTCCTTGGCCTGAGCGGTTGTCACGTCTCCCCTTCACATACTTGTTCAAGCTTCCTGCTTTTACCAGTTGTTCTATCTCTCTCTTCAATTGATAGCACTCCTCTGTGTCGTGCCCATTCTCTTTGTGGAAGAGACAATATTTGTTAGGGTTTCGCTTCTCTGGCGCTGCTAGCATGGGTCGTGGCCAATGGAGTAGGTCACGGTCCTGGATCTGCATGAGTATCTGGGACCTGGTGGTGTTCAGTGGTGTGAACTCAGGGGTGCTTGCCCTCTCGCTTCTCTCTGGGCGGCGGTCTGTCCTCCTAGATGGGCGGTCGCTCTTCTCTTGTCGGCGCTCTGTCCTCGACCTCTTACTCTCGTTGCGGTCATCAGGTGCTGACCTCTTGTTGTCCTGTGGCTTGGCCTCGATTATTTTTGTTCTAGCTTGTAGTACCTCGGCCATATTTGCAAACTCGTTGCACCGCTCCAGGAGTTCTTTCATAGTCCTGGTCTCGTGACGTGCCAGGTCCTTGATCAAGTCCAGGTCCCTAATACCTCCTGCTAGGGCTGCATGCTGTGTCTGGTCATCCAAGTCTCGAACCTCCAGGGACTCCTTGGTGAACCTGGTAACGTATTCCCTGAGAGATTCCCCAGGGTTCTGTACCACGTTTAGTAGATTGACGGTGGTCTTCTTCTGCTTGACGCTGCTTTGGAAACGGGTGACGAACTGTTCGCATAGCTCTGCGAACGAGCATATAGCTCTCGGTCGTAGCCTGGAGAACCATGATGTGGCTGCTCCCTTAAGGGACGCAGGGAATGCCCGACAGGATACCACGTCCGACCCCCCATATAGCGTCATGATGCCATTAAAGTAGTTGATGTGGTCATTAGGGTCAGTGGTACCACTGTAGAGTTCAAAGGTGGGTAGTCGAAACCTGGAAGGTAGTGTGGCTGACATGATCTCTGCCGAGAAGGGGTGTTGTCCAGGTATGGAATGTGTCTCGCCTTTGGTCTGCTTCTTCAACCCTTCCAGCTTCTCATCCAGGTCGCGGAGTCTTTGATCGAGCTCCTCGTCCCGTGTCTGCCCCCCACGCCTGGCCGGACGTTCGCTGCGACCTCGTTCACGCTCTCTCCTGGATGTCCCCTCCCGCCTTGAGTGTTGGTGGGATGGGGAATGGTCACGCCGTGATGAATCCTGCCGTGAAGGTGAGGGGCTTTCCTCTCTGTAGGTCCGGCTTCGTCGTGGTATGTGACTTTCTTCCAGTCGTCCGTCGAACACGGACCTCCGGACCGATCTCTGCGGGCTAGACACCCTCGCCCTGGGTGTTGGCGTCCTCCCACGTTCTGACCGTGGTGAGAGGTCTCTTGTTCTCCTGGGATGCTGGGAAGGCTCCCCCCGCTGCGGAGTGGGGGTTGCCTGTCGCGCAAGTCTCTCTGATCTCGCGCCCCTGGGAGATGATCTCCTAGGGTTTGGCTCTTGTTGAGGTATGGACTCCACCCTTGCTGCTGGTGAAGTCCTCCGACGGTGAGATGTCGCACGCTGCGTCAGGTATTCTCGAAAGAGTCGTTGTTCACCGAGGATCTGTCGTTGCAGGTCGTTGATCTGACCCACAGTGGCTGGAGCATTGGGGTCAAGTGTCACCTCCACCACCACATCGTTGGCCTCGTCATTGTTGGGCTCGGCGATCACGAACTGGTCATTAAGGGGGATCTCCTCCTCCAGAGGGACATGGTCCTGGTCGTTGGCTCTGCGGCGAGAGCCCTCTGGGGGTGGTGATCCATTCCTTGCTCCGTTGTTGGTGGTGGTAGTCTTCCTTCGTGCCATTGAATGAGTATGGAAGCGAGCTAGTAGTCGTAATGGCTAGCGTCGTTCCCACAGCACGGCGCCAATCATTGCGTCAAGAAATCGTCGAGCGGTCCTGCGAGTGCCGTCACCTGCAAGTGGACCAAAGGGGTCAACAGAGAGAACCGGTGTGGTCCCGGCCTAGGGCTCTCCGATGTCAAAGTTAGATCTCCTGGCGCAAATAGATGAATAGTGATTATTCAGTATGAGTTTTGATGTCCCTCGATGGGGTTGTGTACCTTGCCTTTTATAGTAGCATATGGCGGTGTGGAGAGTCCCAGTTTGATGGCAATTGTGCCGTTGAGTGGATAGAGGCCCTGGGTAACGGGGCTCTATCCTGATTGGCCATCTCCCCGTGGGAGGGAGTGTCCTGGTGGCATCAGGATCCTTGGTGGATAGATACCCGCGTGTGGTGATAACGTCCTTGGTGCTTGAATCCGTCTGGATGACGTGACTTCTAAGCGGTGGCCTAGAGTCCTGGTGGTGACATGAGTCTTGTAGCGATACGATCGGGTCATAGGTGAGTGGCCCCCACCTCACGTTTGTGTCCACGATGCTGTGCCTGGGTGAGAGGCCGCTCCTGGATGTGGCCGCGCCTGGGTGGTGGTCGCGCCTGGGTGAGGCCGCGCCTAGGTGAGAGGCCGCGCCTCGGTGTAGCCACGCCTGGGTGAGAGGCCGCGCCTGGATGTGGCCGCACCTAGGTGAGGCCGCGCCTGAGTGGTGGCCGCGCCTGGGTGTGGCCGCGCCTGGGTGTGGCCACGCCTTGGTGAGGCTGCGCCTGAGTGGTGGCCGCGCCTGGGTGCAGGCCGCGCCTGGGTGTGGCCGTGCCTGGGTGCAGGCCGCGCCTGCTTGGGTGTGGCCGCGCCTGGGTGCAGGCCGCGCCTGCTTGGGTGTGGCCGCGCCTGGGTGCAGGCCTCGCCTGGGTGCAAGCCACGCCTGGGTGTGGCCGCGCCTGGGTGAGAGGCCTCCTGGGTGTGGCCACGCCTAGGTGAGGCTGCGCCCGAGTGGAGGCCATGCCTTGGTGCTGGCCGCGCCCGGGTACAGGCCCGCGCCTACTTGGGTGCAGGCCACGCCTGGGTGTGGCCGCGCCTGGGTGAGAGGCCTCCTGGGTGTGGCCACGCCTAGGTGAGGCTGCGCCCGAGTGGAGGCCACGCCTTGGTGCTGGCCGCGCCTGGGTATTGGGACCCTGGTTCGTTTCCCTTGGTTCTGGAGCGGGTCGCCCTGTGACACGTGGCGGCCGCTGATTGGCCCGATGAATATTGGATGTATCAGATACCATCTAATAAACAACAAAAATCTATACCTCCAGAACAGAGTTTTGGGATTTTGACTTGTGGATCAGATAGCCATGAGATTTCCCTTCACCAGTACCTAGCGTGATAACCACCACCCAAAACAACCCCAGCTCTCTTGCAATACCACCACCACCACCCATAATCCCAGTTTCGTTAACACCGCTTCTTGCTACTAACCCACTTCCATTGTCGACGTCCGTCGCAGTCCAAGCCCAGTTACGGATGCACCTGATTCAGTTCTATCTTTGCCGACAGTTCTCGGCCTCTCTATGGACGACCCTTCTCTCCACTGGGATGACCCTTTACTGCCTCATCTTCTGTTGTTGCAATCGGAGGATTGGGATTCCATTACATGGGGTTTCGGCGAAAAAGACGATTTTGCTTCCATGTCCTCCCAAAACCCCAATCCCCCTCACGCTCATCGTCTGACTCCTACTTCCCTGTTTCTTCCGTTGAGCATCCTAATTTTAATGCCTCTGCTGTGTTCTCTTCCAATCGAAATCCAAGTTTGGATTTGAACCACGACTTCGACTATGTACAGTTTGGATAAGCTCATTAGAGCAGCTGAATGCTTTGAATTAACGCAGTTGCAACTTGTTCAGGTATTGAAGAAGGGGACACCATTGTATTCTGTTGAGGTGCCAAAAATTAGTTGAAATTTCAAGGGATCCAAACAGATAGGCTAGCGAGTTTTCGTATCATTTATTCTTGCCCGTCCAGTAGAATCTACACTAGTTTGATCTTGTACTCATTTGCAAGAAATGACAACATAGATCTACACGGATCTGTCGTCCAATTCGTTGTTTGTAACAATCCCATATGATCTGGATTTCATGTATTATCTCCAAGTCCTAAATTTGGGACATAACAGACTACTACGAACCATCCCCGATAGCTTGGGAGGCCTTAAAGAAGTTAGAGTTCTTGATCTGAAGAAGCACGGACTATGATGAAGATAGTACTATGGAGTGAGGAGAGAGAAGCCAAAAATAGAGAAATAATGATCAACAGAATACAATGGTGTTCCCTTCTTCAATACCTGCAACTCATCTTCCCCAAATTGATTTGGGGAAGATGAGTTACAGGTTTTTTTTTTTTTTTTTCTTGCAAGGGCATTTTTGTCGGCTCACCCCTTGATTTTAACACTGTTAGACCTAGACTAACGGAATGGAGGAATATGTTAACTGTTAAGAACCTCAGGGGGGCACACAACATTTTTGAAAACTAGGGGTTTTTCCATAATTACGTCAAACCCTAGTCGTGACACCAATTTAAAGTATATACTTAAGGACACATAATGCTAAAAATATTTCTATCGCATGTGATGAAATTAGATTAAAATAAATAAACGGTTCAATTTAAAATAAACTGGGTTTGATGAACACATAAATCCAATAACCTGGACCTGTTTTGTTAAGCTATAATCCCCCAAATAGAAGCCAACTCTAAATAAAACACTTACTAACTGTTTCCTACTCAGAATAGGAAATCAGTTCCACAACATCTTAGCAGCCTGAGAAGACTCGATATACTAAAGATTCAGTTTCCAAATAAGAAAGGGGGTCTCCTCACAACCTCTAAATTAATATAGAAGTTCTGTGCAAGAAAGTTCCTCCACATCTATTCCTTCTCCCAAAAGGAAACTACTAACTAAGGTAAGACGATGATCCAAAGAGCGATTCTCATCACCGCCTTACAACACAAGGTACTTCACTATGAATAGAGTCTCACTCGAACAAGTACATACCGAATTCTAAGCTGTATGATTTTACTCCGCAATTCTTCATTGTTGCCAGAAAATTGAGTTAGGGATCGGAAAGTCCCCTGGGAGTCTGCTCCGATCAGCTCTAATGTCTTCTCTTTGAATCTTGCAAGTCTGCCACCATTTGCAGTTTATGCAATCGCCATTGCAGTTTTTCTGCTGTAAAACTCATGATAGAATATTTATCAAAAGGGTTTTTTTTTCACGTACGCCTCTGAGGTTTGACGTAATTATGGAAAAATCCCTCAGTTTTGCAAAATTCTGCGTGCCCCCCTAAGGTTCTTAACGGTTAACATAATCCACCATTCCGTTAGTCTAGGTCTAACAGTGTTAAAATCAAGGGGTGAACTGACAAAAATGCCCGTATAAGAAAAATTAAAAAAAATCTGCAACTCATCTTCCCCAAATTGATGTGGAGGGAACACCATTTATCTTCACCATTGGGCTTTCTAGGGACTTAGGTTTTGATGGGTTTTGCTTTTTTCCAGAACAGAGTTTTGGAATACCATCTCATAAACAACAAAAATCTATACCTCCAGAACAGAGTTTTGGGATTTTGACCTGTGGATCAGATAGCCATGCGATATCCCTTCACCAGTACCTAGCATGATAACCACCACCCAAAACAACCCCAGCTCTCCTGCAATACCACCACCACCACCCATAATCCCAGTTTCATTAACACCGCTTCCTGCTACGAACCCACTTCCGTTCTCGACATCCGTTGCAGTCCAAGCCCAGTTACGGGTGCACGTAATTCAGTTCTATCTTTTTCGGCGGTTCCCGATGTCTCTTTGGACGACCCTTTTCTCCACTGGGATGACCCTTTACTGCCTCATCTTCTGTTGTTGCAATCGGAGGATTGGGATTCCATTACATGGGGTTTTGGCGAAAAAGACGATTCTGCTTCCATGTCCTCCCAAAACCCCAATCCCCCTCACGCTCACCGTCTGACTTCTTCTTCCCTATTTCTTCCGTTGAGCATCCTGATTTTAATGCCTCTGCTGTGTTCTCTTCCAATCAAAATCCAAGTTTGGATTCGAGCCATGACTTCGATTGTGTACAGTTGGATAAGCTCATTAGAGCTGTTGTATGCTTCGAATTAACACAGTTGCAACTTGTTCAGGTATTGAAGAAGGGAACACCATTGTATTCTATTGAGGTGCCAAATAATTAGTTGAGATTTCAAGGGATCCAAACAGATAGGCTAGCGAGTTTTCGTATCATTCATCTTGCCCGTCCAGTAGAATCTACTCTAGTTTGATCTTGTACTCATTTGCAAGAAATGGCAACATAGATCTACACGGATCTGTCGTCCAATTCGTTGTCTGTAACAATCCCATATGATCTAGGTTTCATGTATTATCTCCAAGTCCTAAATTTGGGGCGTAATAGACTAATACGAACCATCCCCGATAGCTTGGGAGGCCTTAAAGAAGTTAGAGTTCTTGATCTGAAGAAGCACGGACTATGATGACAATAGTACTATGGAGTGAGGAGAGAGAAGCTAAAAATAGAGAAATAATGATCAACAGAATACAATGGTGTTCCCTTCTTCAATACCTACAACTCATCTTCCCCAAATCGATTTGGGGAAGATGAGTTGCAGGTTTTTTTTTTATTTTTCTTGCAAGGGCATTTTTATCAGTTCACCCCTTGATTTTAACATTGTTAGACCTAGACTAACAGAATGGAAGAATATGTTAACTGTTAAGAACTTCAGGGGGGCACGCAACATTTTTGAAAACTAGGGGTTTTTCCATAATTACGTCAAACCCTAGTCGTGACTCCAATTTAAAGTATATACTTAAGGACACATAATGCTAAAAATATTTATGTCGCATGAGATAAAATTAAATTAAAATAAATAAACGGTTCAATTTAAAATAAACCAGGTTTGATGAACACATAAATCCAATAACCTGGACCTGTTCTGTTAAGCCGTAATCCCCCAAATAGAAGCCAACTCTAAATAAAACACTTACTAACTATTTCCTACTCAGAATAGGAAATCGGTTCCACAACATCTTAGTAGCCTGAGAAGACTCGATATACCAAAGATTCAGTTCCCAAATAAGAAAGGGGGTCTCCTCACAACCTCTGAATTAATATAGAAGTTCTGTGCAAGAAAGTTCCTCCACATCTATTCCTTCTCCCAAAAGGAAACTACTAACTAAGGCAAGACGATGATGCAAAGAGAGATTCTCATCACCGCCTCACAACACAGGGTACTTCACTATGAATAGAGTCTCACTCGAAGAAGTACAAATCAAATTCTAAGTTGTATGATTTTACTCTGCAATTCTTCATTGTTGCCAAAAAAATAACTTAGGGATCGGAAAGTCCCCTTGGAGTCCGCTCCGATCATCTCTAATGTCTTCTCTTTGAATCCTGCAAGTTTGCCAACGTTTGCAGTAAATGCAATCGCCATTGCAGTTTTTCTGCTGCAAAACTCATGATAGGACATTTATCAAAATTAATTGTAAATCTCAAACATATGGCCCACCAACAAGAAGTTTTTCATTTGGCGTTTCAATAGTGTTTGTTGAGTGAATGCAGAGACCGATTTCTCTAGAACAATACATCAGGTTGGTCTAAGATTTGACTATGGATCCATGATGACATTTCCCCCCGAAACCCTCCATTGTATACCCTTTCATGTATTTGGCATTTCCACTTGTTTTTGTAGTCATTTATTTTATTTTCAACCTTCAACCATCATTCAAAATATGTATATTTATTTGCTTGACTCCATGACATATGACAAGGGGCATAATACCTAATCCACAAAATTTCGGCTCTCAACAAACTACCACATTATAGATATTGGGGCCATAGGAAGGCCTTCCTGAGGGCGCATCAAAGAAACCTTTGCCAAAACATCTAAAGCCAAGAACATATAAGAACATAATTTGAACATATTCAAGAGTTTATATGGATCAATGGATCCTCTTCGAATATCTTGATGAAATGATATTTTTTTACTTCACAAACTTATGATAATTAGGGAGTTTTCTTATATGACTCACCCACAATGCAAAAGTCTTCCGTAAAAACCCAATTTTCCAAATGTGGCAGATTAGATGAGTTTGAAAGTTTTGAACAAATGGAGCAAGGTCCCCTATTCATATATCAAGTTTCAGTTTAGACATGATTACCCAAATGACGAAAAGCTATCGATATCAAGTATAGAGAAAAAAAATTGAAACTTCAAAATGTATGATTGAGAAGTTATGAATGATTAAAAATATAAAAAAAAAATTGTCAATACACGAGAGAAATCATCCAAAACATTTTCTATATATTCAATGGTCAAAATTGTCACATAACTCTTCTATGTGATAGGTGGACCACCAAGGAGACTCCTTCCTACAACAGCTCAAGAAAGCTTTAGTTTAATAATTTGGATTTTAGAAAGCAAAAGCACCCTTCAATCTAATATAATTTATTTTAAGAAATTAGTATAGTACTATCAATTCAGTTGAATAGATGGAACACAACTTGGATTCTTGACATCTCAATCAAATGTATTTACAATGTGTAAACCTTCTTTTAAATCCCCCTTGTTTTATTCTTAAAAGTTGTTTTTAGTCAAAGGTAAAAATGATTTTTTAAGATAAATTGAAGTGATTTATTAATATATTATTATCAAAAGTTATCATCATCTTTGCATAGTTTTTGAGTACACATCAAATAATAAGATTTACCTTTATTGGAAAAAAAGGTGTTATAATAAAAGGCCAAAAACATAAAATAATAAATTATTTAATAACTTAAGGGGTGTCGATAAGAAAATCTCAATGTCAATGTAAGATTTGTTTATGCTCGTCTTTCAAGACTATAAAGATGGCAAGGGAAAAAACAACATGGACCATGACTAAAGGACTTAATACATCAAGAAGGAGGAGTAGATCACCTACAAACTTATAAGTCAATTGGCAAGTAAAATGAAATTAAGGACATACTCAGCTACCTACCCTCAAGTTGCTTCCTAAAAAATATGAAGTATGTACCCTTCTTACCGAACTTTTTGTTTTAATTAATGAAGTATAACTTAAATACATTAGTTAAAGTAGGTATATGTTGTTGATTTTAAAGAAAATTGGGCCAAACATTCTAAAGAAAGAGGAGTTTTAGTAGATTAAGGAAGAAGTTTTCCTTCTATTGGGTAAACAATATCAACAAACCCATGGCAATGAATTGGATGAGGAAAAATGTCGTTTGCTTGTTAATTACTCTGGTATAAAAATTTCTTTATTTTTGTCCATTGCAAGAAAATAATAATTTGATGGACTTCTAAAGTAGATTTGATGAGGAAATTAATTAAAATGTCCACTGCATGCCAAGAACAACAAATAACGTGAGAAGTTAAATAAAGGTAAATATTTGAATTTGGATTAAGTACTTAACAAAGGGGTTTTTTTTTTTGATCAATTCAAATCACTACTTACTTTTCCTGTCTTATTTGGTGTATGATATATTAACTAAGGGTTTCAACTTTGGGTTGGAATTGGGAATTGGATCGGAACCAACCCGTAAGGAAATAGAACCGACCTACTCAATAGTTTATTGATTCGATTCTGAATCTATCGATAATTTATTAGTCTTTTAATGATTCTAGAATCAATAGACCAATTAAGAACCATTGGAACCAAAACCAATGGAATAGAAACAAATTCACAATCATGGGGATTGGGGAGGGTTTGACCCTTTTTCTTCATCACATCTATGTAGACATTGGGTCTCACATGTCGATCGATCTTTAGTCAATATGTTGAGATATTTTTGTTATTTGAATTGAGTTTGTCTTCCTTTTTTCCATATAAAACAATGGATTTGAGAATTAGGAGCCCACATGGGAATTCATTTAAAAATACTAAGATCCAATGGACATTTCTTGTGGTATTATCTATATTTCATTTCACAAAATGGAAGTTACCTAAGAGTTCCAATTCATATAATATGATGATCTGCAATACAGCTGCTTACCTAAGAGTTCAAATTCAATTAATAATGTTCCCCTTCTAATGTTGGAAGTTTAGGGGATTTAAATTTTTTTTTTGAATTAAAAATATTATTTATGCAAATTTTGTTAGTCTTGGTTTTATTAATTTACATTGCATTTGACATCTTACAATAGATAATATCATTTTAAGCCTACAATCATCATATATCATTGAAAAGTAACATTTAATTTCAAAATTCTTCCACCTAACCATTATTTTAAGTTATAGTTTATATTATTCTAAACAAATCACTAGTTATATTCATAAATTTGATTTAAGAACACTGTGGCACTAAGTCTATGGATGTAAATGGATAGTTGAAAATTCATGTTTGATCCGTATTCAAATCCATTTAGGGGTTTTTGAATCTGGAATTTTGGTTTTTGAATCTGTTCGAAAGATAGTCGAATTTGGATTTGGATAGTTTCATTTAGGATCGGATAATATTTGGATAATTTACTATCCGATTGTAAAATGCGATTGGTTTAATATTTTTATAAAAATTGATGATATATTACATATTACCCTTATTATAAAAACTTTTATAATGATATTTTGGTAATCAAAGTCGGTAAACAGTAATCAGAGTCGAAAATCGACAATCGGAGTCAGAAATCTATAATCAATACAAGTCAAATTCGTTTACTAATCGGATAGTTTATCAGATCAGATAATATCTGGATACCCGATAAACTCCCTAGTTCGAACATGATATTAATTTTAAACATTCTGTCGAATATCGGATTGAATACAAATATGTCATTCGGTAAACAGATACGGATTCAAATAGTAGTAAATCCGAATAGAATCCAATCCGTTCCTAACTAATTCCCAACTTTAATGCAAAAATAAGCCCTCACTCATTGTTTTGTTTCCATGTTGTAGTTTTTCATACAACAAAACTAACCATCTAAGCGGTGATTTTATGTTACCACTTAAGTTTCTACCAGTAAACAAATGTTACCATTTAAGTAAATATTTGATAAAAATGGGTAATTATGGAATGTTATAAAAGGTAACAAGGAGTCATAGCCGTCAAGATTATTTGAATTAATTTAAGTGGTTCAATTCAACCATATGGTCAATTTTTTGTTAGTATTTTTCTTATGTATTCTCAATGTGTCTTATCTTTGACTTTTTCTTTTTTATTTAAGTGTTTCTTTTCCGCCATGTGTAAAAATCTTGTTGGACTAAAATATAATAGGTAGATTGGGGAGGGTGAAACCTACCCATCTCCAAAGTTAAACGTAAAATGATTGTTTTGCAAGACTTTTGACTTAGCATTTATGCTTATCCAACTATTTGATTAAGTCGATAAATTGACTATCATTTTAGCACTTTATCTATATTTTGATTTTTTTTTGTTGTTGTGAATTGCTACCTTTTTAGTATAGGACAAAGTTTTCCTCCACCCATAGAGGATGGTTCACCAACCATCCTAGTATTTTAGTATATTCAAAAATACCCTCTCAATATCCATTTCTGCCTTCTCCCGCCCTTCAATGAATGGGATCCCATTTCTCCAGTCGTTCTCTCTCTCTCTCTCTCTCTCTCTCTATATATATATATATATATATATATATATATATACTAGTAAAATTGAACGTGTGGCAAAAATAGTAATTTCAAATAGTCAGATAGCAAATACATAAAAAATTTAGCAAGTTCTCCCCAAATAAGTTTTACAGTTCATGAAAAAGATGTAAAAGGTATTACATAAAAGCTCAACTTTTTATTTCACCTAATTCTAGAATCTTCAGAAACTTGATGGGTTTTTTTTTTTTTGATAAGGCAGAAACTTGATGGGTAACATATGCCCATATGTTACTGTAATATAGAGTTCTAGCTGTAAATCTCTAAAAAATTGGACTATCATGATTCCTACAAGATATTTACTCGCAATGAATGATTCATGAGCACAAAACATGTTCAATATATCAAATAGTTAAAAACAAAGAAATAAACAAATAGGAAAGACTATTCATCTAAAGAAGCATGTTGGTGGATGATGTTCAAACAATAATTAGAGTTGAAGCTCTCCCATAAAGCTGATTGCTGTCCTCAGGGCCTAATCAATGGAGAGGTCATCTATCAAATGTAAAGGTAGTGCAACCAAAATTTTTGATCGTGATTATGTGGGGGGGGGGGGGGAATGCACGCTGCCAAGCCTCTGCGCACACCTCCCTCTCTCCCTGCCCTGGCCTTTGCGCACGCCCATGAGTGCCCTTGGCAGCAGCCTGCGCATGGGCTGCACGCGAGGGGCCTATGCGTAGGCTATGGCTTGCGGGCTGTTGCTTACGGGCTGCGCAATGGGTGCATGCGGTCTGCCCATGCAGGCTACATACACCCTTTTGGTTTACCCTCCAGTTTTAATTTTTTTTTTAAAAAAAGGGTTTTCTTTTTCAAAACAAAATTTTTGTTTTGTTTTGTTTCTTGGAGGAAGTAGATGGGTGAAGAGATCCCTCTCTCCACCCACTTGCAATTAAAATGTGATTTTAATTTATCAAGGGTTTGGATATATGTTATCACATGTGATGTGGTGGTTCAATAATTGAAGAAATCCATGGTTTTTGGTTTGCTTGCTTTAATGATGTCCATGCATGATATTATGTTATAATGTGATTATGGGAATGACATTCTAATAATATGGATGGTAATTTGATATATGTGATGCATTGGGGTTATGGGTGGATGCGATGCTTCTTTCTCTTTCTCTATCTCCCGCTATCTTTTTTATAAACAAATGTACTCCACCCCATGGGCAGCCCAAAATGGTGGGTTGGCTTCTCCATGTGGGATTTCTTTATTTTGAAAAAGAAAGTGTATAGAATATTTTTTCTAGGTTTTCATTGTAATTTTAGAGGAACTAGGACTCCCAGGGCATGTTGATGGTGATCCACATGTGGCGCTCAAAGCTTATGGAGATGCAAGTCACCTACTTTGAAGACGTGATCGGGCGGAGGAGATGATCGAGGCGTGGCATCCATGGCATGATTGATGCACCCATAAAGAAAGTTATTAGTTTTTATTTTTATTGGGAGGGTTTTTTAATTGCTTCTGATAAAAATGCCGCCATCCCATAATCACTTTTAATTAATGTGGATTAATTATGTTATTTAATTCCATCCATGATATGTATGTGAGAGTTGATTAGTCCCTCTTTAATCATAATACATGTATGATCTGGACTAGTCTAAGTCAGCAGATATGTCCATGGTCTCCTATTGAATATAAATGTAGAAATTGTGTGATATGACCCCGCATAAGCCGACAGGACATTGCTAGGCTCTTTATCGCATGGTTATCTATATTTATCTCTATCTAGATACGTTAGGGTATGGATAGTGAGAGGGCACTGCGACAATGGGTCATCTTTCATGATTCTATGATTCTAACTAATGCAATAGGTAAATACATGATTTTGGTGTATGTCAACCGACAGGATCTAGGCATGACACCCAGGTGGCCGAAAATATTAGAAGCCCATGAGGCGGACAGCTTAGTCCACACTACCACGGTGTGTATAATGAGTCCTGACCGGGTAAGTTATGCATACAAGGGTTTTAGGTATCCACTTCATCTTTTGGGTCATGAGGGAGACCCAAATCTTGAAAGACCATTGATGTGTATGCTCAATTTTTTTTCAATGGTTGTTAATAAGCATGTGTTTTTTACTTGTACATGTGTAGATCATTATTCAATGGCTGTCGTTAATTCCAACCTGTTAATACTCATTAGTGAATACAAATTAAATGGTACAAACTATGTCGATTGGTACCGGAGCATTAAATTGCTCCTGACTGCAGAAGGACTATACACAGTTCTCGATGAATAAGTTCCTCCTCAACTCGACCTGAATGATTTTGAGGCATATGAGGAGATGCAGGATTTCCTTAAGAAGGACTCCAAGGCATCGCTTTATATCCTAAGATCATTGGAGAGGTCAATATTGGACTCAGTCAAGGATATACGTACCTCAGGCGGTAAAATGGATAAGCTTGTTGAATTGTTCAACAGGCAGTTGACACACATCCATTTTGATGTGGTGAGTCAAATCCATAACTCCAAGATGTCCCAAGAGACTCCAGTGATGGACTACATCATGAAAATGATCAATCTGTTTGAGAAACTGGAATCCATGGGGACTGATTTTGGTTTGCGATATAAGACCAATGTAATCTTGGCGTCACTCACTTTTGCCTATGCACCCTTTAAGATGTCCTACAAGATGTCAGATAAGGAGGCTGAAGCTTCCTTGAAAAAGGATAAGGTTGAGGTCAATGCAATTGATGTGAAGTCTTCTTCAAATGGGAAGAAGAAGAAAAAGGAAAGTAACGGTAAGCCCCTAAAATCCAAGGGTGGAAAGTCTGGCAATAAAGGCAAAGGCAAGTGCTTCTATTACAAGAAGGAGGGTCACTGGAAAAGGAACTGTCGTGCATACCTGGCTACTGTGAAAGATAAAAAGCCGGATGAAACTGAGGCTACTAAAGAAGGTACATGCGATGTTCACGTTCTTTATGAGTCTAATTTATCTTTTGAACTGACCAACTCTTGGTTGGTGGATCCTGGTTCCACTGTTCATATTTGCAATGATTTGCAAGGGTTCAAGGAGACAAGGAATCTAGAAAGAAATGAGGTGCGTCTTCGGTTGGGCACTGGAGCTTAGACCATGGCGATGGCTATGGGGACTTTTATTTTAAATTTTAGTTTTACTTGTTTAGTTTTAAAGGATTGCTACTACGTACCCTCTTTTAAGAGGAAGATTATTTCAGTTTCAAAACTTGTTTTGGACGGGTATAGTTTTTTCTTTAATTCTAAATTAGTTATTTGTTTTAATAATTCTTTTGTGTCATCTGGATATATGCAAAGTGGATTGTACTTCCTAGATTGCCCTATTAGAATGAATGTTGTTTTAAATGTTGATTTGAAACGGAAAGCAGCTCTAGTGAACCCAACATATCTGTGGCATCTAAGATTAGGTAATATTAATTTGGACCGAATCAGTAGATTGGTGAGGGATGGGCCCTTAGAGTGTCTGAGGGTGGAACCATTTCCTACCTGTGAGTCATGCCTTCAGGGTAAGATGACCAAGAAACTCTTTAACAATAAAGGTGCTAGAGCCACAGATCTGTTAGAGTTAGTACACACTGATGGGTGTGGACCCATAAACATACAAACAAGGTATGGGTATGAGTATTTTATAACTTTCACCGATGATTACTCTAGATATGGTTACATATACTTGATGCGTAGCAAATCAGAAGCCTTTGATATATTCAAAGAGTTCCAAACCGAGGTTGAAAGACAGCTTGATAAACGCATCAAGTCCTTACGATTAGATCGTGGAGGGGAGTATCTATCGGATGATTTTAAAGAATACCTCATATCGCAAGGGATAGTTAGTCAACTAACTAGTCCAGGAACACCACAACAAAATGGTGTATCCAAACGACGCAATTGGACCCTATTGGATATGGTCCGGACGATGTTCACTTATAGTGAGCTGCCTCTCTCTTTCTGGGAGTACGCTTTAGAAATGGCAATTTATATCTTGAATAGGGTTCCATCCGAGTCTGTAGCTGTAGACACTGATTTTTTGTCACCCCCTAATTGGCGATGATGACAATGGGACATGGACGATGGACGACGCACTCTCCCTCTTTTTTGACCCAAGATACCTGACCCATAAGACCAAGGGCCATGTTGAGCACAAAATGGCCCATTTTAGGCCCAAAAATAAGGAAAAATGGCACTGCGCTCCCACGGCGCCGTGGACTCTTCCCACGGCGCCGTAGACGCCTTCACATGGCACCATGGGGATTTGTATCGAATTTCCACGGTGCCATGAGGGGGTGTGACATCAGCTCGCTGATGTCACCCATAGCACCGTGGAAAAGTCCCCCACGGCGCCGTGGAGGACTTATCCGGCCAGGAGAGAGAAGGGGTCCCTCCCTATAAATAAGAAGGTCCCCTCCCACATTTTCCAAGGAATTTTGGGTGGAGAGACCCTCCCCAAGTGATTTCTAGCCTCTTTTCCTCTCTTTTCACCCTCATTTCTCCTCCTTCTCTCATGAGAGTGTGAGTGCTTGAAGTTTTCTTGTGGCGGACAGATCCTTCGATTGTCCCTCTGAGTATAGAGCGCTTTTGCTCCTTGGTGTTGCTATCCCGTCTGTGCACAGATAACCATCAAAACTCCTTTATTACAAACGTTATTCTGTCTGTTTACCCCTCTCCAAATCACTTGAAAGAGCCGTTACTCTGCCGAGAAAAAATCGGCGTCAGTCCATTCATCTATCTCCCCTGAGCCAGGGGAATACAACCATACAGGTATAATTACTGCATTTTTGTTGATTCAATGTAGTCCTTTCATATTTCATCATTTTAGTCCGCATTTGTCATATATGTAATGCAGTTTATTATGCTTTAGTTCAATTCATAGCATCTGAATGTAGTTCATAATATCCCCCATCCCCGTAATAAAAGAGAGAGAACATTCGTCCTTATGTAGCATCTAACACAGAAAGACCGGCTTTGGTCGGGCGAGGTAGGTGCCTAACACCTTCCCACACTCGTAACCTGACCCCTTACCCGAACCTTTGGTTGGACCATATGGAGTCACGTAGACCGATTCCGCTCACAACGGATAGGGCTACACTTAATGGGTCCTAGGCCCTAACTCTAGGTGGCAACTTCACATTACATTAGCTTATTTTAATGCATGATCCCAATCCCCTATTTATCAATATTATACATTGACAATATTATCCATATCCATATACACACACACATATATCTCCCAAAACCCTATGTCGTCATATACCATAAGGGCTGAGGAACCCTCGTCCCGAGGACCACGGTACTTACAGTGGCGACTTCACTGGGGACTTGGTGGACAAATGTCCACCTAAGGTCAAACTCTCTAAATAGGTGCTATCAATAAATGACAAAATGTTCTCTCTAAACTTTTATAAAAAAAATAATAATAAAAAAAATAATAATAATAATAAAAAAATTATATATATATATAAATAAATAAAATGTACAAAACAAAATACAAAAAAAAAAAAAAGAATAAATAAAAACCATAATATGTTTGTCTGGCTAACCCCTGTGTGTACTAACCGCATCATGCATAGTACTCGAAGTGAAATCAAACGGCGAGGGTACTCCCTGTCGTGCCTTTAACCCCGGGGAGGTGAGGCACGTCATACTAAGTACTCTGAGATCGGATGATAGCCGCTTCCTGTACCACTTTCTTGCACACTTACCCCCGTAGTTAGTCGTTGGACCCCATTAGTAGTCATGGGTAATTTGCGGCGAAGCTACAGCCCTTGATATTTACTATACGAGTTTAGAATCACCAGCAAGGGTATTCACTAGTGTGTTGTGGAGTGCTTTACCACTCAAAAAAGGCACTAGCTCGATTACTCTGAGTTTGTGTGACCTATTCTCCAGGTATATCAAAAGAACCAAGTGCCTACAATTCGCGATCACGAGCGATAGGTATATCGGTTCTGTCAAGGGTGGCCTTGTTCTGTCCTATGGAAGCCTACCCATTACATGCATCATGTAGGAAAATAGACCACATATGATTAGGATACGATACAAACAAACCTTTGTTAGCTGTAAGAAAGACCGAGTTTAGGGTCATTTGACGATTAACCTGGTTTTGATATGAGATGCCACCAAAGATAAGGAATTCCATAGTCCCACGATGGTCCCTCAAAGAAAAATGGAAGTCCACTTCCATATAATGGAACCTTACATGTCCCTCAAAAAAAAAAAAAAGAGGGCATCTCATTTTGACTCCAGACATAATCGTCAATAACCCGATAACTAGTATCTTTCTTTTGTTTGTTTTTTTTATGTTGTGTCCGAAAATGCTTGGGCAATGACGGCATTCGAAGTCTGGTCTCAGAAGGAGTCTGCTGAAACTCTGATGACCACTCCGATTACTTGAGTCGAATAAAATAATAAAATAATATGAAACAAATGTTATAAAATACCAAAAAATCATAAAAACTCAAACGGAAAAAATGACAAAAAAAATAAAATAAAATTCTTTTTTAGCCTTCTTAGGGTCTAAACTGGGTATTCTTCTCTCTTTCGTAGAAGCACGATTCCATCCTTATCCATCTGGATCCGACGTGGAGGAAGGTTGACTCGAGCCAGCCCACCATTCTCCTCAAGATCCCTGATTCCTTCTCATTCTTCTAGTTCATCTTCTGAGATATCACTTGTGAGTAACATGAATCCTCCGGAGGACCACTTGTCTGAAAGTCATGTCGAAGATCGAGTGGATAGGCTGCAAGTAGACATGGCCGAAATGCGGCAACTCATGGCACAACTAGTTCAGTCGGTCAATGAACTATCTAAGGGTGGATCCATAGCTGGACCAGTAGAGCAAGAAGTCTGAAAAACTAACCCCGCAACCCTCAAGACTCCAATCATCATACCAGTAGAAGAAGGGGAAGATAGCCACCCTATGGACCCTCCTGAGACTGAAAGGGAGAAGAAAATGAGAGAAAAAGTAGCCGAGTTGGAAGTGGTTGTCAAGGGCAAAGTCAAAGAAAAATTTGAGGAAGACCTGGTGTTCTTTCCCGAGGGGAAAATCCCCGAAGATTTCAAATGGAAATTGGATAAGTTTGACGGATCGGGAGATCCTAGGGCTCATCTCAAGATTTTTGCCACCATTGCCAGATCATGGGGACTTTCTGAAAACCAAATGGGACAGACATTCTTGTATTCTTTGGCCAGATCTACTTTGAGGTGGTTAACCCAGCTTGATCACACTCAAACCCAGTCATGGGCCTCTGTGGTTAAAGCCTTCACTAAGCAATATTCGTACAACACCGAGATGGATATTACTCGAAGAGAATTGGAAACCTTGAGGCAAGAACCAAGTGAAGAGTTCTCAAACTACATCATGCGGTTCAGGGAGAAGGCCACAAAAATGTGGAACCGCCCTACTGAGGAGGAGCAGGTCGAGATATTGTTAGAAAATCTATACGGGGAGTACCGTAAAAAGATATACTACCAACATATCAAGACATTTGATGCTCTTATGACAATTGGGAAGAAGATTGAAGATAAGATCTTTAAAGAAAGGCAGAATCAGGGTATGACCCGTGAAGCATCAGGAAGCTATTCGGCGAGGAAAAGTCCAAGAGCCAAAGGAGGAAATACTGTAGGGACAAGCAGCCAGGCCGTAGAAGTCTAGGTGGTAGCCGTAGGATCCACTCCTCTTGTGATCCAAACTGAATCTGAAGCATCTAGGAGGAATTTCAACTTTGAAGGAATGACACCCTCGTTGTTATTCACCAAGCTCAAGAAGCAGGGACTGATCAATTTAGTTCCTCCTAGGCCTGTGGATTTGAACAATCCACCTACCTGGTATAAGCCCAATCTGTACTGTCATTACCATGACCAACAAGGCCATCATACGGATAGATGCCTAGCTCTTAAGCATGAGATCCAGGACTTGATTGAAGAGGGCAAAAGTGAACTTCAGAAGAAGCAGCCGTCAAATGTCACCACAAATCCTCTGCCTAACCATGGAGTAAACATGCTTCAAGAGGATGCCGAGCAAGCAGATCCTACCACTTTGATTCATCCAGTCGGGAAGAGGAAGCTAATGAAGGCACACGTCTATATAGCAATGTTGACCAAGAAACTTAAGGAGGAAAAAGAACCACAGATTCGACAAGAGGTGTCTCAGGAAGTGGATCGGCCTGATTCCCCTTTCTATCATCCAAAGTCAGAAGGTGCCACATGGGTAGAATACCAGATACCTGCATGGAAAATCTCACAACCACTGGTGAAGGGGACCTATTCCCCAGAGTCATCTATAGGGTCAGTAAACATGTTGCAAGAAGCGACACCATTCCAAGATCCAACTACATTGATCCAGCCCATCCCGTGGTATTTAGGAAGAGATGAGCAGTCACGGCAAGCACGGGCAAAAAGGATGCAGGTTTACGTTTACTGCGCCCGAACCAACTGTGATAGGAATGTCCGAATAGGCGGACAACCACGTGATCAAGGCAGAGGTGTAGCATCCATCAACCGGCTACAAAAGTTGGATTTCTTGGAGTATGGATTAGAGGATCCCGAGACAATGACAACATTGTGCAAGTATGGTTTCTCATCATCCGAAATATGTCACCTGGTTCCTGAAGAAGAAGAAGGGAATGAAATCATCAGAGTCACACCTCAGCTCCTTAAAGCAGTCTTAGCACTGGCTATTGGACAAGCTTTGACCGAAGAAGTCTCTCTTATCCATATAGGGGGGGCTACTGACAACAGCTTAGATGAGGTAGACGACCGAGAAATCCACGAGGGATGGATAGAGTATGCCGAGCAAAGTCCAACGATGGAGGACGAAGGAGTAGAAGTGATGGATTGGATAAATAACATTAGAAGCAATGGTAATAATGATCCTACCAGCCTTATTCAACCCATATCATCAGATGAGGATGAAAGCAGAGATGGTGAGGAGATATCAACTCCAGAGGTCCCCGGAGGCGATTGGACGGTGTCCAGAGAAGATTTCGAGCGTTGGAGCATGAGCGCCTTCTACCAGGTCGCAGATATACTTGATGTTTCCACCATTACTCAAGAGATCCTGTATAAGGCTACTTCTCTATTTCCATATCTGGTGTGTAGTAACTTCGCAGCACGTTGTGAGAACTTGGTGATGCCAAATGACAGCGATGTACTCGCTCGAACCCTCCATGAGCTGAAAAACATGACTTGGTTAGTCAATGCTTTGGCCTGTGATCTGTTCGAAACTCCTCCAGAAGACCTGGTCTTGTATTCGGATTCATTCTCCTATCCGGATCCACCCCGAAGAAGTGAAATATGGGACGCATGGATCAATGATATCGGCCTCAGGGAATTTTAGAATGACCCCACCAGGGGTATTCTTCCCATGGACATCGATGTTGAAGGGGAAGAGCCGTTAGAAGAAGAACAATCATCTGAAGAAGATGAAAGTGAGCAAGAATCTGCATCAGAGGAATCCAATGATGAAGTGTCCGAAGGGGAAGAAGAAACGGAGGATGAGGAACCTTGGCAACCAAGGACGCGTCTGGAGAAGTACCAGAACATTTACGGACCCACACCATGGGAATTATCATTCCAGGTGAACAAGATCCACCGGGATGTGGATAAAATCCAGGAAATGCTCATGAGAATGGTGGTCTTGGATGATAAGTACCAAGAAGAGCTTCAACAGCTGGAACCTATTAAAGAACAATGGGCACTCCCTCAAGTAATTCATCATTTGGAAAACTCTGTAAAGCTAACTTTAGCCTTGGCACAAGACCTATGTGGGACTCCTCCCCCATCTCCGTATCAGGGTAACAAAGAATACCATGCGTGGGCAAGAGCACATGAAGATTTCTATATGTGTCATGTCAATGAGGGAGGAACAATAAATGACCCAACAGGGAATATCCACCCAGTTATTTCAAGCCCAGAAGAGAGGTCCAAAAGTTCAGTTTCTCAAGGAGAAAAGAAGGACCGTAACTTCTATAAGTCATTGGCGGAAGCAAGAAAGATGTACCAAGCGGCTTCGGAAGCCTTTCATGCCATTAGCCAATTGATACCAGAAGAATCTCATATAGTCCAGCAGGTTGCTGAAAAGCAACAAACCTTATCAGGAATCCTAAATCAGGCCCGGAAGTCTATTGTGGCCTTATCTGGTGAAGAAGGTAAAACCCAAATTTTTCCCAAGGGTCCTCTTATCATCACTGATAATGACGAAGAAGATGGAGACTTTTGCCCAGTCCGGTTGGTCATCAAAGAAAGAGAGTCAGATGTGGCAGAAACCAGGAGTGGCCAAAACTTCAAGAATAAAGAGTTGACAATGGAAAAACATCGGTCTAGCCAATCAACGGCAGTTGTTGAGCCAGAAAACCGAGTACTAGACCAATTGAAGAAAGCCCAAGCTAATATCTCAATCTGGGGTAACCTAATGGCGTCACCAACCCATCGAGAAGCTGTTTTGAAAGCTCTTACCAAGGTTCAAGTGCCATAGAAATGAGGCCTGAGGAATTATCTCACATAGTGGGGGCCACTTATGCCATTCAGTCACTCTTTTTCTTAGAAGATGATTTACCCCAGGAGGAAAGAATCACAACCGGGCACTTTACATTACGGTGGAATGTAACAAGAATCAGGTCCCCTAGGTTCTGATAGACAATGGGTCCGCCCTCAATGTAATGCCCCTTAAAGCAGCCAGATGCATGGGTTTATCTCTAGACAAGATGAAGTCGTCCAGTCAAACCATCAGGGCATACGACAATTCCAGAAGGGAGCTAATTGGGATTCTTACCACCAGTGTCAAGATTGGACCAGCCTGCTTTACCATAGACTTCCAAGTCATCGACATTTAAACATCCTTCAATATGTTGCTTGGAAGACCATGGTTGCATTCAACAGGAGCCCTAGCATCAAGTCTTCATTAATAGCTGAAGTTCATAAATGACCAGAAAGTAATTACCATCTTTGGAGACCCAGAAATGCTACACACTTTGGCCAACATTGAAGTAGGTGGTTCATCCTCACAGGAAGTGCAGCTGGGTGGGTTTGAAATTGACCACATTTATACTACCTTTGCAAGTGAAGAAGATCAGAGTTTAGGGAAATTCTTGACGATGTGGAGCGAGGCCTCTGCAAAGATCATGAAAAAGATGAAATATTTCCCTGGATTAGGATTGAGAAAGAACCAACAGGGGGTACCGGCATTCCCAGAGATACCAGCCAATGCCAAACATTGTGGATTAGTGTTTAACCTGAAGAACCCAAGGAAGAAAGCCACAGGACAGAGGGACAATGCAGCGAATGACACGCCATACTTCAAAACTCTGAACGGGTACTTCATGAAAGAGGGAGAAGACTTCCCTTACTGTGGAAATCAAGAGCCATGGTTCAATCAAGAGCAGGGCGAATGTCTACCAGGACTTGAAATATTCTTTAAGAACGAAGTGGACTGGATAGCCATGGAATTGGATCAAGCCAGCAAGAAGGAAGTCATAGGGGATCAAGGGATCGGTGAGCTGTTCGAAATGGCGGTGATCATTGAAGAAGAGGAAGAAGGACCGGCACCACATCTTCTCATACAACCTCTCCAAGGATCCATAGCGAATTGGGCAAGAATGATGGAAGATTTCCATATTAATGAGTCTGAAGTTGTAACCAGCTCTAGCATAGGCCTGTCTAAGTCTGTCTTTGAGTCTGTATCTGAGTCCTGTGGAAATGTCCAGTCCATTGGGTCTGTCTGTGCTCTTCCCCTTATCATGAATGAAATTGCTGATTCTGAGTATGTTTCTTCTTCTTCTTCCTATTCTTCTGATGATGATAATGTCCTAGAACATCATAATTTGTTAGAACAATTGGAGCAAAGAAGAGCTCAACCCGTCCGAGAGGACACCCACCCCGTAAATATAGGGACCAATCAATGCCCTCGAATAATCAAAATTGGTGCTTCTCTTAACAATGACGAAACATCCCAAATGATCTCTCTCCTCAAGGAATTTGAGGAAGTCTTCGCCTAGTCCTACAAGGATATGCCCGGCATCGATCCAAAGATTGTGCAACATGAACTACCAACATATCCGGAGGCTCGCCCAGTCAAGCAGAAGTTAAGAAGGATGCGGCCGGAATGGAGTGAGAAGATCAGGGAAGAAGTCATCAAACAATGGAATGCAGGATTTCTCCAAGTAACCCAGTACCCTTAATGGTTATCCAATATTGTCCCAGTCCCTAAGAAAGATGGGAAGGTCAGAATGTGTGTGGATTTTTGTGACCTAAACAGGGTCAGCCCGAAGGATGATTTTTCGGTACCCCACATTGACATTTTGGTAGACAACACTGTAGGCCATGCTCTACTGTCCTTCATGGATGGTTTCTCAGGATATAACCAAATTAGTATGTGCCCGAAGGATAGGGAGAAAATTTCCTTCACCACACCCTGGGGTACATTTTGTTACAAAGTAATGCCTTTTGGGTTGAAAAATGCTGGGGCAACATATCAAAGAGCGGCCACGGCTATCCTATATGACATGATACACAAAGAAGTAGAGGTATATGTCGATGATATGATAGTCAAATCTGTTGACTGACAAGGCCATTTTACAGCTCTCAGAAAGTTTTTTGAAAGAATTAAAGAATACAAGCTAAGGCTGAACCCTCAGAAGTGTGTGTTTGGGGCCAAAGCAGGAAAATTACTAGGATTTCTTGTCAGCGAAAGAGGGATAGCAGTGGACCCTGACAAGATAAAAGCCATCACGGAAATGCCACCACCCCGGATAGAAAAAGAGGTACGAGGGTTTTTGGGCCGCATCCAATACATCAGTAGATTCATATCTTGGTTGACATCCACTTGTGAACCTATCTTCAAACTCCTAAGGAAGAAAGAGTCGAAAGAATGGAACGAGAAATGCCAAGATACCTTTATGAAAATCAAAGAGTATCTACTTTCTCCTCCTATACTTGTCCCTCCAGTGTTCGGTGAACCTTTGCTCCTATATTTGTTAGTAGGAGAAACAGCGGTCGGGTCAATGATGGCCCAAGTTGGCAAGGCGGATGGAGAAGAACACGCAATCTACTATGTAAGCAGGAAATTCCTTGAGTATGAAACTCGATATGCTCCAGTAGAAAAGACATGTACATCTCTGGTTTGGGTAACTAAGCTCCTGAGGCACTGCATGGTGTCACATCCCGTCAGGTTGATCTCTCGAATTGATCCAATAAAGTACCTCTTCGAGAAACCAGTATTGACAGGGAGAATGGCTAGGTGGTTGTTGTTATTATCAGAATTTGACATAACTTATGTCAGCCAAAAGTCTGTGAAAGGGCGGGCAATCTCCGACCATCTAGCAGCATTTCCCTCAGAGGATAATTCCTGAGCAATAGAGGACCTCTTCCCAGATGAAGATTTGCACTCCATAGAAGCCGAACCAACTAGAGGGTGGCAATTGTACTTTGATGGAGCCGCCAATCAAAAAGGATTTGGCGCAGGGGTATTATTGATAACTCCAGAGGATTTTTACTTGCCGATGGCCTTTAGATTGGAATTTAGTTGTACAAATAACATAGCAGAGTATGAAGCTTGTCCTATTGGATTAGAAATGACTCTGTCTGTAAGGGTTGACAAAATTAAAGTTTACGGAGTTTCCTCCGTTGTGATCTATCAAACACAAGGAAAGTGGAAGACTAAGGATGAGAAGCTGAAGCCCAACCAAGTTTATCTGGAACAACTGATGCAATGCTTCAAGGAAGTTTCTTTTGAGTATCTACCTAGGGATAGCAATCGGTTTACCGATGCTTTAGCCACTTTGGCGTCCATGGTAGAATGTGATACTCGGGACAAGATCCAGCCCTTCCTAATAGAAAGAAGGACCCGCCCAGCATATGGAGAACCAGTCAATACACTCACCGAGGATGGAAGGCCTTGGTATGCTCCAGTGGTCGACTACATCAAGGAAAGGAGGTACCCTGAAGAGTTTTTAGAAAGAGAGAAGAGGCATTTGCGAAAATATGCTACTCAATTCATCCTCCAAGAAAACTTGTTGTATAAGAGGTCTTATGATGGTATCCAACTATTATGTGTAGATGAGGATCAGGCTCAAATCATTATGGAAGAAATCCATCAAGGAATATGTGGACCACACATGAATGCAAGGATGCTGGCCAAGAAAATTCTCAGGATGGGATACTATTGGGTCACTATGGAAGCTGAGTGTGCTGCCTACGTAAGGCGATGTCATAAATGCTAGCTATGTGCCAACATTATTCATATTCCTCCGACTGAGTTGCACTCATTAAATGCCCCTTGACCATTTTCTACCTGGGGAATTGATGTAGTTGGTAAAATAACTCCAAAGGCTTCAAATGGACATCAATTCGTGTTAGTCGCCATCGACTATTTCACAAAATGGGTGGAGGGTCAATCTTATGCAGTTCTAACCTCCGCCAAGGTGGTAAAGTTCATAAAAGAGAATCTCATTTGCAGATACGGTGTGCCGCAACAGTTGATTTCAGATCAAGGCCTGCATTTTAGGGGAAAAGTGGAAGAACTCTGTAACCAATTTGGCATTAAGAGGCATAAGTCTACTACTTACCGGCCACAGACTAATGGAGCAGTAGAAGCAACCAACAAAAATACGAAGGTCATATTGCAAAAGATGGCAGACACACACAATGACTGGGTAGAGAAACTTTCACTAGCCTTATGGGCATATCAGACATCCATCCGAACCTCTACTGGAGCTACTCCGTATTCTCTGGTATATGGGACGAAAGCCGTATTACCGGTAGAAATTCAGGTCCCTTCTCTTCGAGTCTTACTCGATAGTCAATTGGCAGAAGGGGAATGGGTAAGGGCCAGATATGAAGAGCTCAATCTCCTGGATGAGAAAAGGATGAAGGCCATGGACAATCTCAAGAAATATCAGCAAAGAATGGCTAGGGCATTCAATAAGGGTGTCCGCACTCGAAGCATTGAAGAAGGAGATTTGGTCCTTAGAGAGCAGCGAGCTCCAATCTACGACCCAAGAGGAAAGTTTCGACCCAATTGGAGTGGACCCTATAAAGTCAAGACCATATTGCCAGGACAGGCGGTCCAACTCTCTGATCTTGAAGGAGAAGATCTTCGGGGTCTGGTCAATATGGACCAGCTAAAGAAGTATTTTGTCTGAGATATGCGAAGCAATTTGAACTACGTTCGACCTAAATCCTCCGAAGGGATACATAGGCAACTCGATGTATTCGGGTACGGTCTCAAAAAAAAAAAAAGAGAGAGGGCATTGTATTGGTTTCCTCCCATAAATTCCGCCAGCCGGCGTCCCTTGCACATATGAGTAAATCCCGCCATTTGGCCTTCTATTCCTTGACCTAGCTTAGGAGTAAAGTCATCTAGAGCTGGTTATTAATAAAGGATTTATTCATTCTGTGTCGCAAAATGCTAACCCAATCCTTGATGCAGGTAGTATGAGGGGACCAAAGAAAGAAGGACTCGATGAACAGTTGCGTCAGTGGACTCTCCGGATGAATGTGGACGAGCCTACACTTCTAAAGGATCACCATCTGATAGTATTGGGAAGAATCGATTGCTTCAAGCTCCATCATGACTTACTAAGGGAAGTGTTAAAGTGCTGGAACCCCCAATTGCATGCGTTTCGCTTCGAAAAAGTCTGGCTGGCTCCGACCATTGAAGAATTCCGGGCTTGCATGATGTCACCCCCTCGAGGAAAGTTGTTCCTCCCAACTATGAAGAAAGAACAGCTTTTCAAAATTTTGGGAGATTTCTTTGCCATGAATAAAAAGGAGTTAAAGCAAGTTCTCAATTATGACAAGGTGGATGCGTCGAAAGTTGTGAGGATCTTCAACAACAATGGATTTGAAGAAGAAAGACAGATCCAACGCAGAAAGCGAGCGTACTTATTCTGTATGATTGGGAGGTACTTGTTAGCATCTTCGGGAAAAGGCATGTCTCCAATAATTGCAGAAGTGGTTAGGAAAATTGAAGAAGGATGCAACATCGCTCCTACCATTTTAGCAGAAACATTCAAAGGATTTGATACAATGAGTCAGTCTCAGAAATACGAAACAGACTTCCTTCGTGGATCTCCGACGGTGTTCCTAATATGGCTGATGGAAAAACTAAAATTGGTAACACCAATTCCGTGTCCTCGCCTCTGGCCTATGCATTATCAAATAAAAAGGGAAAAGTCAGAATTCCACAAGGTCCAAGACTGGAAGAAATATTTGGAAGAGAAAGATATCCAAGAAATCCAATGGAACTGCCCTTGGATGAAGGCCGAGATAGAAAAACCAGAAACAACAGGGTACAATTATGTGAGATTCATGAGTTTAACTCACACCAGTTTTTATATCCCTTCCTTAGTATCTCCGAGGCAGGAATAACCTAAGATGGAGAATTTCAGAACTCCAGAGATGTGACACAAGAAGTGGTGATTCTGTTATCCGAAAAATGTTACAAATAAGTGATATCAATTTGATGTTCCTATCTTTACTTGTTTGTTTGTCCTTTCTCAATTTCTCTGTCCTTTCTCATAAAATAAAACCATTTACCAATGGAATTTGTGCTTCTAAGGAAAGGGATGGAGTCTCATGTGCATGTCAAAGAAAGAAATATCCA
The DNA here is from genome assembly GCF_018873765.1 of Telopea speciosissima. Taxonomy (NCBI): domain Eukaryota; kingdom Viridiplantae; phylum Streptophyta; class Magnoliopsida; order Proteales; family Proteaceae; genus Telopea; species Telopea speciosissima. Next base: position 28,107,255 of record NC_057923.1, read on the forward strand.
ATGAATTCATAAACAATTCGTTTATGTGTACAAAAAAAAAGAAGAAGAAAAGTGTACATAAAAATTGCACCAGTATCCATACCAAAATGTAAAAACAAAAAAAAAACAAAAAAAAAAGAAGAGGGGAAGGAGAGTAAATGTACATAGTTGTAACAATACTTCCAAATAAAGAAAAAAAAAAGAACAAAAACAAAAAAGAAGAGGAGCGGTCACAACTCAGGGGAGTAATCGTCAACATCCAAGCCTTCCCCCTCTCCGCTTTGGGACGCCATCAGGGCATCCCTCTTGACCTCAGCCCACATAAGGTTGAGCTGCAACTGCTCATTTGCAAGCCTGAGTCTCTCAATCTCTCTCTGGCAATGGTCGAGCTCAACCCTCTAAAAACAAAAAAAGGAAGAAGAGAGAGAGGAAAATCAAAAGATAAGCATAAATAAAAATAATAATAATAATAATAAAAAAGAGAGAGAGGGGGGGGGGGGAAAGAGATGAAGCATTACCATCCTATGGCCCGCGTCCACACGCGAGATGATCGTCTCATCCATGCTCGCCATCATGCGCCTCATGTCGGCGTATCGGTTCGCATCCACCTAAACATGTCAATCATCCAAGATGTCAAGAATTTGAAAAATAACAAAAGTTAGGAAAGTTGGATGTGCTTACCCCATCATAAGGAAGAGGGAGGCCTAGGTCCGTGTCTGCAGCCCGAGGAGGTGGTAAAATGACCTCAACCATCCCAGGCTCGTGGTGGCGAATAAACCACGAATGATACCCTGGAATGTGGTCATCTGGACCAGAAATCCGTAGGGCTGGAACCTCTCCAGAAGGCCCAACACCTGACTCCACCTCCCCTACTTAGGAGGCGCGAGAAGAGCTCCCACCACCATAGACCCCTGGAATCATGGGGTGACCTAGAAACTGTCAAAAAAAAGAAACAAATCAGGATAAAAGCTAGCTTAACAATCTGAGGAGAAGAGGGAAAAATGGAGAAAATCCCACCTGAGGCCCCTCGTGGGTGAGGGGGACGCAGACTGTCTCTCGGAGAAGGAATTCGATATAGTCTGTCTCGGCTAGCACCAACCCAGTCGCAGGCTCACCAATCCTCCAGTGCTCGATCTCATCCCGATCCATCAAGGCTGGCTGATGGACCCGAGCAGGAGGAGGGCAGGGCACCAAACGAGCCTCAGACCACTGCGGGGACACTCGCTCTCCCAAGTAAAATGCAAACCCCCATGGGCCCTCGAAGAGGACCCTGCGAGTGGAGGGAGCTGAGGCCCTATCAAACAAGTCCGGCTCTAAAATCATCTCCCCCAAATAAGGGCGGAGAGAAGCCTGTCAAGTAAGAGTCAGGATTAATGCAAAAAAAAAAAAAGAGAGAGAGAAAGAGAAGAAAATAGAAAATAAGATAAACAACCACTTTAGATTTACCTCGATAGGCTGCAGCTCATTCAGGAGGCCACGAATGGACCCAAGGTCCTTATGGTAACTGCTCCTAAGTAAATGGAACTTACGTCATCGCGTAGTCTGAGGAAAGGTGGTTCCGGGGTCATCCCTAGGTCTGAAAGTGGGGACCCAGAACCGAAGGATCTCATAGCTCCACGTCTATAATAGATAATCATAAATGAGCTCAAATAAATAAGAATGGGATAAAAATAAAAAAGGGAAAGAGAGAAAGGAAAAGTTGAGAGAACTAACCCATAGGACATAGCAGCATCCGATCAGGTTCGGCGACCCCACAACCAGATAGTCTAGCATATCTAGGAAGTAGGCGTACGTCGAATCCCCCCAATCGTAGCCCGAGGCCACGTCAAAGGGCTCAAAAAAGCGAACATATACGGCATCGGCTGTCACCGTACCAGTCATATCGCTGAAGATCACCTCCGACAGCAAGAAGAGGAGGAAGCATCGAGCCTGCTGATCCTGAAGGATGGACGGCGACTGGTCTGTAACGACCCTCTCATCCCAGGTACCCCTCAGGACCGACGCAGGGATCTCTCTCCCTGTAACGGCAATCCCCAACTACTGCATGTAATACTCCAGGCGCTCTGATGGCTCTGTCAAGGCTTTGATCCTCTCCTTCAGAGTCAGTGTCACGGGTACCCCACCAAAGGGTAATCCCATGATCATGTAAAAATCTAGGGGGGTGACCGTCGCCTCACCAAAGGGAAGGTGAAATGTATGGGTGCTCGGCCACCACCTCTCTATCAAAGCCCTCGCAGTCCGACTGTCCAACTCGTGGGCTAGGGATGAGGCGATGTGTCCCAACCCAGTCCGAACTACCCGCCGCTGTACAGCCGGGCAGAGTATACGGTACCACTCTGAAACAGCCTCCAGCCCACAATACTTCTTGGGCGAAGGAAGGGGGCTGCCCTACAAAGAAAAATAAGGCAAATGGTTAGCCAAAATAATTGGGACAACAATTAAATAAATAGTAAAAAAAAAAAAAAAAAAGAGAGAGAGGGAGAGACTGTAAAAAGGGGGCATTACCTCGGTTTGCATGCCAAAAGATACTTAGGATAGTGTTTGATGGCATCGCTTTGATTTATGTGCCACTAGGTGCCTAGTATGGTATCTAGAGGCGTTACCTCGATTTGCATGCCAAAAGATACTTAGGGTAGTGTCTGATAACCTTTGCTTTGATTTGAGTGCCACTAGGTGCCTAGGGTGATATCTAGAGGCGTTACCTAGATTTGCATGCCAAAAGACACTTAGGATAGTGTTTGATGGCATCACTTTGATTTGCGTGCCATTAGGTGCCTAGGATGGTATCTAGAGGCGTCACCTCAATTTGTGTGCCAAAAGATACTTAAGATAGTATCTGATGGCCTTTGCTTTAATTTACGTGCCACTAGGTGCCTAGGGTGGTATCTAGAGGCATCACCTAGATTTACGTGCCAAAAGACACTTAGGGTAGTGTCTAATGGTCTTGCCTTGATTTACGTGCTACTAGGTGCCTAGGGTGGTATCTAGAGGCATTACCTAGGTTTGCATGCTAAAAGATACTTAAGGTAGTGTTTGATGGCATCGCTGTGATTTACGTGCCACTAGGAGCCTAGGGTGGTATCTAGAGGGGTTACCTTAATTTGTGTGCCAAAAGACACTTAGGGTGGTGTCTGATGGCCTTGCTTTGATTTACGTGCCACTAGGTGGCTAGGGTGATATCTAGAGGTGTTACCTAGGTTTACGTGCCAAAAGACACTTAGGATAGTGTTTGATTGCATCACTTTGATTTGCGTGCCACTAGGTGGCTAGGGTGATATCTAGAGGCGTTACCTAGGTTTATATGCCAAAAGACACTTAAGGTAGTGTTTGATTGCATCACTTTGATTTGCATGCCACTAGGTGCCTAGGATGGTATCTAGAGGCGTTATCTAGATTTGCATGCCAAAAGACACTTAAGGTAGTATCTGATAGCTTTGCTTTGATTTGCGTGCTACTAGGTGCCTAGGATGGTATCTAGAGGCGTTACCTAGATTTGCATGTCAAAAGACACTTAGGATAGTGTCTGATGGCTTTGCTTTGATTTGCGTGCCACTAGGTGCCTAGGATGGTATCTAGAGGTGTTACCTAGATTTGCGTGCTAAAAGACACTTAGGATAGTGTCTGATGGCCTCGCTTTGATTTGCGTCCCATTAGGTGCCTAGGGTGGTATTTAGAGATGTTACCTAGGTTTGCATGCCAAAAGACACTTAGGGTAGTGTTTGATGGCATCGCTTTGATTTACGTGCCACTAGGTGCCTAGGATGATATCTAGAGGCGTTACCTAGATTTGTGTGCCAAAAGACACTTAGGGTAGTGTCTGATGGCCTCGCTTTGAGTTACGTGCCACTAGGTGCCTAGGAGGGTATCTAGAGGCGTTACCTAGATTTATGTGTCAAAAGACACTTAGGGTAGTGTCTGATGGCCTCGCTTTGATCTACGTGCCACTAGGTGTCTAAGAGGATATCTAGAGGCGTTACCTAGATTTACGTGCCATTAGGTGCTTGGGGCAAAATCTAGGGACGTTACCTCAAATCTATGCGGTGAGGTATGAAGCTAATATAAATAAAATGCATAAATTGAAAGGGAAAGAGTAAGAGTACTGACCTGGCCCCATTTGGAGTGGCAACCATGGCGGGCAGTGTTGGCTAGGGTAACCCCTGAAGGATACCATGCAGCTCGTGCATCACGAGTAGTAGTACCGAGTAGTGGCTCTCGGTGAGACTGGCGTCCTCGTCGGCGGAAAGACATGATGTGAGTGAAGTCAAAAATCAAAAACAGCAAAGCTTCGCAGCAGAAATGAGAGTGAAGAAATGAGGGAGGGAGCCCTCTATTTATAAACTCTCCATCATGTGCACGACGCCGCGGAATTCTCCACGGTCCCGTGGGACAGCGGCCCACGGCGCCGTGGAGGTTTGCTCATGGAGCTGTGAAGTCTGGCACGAAGCCGTGCACGCAGGGCCATGCAAGCACGGTGTTGCCCATACACAGGGCTGTGCAGACCCCCACACGACGCCGTGGACCCAAAAAAAAAAAAATCCCCAGTGAAATCCCTCAATACTGAATGCTTCGATCGAGTGGTGCCTTATCACCCTCCAAACTTGATGGTTTCGGTCGAGTGGCACCTTATAACCATCCAAGTTTGACTTTCGGTCGAGTGGTGCCTTATCACCCTCCAAACTTGATGGTTTCGATCGAGTGGCACCTTATAACCATCCCAGTTTGACTTTCGATTGAGTGGTGCCTTATCACCCTCAAATTTGATCTTCGGGCTGAGTGGTGCCTTATCAAGATCTTCAGTCGAGTGGTGCCTTATCACCCTCCAAACTTGATGGTTTCGGTCGAGTAGCACCTTATAACCATCCAAGTTTGACTTTCGGTTGAGTGGTGCCTTATCACCCTCAAATTTGATCTTCGGGCCGAGTGGTGCCTTATCTAGATCTTTGGTTGAGTGGTGCCTTATCACCCTCAAAATTCTATCCTAGTGGAATCCCTCATATTCGATCTTGTGGGCCGAGTGGTGCCTTATATAGATCTTTGGTCGAACGGTGCCTTATCACCCTTAAAAATTGTTTGAGCAATGCTCACAAGATAAAGATTTGGTTCTTCCGAGTTTTTCTTTTGAGGATTATTGAAAGATTTCATCGTGATTAACCGCCTATTTTTAGCAACTCTGTCGCCTTTGAGCAAAGCGTCAGCAATACATGCTCTTGGTGACAAAATTAGTCGATCTTTTATCTTTACCCTTCGGCTGTTGGCACAGGCCTCGGCCAAAGAGGGGCAAACTGTAGACGCTGATTTTTTGTCACCCCCTAATTGGCAATGATGACAACGTAACATGGACGATGGACGACGCACTCTCCCTCTTTTTTGACCCAAGATACCTGACCCATAAGACCAAGAGCCATGCTGAGCACAAAATGGCCCATTTTAGGCCCAAAAACAAGGAAAAATGGCACTGCGCTCCCACGGCGCCGTGGACTCTTCCCACGGTGCCGTAGATGCCTTCCCACTGCATCGCGGGTGCCTTCCCATGGCACCGTGGGGATTTGTACCAGATTTCCACGGCGCCATGAGGGGGTGTGACATCAGCTCACTGACGTCACCCACGACACCGTGGAAAAGTCTCCCACGGTGTCGTGGAGGACTTATTCGACTAGGAGAGAGAAGGGGTCCCTCCCTATAAATAGGAGGGTCTCCTCCCACATTTCCCAAGGAATTTTGGGTGGAGAGACCCTCCCCAAGTGATTCCTAGCCTCTTTTCCTCCCTTTTCACCCTCATTTCTCCTCCTTCTCTCATGAGAGTGTAAGTGCTTTAAATTTTCTTGTGGCAGACAGATCCTTCGATTGTCCCTCTGAGTATAGAGCGTTTTTGCTCCTTGGCGTTGTTATCCCGTCTGTGCAAGGATAACCATCAAAACTCCTTTATTACAGACGTTATTCTGGCTGTTTACCCCTCTCCAAATCACTTGAAAGAGCCGTTACTCTGCCGAGAAAAAATCGGCGTCAGTCCATTCGTCTATCTCCCCTGAGCCAGGGGAATACAACCATACAGGTATAATTACTGCATTTTTGTTGATTCAATGTAGTCCTTTCATATTTCATCGTTTTAGTCCGCATTTGTCGTATATGTAATGCAGTTTATTATGCTTTAGTTCAATTCATAGCATCTAAATGTAGTTCATAATATCCCCCATCCCTGTAATAAAAGAGAGAGAACATTCGTCCTTATGTAGCATCTAACACAGAGAGACTGGCTTCGGCCGGGCGAGGTGGGTGCCTAACACCTTCCCACACTCATAACCTGACCCCTTACCTGAACCTTTGGTCGGACCATATGGAGTCACGTAGCCCGATTCCGCTCACAACGAATAGGGCTACACTTAATGGGTCCTAGGCCCTAACCCTAGGTGGCGACTTCACATTACATTAGCATATTTTAATGCATGATCCCAATCCCCTATTTATCAATATTATACATTGACAATATTATCCATATCCATACACACACACACACATATATCTCCCAAAACCCTATGTCGCCATATACCATAAGGGCTGAGGAACCCTCGTCCCGAGGACCACGGTACTTACAGTAGCTAAGACACCCTTTGAGTTGTGGAAAGGGCGTAAGCCCAACATTCAACACCTTAGGGTATGGGGTTGTATAGCGCATGTGCGACAGCAATAGACAGACAAGTTAGAATCCAGGACTTCGAGATGCTATTTCTTAGGCTACCCCAAAGGCACGATAGATTATTATTTCTATGACCCGGTTGACCAAAAGGTCATTATAAGTAAACACGTCACATTTCTGGAGGAAGAAATATTGACCAAGAGGTCCGAACCTGTAGTCATTAAAGAGCTATTGGATAGCTTAGAAACTTCACTTCCAGAAACGAGACTGAAATACCAACACCTCAAGAACCTCGACGCAGTGGAAGGACTATTAGACTACCCATTAGGTTTACTCTTCTAACCAAAGAGGACCAAACAGTGGAAGAGTTCCACATGGTATCGGTTGAATCGGATGATGATCCGATGACATACTCTGAGGCTCTTAAGGATGTTGATGCCACTAGGTGGCTGGAGGCAATGCGCTCTGAAATCGATTCGATGCATTCCAACAAGGTCTGGACTCTAGTCGATCCACCACTTGGCGTTAAGCCGATTGGATGTAAATGGATCTTAGGAAGAAGGGTGCGGATGGAAAGGTCGAAAGATTCAAAGTGAGACTGGTGGCAAAGGGCTATACCCAGAAAGAGGGTATAGACTATAAGGAAACCTTTTCACCAGTGGCGATGATGAAGTCCATCAGGATTTTATTGGCTATCGCGGCACACTTTGATTATGAGATCTAGCAGATGGATGTGCAAACTGCATTTCTGAATGGATTTCTGTAAGAAGAAATCTATATGCAACAGCCAGAGGGGTTCTCTTCCTTGGAGGAAGAAAGAAAAGTGTGCAAATTGCAGAGGTCCATTTATAGACTGAAGCAGGCTTCCAGAAGCTGGAACATCAGGTTTGATCAATCAATCAAATTGTTTGGTTTGATCAAAATATGGATGAACCATGCGTTTACAAGAAGATCAGTGGGAGGACAGTACGTTTTCTTGTCTTATACATAGATGACATATTGCTGATGGGTAACTTCGTCAGTGAAATAGTGGTTATCCACAACGTTTTCGATGAAAGACCTTGGTGAAGCTAGCTATATCCTTGGGATCAAACTCGTGAGAGATCCCCAGAAAAAGATGCTAGGCTTGTCACAGGCTACCTATATAGACAAAGTCCTGGCCAGATTTAGCATGGAGAACTCCAAATGGGGAAATGTCCCTTTCCAACATGGAGTCAGTCTTCTAGATCTCAATGTCCTCAGTCTCAGACAGACATTGAAGAAACGAAGAGGATTCCCTATGCCTTAGCAGTAGGGAGTCTTATGTACACTATGTTGTGTACGAGGCCAGACATTTTCCATGCGGTAGGTATGGTAAGTTGTTACCAATCTAATCCTAGACGGGAGTATTGGAGTGTTGTCAAGAATATCCTCAAATACCTGAGGACTACGGAATATTTCTTGGTTTTTAGATCTGATCAGTTGTCAGTTCTGGGTTACACAGACTCGGATTTTCAAACTGACAAGGATGACAAAAAATCCACGTCTGAGATGGTATATCTAAGGGGTGGAGGTGCCATTACATAGAGGAGTGCAAAATAGAAATCTACAGCCAATCCCAATTTTTAAGAATAGCCGCATCATGATGTGGCTAATAAGGTGTTTGGGTCAGGAAGTTCCTAACGTTTCTGGAGTAGTCCCTGATCTTGTCAAAGGCCCTATTCTCCTGTTATTTGACAACAGAGGGGTCATTGCACAAGCTAAGGAGCCTAGGGCTCATCAAAGGAACAAGCACGTGCAGCGGAAGTATCATCTCATCAGAGAGATTATCCAGTAGAGCGACGTGAGTATCTCCAAAGTGGACACAACTGAAAATGTATCAGATACCATGACAAAGGGTTTATCTCCTAGAGTGTTTGAAAAACACATGGAGGGCATGGGTTTAAAATGTATGGGAAATTGGCTTTGATGTACAAGTGGAAAATTGTTAGATTTATGTGTCCATCAAACTTGGTTCGGTCCGGTTCATTCCGATTTTGCTTTGTATTGAACTTTTATACATTTTAGTTTAATATTATCATATGCGATATAAACTTTTTGAGCATTATGTGTCCATAAGTTTTACTTAAAATGATAGTCACGACTAGGGTTTGGGCTGGGCACCCTTATCATATGGTCATCGCATTGGGTATGCCTAGACATGTGATGTTAGGGTACGAATGCGAGTACTCACATGATTGATGTGTGTATTGGTGAAGAATCTACTTTGTCGATTTCCTCATGTATTACTGCTAGATGTAGGAAGGGATAGACATGTGTCACCGACACCCTTTGCCTGAGGGAACCCTGTCATTGCAAAGTGTGATCGCATTCTTTGGTTCATCAATGACTGAGACTCAAGTGAGTCAAAGTCGGTGTTCTAGGAATACGTGAACACTTTGTGAGTGAAGGAGTTACTCAACATGGTCACCACTGCCCGGTTGAGGAACACCAAGATTGAGACTGTTTGTGTATAGTCGGATCGAAATCTGGATCCAGTGCCGTTTTGGAAATGGTTTTTGTAAAATCTATTTTACATAAAATAATAGATTATATATGATTCTTTGAAGAAAGTGTTTTATCGAGTTTTGCGGGACCTGATTAGATGCACAGACACTCTTATATGGACATGTACTATGGAATGGGGTGTGATAGTACAAGTGTACATGCCCTAGATTCCATAATGATGGTGTTGATTAGTGGGAGGGTTGTACATGATAATTTGTTATCATGTAGGCTTCGTTTGGTTGCAAGGGGAATTAAAGGGAAGGGAAGTGAAATTTTCATACTTAGAAAAGAAACTTTTGTAATCATTACCCCATATGACTATATCATTAACCCTAAATCATACCATGTTTGTTCATAAAATTTCACTTTACTTTGCATCCATTTCCCTTTGGTTTAAAAAGTAAAATAAAAATTACATGTAAAATGTATAATTGCTAAATATGGTAAGAAATTAAAGTAATTTATACAATTACATGGAATAATGATTATAAAAGTTTCTCTTTTTTGTTTGAAAATTTTTCCTTCCCTTCCCTTTAATTCCCCTTCCAAACAAACGTAGCCGTAGGGAGTTATTTAGAATTTACTATATTAATTGGTTCTTTATTTAATTAATGGATATGATGCTAATTGTAATTATCCATAAATTTAAATAATGTAACTAATTAAATCATTCCCTATTAGATTCTACTTCTTCACCTATTAGAAGCACTTTGAGTTTAAACAGAACTGTCAAACAAAGACAGAGAGAGTTAGACTCTCACAAGGTTTTATCTAAATCCATCTAGGGATTTAATTAAACCCCATTATTATAAATCGGGACCAAAACGCAGAGGGGGAGGAAGGTCTCCACGTTTTCTGGCTCCCCCCCTCTTGGATGTGTTTTGGTCCATCTTTCCCTCTTGTGATCTCTTCTTCTTCTTCTTCTTGTTTCTCTCTTCTGTGATTGAGAGTTAGAATTTGAGAAACCCATATCTGTGCTTGAAGAATTGAAGAGTATCTAGGATTGGCTTGAAGAACCTTGGCTGCACCATTGGAGGTTCAGAACTGTTTACTTGGAGTGCTCATTGGAGGAAGAACCACTGTCTATTGGAGGAGCAACAATTAAGGCTCATTAGGTTAGCAGTTCTATATGAATTCCTCTTGATTTTAATTATTAATTATTTATGGGATGCGAAAGAAACCCGAATCGATTTATTTTTGTTGTGCATTCGGGTATGGGATGGATCCCTCTTTCCATGTGATGGATTAGAGATGAATTTTCTCCATCTGTTTTGGGTTCCATAATTGCATGGGACACAAAAGAGAAGGGTAGGGCATTGGTTTATCAGACCAAATCCTAATTGGGGTGCACCAGGGTTCCCATGGGCGACCATAGGAAACCCTAAAATTTAAATAGGGCACCCATGGGCGACCATGGACTAACCCAGGGCGTGCAATACCCTAATTGATTTATAATTGGTTTCCCTGGGAACCATGACTTGATCTCAGGACCGTAGTTTGACCTACACACCTAGCCTTCCCCCAGCGAGTCACTTGGAGAATGAAAGGAGCCGACTCATCAAGGAGGTCAGGGGCATGTATCCCAAGAACCTCATAGCACCAGACCTATCAAGGAAATAAGAAAGCGATATCAAGAACCAAACAAAGATTGAGGGCTTAAAAAAAAAAAGAAAGGAGAGATCAGGGGAGCGAAGCATACCCAAAGAACGTAGGCGTAGCCGATCAAGCCAAGAGCGCAAAAGGCAAGACGATCCAACATCCTCAGAAAGTGAGCATAGGTAGACTCACCCCAGTCAAAGGACACTGCCTCATAGAAATCCTCAAAGAAACAAGCAAGAATAGTGTCTGTGTGGCCTCGCCCGTCACAGAAAAGAACATTGGAGACAAGATAAAGGAGAAAATTCCTAGCAGCCTAATCCAATAACTCCCTGGGGGAGTTGTCATCAATGACACGGTTGTCCCACTCCTTCTTCAGGGAGGACAAGAGAATGACACAAGATGTCATTGTGAAACCTAGGAGATCCCCAATATCCTTAAGGAACCTCGTTTTAAGGGAAGGAGTCACAGAAACAGGTTTCCTAGTGAAGGGGATCCCTATAATCATGAAGAAGTCTAGAGGAGTGATGGTTACCTCCCCAGCAGGCAGGTGAAATGTATGACTTGACGGCCACCAATGGTCTACAAAAGCATGAACTACGGGAGTGTCCAGCTTGGGCAAAACTACCTGAGCAGTATGCCCCAAGCCAGTCAAGTCCATCCTCTCCCTCATAGCAGGATGAAGGCGCAAGTACCATGACAAGACGTCATTGGTACGATAGTACTTCTTGTAACCAGGGGAGTAAAGCTCCTACAACATATTGGGTGGCAATCAAATACTGAACAAGAATATGCATTGCATAAAAAGAGAAGAAAAGGCGAGCACCACTTACCTTCTTGAGAGCTTGACCCCAGATGGTGTAGCACTTGTGGAGCGCGGTGTCCACCAAAATACTGCCTGTGTATCACTCCGGCTTCAGATCGCTGGACAACTTGGAGAAAGAAGATGACGGGCTGCCTCGTTTGGATGAAGAATGGTGAATGGCTCACAAGGGAGATGAAAAAACCAGGAAGAAAGAGAAAAATGAGAAAAAGCAGGGAAGAGAGAGGGGAGAGCCCAAGAAGGAAAACCAAGCAAAGGGAGAGGGGGAGGTGAGAAATGAGGTCCACCCCCCCCCCTTTTATAGAAATTGTGGACTTGGTAGCCCCGCAGGCTTTGGGTGAGCGCCTAGTGGCACCACGTGGCACCATCGCACAGGCCCACGGCCTGGCATGGAAGCGCCGCACAGGTCCGCGGCCTCATGTAGCAGCACCGCGGCTAAAAAAAAAAATCTTGGGGTTATAATGCCATCTCATCGTATATTCTTGAAAAACCGGTCACAATGCCATCTCATCTTATGTTTTTGAAAAACCGGTTGTGATGCCATCTCATCATATGCTTTCTAAAAATTGTTACGATGCCATCTCATCGTATGTTTTCCAAAAATTGGTCGCGATGCCACCTCATCGTACATTTTTCCTCAGCGGTAGCGATGCCATCTCATCGTATATTTTCCAAAAATTGGTTGCAATGCCACCTCATCATACATTTTTCCCCAGTAGTTGCGATGCTATCTCATCATATGTTTTCCAAAAAGTGGTCGTGATGCCATCTCATCGAACTTCTTTTCCCCAGTCGGTCACGATGCGGTCTCATTGTTGCACATTTCAAAATTTGGTCGCGTTGCCGTCTCATCGTTGCACATTTCAAAAATTCGATCACGATGCCATCTCATCGTTACACATTTCAAAATTCGATCGCGATGTCGTCTCATTGTTGCACATTTTAAAATTCGATCGCGATGCCATCTCATTGTTGCACATTTCAAAATTCGGTCGCGATGCCGTCTCATCATTGCACATTTCAAAATTTGGACGTAATGCCGTCTCATTGTTGCACATTTCAAAATTCGGTCGCCATACCGTCTCATCGTTACACATTTCAAAATTCAATCGCGGTGCCGTCTCATCATTGCACATTTCAAAATTTGGTCGCGGTGCCATCTCATTATTTGGTCGCTATGCCATCTCATCTTTTGGTCGCGATGCCATCTCATCGTTTGGTTGCAATGCCATCTCATCGTTCAGTAACGATGCCATCTCATTGTTTGGTCACGATGCCATCTCATCGTACGTCCCCAAGGAAAAATTTGGTTAGCATGCCTTTCAAATTGAGCATCGCTCAAAGCCATTACCCTTTTTGAACTTTTGATCACCCATTTGCTGAGATAGGTTTTGGTGTTCAGAACTACAAAAAGAATTTTCATCGAATGGTTTGTTGAGATAGGTTTTATCATTCACCAAGCGATTTACCGAGTTAGGTTTTATTGTTCAAAACTTCGTTACCTATGAGCAAAGTGGCGATAGTAGTTGCTCAACCAGAGGAAGTTTACCGAAAGGTTTACTAAGGGACCCCTATTACCTTTGAGCAAAGTAATAGAGTAGTTGCTCGACCCAAGGAGGATTACTGAAAAGTTTACCAATGGGACACCGTCACCTATGAGCAAAGTGACGGTAGTAGTTGCTCAAAAGATTTGTCGAATGGTTTATCAAGATGCGGTTCTATCGTTCAACTCCACCACCTATGGGCAAAGTGGCTGTGATGCATGCTCTTGGTGACAAAATCAAGCGGTCTTTGTATTTGTCCTTCGACTATTGTCACAAGTCTCAGCCAAAGAGGGGCAAATTGTAGACGTTGAATTTTCCCACCCTCATCAATGACGACAACCGGACGCGAAAGACTGGTAATTCCCTTTAAATACTCCTTTCCTTTGGGGTAACTCGGACACCCCCTATTCCATTTTGTTTCCACCCATGGTCCCCTCGCATCCCCCGGAATGACCCCACACGACACCCTCGCCTGAAACCCTAACCCAGCGACATCACGCGCGGCCATAATACTGCGCAGTAGCATCGTGCACGGCCGCAGCACTACTTGGCAGCACCGCGCTTGGCCACGCGATGTCGTGGCCAAGCACCGCGCTCGACCGCAGCACCACCCCGCAGCGCTGCGCTTGGCCGTGGTGTCGTGTGACAGTATCGCTCCCGGTTGTGGCGCGGCGAGGCAACGCCACATCCAAGGAAATTTCCCCCTTCGCGGCATCGTCAGGGTACGGAAATGAGATTTTTTCATCCGGCAGCACCGCCAAATCTCCCGCGGCGCAGCCAGACAGATTTTTGCCTATAAATAGCCCCCCGCATTTCAACAAGGTCCCAAGTGGAGGAGAGAGGGGACCCCAGAGCTCCACTTTTTCAGTTTTTTCCTTTTTCCTATTTTTGGGGCCCTGCCCCTGTCCGGTGTTGAGCCTTCGAGCCTAGTCCCTCTGTCTGGAGTCCGGGTCCTCCGGACTCGCCTTTCCTAACCCGATTCTGTCCAAAAACCCGAAACCTCCAATGGCCTAGTCCCCTTGCCCGATGTCCTAATCCCCAGTTTTTGAAGCACTTTTCGACGTCGTTATTCTGTCTGAGAGCCTAGTACACGACACCCTAGCTTTCGAAGCTCTCCGACGCTGTTATTCTATCCGAGGTCTCAGTGCCCGACACTTGTACGCCGTTATGCTACCCGACATCCGGGTAAGCACTCCCCAAATATTTTTTTGACGTCGTTACTTTGTTCGACAAAGGATAAACCAGTCGTCTGCCTCCACCTGAGCTGGGGGACGCAATTCATCCTGTATAACTGCATTGATTTAAACGCATACAGGTATTTAACTCTTTCATCGCATTTTAATTCTGTGACAATGTAGACTTTTAAATTACGACTGTGTAGTGTACAGTAGTTAATTTAATTAAGCAGTTTGCGCATCATTTTAACCGTACATGTGGGAACAGGGCATTTATGAAGGAAGAATATTTGAAAACCAGCATTTAGTAGAAAGACCGGTTTTACTGGGAGAGGTGGGTGCCTAACACCTTCCCACTCTAGTAACCTGACCACTTACCCCGAACCTCTGACCAGACTAAACGAAGTCCCGTTGCCCTTCACAGGGCTACACCAATGGGTCCTAGGTCCTAATCCTAGGTGGCGACTCCATTTCATGTAATTATATGACCCTCATCCCCTGATAAATCATAACCATTTGAGAAGACGCATTCCTTCTCTCTCCAACCGAGGAGCATAACCACCAAACCTCCCACCAAGCTGCTGTGTGGAAAAAACCCACAGTGGTTCCTGGGGAAAGGAATGGATCCTCACATGCACCAAAACCAATTTATTGAAAGAAAAAGCACCCACCTGGTATTGGCAACATCACACACTCTTTTGTGATTGGATTGCCTATGAATATTCAATAAAATTCACTACGGCATCCATAAATGAACCAACAATTAATCATGCAGAGCAAACCATTGCATGACCCAACAATGTTGAAATCCATTTTATCTTCTTGTTCCCCATACTTCCACGTATACTCCCACACAATTTCCGTTGCTTTCCACATAGATTTTTGTTCTTTATCTCTATCCAACAAAACTAACTTATCTGCACAAAAGCTATCATAACGAAGTATACGGTGTGGTCGATCCTTTGCTCTTTCAAGCTACAATTTAACGAATGATGGGTCTTCTTCTATCAAACTGAACCAGCTTTTACAAACGCTCTTGAATCACATAAGAAACTCTATGGGGAGCCTTGACAATATTGTTGAGATAATCTCTGAAGGTAGATGATGATGATGATGCTTAACTTGTTCATCTTCCATTTGGTTGGGTGGGTGTCACTTTGTCTTTCGATTTCTGTAACTTTGGTAGATAAAGCATTCTTTGAGCAGTCAAACTAAGACATAATCGAAGATAGTCGAAATTAGATACTTTCGAACAAGAGGAGCGGCTCCTTTGAAATAAGATTATTGAGATCAATGGGATCTGAGAGATTTCCATAATCATAATCATAACCTATTCTTCTAGCATTCAACATGATAAACATAATCCGCTCTTACCATGATCCATCATCCATCTTAGATTGGAATTAAGCATGGCATACATTAATACTTCCATAACAGCATACTAATTAGCACACACATGCATGAATGGCATTCTATGCAAGTCACACAAAAACATTCCATAAATTAAGTCCAAGTGTCTAATCCACTCATAATTGTCGTATCATATACCCTCGGATTCCATGCACGTATACGCTTTGATCACAGGTGTAGGTTACTCTAAAAAGTTACATTTCAAAGAAGCTATAGGTGATTGAGGGTTTGTGGTTCAAGATCAAACTCAAAAACCCACAATACAGTGCATTCTGGCCTTTGCAGAGGATCCTTGCGGATGCTGTTTTCATCATCGACACAGCTCAGAATTGCTGTTCTTTAGCATAACTCGGGTCTATGCTTGGCCTGAGGTATTGGGGTCTATGAGGGGTCATTGTTGGAGTAATTTTAGTCTCCTAAACTCCCATGTACATAGGGGTCCAATCCCTATTGGGATCCATGCATTGGATTAAGTCGTAGCATCAAGGTCTCCCCAATTTGAGGTCCTTCAATGGGGTTTTCATGGTGGTTTGGCTATGGAATGGGTAAAAAATAGATTAGGATCATAAACTATCATAATTAACGCCTAATAGAAGGTCTAACCATTGTAGAGAAAGAAGCCCTATGGTTTGGATGAAGATTGGATAGATTCCAACACCAAGAATCTCCAAATTGGAGGTTATACAAGGGGTTTCATGGCAACTAAGCCAAGGGGCTGTGGATAGGTGATCCTAGGTCAATATTTTGTGTCCTTAACATCAAATAGAAGGTCTCATTACAGTAAGGTGAGAAGACCTATGGTTTGAATGAAGATTGAATGGACTTCCAATCAATTTCAAGTGAGATTAACCTAGAATTGATAGGGTTTAGCTTACTTACACTGGGGTAAGGGGGAATAAGTTCTAGGCTGGAAATGGGTTGTAACACCTCTTCTCCACCAGCTCCTAGGTCCAAGCTTGGATCTCCAATAGGTTGAGGTGAGGTTTGCACTCTAGAAGGGCTCCAATGGAGGTTGGGGCTCCCCTTATCTTTCTTCTTCTTCTTATTCCTTCTTCTTCCTTCCTTAGTCTCCCACATTTTCTCTCCTCTCTTAGGTGTTAGAAATAAGAGAAATGAGGAGAGGGATAAGGTTTTGGCTTGGTTTAGCTAAGTGAGTTAGGGGGTGTTTTTGGGCATGAAATGAGTTTTAAAGCTCATGGGATCCCAAATAGAACTTAGGATGTAGATCTTAGGGTTCAGTTGGACCCTTTAGGTCTTAAATAGGTTGGATTAACCCAGGGTGGAGCCCTAGGCTCGAGCCCAAGTGGTCCAAGACAAATCCAATTGGATCTAGGCCAATTTAGCCTCTGTGGAGGGTCCCTGCATCCTCTGTAGGCTTCCCAGAACATCCTCCGCAGAGGGCATTCTGGCTTGATTTGATTCCAATTGATAGGGGGCTTTTGTTCATAGATGTATGTACATATGAGGGGGGTATTAATGGACATAAATAAGTAAGGATAGCATGCTAAATTCCTAAAAGACATAATTGAAATTACAAGTTAGAATATGTATACCTTCATTCACCCGAGAAGGGTGGTTTTGGGTATTTCCTACGGCCTTCTTCACATTCTAGGCAGATGCACAGAGGGAAGTCAACAAGTGTGTGATTATAGATGAACCTTCCTCAGATTCTATTAAGGAATCTTTTCTCCACTGGTTTACCCATCCCTCGACGAAAGACTTTGTGTGTTGGCCTTACTCTGATGGCCCAAAGGTCACCGATGTAGTTGAGTTTCGAACCTACACACAAGTACTAATTAGTAAAGGTTTGGGTGTGGAAGTAACAGTGGCAGTGGGATCCAAATCCGGACCAAGTCTCGAATCAGTTCTAGAATTGAATACTGTAACTGATTCTGGTCAGTTCGGTTCGTATGTAGTTACAATTTGGTTCTAGTTTCTGTTCTTATCTGGTTACTACATCTGGTTACTATATCCCAAAAAAAAAAAAATTCATTGAGAGAGAGAGAGAGAGATCATTACTTCTGTACCTTCAATACACAATGTTATAGCCTTTGCTTTCCTTGGAACAATGTAGTAATACCAATGGAGGAGAGGAAGTGGCGAATTGGAAGAATGATCCCACAAGCTCTACCTTCGGCCTTCATTGTGTTTGTTCAAGACTCATGAGCATTGAAGAAGCTCAGAGAGAGATTAACTCCAACTTGCATGGAGGTTGAAATTGCAAGGCTGTTGAAGATGGAGACTCGACTATGAAGCTGCAACAACACTGCTAGAGACCGAGAAGATGAAGCTGTAAAACGAAAGTGGTGAAGAATTGAAGAGTTACGAAAGAAATCGTGATCATGGTTTAAAGTATCGACCAATACGATACGATACAGACCGATTCGTATCGGTATCGGTTGCTACCAATACGATACATACCGATATGTCTCCTTTTTTTTTTAATTAACTGTCTCGAATTGTATTGAAATGTATCGACCGATACGGGCCAATACGATACGATACGACCGATGGTATCGATACGTCCAGTAAAGGGTTTAGGGGATGGTTTAATACGTATTGACCGATACGGCTCGATACATACCGATACGTATCAATACATGCCGATACATACCGATACCATCGATACATTCCATAAAAAAATCATTTTCACTCACAGACTCGATACAATTCCTAATCTAATGAAAAAATGAAGGAAAACTCTCAACCAATAGTCTAAAATCTTGCATTTAATCTTGGTTTTTCACACTTTTAAACTAAAAACGAATCAAGGAGTGCTACAACATCATCCTTTGCATCATCCAATACTCTTCAGGACTATAGACGATTACAACATGTGAGAAACTTCATCTTTTATAACAATTTCAATTTAATGCACTTGTTTGGTTATACATTATTCACCATTTTAGGTTTTATGCATGACACTTATTATATATTTCTTATTTATATTATTTTTTGTTCCAAAAGTGTATTTCCATGTGTATCTTGACCATTTCTATGCATATTTGTATTGTTCGATATGTATCTCTGAAACGATACAATACGTCTCTTAAAATCACCCGACCGATACGATACCTGGTACCAATACTTTAAACCTTGGTCGTGATCATGAAGAAATCTATATTTAGTAAGACGTAAAACTAAGGAGTAAGTGAGTCTAAGGCTTTAAGGCACTAACAGGTAACCATCAACTTAGAGTCTTAAACCATTAAAACTGTAAACCTAATAAACTATTAGGGTTTTAAGTTAACTTTTAAGGCGGGTATTCCGTTAGATCCATCGGTTTAGTCGGTAGATCCGGATCCGAACCGAATTATAAGACATTTTCAGATCTAGGACTTACCATATTAGATTCGGTCCAAATCGATTCAGGTTATTCGGTCAAAATCCGGATTGGGTATTTGGTTCTGATTACTCATTGACACCCTTACCTTAAATACGAAGTTTAGCTAATAATGGACCATAACTATGACAATTAAGCACTTCAAAGGATGTCATTTTTACATAGGCTCCATTTCAATAAAGCATCACCACATTCATATAGGATTCACTCTCCTCCACTCCCTTCCCAAATAAGCGTCTAGCCCAGTGTATGAATTTAGGGGAATTATTAACATAACAAGGGTCTGTTATTTATCCAAACATAACAAGCCACCAATTACCCTCTTGCAACTACATTAGAGGTGTAATTGAAAATAAATTTCTATGGATAATTGAGTAAAATCACATTCATGGCTGAAAATTGAAAGGAAATCATAGAAAACCAATAACTTTAACTAGATTTTATAATTAAGGGTTAAAATGTAATTGCGCACAGCCCATCTTCCCCAAAATCTATCCATCGTCTCTCTCGTCTCCAACCTCACCTCCCTCTCTTGTTTCGTCTCTCTCTCGCTTGTTTTCCTACCCCACACAAGACCAGCAGGGCGTTCTTCGTGAGCAGCAACTAAGACCCATTCCTCGAGTGTCTTCCTCTATTTCTTGTCTAATAATCTGAAATCTAATCACCCTCTGTGCTGCCCTAATCGTCTACTCTGCTAGGGCGAATTTGAGTATGAATTGGTTTTATTCCTACAGGACCTAGCTTGTTACTGTTTAGGATAAGGGGCATGCCTCCATTAAGGTATATCATTGGGCTTGTACTTACAGTTTTCTCCATATATTAGACTTTTGTATTTTTTATATGTTCTTTCTTGGTTGAATTTGAAGTTTTGAGGATTTTTATAGTTCAAATTAGCATGTTTGATGCACAATAATGTACCTAGATAACCTTTTAAGGGAGCTGTAATGGAAGAATTCTCAGCAAAGAGACAATTGTAGCAACTATAACACTCCATTAGGGAGAAAAAAAAATGCTTCTTGGTGTTTAGTATTTACAGAGAGTTATATGCTCAAAACAAAGTTCTTCTGATCAATTTATGAAGGCATTGGTTTTCTTTCTTTATCATCTTTTCTTAGTTGTATTGTATTTCCCCCAAAAAACATAAAAATGAACTCAGTAGTCCAGTGTTACCTGTTAATTGAATTAACTAAAGCAAAAAGTCTCCATACTAGTAATAAATCTCAATATCGAATTGCTTGTCATCAAATGATTCAAACTTACTATGAGTACTGAAGATTTGGAACCCTTCCTCCAGATTGGACCAAATATTGTACAACCTTCTTTTATGGACCTGCACATATGAACTTACTTTTTGAGGGGTTTGTGTGACCCCTAGTCAAGTCATAAACTATTACAATGTGTGTATCAATGGAAGTGGAGAAATTGAGGCTGAGCTTAGACCCTTGTACAGAAAGTTGTTGGTACATACTTATCTCAAATCAATACGTATGTTGAAATTTGATAGTTTCTATCACCTTCAGATTTGATTTGGTGACGTTTTGAATTTGCCTAGCCTAAATCCATGCTCTATGCAATTAAAAGCAGCATAATCTGTATGCCTGACTTGGTGTAGTCCAGTTTGATAGAATATTCTTTGAGGTTCCTTATCCATTTCATTGTCTTCTATTAATGATGTTCAAGTTTAAATCATTGTCCTCTATAACACTATGTGAACTGGAATACTTATGCTTTTCTAATTTGGTTTAATATGAAATTCCCTAAACTGGGGCTTATTCTAGGCCTGGCAAATCAGCAAGGAACACTGAAGCTGTCCCTAATGGAATGTGGCTGTTATGTGAAAGATATTGATATAAAGAGTGCTGTTTTGTGATTTGATTTTATCAGCAAGATGGTGTCTTCTCTTGTTTAATTTCATTCCAAGTCTCATGCAAACAGAAATTGATGAGATCGTAGACTTGATCTCCAAAGTTCAGGTGTTCCAAACCAGTCCCTTGTTTCTTCAATCCCTCTGCAAAACTGCAACTTACTTTCTGTTCCAAACATTGAAATCTTTCTTTGTACATACTGCACGCTCTCAAATCTCAAGTTGAGACTCTCATCTGAAACAGAAATAGGGCGTTTTGGAACACCTGAACTTTGGAGATCAAGCTTGCTGGTTTCACACGCAGGGGCTGAGACCAGTCTCCGTAGAAAATATTGAGCTGCACTTGTGTGTTCCCTTCCTTATTTTTGGAATGAGCAAGAACCATTTTTCTTTGCAACCATTTTTCATCGAGCAAGAACCATTTTTCTTTGCAACCATTTTTCATCTCTCTCTCTCTCTCTCTCTCTCTCTCTCTCTCTCTCTCTCTCTCTGGCTATATTTGGAAATGAAGATCTAATAGGCTAACTGTGGATTGGATTTGTTGATGTGGAACTGAAGCATTGTTAAGTCTTTGTTAAATAGTAATGGTAAGTAGATGCTAAAATATGCCATCTTTGAATTTTAATGATAATTCTCCTATTTTTATGACTGTTCTTATTCAATCAAAAATGTTCTCATTTGCTTTCTTGTATGTTAATCTTTAGCTCAAATAGGTAGAGAACTTTGGGATTCTCAAAAATGTGCATTTTTCTGTTGTTTCCAGATTGGTTCTTTAATAACTTTTACTAGTCATGCTGATGGATCCTTGCAATTGTTTGGCTTCAAGGGACAAGGTCTTACATTTTCCCCCTTGTTTTCAGAACTTGATCTTGGTAAGGATTCATATTGGAACATATTTTATTCAATTAAAATTGCTCTCATTTGCTTTCTTGTCTGAGTCTTTAGCTCAAATAGGTAGAGCACTTGAGGATTCCCTAAGAGATGGTGGTTCGAATCCATCAAGATTCATTGATTTTTTTTATTTTATTTTTTTGTGAATTATTGTGACATGAGTGCAAATGATAATTGTAGACATTATATAACTCAAAAGAATAGTCAAATATGTTGAAACGACCTTCCAGTACACCTTGTGGAAAAGAAAGATAAAAATCCCCTACTGCCTTTATGGCTTTTCAACTTGTCTAGCAAAAAAAAAATCAATGAATAAGTTGCAAGGAGGAGCTACAAAGAGGATCCTGAAGCTGAAATCTGGAATTTTTTTGGGGGTGCATTAAATATTTGAAGATGTAGATCTTGAGTTCATATTGGCTTCATGTGTCTCTCTACACAAGCAGGCCTGTGGATATGTGTGTAACTGTTTCCTTCTATGAGCAAAGTGAAGTTGCATAAAGAAAATGTATGTCATTTTTTTATGTGAAGGCATGTCCCGTTCAACATTAAGTTGCAAGGAGGAGTTACAAAGAGGACCCTAAAGCACTATAACTAAGGAAAGATTCGATTGAAAATGAAAGTACTAATAGATCAACTTTTGCTGGCAGGAGATTCCCACTTGCTGAAAATATAGTTTTTGATGAGTTTGGAATCAGATTAAGTAGTATTTCGAATTTCAACTTGCAGTGGGTCTTGGTGGCTCTCAAGAAGTTAATTTTCTTCAAACTATAGGAGACAAAATCCATTGCCCAACCATTTCACTTATAAAAAGAGGTGGTGAGTGAATGAAGATGCCATGATCGGGGTGCAAAATGATCACCCCACCCCTCGTGAAGGGCGGAAATCCTACCCTTGTTGATGCTTCCGTGCACACTATCATTGGCCCTATGCGGCAGAGTTTCTTAGTATCATTGACAATTCCACTGTAATACCTTAAATGTGTTACCATACATCAATTTCTGGTTAGTGAAACCAGTTTGTGTCTATTGTGAGTCTTACTGCTTCCAAACCCCCCCCCCCCCCCCCTTTTCAACCTATAGAAAGTGTTGCCCTTAACCTTAGTAGCATGTTTCAATTGGCAACCTACATGGAAAACCCAACTTTAGGTTGAAGTGTATAACTGGAGCTGGTAGATTTGGAATTGCATTTTTATACAATAGTAGTAAGCACAAAGTTGGATACTGTCTTTTGAATTCTGAATCATCTCATGAATCTTTTCATTTAACCTAAATTCAAGGGCATAATAAATGCAACCAAGGCACTACAAAGGTGAAATTTCTTCTAGATGGTGGCTGGGGATATATTTTTCTTAGAAGCTCATCTCCATCACAAAACACAGCAATTCAGCAGGTCAATGTATATACTTTGCAACACTATTGTTGTGATCAGCATTCAGCAAGCATACTTTCAGCTTTTGGGGAGACCTTTCCATTTCCATTTCCATTCTCAATAAATCAATGGCAGAAACTCAAGAACACTATCCTTCAGTTTTTTTCTCAATATTTTGTTCACAAGGTCTATATTTTAGGTTTTATTTTTCTGGTCTAGTTCGGTTTAAACCATTTAATAAAACGGTCTCAATTTTGAAACCATAATCGAACAATTTATTATATGCTTTCACGGATTCGATTTAAATGGTTGGTTTCAGTAAATGGTTTCTGTTTGATTTTGGCACATTTATGTACATATAAGAGTGTTGAATGGTCCGGTTCGGTTTAAACCATTTAATTAAACGGTTTCAATTTTGAAACCATAATCGAACCATTTATTAAACGTTTTCACGTTTCAATTTTAATGATTCGGTTTGGTTTCGGTAGACGGTTTTTGTTTGATTTTGACACATTTATGTACATCTAAGAGTGTTAAACGGTCTGGTTCAGTTTAAACCATTTAATTAGACGGTCTCAATTTTGAAATCATAATCGAATCGTTTATTAAACGTTTTCACGGTTTCAATTTAATGGTTCAATTTGGTGTCAGTAAACGGTTTTTGTTTGATTTCGACACATTTATGTACATCTAAGAGTGTTAAACGGTCCGGTTCGATTTAAATCATTTAATTAAACGGTCTCAATATTAAAACAATAATCGAACCATTTATTAAACGGTTTCTGTTTGATTTTGGTACATTTATGTACATCTAAGAGTGTTAAATGGTCCGGTTCGATTTAAATCGTTTAATTAAATGGTCTCAATTTTGAAACCATAATCGAACTGTTTATTAAATGTTTTCACGGTTTCATTTTTAATGGTTCAGTTTGGTTTCGGTAAACGGTTTTTGTTTGATTTCGACACATTTATATACATCTAAGAGTGTTAAACAATCCGGTTCGATTTAAATCGTTTAATTAAACGGTCTCAATATTGAAACAATAATCGAACCATTTATTAAATGTTTTCACGGTTTCAATTTTAATGGTTCAGTTTGGTTTCGGTAAATAGTTTTTGTTTGATTTTGACACATTTATGTACATCTAAGAGTGTTAAACGGTCCGGTTCGATTTAAATTGTTTAATTAAACGGTCTCAATTTTGAACCCATAATCGAACCGTTTATTAAATGTTTTCACGGCTTCGATTTTAATGGTTCGGTTTGGTTTCGGTAAACGATTTTTGTTTGATTTTGACACATTTATGTACATCTAAGAGTGTTAAACGGTCTGGTTCAGTTTAAACCATTTAATTAGACGGTCTCAATTTTGAAATCATAATCGAATCGTTTATTAAACGTTTTCACGGTTTCAGTTTAATGGTTCAGTTTGGTGTCAGTAAACGGTTTTTGTTTGATTTCGACACATTTATGTACATCTAAGAGTGTTAAACGGTCCGGTTCGATTTAAATCGTTTAATTAAACGGTCTCAATATTAAAACAATAATCGAACCATTTATTAAACGGTTTCTGTTTGATTTTGGCACATTTATGTACATCTAAGAGTGTTAAATGGTCCGGTTCGATTTAAATCATTTAATTAAATGGTCTCAATTTTGAAACCATAATCGAACTGTTTATTAAATGTTTTCACGGTTTCATTTTTAATGGTTCAGTTTGGTTTCGGTAAACAGTTTTTGTTTGATTTCGACACATTTATGTACATCTAAGAGTGTTAAACAATCCGGTTCAATTTAAATCGTTTAATTAAACGGTCTCAATATTGAAACAATAATCGAACCATTTATTAAATGTTTTCACGGTTTCAATTTTAATGGTTCAGTTTGGTTTCGGTAAATAGTTTTTGTTTGATTTTGACACATTTATGTACATCTAAGAGTGTTAAACGGTCCGGTTCGATTTAAATTGTTTAATTAAACGGTCTCAATTTTGAACCCATAATCGAACCATTTATTAAATGTTTTCACGGCTTCGATTTTAATGGTTCGGTTTGATTTCGGTAAACGATTTTTGTTTGATTTTGACACATTTATGTACATCTAAGAGTGTTAAACGGTCTGGTTCAGTTTAAACCATTTAATTAGACGGTCTCAATTTTGAAATCATAATCGAATCGTTTATTAAACGTTTTCACGGTTTCAATTTAATGGTTCAGTTTGGTGTCAGTAAACGGTTTTTGTTTGATTTCGACACATTTATGTACATCTAAGAGTGTTAAACGGTCCGGTTCGATTTAAATCGTTTAATTAAACGGTCTCAATATTAAAACAATAATCGAATCATTTATTAAACGGTTTCTGTTTGATTTTGGCACATTTATGTACATCTAAGAGTGTTAAATGGTCCGGTTCGATTTAAATCGTTTAATTAAATGGTCTCAATTTTGAAACCATAATCGAACTGTTTATTAAATGTTTTCACGGTTTCATTTTTAATGGTTCAGTTTGGTTTCGGTAAACGGTTTTTGTTTGATTTCGACACATTTATGTACATCTAAGAGTGTTAAACAATCCGGTTCGATTTAAATCGTTTAATTAAATGGTCTCAATATTGAAACAATAATCGAACCATTTATTAAATGTTTTCACGGTTTCAATTTTAATGGTTCAGTTTGGTTTCGGTAAATAGTTTTTGTTTGATTTTGACACATTTATGTACATCTAAGAGTGTTAAACGGTCCGGTTCGATTTAAATTGTTTAATTAAACGGTCTCAATTTTGAACCCATAATCGAACCGTTTATTAAATGTTTTCACGGCTTCGATTTTAATGGTTCGGTTTGGTTTCGGTAAACGATTTTTGTTTGATTTCGACACATTTATGTACATCTAAGAGTGTTTAACGGTCCGGTTCGATTTAAATCGTTTAATCAAATGGTCTTAATTTTGAAACCATAATCGAACCGTTTATTAAATCTTTTCACGGTTTCGGTTTTAATGGTTCGGTTTGGTTTCAGTAAACGGTTTTTGTTTGATTTCGACACATTATGTACATCTAAGAGTGTTAAACGGTCCGGTTCGATTTAAATCGTTTAATTAAATGGTCTCAATTTTGAAACCATAATCGAATCGTTTATTAAATGTTTTCACGGTTTCGATTTTAATGGTTCGGTTTGGTTTCGATAAACGGTTTTTGTTTGATTTTGACGTATTATGTACATCTAAGAGTGTTAAATGGTCCGGTTCGATTTAAATCGTTTAATTAAATGGCCTCAATTTTGAAACCATAATCGAACCGTTTATTAAATGTTTTCAAGGTTTTGATTTTAATAGTTCGGTTTGGTTTTGGTAAACGGTTTTTGTTTGATTTTGACACATTTATGTACATCTAAGAGTGTTAAACGGTCCCGGTTCGATTTAAATCGTTTAATTAAATGGTTTCAATGTTGAAACAATAGCCGAACCATTTATTAAATAGTTTTCGTTTGATTTTGGCACATTTATATATGTACAAGAGTGTTAAACGGTCCGGTTCGATTTAAATCGTTTAATTAAACGGACTCAATGTTGAAACCATAACTGGTTCATTTATCAAACGGTTCGGTTCGGTATTGGTTAACTCGAAAACTAATACGGTATTGGATCGGTATGTACAAGGATCGGCCATATTGGACAAATTTGCCCTTGATCTTCCTTTAAAAATAGATTTTTTAACAGATTTACCCCTTGTCCATACCGTGTCACTGGTACGATATCGGGATATTGTATTAGTAAAGTGCAAAACTAGTACGATACTTTGAACCATGGTTTTTTTCTTTGGCTTCAATTTATATGAGATAAGAATGACACGAGAGCGAGAGAAATTGAGATTGAGATTGAGATTGAGATTATTTATTTAACGGATTTAGATTAAGATTGTTTAACGGATCAAAAGAGATAGAGATTGAGATTGAGATTGAGTGCAAAAGGAGCAAAAGAGAAAGATTGAGTGCAATCTCCGTGAAAAGCATAGAGCAAGAGAGAGATTGAGATTCTATATAGAGATTGAGATTATATAATGTCTTTATACCTCTTTGAGTGCAATCTCCATGGATGGGGTAGTATTAAGATTTACATAATCCCAGTTACCTATTTGAATGCAATCAGGTTAGTTCCTATAAAAGAGGGAGAGAGGAAAAAAGGGGAAAATAAGAGGTAGTTGGATTCAGATCTTCTACGGCGGCCTAGGCTATAGCAGCCATCTTCCTGCCTTGAAATGTGCGCTTGACATCTGTAAAGTGAACAATCCAATGGTGTGTTTTAAAACTTTGAATTGTTTGAGCTAAAAACGGTTGAGGGCATTCAACCCAAGACGGACCGGTCTGATTTATCAAACCGACCGTGATTCAAACCGTTTTACTCTTTCAACAAAACAAAAACCCATCGTCCTCGTTTCCTGATTCTGAAAACCCTCAATTTGAAATTCCTAGCGAACCTGCGCATCCCAAACCTTCCCTCCTTCCTCCATCGTCCTCATTTCAAATCTGAAACCCTAGCACCTCAGTCTTCTTTGTGCGTAGCCCAAACCTTCTTCATCCTCTGGCTGGCGAACCTCGATTCTATCAATCTTCATTCTCACTTCATCTCTCTCTTGCTACTACTGTACTAGGGTTCCATCTCTTCTCACTCTATTCCGTAATCCAAGTATCCTCCTGAAATGGATCTTAGATGTTTTGGATTGAAATTCTTGGCAACTTTACCTATCCCATCCCCATCGTCAATTCTGCTTCTTAGCTTCTTCCAAACCCGATCAATAGAAATCCTCTCTAGTCCATTGAAATTCTTGGCAACATTACCACCACCCGAAAGTAACTTGTTCGGCAGTGACATTAGAAGAAGTTGGACTAGATATCGTCATCAATTTTGAATTAGCTCAAAAATTTCTAAACTTGCTTGGCGATATCATCTGTTCTTCCAATGGACTTTTTCTATGCGGTCTTCATTACTATAGAACCTATTACATATTCAACCCTGTCACCAAGGAGTCTTACCGACTTCCTCCTTGTACCAAGAAGCAGCAATCGTTCAGGGGTTTCGTTGTTGCGTTGGGAGACTGGCTTTTCCTGGTTACCTTATGAACAACAACCATCAACATTTAGTCTGCGTCAATTTGAGGGTGGGTGTTGCATCCACTCTGTTTTTATCTCCAATCTCAAAAGCTACTGAAAGAAATAGGAGAACATTAAAGTACTTTGAGAACAAAGCCACCAAGCAAGTTTGCAGGCCTTGGAAGCACATGCAAATGAAAATTCAGTCTTGATTTTGAAAAAATAAAGCACGAACCAGTTCTTTTTCTGACCCAAAAGAGGATGACAACTCCAATGACAATGGTCTAACTTGAAGATTAGCTCACAAACAGAAACCTAAATCATAGAAGAATGATTGAAGTTCAGAATTCAGAGTTTTAAGAAGTTGAATTCAACTATGATTTCTGAAATAGAGGGAGAAAACTGAATGAAAAAATAGAGAAGAATTATAGCAAGTAATCAAGCAAATCAATGGCAAGTTCCAACAAGTTTCAATCAAGGGTCAAAGCTGAAACTAAACTTGAAATAAAGCATTAATTAGAGTCCTGATGGAGTAGTGGAGGTACCAAGAACTGTGGCAGAATTGTAAGTTCAATCCCAGCATATGCACTTGCTCCAGGGAGTGAAAAAACAGAGAGGAAGAGGATGGAGTAGTAGAGGAATTGTAAGTTCAATCCCAGCATATGTAGCACTATTTTACAAACAAGAAATAATAAAAAGCAAAAGTTAATGGGAGCAGCAAAGATGGCTTGCAAGCATTAGGGAAGCAGACAATTATTAGGGATGCAGGAATTGAATAACATTTGTTCCAGAACCAAATTTTGATATAGCTCAAGAGAAAGAGGCCAATTCAAGAAAAATGAGAGTGGCCATTAACATTTTGATCCTATGCCAAGGTTGTGTACATATCATAAATTTACCTCCTGCTACCCATATGGTCAGAACAACACAACATTCATTAACCGATACAAAATCAAAATATAAATAAGTTAGCCCTGAATTGAGTTAAAAACTATGAATGAAAAGCAAAATAAATGAAAGAGAAACATATCAATAGCTAGTATCCATGTAAGATATGATTTGTTGGAAGTCACAAGAACACTAACCTCTGAGAGACAAGCCTCTGCAGCATTTCTCCAACCTATCAGGCTAATGAATCAATCACTTTCTCATTTTATTCATTCACTCACAATGGCAAAGGGCTCATTCACTCAAAGGAGGAGGAATTTATTCTCTTTTTCTGCAGTTAGAGAGTCAGTAAATGGTATCCATGGCAACTTAAAAGAACTTGAGGATGGTCTTTTGTCCACCTTTTAAAAGACATAAAATCTGTTAAAACACTTAACTTCCATCAACCACACCACATCCAACTAAAGAGTTTATTGGCACATTAGTTTTACATGATCCACCTCCAAGGGTTCCTACAACTAATTTCTTCACTCTGTTCTTTCTTCTCTTCTCTTTTTCAATTTCTTTCTTGTCAATGAGGATAAACCAATAGTCCAAGTTTCATTACAATCACCAAAAGTTTATAATCTAAAAAGAATTTCTAATGTTGTTCAAAACCAAATGTAAAACTACTCACAACATTCAGCAATCTAATGGTCATATTCTTTAATTATCTTTCCTTCTTCATTGAACATTTCTTGAAAATCTCAAGGTACATGAGCAGGTGGTTTATGTTTTTCTTGCTGGGTGTAACCCCAGTTTCTCTTCCATTTTGAGCTAAAAGTTTACACTCAATAGGAGTCCTGGTGGGTTCGAACCACCATCTACTGGGTGTAACCCCAGTTGCTCTTCCATTTTGAGCTAAAGACTCACCTAGCTCCATAAAAAACAGTAAAAAATTACTCACTGAAGAATGCTTGAACATGATAAAATATGCATCATGATGCTCCTAGAACTCAATAAATCTTGGCATGGTCCTTTAATTATTATCCAAAAGATATGGGGGAATTGCAACAACTCAAAAACATCCTCTTCTAAGTTATGTAATGATAATAACAATAATACTAATAACAGACAGCGTAATTGCTCAGTCAAGCTAAAAATCAATTACTTTGAACAATTAATAAGCGTTTAGAACACTGATCAAGCAACAATGAAGAATAAATTATTCAAGAGGGAGCCTATATGGTTTGATTTTAGAAGAAGTGCAAGCTGTTGCTACCATAGTTACAGCATAATGTAAATAAATTATTTAAGACCTAAAAAACCCTATTTCCTGGAAATTATGACACTCTAAGGCTGCAATGGCTTCATCCATTATCACTGGACTGGTATTTAAGGTCATATTAACTCCACTAACACAACTATAGTTGTTGAAACTGAACCAACTCCAGCAAATGACAAATTATATTGATCGCCTCTCAGGCTCTCAATAAAATATGAAAAATCATTTTTTCCCCATTTTGTGTAACAAAGCTTCATATTCATGAAATGGCAAAAATTAGTATCTATTTAGCTCTAAGGGATAATGAAATCCCATTCCATAACGCAAATATATGAATCATAAAAACGTGTCTTTGTACATACAGAGAAATCTTTGCAGAAAACCTAATGCAGTAACAAGATAAATCTCCCAGAACCTCCGAGAAAACTGGTGATGAAGGTGGTCTCTAAATGGGATTTGGAAATTCACTTCGAAAGCTTTAAATAGAACAATCAAGCAGGGGTGGACATTCCTTGGATCTGTGTTGGTGTGCGTTACAGAGAGAGAGCGGAAATCATCAAAATCTACAAGTAAATCAAACAATAACCACAGATTTACTTCACCAAATCTCGAAGGGAAGGCAGTACAATCATATAGATGTGAACGAAAAGTGGAGACAAGATAAAGAGAGAACGAACGTAATACATAAATCAGGAGATCTCTAACAAGAATGTCGAAAAAGATAATGAAATGCAGGCTAAGAATAGGAAAACTAATGAAAAAGGATAAAGTTAAAAAGAAAAACTTACTGAGTTTTTCTCCTTGTCCACGAAACAAAGCAAGTGAGAGCAGAGGTTTGCGAGAGAGACCGAGCGTGAGTCAGAGGAGCCGAATCCGTTGCCGTCTCTGAGGGTACTCCGGCAGATCGAGAGAGGTTCGCAGCAGGGACTAAAGTGTGAGGCTCGGGTTCGCAGCAGGGGTTCCGGCAGCGATAGATTTTGAGATTTCGTGAAGTAAATCGGCTTGCGTGAAAAAAGAGAGAGGAGTGGGTCGCGTTGCAGAGGGCGCCGTCGTCGTTTGATGGTCACAGCGGAGCAGATGGGAACCCTTCGTATCCGATGGGCGGCTACTCCGGCAAAGATCCTTGCGCTTCTCTGAGAGTGGGAGGAGTAGAGAGAGAGAGAGAGAGAAGTGCGGAAAGAGCGGAGAGAGAGGGTGGATGTTAGGGAAAAGTTAAAAAACTTTTCACTTAAAAAATGACCGTTGGATGGAGGTACGACACGTGTCAATCATCTAGTGTATGTTATGAAATGACAGAAATGCCATTTAATATGTCATTTTACAATATAAGTATTAGTTTTTAATAAAGAAAATGAAATGTCCAAATTGTCCTATCTAATTGATACTTAAATGTTTTATTCTTTATTACTTACCAGTCTTTTCACATTTTTGTTACATTTGGACAAGTAACCCACCCTTGTTACACTAATAACAACCCATGAATTTATGACCATAATTAGCAAGTGAATAATTTCAGAAAAATTGAATTGGGAATAATTAGTCCCAATCCAAATCCCTCTTTAAATTTTGTGGGAATTTTTTTTTAAAATTTATTGAATAATTTACTATTCACGAGCAATTAGCAAACAAGTATTTTATGGCCAGAAAATCTTAAGAAAAGGTCATTGTGGATAATTTACAAATAATATAACACCAAGGTTTACGAATCCTTACAAATTTTAATAAAATTATTCTAAAATCCTTACAAGTTTTAATAAAAATAATACAGCATCAAGGTTTAGAAATCCTTACAAATTTTTAATAAATTATATGAGACAGTTTTATGTCTCATATTTTCAATGTAAATGTTTAGTACGAAAATTAATTTGTTTCTACCGTTTTACTATAATCCAATTTTTTAATATTAAATTTATTTTTTAATTTTAGAATTTATTTTAGACTCAAAGGCTTCACTTTCCAATTTAATGTTTGGTTGGATTCTCCAACCATGCATATGGGTCCATATTTCTTATAAAGGTTGAGGCGCCAGAGCAAGTTCGGTCTCAATTAAAAGTCATATATATGAAGTTAAGCGCAGACGACTTTAACGTTAAATGCTCATGGCACACACATGGGTAGGTTGCATTCAAATAATGAATATAAGTGCACATGCACCTTAACACTCATGTTCAACCACATTTTAATTCCAATTAAAGAGAAATGTTATTTTATGTTGTGACGTGTCCCTGGGACCTGCAAAACAATGGTGAAACAGAGCACAAGAGAAACCTCGGAGTAGCCTACGGGGTTGAATTTTTCGATGCTTAAGTCAGACCAATCCAACAGGTAGGTACAATGGAGTAGTTTGAAGAAATGAAGAATAGTGATCCCCCTTATCTGACACTTAACTTTTCTATTTTAACCCTCCTATTTATAGGTCTAGGTTAGGGAGAGATTATGTCTTACTATGAGACAGCAAGTCTTGCATTCCAAGCTAAGTTTTTCATGGTAAGACTCATATTAACAGAGTGCTAGCTGGAGAGTCCACCATTAATAGGAGTTTCTATATTTTCGATTGGTAGGAGATCTTGCTTCCTTGTAAGATTATATTAATACTCGTTGGTAGTGGTATATTCGGATTAGGGCTTCCTGATCTGGGTTGACCGGATGCCATGCGGGTGTTGTCATTTTATACCATATAATGGCCACCCAATGGTAGCATGACACGTGGTATCGACAAGGTCAGTCGGCTTGGGTTATCGGGTATAGAAATACTCACCCAAGATTCGTAACTGATGAATCCAGATTTACCCTCATGGAAGCAAGAAGACGCTAGCACACCCATTAGGTTAATCCACCTATCAGCGTCAACTTTACTTATCTTCGAACATCACCTCTCACTAGGTGTAGCCATTCTACAGACAGTCTAAAGCAAAAAAGCAGTCACCAAAAGCGGTGATCCAGCAAGAGAAACCACTCTCCAAACTCTCCATGACATTTATGAGCATCCAGTGATGCCCGCCAGAGAGAGCTCCTACACATATAGGGAACCTCATCCCAATAAAAAGCTCTCCATATAGGACTCTCCACATCATAAACAGAGAAACGCTCCACCTCCTAGCGATAGGAGGGCTTCATCATCGATCACATCAGGACCTCAACCTTGACGCCACGCCCCAAAGGGATCAAACCTTATAAATGGGAAGGACACACTCCACAGAAGGAGATCGAACTCTTGGAACTTAAAATTGTTTCATCTGTTTGCTAAAGAGACCCAACTTATGCATCAGAGAGTACCTCGTCGGCGTCCCGCTGGCTCTCATCTCCTTTGTTTGTTTGTTGTTATATGTAGGACCCCACATGAGGATCCAGCGGAGGTTTCTTAATGCAACAGATTGGCGCCGTCTGTGGAACGATATTTGCAATCTAACTCACTTGATCACCCTCCATCGATGACTGAGACGATAGAAAACTTACAACCCAACTCCTCTTGTAGGAGAGGTAGTGGACGCCCTCCTAGGGGAAATGCTGGCGGAACCAGTCGCCCTAGGAGGATAGCTTCACGAGTGGAGCAGCAGACAAACCAGGAGGATCCGGCCATAGAGTTGGTGGCATTGATCCTTAGTGATCTTCCTGGAGGAGACACCGTCTCGGCGGCGAAGGAGCTCCCACCACCACCCCTATTCCAGCTATGATGATCCGGGAGGCGTTGGACCCTGATGCTCTGGCCACCAACGCACAAATCCGAGATCTGTAGCTCCAGGTCCTGCAGACCAATGCCTTCCTTAGAGACATTGTTAAGCAAGGAGGCTCTATCAAGTTCCCCATACCATCTCCACAACAGACACCTTTAGGCTGACTGGCATCTTCATCTCGAAGGTCAGAAAGTTGGCGAGGTCATCGCGACCATCTCATCTTGAGCTGATGGCCTCCACCATTTGGACGGATATACTCCCTATGCTTTCCCCGACGACAAAGTTTGCCTTAAGGAGCATGGAGCCTACAATTCGACCATGGCTCCAGTCAGAACTAAAGTGCCCCCAACTAAGGAGCACCACATGGAAGACCAAAGTATCCCTAGGGAGCACAACAGAGACTTCACACGGCACAACTCGCTTGACGGCCACAAAAAGACCCATGGATGAAGCTGCAGACCCAGTCAGTAGATCACAATGTCCAACAAGCTGATGAGCCAAGATCTGGAAAGAAGGACACGCGACCTTGACGCACGGCTCAAAAGCCTCAACAAGCCAACATTACTGCCCGGGCATTCTCTCCCAGGAGACCATCCATTCTCAGTAGAAATCATGAAAGTTGAGTTGTCTTACGGGTTTAAACCACCCAACTTCATACCATACGATGGGACAACAGATCTGAATAAGCACATCAACTACTTCAATGCCATAAGGACCATCTACGGTGGGGGCGACGCGGTCTCAATAGAGCTTTTCCTGGATCTCTGCGGGGGGCAGCAACCACGTGGTTCTTGCGTCTCAAATCAGATTCCATCAAGAACTTCATAGACCTCGGGAAGGCCCTTGTCTTGCATTTTCAGAGTAGCATCAGACCAAAGAAAACGACCATTAAGCTCCTGGCGATAAGGCAGGGGGCAAACGATCCCATCTGGGATTATGTCATGCGTTTTACTAAAGAGTCTCTGTTCGGAGTACGTCGCATCTTTGATAGCAGTTCAGGAGGCTGTTTGGCTCAGAAGGTTCTTACAGAGACTTAGTGTTTCTTCTCACTCAGACGACGTTGTGCTTACACATTGTGACAGCACGACAGCGCTTGCATTTGCGACCCCAAGTTTCATGGTAGAGCCAAGCACATTGATATATGGTATCATCACATTCGATACATGGTTGCACAAGGTGAATTCGTTCTGTAGCATATCTCCATTGGCAATATGTTGGTTGATCCTTTGACAAGCCCATTGCCAGAGATGTTTTCCTAGTTCACGTTAGGAACCTGGGACTCAGGCGGATTTGATGTATATTTTTCAGAACACTTTTATGGATGGACATTTATTTCTATTCCTCTTACATTTATTAATGCATATATATTTGTTTGAGCAATGTTGTGTGTGTACATTCATTACTGTAAAGATGTCACCAGGCATTGAATCGACCCACTCACACTGGTGATTCGCCTCGGCGCTTGAGAATAGTGAGCGAGATGAGCCCATGAGCATATGTGCTTGACGATGCCTTAATCAAAGGTAAGATGAGACCTTATTTGGTCCAACTTGGAAGATACCAAACTTCCAAGTAGCTTGTAAAAAGCTGGATGTCAGATTCCAGGCAGAAACCATTAGGATGACTGCGCTAGAAACTTAGGTTAGGCACTTGGCAAAGCGACTAGACTAAGATCCATATGACGTTTATATTTTTTTGTGAGTAACGTGCCCACCTCAGTGGGAGTTGCGCCATAACATGCATATCATACTACATGTGCTTATACCGACCGATAGTGAGAGTGACTGAATGGATCCCTACTTCGTCACTGTGTGAGCCATGTGGATTATAATAATCCCACAGTACCCTTATTACCTGAGACAATGTCATGAAGAGGACATCCAATGATGCTACTTTGACGTTCTCCTTAGGATCATAGATGATGCGGTCCAGCGGGAAAAGATTGAAAAAGCTGTTGGAAATAATTGGATTGACATGAGGGGCTCAAGGAAAACCATCTGATATTACACCTTTGTTTTATGACTCATTGCCCATGCAACTTGTTGTATTTGTGATCGACGTAGTCATGAGTACATTGCATATAAAGGGTTAGCATTGCTCATCATAATGGATCGAGAGTGCTAGATCTGGTGTAATTAGATTGTTTGGCGTATTTCGAGATTATTTGTGAGTGATGTACTATGTTGGTTAGATGGAAGCTTGATATAGTACTCCTACCCTATACTACCTCGATAGGTTGCACGCCCCATTTCCTGTATGAAGAGTTACACAATTGAGAGAGACTTGGATGCATAGCTAAACTAATGTGCCCCATGTGGGCGAGTGGGAGACGTAAATAGAACACGGGCCATGCCCGATCCAAGTCGCCCATAAGGGGCAGGCCGGACCCGACCCGACCCACTTCGCATGGAGAGAACCAACCACTTAAGTGGCTGGGTCTCTTCCCCCCTCTTAGATTGATTCCCAGTGGGAGTCTAAATAGGGGTAGGGGTCTTAGAGTTTTGGCTTTAAATAGAAAGCCTGTAACCCTAAGACCAAATCATATGAGAAACAAAATTCTCCCTCTCTCCAGTGTTTTGTGTTCTCTTTGGGATTCCATCTCTTCCCAAGGATTTGTGGTGTGGAGTTCTCTATGGATAAACCTTTCAAGACATTCGAAGATCATGAAGGAGACTATTCGAGTTCTTGAAACTTGTAACCAAACCTATACGAGATCCTCTTCTGTTGCATTCCCATCTCCGTTTAGGTAACACCCTAACGGGTGATGATTTATTTACACTTTGGATGCTATTTTATTCTATTTTTTCCTTTTTCCCTTGCAAATATAAATTATCTTCTATCCAGCTCCAGCTGCAATCTGATATGCTTAATGGGCCTTTAGCGGAAGAAGAAAAAGAGCTCTCCCATGAGCTATCCTCCTTGCTCTTCAGGGAAGAAAGCTTCCTCAAACAAAAATCTAGAATTAATTGGTTGGAATTGGGTGATTCAAACACTGCCTACTTTCACCGGTCCATGAAAGCCAGGGTAAATGCTAACTCCATTATTCAGCTTACATCTATTGATGGTTCATCTGCCACTACAGTCAAAGATATAAAGGATTTGGCAGTAAATCACTTCAAAAATACTTTCAGTGGTGCCTAAGAAGTTCAAGGCCTTATCTCTCCCAACTTACTTAACAAGTTCCTTCTAATTGAGTATCTAGATATCTTAGGCTCCATTCTGAAGGAAGATGAAATTATGGCTGCTATTCACTCTCTCAAGGTAAAAGGAGCTCCTGATCCAGATGGTTTCAGCATGGTTTCTTCCTGGCTTCTTGGGATATCATAAAAAAGGATCTTATTCAAGCTATTGAAAATTTCTTCTTTAACCCTAATCAAATCCAGAGTGCAAATCACACCTTTCTTTGCCTCATCCCCAAGAAAGAAGGTGCCTCAATCTTGACTAACTTCAGGCCCATTGCTCTTTGCAATCTGCTATACAAGTTCATTGCTAAGATTCTGGCTCGAAGGCTCAAAAGTGTAGAGGATATGCTTGTCAGCGATACCCAATCAGCATTCATCCCTGGCAGAAGCATCTCTGACAACATCCTCCTGTGCAATGAAATTGTTAGAGGCTTTGACAGGAAAAATCACTCTCCAATTATCCTTTTGAAGATTGACATCCACAAGGCTTTTGACTCCCTCCGCTGGAACTTTATTATGCAAGTGTTGACCATGATGGGATTTCCTTTGGTTTTTGTCAACTGGATTCACTTTTGCATCTCATCTCCAATGTTCTCAGTTCTGGTTAATGGAAATCCAGCAGGTTACTTTGGAGCTTTGGTGGGAATCAGACAAGGGTACCCTCTCTCTCCATTTCTTTTCACTTTGGCATTGGAAGTTATCTCTAGGAAAATCCAAATCAGCACCAACCAACAGCTCATCTCTCCTTTGCCCAAGTGTAAGGCCATTAAGCTAACTCACTTGGCTTTTGGTGATGACCTTATGATTTTTTCCTAAGCCTCTATTGTCTCACTCGAGTCGGCTTTGGTTTGTTTGCAGCGCTTCCACGAGCTTTCAGGCCTCCGCATCATCCCGTCCAAGTCTCTTTTGTTCTTCGCTGGAGTTTCTGATCTGGACAAAGCTGCTCTCTTAGAGAAATCTGACTTCCAAGAGGGGCAGCTTCCAGTTAAATACTTGGGTCTTCCTTTGATTTCTACTAGACTCTCAGCCCATCATTACACCTCGATATTGGATCTTATTCGGAAAAGGCTTCAATTGTGGAAAGACAAACTTCTCTCTTATGCTGGTAGGCTAGTTCTCATCAAATCAGTTTTGGAGGCATCCTATATATATTGGTCTGGCATATATGGTCTTTCCCAAGCCACTATCAAATCCTTGGAATCCCTCTTGGCTTATTTTCTTTGGAAGGGTACTGAATCTTCAAGGTTTCTGCATCCTCTAAGTTGGGCAATTGTTTGCCTCCCTAAGAAGGAAGGTGGTTTGGGTATTAGAAGAATCAAGGAAGTAAACTCGACTGGTATCATCAAGCTAATCTGGAAGATTGTTACAAAAAAGAAAAGCATCTGGGCTGATTGGATTTACTCGGTCCTTCTTTGTCAAGACTCCATTTGGATCGCATTGCCCTCTTCAGATGCTTCTTAGGTTTGGCGCAAGATCCTTGCTACCCGTCACTTGGTGCTTCAGGTCATTCGTTCTCAAATTGGTGATGGTCTCTCTTCGTATCTTTGGCTGGATCACTAGCACCCAAGGGGGATCCTCCTCCACTCAATCTCCCCCAGAATCATTTATGCCTCGGGCCTCTCTCGACTCTCTCTGGTGGCTGACATTTGGACCAGGCTGGCTGGGCTTCCCCCCCCCCCCCCTTCTATGGCCCCTATGCTTAACATTATCTGGAATGACCTCCATTCCATCTCTAGAAGGCCCATGGGAAGGGGGGACTGTGTTACTTGGTCGACAAACAACTCTAGCTCTTTCTCCTCTAAAGCCGCTTGGGATTTCATTAGGCAGAAAGGCCAATTGGTTACTTGGAGGAAGCTTCTCTGGTTCAAGCATCACATTCCTCGCCATTGCTTCACGGCCTGGAGGGTCTTCAATCTTCCAACCCAGTCTTTCCTTCTCTCCCTCGTGTTGCCTATGCTGGAACAATGTGGAAGATTCCGATCACCTCTTCTTTGACTGCCCTACCTCGGCAACCATTTGGGAAGGCATTTTGTCCAAGTGTTGGCCGGCCCCTAGAAGAATTCTTCCTTTCTCTCATGAGTGGATTTGGATTGATATGACATTTGTTGACTCCTCTATCTATGACAAGGTTGGAAAGATGGCTTTTTGCGCCACTCTCAATCATATTTGGATGGAGCGTAATATCATGAAATGGACCTCCAACTCTCGTACTTATCAGCAGATTTAGGATTCCATTTCCTTCAAAATTAAAGAGAAGTTGTCGTCTACCCCTCCCTCTTCTTGTTTTGACACCCCAAGGAACAGACTCATTGTTGTATCCTGGGGTCTCCCTTCTGTTTCTTCAACCTCCTCTAAGTTGTGGCCTAGGCCTGGAGTTCCTTGTTTGTTGCTGCCCCTAAGGGGCTCTTGTATTCCTGTTTCCTTTTTTGTAATTAAATTCTTTATTCACCCAAAAAAAAAAAAAAAAACTTAGAAATTTCTCCAAAATTCGGATGACATGTATTCCTGTCTTGCTAAAATGCTATGCAATCTATAGGTAACAGCTGGATGCCTTTTTATTTTTAATTTTTTTGTTGGGGGGGGGGGGAATTGCATTAATTTTACTGTGTCAAGGTAACAAATATGTAGTCACCCAGTTGAAGAACACAAGCAGTTAATGTAATTATGTGTTCCCTCCATCTACAGTGATTGTTTTCACGAGAACCAATTTGTACATGAGAGAAATGGTTCCCTGAAAATTGTGGATGAAACAATCAAATACTTTCTTAAACTACACTTTAAGCAGCAAAAAGATCTTGCAGTCACTGCGTTAATGATGCAGAAAGGCCTTAAATACTGAGATGTTCAGATTCAATGGAACTGTTAATGTGAAGGAAGTTAAATATGCATTTATTTACTCATTCAGCTAAACTCAGTTGATTAGTAAAGTTAAATGCATCTTAAGGATATCCAAAATTAAGAAATCAGGGGTTGAGTTCCATAATGTTACAATTGGGATTTGGCAGGTTTGTGTTGATGTCATGAATTAGACTGTATCAAAGGAACCACATACAAGTCCCTGACTGAGAGATGTAGAATGTATGTTAATAGAAAATATAACTAAAAAGTGATTTACAGCTTGAATTAATATTACTACAGCTTTTTACAGAGTCAAGGATAGCAATGCTGTCTGCGCATACATACAATATTCTTTTGATCATGAACCATCAGAACATCCTCTTATGGTTTCCTTGAGGAATTAACAACAGATCTGTATGAGGCAATCTTCAATGATGGCTATACCAACATGTACATTACTCCAATTTGTACTCTTCAAGCCATATCAGCACTTCATTCCTCTTCAAGGAAAAGCATCCATGAAACAACAGGAGAAGAAAATTTTTAGAAGAACTGAAAGAGAAAGCAAATTAAGGATTTTCTGTGTTCACCATTACCTATATTACTGGAGAGTGACTTCATAAAACAGAAAAGTGAAAATAAAATAACATCGTATATAATGAGATTATTGTTTGAAGAACCACATAAAACTAACTCAGAGCTCAACAAAACAGAGGAAATAGATCTATGAAACTGTAAGGGAAAGATTGTTCTGTACCATAATGAAGCTCCATGACCGCCCTGGATCATTGTAACGAGCAAGCAAACAGCCCTTCTTAGGTATGAGACCATCCCTAAGTAGAGCAGAGCGAAGTGCTTTCTCTTTCTCATGAACAATTTCCTCAGTTGGTCTTCCACTAAACTTTGTTACAGCAGCAATGCCTCCATCAACCTTTCTCAAGCTAACTTCATCTTGACTAGTGTCTGGCAAACTGATAAAATACATCATTATTAATTAAGCATATTAAAGCAACACATATAACTTAAGAAGGCTGTCTTCAAAGAAATAAATCTATTTCTCATTGTAGCACCTAGACACAACCTCCAACATAAAAAAATGCAAAAACAATGCAAAAAAAAAAAAAAAAAAAAAAAAAAAAAACGTTTTTCTATTACTGTCAACATTTATGTTTTGATCTAGACCCATTCCTCATTACTTTTCTTCATATAGTTCTAGTAAATATTTTCAGTTATGCACCAAAGCAAACATTGGAACCTTACCTGTTCAAATCTCTCTCCAATGGTAGAACTACTAGGATAGATATATTGGATAGTTCAGAATCGTATGCCTGAGTGAAAACAGGAGTAGTCATTGGGATCTTCTCCATTGAGGAATTCTTGCCAAATATATACCTAAAGAGATGCCGATTTAACTATAAAAATCAT
Source organism: Telopea speciosissima (assembly GCF_018873765.1). NCBI lineage: Eukaryota > Viridiplantae > Streptophyta > Magnoliopsida > Proteales > Proteaceae > Telopea > Telopea speciosissima. The sequence continues at coordinate 28,148,765 of NC_057923.1, forward strand.
TTCTGAGACAACACAAAAAAAAAAAAAAAAAAAAAAAAACCTGCATTCTGCCAGTTACATAGAAATAGAATTCAAGATAACCAAGAAAATTTCAATGTGGCAGCTTAGTTGGAAGCCCTGGAGGACTCCACATGTCAGCCATTAGCCTTAAATTTCCACCATATAACATACACCAAAAAGGGAGCACCCGGTGCACGAGGCTCCTGCCACTGCGGGGTCTGGGGAGGGTCATAATGTACGCAGCCTTACCCCTGCTTTCGCAGAGAGATTGTTTCCAGACTCGAACCCATGACCACTTGGTCACAATGGGAGCAACCTTCACTGTTGTCCATGGCCCGCCCTCACCAAATATCATACATCATATGGAAAAATTAACTTATTTCTAGAAATTTGCACAGATGGCTAAATTTATGAAGGAAAGCCATCTATGAAGGAAAAGCCATACAGTGTAGTCCACATCATTAAGGTGCTACAAAACCAATTTGAGATGTGGCCTGTCCAGGGGATGGACTGTGTAACAAGCAGAAATCAAAGAGTTGGTACATATGTATATTGCCTGTTCTTATGTGTCCACTTGGGAAGAGAGAGGGGGGGGGGGGGGAGGACTCACCCAGTAACATAATTAAAGCCAGATGACCCAGAGAGCTTGTCTCCTTTTGTCTCTACGATGACAAATGGGGAGTATTTGCGCACCTGTATTTGCATTTGAAAACTAATCAATCAAACATATTCTCCTTCACTATTATAAATATATTAAATGTCATAACCATAAAAGCATTGATTCTAAGAGTCACCCCCCCCCCCCTTTAAAAACTACTATGGCTTTAAATTGTATTTCCTTTTTCTGAGAGAAAGTGAGACTTACGTTTTGTTAAGGGGAAGTAAACGACAGATGGAGAGATGCCCATGTAGAAAAAACAGCATGAAACAACAAAAAAAACAAGAAAAAGAAACAAGCAGCCGGCACCTATAAGTATCAAAACAAATCAAGTCTTAGATGTTTTGATGGTCAGCCCTTCTCCAGTCCTACTTTTAAAATACTGGAAACAAGAATTATGATAAAGGAATGGCAATCAAAAATGTCAAAGCCTCAGTGCTGGGAACCAACTTGGTCAGCAGAAAACCAAATACTTGATAGTTCACGTGGACAACCCAAACAAAACTAGGATTAATCTTGGGATACCTGAGTTGACAAGTTCAGGTTGATCAGATTGGGTTGGCTAATTTTAGTGAGAAATAAAATGTGACATTGGAATGCTGTGAAGCAATTAGATGACATGCCTAGGATACCTTTAAAAATAGTATTGGGATTGCAATTACTGATATTGGACTTCAAGTTTGAATGAAATGGGATTGTTAACCTCAGTATTATCTCTAATCAGTATGTAAAACTGTTTCCATCCAGATTGATACAGTACAAATTGACAAATACCTGCCACATCTTTCCGGAGTGAAAAAGACGTACCTACCTCATAATTTGCAATTCTCTTGAGGATTTGATACTTTGGTGATTCCAAATCTGGAGTCTTGTAAATACGTAGCTGCACAGAAATACAAACTAAAGATAAGAAGCATAGGTGTGTGGCCACTAAAATTTATATTTACCATACTTTCCATGAACAAAACTATTACCTGCCGTATAACATCCCACAAGCCTTCTACAGAAAAATAATCATTATTCTCTATGGAGTCCCAGATATCCTATGGACCACACAGGTAATTCTGGTAATCAGTACTTAAAAAAATTCTTTAAGTTATATAGAGAAAGAGCCTGGGGGGGGGGGGGAGATCCTGCATTTGTTTCTCTTTTCCCTTTTTTTCACCTTTGTGTCAAAGAGAGTACAGCTTACCACATGGCTGCAAAACTTTTGGGTCTCTGGATTGATGCCCATGATAGAAATTCCTGTGAAAACCAACTCTGGTTTCCAAGGAAGAAGCATGAACTTCATTACCATAGTCCATCTTGTTGTTATTTCACAAGGTCCTGTCTATAACAACTCGGTCAATCATAAATTAGAAATTATATATATTTATATAAACGAACACATATAAAATGACTGGATTTTATCCTCACTGAAAGAAGAAGTGTGCTATACTAAAAGGGCAAAAATGAATAAGGTCACCAATCATGACTCAGCACTGTTTGACTACATCTCTTATGTAGGTTGATGAATGTACAAAGTATCATTCAGCTCACCATAGAACAGCATAGAATTTGACCACAACCCAATAAATTAAGTGTTTTATAGAATCGATGGACATTGATAAAAAACAAATGCATCTTTGAGGAAAGGCCAAAGCCATTTCCCAAAAGAAAGAACAAAGGACACAGTAACAAGATCTAAGAACCTCAATGTGGCATTATTTGAAAGCCACTGTAGGAGATAGGAGATAACAATTTTCATCTAATTGTTCTTATTGTCAAGAAACCAAAACAACGGGGAAAAAAAAAATCATCAAGCAAGCCAAGCATAAAAGACTGTAAACTAACTTTAAGGTGACTCAGAACTCGGAAAAGGAAATGTTTAACCCAAACAGGGCGCTGGAGGAAAACCATTCTGAAAAGCCATCCCTGTTTCATAGTGTACAACTCGATACAAAAGATGAAAAGAGAGATGTAAAAAATGAGAGTAAGACAGGATGAAACAGGAATATGGAACATGATATCCCATCAAAATCAATTGTAGAGTGTCAGTATTGCTCTTTTTAAGTGCAGTCACAAACTGCAGCATCTGATTAAATTTTGTAAACCGGACATGGGCCAAGGGCCCAGTCCAAGCTGCCCACAAGGGGCAGGCTGGACCCGACTCACGTGTGGGAGAGAGAGACGGCCACTTAAGTGGCTGACTCTCTCTCCCCCTCTTCTCTTTGGTTGATTCCTAGTGTGAGTCTAAAAGGGGAAGGGAGTCTTAGGGTTTTTGGTTATAAATAGATAACTCCCCAACCCTAAGACTAAAATTATTGAAAACCAAATTTTCCCTCTCTCTCTTCTCTCCAAGTGTTTGTGTTCTCTGTGGGATTCCATCTCTTCCCAGGGATTTGTGGTGTGGAGTTCTTCTTCGTGGAAAAACCTTTCAAGATATTCGAAGATCGTGAAGGAAATCGTTCAAGTTCATGAAGCTCTAGTAACCAAAACAACGGAAAAAAAAAATCATCAAGCAAGCCAAACATATGAGACTGTAAACTAACTTTAAGGTCAGAACTCAGAAAAGGAAATGTTTAACCCAAACAGGGCACTGGAGGAAAACCATTCTGAAAACCTATCCCTGTTTCATATTGTACAACTCGACATGAAAGATGAACAGAGAGATGTAAAAAATGAGAGTAAGACATGATGAAACAGGCATATGCAACATGATATCCCATCAAAATCAATTGTAGAATGTCAGTATTGCTCTTTTTAAGTGCACAAACTGCACCATCTGATTAAATTTCATGTATGAGAGGTCAACAAGGAAGGATAAGAAGGCTAGTTGACATTTGTAATGGAAACTAACACGAAATTGGGTGAATATCATTATGAAGGAATGAATTGGCAAGAAGAACCACCTAAGAAAAAGCTGTTACTATACTTTCCAGGAAGTAAAAGAAGCATTCCTAACATGATGTTGGTCGATGGTGGTTACAGAGTATAGACATCCAAATTTAACAATTGATTAAAAGCAAGCCATGCATGAGAGAACTGACTCCAGATTCCCTTGACCGTATCTGATTGAATGCATAACCATGAAAGAAGAAAAAATGGGAATTCTAAAATAATTTTTGCCTATAAATTAATATAATAAGGGCAATGTCATCTGAAAAAGATGGAATCTATTAAAAAAAAATTATTCAACGTGCGGATTGAATAAATTTCTAAATGAAAATTCAAGATATCATTAAAACACTTTACTTTCCAAATTCTAAATCACACAAGCAATAAGAGTCATTTAAAGTTGGAAGCTTTAGTGCTACTGAGTCATTTAGTAGAACACCTTCCTTTTCTTCCCTGTTGGTCGTTTCTTTACCATATCTACTTCCATTCGAAGACAACGAAACAGAGCCGAACCAAAGAGAAGAAGTAGAAGAAAAACCAAACCATACACTAGGAAATTCATACCTGCTTCGCATTGTGCAATTGGAAATCCGGTTGGAAGAGTATCTTCAAGAGCGCAATATTGAAGAGATAACCATCAACTGTATTATGTTTGGTGATAGGGTCACGGAATCTGACAAGCTCATCGTACATGGTTCGATCGATCCCTTGATCATCAAAGAGATGTGGGAGATCATCGTACAAGAACTCTACGAGTCGATTGATGTCAATGGTAGTAGATTTTGGTGGGATTTGTTCCACTAAGCTCAGCTTCAGTGCCCACTTCATGTTCGGACGACGACTATCAAAGGCTGTGTTTCCATGTTTGGAATGTGTGAACCGACGGAGAGAAACTCCGGGAGCTGTTTGGATGGTTAGTCGCCGGGGACTCCATCGGAAACCAGAAACAGGTGGGAAAATTGGATCAGAAAGGTGAGCGGCCATTGTTCGATATTCCAGTTCAGAATTTTGCTAGCTTTTACTGACTGGGTGCAGTGGCGCTTCGAAGTGTTCTTCTCTTCCTGTGATTCTCTGAACCTTTCCGGATTCCGGAGTCAGGAGAGCCAAACAAAAAAAAATGGCGGGTATTTGATTCAGGAGGGTAGAAGTGTAGAGCCAAAAGCCACATGATCAGAATATCAGATTATTCCAATCCATTTAGTACGATGTTGAGAGCTGAATAGCTCTGATTGGTGCCTCTTTTACTGTTTACCCTTTTCTGTTTTTGCTTTTTTGGATAATCCTGTTAACCCTAGGGATGTAAACGGATCAGATTTGTCTTGGTTACGGATCGGATGTGATCGGATCCAGATATTTCCTTGTCGAATACGGATACCTCTAAATGGATTCGGATGGATTCGTATGCGGATCAAATTCAGATTTTCGACCATCCGTTTACATCTCTGCCTTATGTAACCCGGACCTTCCTCCCCCTTAGCGGATACAATTCACTCTCAATCCATATCTCTTAGATCATGATTTTATTTTCCTCATATTCTAAAACCGGTTGAATCTTAAAAAACTCTCAAGATCATTATTTACTTAATTTTTACTATTAAGTATTCGAATATTTTCCTGACGGTTTTAATTTTTTACTATTAAGTATTTGAATATTTTTCTGCACAGATTTTATCGGAGTGTTCGAATTTTTTTCCAGATATCTCTAAACAAATATGGATGTCACTAAAAGGATACAGATGCTGATCAAAATCGGATTTTTGATTATCCATTTACATCCCTAGTTAACTCTTCTTACTGCTATGACTTGTTGAGAGTGTGTTTTTTTTTTTTTTTTCATGTTCAAGTTCAATGATTCCACATCCATAGTTCCACCACAGAAATAAGGGTAAAAAACATCTTAAAATTTAAATGTAATTTCAAGCTCTGCCTATTACATCGAGATCGCAAGATCATTAGACATAGTAATGTAGGACTTGTCGTGTTTGATAATGATACATTATATTCTGTACACCAATCTTAGTCTTACACGTGGTTCTTCTTGGGCCACAAGCAAGATCAATTTTGGAGCGTGCCTAGAAAGAACCACGCTTGCAACGGTTACGGGAGTAGACCCACTAAGGCAGTTACATTACCTCCAAGTGGAGATCCCCCATGCTCCAAGAATCACCAGATCCTAAGATCCAAGGATGATCATGTCCTGAATGGGAGTTTCCTAAAATCGAGCTCCCAGAAAAGGAAACAACCAAAGAGGAAGGATGGCTTTAGATCCCCCAATCATTATAAATAAAGGGCCCAGAAGCTCCTATCAATTCATTCAATAATCAATAAAGAAATTGCATTACTTAACAGCGTCAACTTCGGTTTTTCCCAATTTTACTAGTTCAGTACTAGTTTGATAGTTGTGCCATTGGAGAATATCTCTTCGGCAGAATTCTTTGCACAACAGATTGGCACCGTTTGTGGGAACCGGAGAAAAAAGACCTGCGAAGATCCCACCATGACCAACACCAGAAATCAATCTAGGACTACTAGAGTCGTCGCCGCAGCAGCGGCTGTGGGATAACGTAGAGGGGGGTGAATAGGTTATCACTAGTGAAATGTTGTCCTTTTAAATTTTTCTTTGAATTAAAACAAGATAGAAAGAGAAATTGCGCCAATAGAGGACACACAGAATTTATAGTGGTTCGGCTAAACTTAGCCTACGTCCACTCCTCTCAACCTTGAGAGAATTTTACTAGTTACTTCCTTTCAGTATAGTAGGTGGGAAGAACACCTTTACAATATTTTTTCACGGGATAAGAGGATCCCAATCTTTTAACGATAAGAGAATCCTTGCAAAACCTAAGTACAGTCTAGGCTAATGCAACAATACTTTATAAACTCAAAAGCATAAATTAATACAAAGAGAATAAAGGTAAGAGTTACCTAGGCAAGGAGTGTGGTGTGTACTCCTTGCAAGTGCCAAATGATGTAAGAATGATGACCTTCTTCAAGACTATTCTGTAGAGTGCAAGCATATGAAAGTCTTTAAAGCTTTGAAGTCAACCTTGGAATAGGCTTAATGAGGACAAGAAGACTTCAATGAATGAGAGCTTGAATTGACTTTTCATCTTTCACAAAAGTACTAATTTGGACTATAATGGATGAGTGAAAAGGTCTGACATGTTCTCTATTTATAGGCTCATTAATGGCCTTTAGAACATGTGCAAAATGTGCTTTAACGGATCTATTTTTCACCAATCCGGTCGACCTGAAGATTCATCCGGTCGACCGGATCATAGTCGTTAAAAAACTAGCAATTTGAAGGCTACAGGGGCATCCGGTCGATGTCCGGTACCGGATCATCGTCCCACTTGATCTGGTCGACCGGATCATCAATGGGAACATACCCATGAGCCCACTGTGGGATCCGATCAATGTATACCCTGAGATCCGGCTGACCGAATGCTCAGACCGGATCCCAATCAAGGCATGATTTAGACAGTATGCTCGAGGGGATTGGTCCGGGGTTTTTTTCAACTGACTCCAACATGTTTAAGGTTCAAGGAGAGTTCAAGTTTAACCTCCTAAGGTCTCTAAATGATGCATATGCTTTATCATTTATTAAATGCAAGTGCACTTACAAGTATGCAGTGAGTGTATCTAAGTATGTGCACGCGAGCATCTTGATCTTGATTAAAGTCTTGGTCTCTATCTTCGAGTGATGTTCTTTAATCTTCAAAAGATCTTCCAAGATCTTCTTTTCTTGAAAAGCTTAGCATGTCTTTGATATCTTGATCTCCATGGCTTTGTCCTGAACATCTCGACTTCGTACTAAATGTCTTTTACTCTTTTGACTTTATTAGCCCTGTTGATATATAGACATATTGTTTGAGTTAAAATAATACCGCAAGCGTACGGGTCAATCGTAGCTACGGGTCGAACACGAGGAGATATACGCCACTCTATTTAACTAACTTAAAAGTAATGCAAAGTGAACTAAATTAAAGTGTTAAATTAAACTAATTAAATTAATAAAAATTAATGCATCCTAACTCATAAGCATCTAACAAAATTAAGGGATTAAATTGGCGTCCTAACACATGAGCATCTAACCTATCAAACTAAAGCGAATTGAAAGGAATAACAAAAACGCAGCCACACTTCATAATCACATAAAAAGAAATAAGGGAATAAAAGTGCATCCACATACCACAATCATATAAAAAAAATAAAAGAAATAGAGGGAGAAGAAGAAGAAGATAGAGAGAGATAGAGAAAAGGGAGAATGAGATTGAGAGTTTAGATAGTAAAACCTAGATGTGTTTGCATGAATGTAATTGAAAAGCTTGAATACTTGCATAAACTTACCATGGCTTCTTCTTCTAAATCTTCAAGTCTTGTCATCAACTTAAGAACTTAGACTAGAAGGCTTAAAACCTAAACTAGAATTAAGAAATTACAACCCAATTGAAGACTTAAATTGAAATTAAAGCATAAACTAAACCTATTACAACCATTAAATAAAAATCAAAAAGCAAACTAGAACTTATAAAAGCCAAAAATCACAACTTAGAAGGAGAAGAAGAAAAGAAATTTTACTAAGTGAATGAACTAAAAATTACACTAAAAACTGAATTAAAATTGAACTAGAAACTAACTAAAAACTGAACTAAAAAACTAACTTCTTACAACCCAAAGGGCAAGGGGTATTTATAGGGGGAAGAGAAGAGAAGGGAGAAGAGGGAAGTGTAGGAGAAATATTCCCTAAGAAAAGAGAATATTCTCTTCTCCTTCCTCTTTTACAATGCCTTGAATCCTAAGAAAAAGAAAAGAATAGAAAGAAGAAGAAGAGAAGATTGTTTACATAGACCTTCTATTTCTAGAAAAATAAACTTTCAATTCTAACAAGTGCTTCCTTTTCTTTGTAGATATCTTCTCCAAGCAATAAAATCAAAGCATCTTTGATTTTTCAACTTTCCATAGGTGAGAGAATATTTTTCAAAATAAGTCTATCCCAAGTAGAATTTCAGAAGTGCCCTTGAGAAGTTGGAGGAGAGAGAGAGTAAGGGTGATGACTAGGATTCCTTCAAGAATAAATAAAATACCCATTCTGTCCTTCAAGAAACGTGGAGCATGGGGTCCTTATATAGGCCTCACCATTGTGTTCCTTGCGAAAAATCACCCAAAATAGACCCAAATTTCGTCCAATTTGGAGTTCGGGAGCCCAAGATATCTCAAGTTGAAGTTGGACTGTCCAGAGCCCTCCAAATGGAATCTTTCGGGTACAAGAAATGTAATTTCTAATAATTCTGTTAAGGCCCCTGTAATCTGAACTTTCGCTTCACTTTGTCCCCAGCCGACTGTCAATAATTACAAATAAACCCCTATAGACCATTTTCGTGTTTCGTTACGGAAACGGCCATAACTTCTTCGTTTCAACTCGGAATCATGTGCCGTTTAAACCGTTGCGAAGCTGACTCGATGGGCTACGTATCCAAGCCATTAACACCTTTAAACACCTTAAAAACATTTTCTTAGCATCATCTCCTCCATTTTCATAAGAATTCACCTAAAACCTGAAAAGCACAAGAAAGCACCGAGTAACTCTGTCCAATATGGTAAAATGTATGCTTTATGCCCTAAGATTTCACACATAAATGTGCTCATCACATATACAGGACCATGTCTACATGTTTGTTATCATCAAAATATTTATGGAGGTGGGGTTAGAATTCCCCAACAATCTCCCCCTTTTTGATGATGACAAACATATGATTTGGCAGTACCATATAGCACAACATTCATAGCATAACAATCATAACTTCAAAGCAGTAGTCAAGTCATTTATCATAATTATGCATCATAAAATCAAAAGGTAAAATGCATCCAAATCATTATATAAATCATTATATCTTCTCCCCCTTTGTCAACAACAAAAAGGTGTAGAGAAGGTTCCCCCTGCAATAGCGAGTCACATGTAAAAAACAAAGGATGACAGTAAATTCAAAACAAGTCAACCACATAGTAATAAAGTCTAAAACAAATAGTCCAAATCAAAAGCACTCTCCCCCTAGAGAAGTGCAGCAGTTTAAAAGTTGTCTCAAATCTCAATATTACAATCCAAACTGTCTTTTTGAACTAAACATAAGTAAATAGAACTAATCATCTGCAGGAGGGGTAGAGATGTGGAAATGCTGAGTGATCATCTGAAGCTGAGCCATGATCTCCTTGTTATCTCCACAAAGAGCAGCAAACTGATCATCAAAGCCCTGGTGACGAGAGTCAAGCTTCTCCTAGTATGCAGTAAATTCAGCCCTGCTCACATATTCGTCATCTTCACTATCATCATCAGAAGCATCACTATCAATAATGGATGAAGAAGCTTGCTTGCGCCTAGCTTGACGGCCAGGAGGAGGAGGAGGAGCATTAGATCCACTAGTAGGAATGGCCATCTTCTTCAAAGTAGAAGTGTCAATGGCGGAGGGATTTGTTGTGGGAATCTCATCAGTGAAATCCCCTTCAAAATGCTTAAAGATAATAGTCAAGAGACGACTATAGGGAAGACTAGCCTTGGAGTCTCTCTCAGCCGCCAACTCCATGGTTTTCATAATCACATAGGGAAGACATATTTGATAGGTATTGGCGATGCACCAAATGAGATATGCCTGGAAACGGGTAATAGGATCTCTATGCCCACCAAGAGGGAGGATATTATAAGCCAAAATCAAATTTACCACCCTAGGAATGTCTCCAAGGTGAATAGTGGTGAGACCCTTGGTTTCCCCCAAATAGTTCTTAAAAATTGCATCATACACTTCATCCACATTCATAAAACCTTCTGGAGAGGTCTTGGTACGGAGATACTTGCGGTCTCCAGAGCCATCTACTCTAATGATTTGGGCCAATTCCACAGTGTCAAAGGAGATGGGCTTTCCCTTGACAAGAGAGGTAATGGTATAGTCTCCTTCAACTCCAACCACTTGGAGATTGCAATAAAATAGTTGAACTAGCCTAGGATAGGCTTTCTCTTGGGGATAAAGTATGGAATCCTAACCCAATATCTCAAAGAAAGTATTGATTTCACAAGAGAGAATATTGTTGAGTTCAGTGACACTTACTAGCCTTTCCCTAATGAGTTTCTTGAGTTGGAATTGTCTCCACCAAATCGAAGCCTCTCTCGAGATGAATAAAGTCCCATCATATGCATCTTTCTTTGAAGCAACGGTCTTTCTCTTCTTTGAGGATTCGCCTTTGGAAGCCAATGAGAACAAGGGTTTTGGAGAAAGAGAGATTTGAAAGGTTTTTGAGAAAAGAAGAGAAAAAGCTAAGAGATTTGATGGTAAAAATGAGTTTGAATCACCAAAAGTGTAAGAATCTGCAAGGGTTTTGTAAGATTTTGCCCTAAAAACTCAAGAGAGAAATTTTTGAAGAGGAAGAGGATGGGTTTTGGACAAAAAGAAATGATCCAAATGACCCACGGATTGGGTTTAAAAAATAGATTTTCCGCGATCCAGTCGACCAATTTCGACCATCCGATCGACTGGATGACTTAAAGTGTTCTTTTTAAGCCAGTTAGCCCAAGATTTTGATCGTAAAGTCGATTAGGGCAGGCTCAGGGGAATTTTCTCAGTCAAAAGGATTACACATACCTAATTCTCGTCGAAGATTGCAAAATCGTTCTTCGGGCAGAGGTTTGGTGAAGATATCCGTAACTTGTTTTTCAGTCTCAATGTGTTCGAGTACCACTTCTCCCTTTTGGACAGTGTCTCGAAGAAAGTGATGGCGAACATCTATATGCTTTGCTCTTGAGTGAAGAATGGGGTTTTTACTCAGATTAATGGCGCTAGCGCTATCACAGAAAATTTTGGAGGGATTGAAAGAAATTCCATAATCGAGAAGAGTTTGACTCATCCAAAGTATTTGAGCACAACACCTGCCGGCTGCAATATATTCAGCTTCGGTAGTAGAGAGTGCCACATAGTTTTATTTCTTGTTGAACCAAGAAACGAGACATGATCCAAGAAAGTGGCAAGTACCACTTGTGCTCTTGCGATCAATATGACAACCAGCAAAATCAGCGTCAGAAAAGCTAAGTAATTCAAAATCATTGAGCATTGGATACCATAATCCTATATTGATAGTTCCTTTTAAATACTTGAAAATTCTCTTAACTGCACTCAAGTGTGATTGCATAGGACTAGCCTGAAATCTAGCACATCCATAAACACTAAACATGATGTTAGATCTACTAGCAGTTAAGTATAACAAGCTTCCAATCATACCTCGATACCGAGTAGGATCAACAGGAGTTCCATTCTCATCTTTTGAGAGACTTATTAAGGTACTCATGGGAGTGTTAGAGGTCTTTTGGGAATTAATGTCAAATTTCTTCAATAATTCTTTAATATATTTTGATTGATTGATAAAAATCCCATTTTCAGTTTGTTTGATCTGAAGGCCCAAAAAGAAGTTGAGTTCACCCATTAAACTCATTTCAAACTCATTTTTCATGCAATTACTAAATTCAATACATAAAGAGTCATCAGTAGCACCAAATATAATATCATCTACATATATTTGCATTATAATTAAATTAGAACATTTACGCTTAACAAACAATGCAGTATCTATCTTACCAATGATATATGCATTTTCAATCAAAAATGTCTTTAATCTATCATACCATGCCCTTGGTGCCTGTTTAAGTCCATACATGTAAGTACAGTGGTCCTTGGGACGAGGGTTCCTCAGCCTTTTGGCGATAAGGATTGGCTTCGATGAATAACGGTGTATCGTTCTGATATATTATCATGGGGATTGGGATCATGCTTTATAAAGAAATAGAGTCGCCACCTAGGGTTAGGGCCTAGGACCCAATGGGTGTAGCCCCATCCGGAGTTAGCAAAAATGGGCTACGTGATTCTATATGGTATGGTCAGAGATTCAGGGTAAGTAGTTAGGTTACGAGGGTGGGAAGGTGTTAGGCACCCACCTCGCCCGGATAAACCAGTCTTTCTACTAGATGCTGGTTTTTGAATATTCTCCCTTAATAATGTATCCTATACTAATATGTAAGGCTAAGTTATGATGCACTAATCATGACAAAGAAAGAAAAGTTATTTTTTATGTACACTAAAACAAGTTACTTTAATTGTCTACATTATGCCAAAAATAATAAGAAGGAAAGATACAGATACCTGTCAAGAAATACACGAAATAAATGAAAGCGCACCGAGTGCGAAATATGTGATGTCCCACGGCTCAGGTGGAGACGGACGATCGGCTTCTCTCTCTCTTGTCAGACAGAGTAAGGACTATATGAGATGGGTTTCGCTACTCAAACTTCGGGTAGAGTAACGGCTATAAAAGGGATTCTTGTTATCTGTATGCAGACAGAGTAACGACTGCAAAAGGGGTTTTTATGTTATCCGTACACTGACGGGATAACCAATTTAAAGAGCAGAATCCCTCTAAATTTGGATGGGTAATCGAAGGATCTATCCCACTGAAATGACTTTACTCACTCACACACTCATGGTAGAGAGAGGGAGGAAAAGGGGGAAAAAGGAGCAGAAAAGGGATAGAAATCGCCTGTGGAGGGTCCCCTAGCCCGAAAAACCTTCAAAAATAAGGGAGGGGGACCCTCAGCCCTGGCCAGATAAGTCCTCCACGGCGCCGTGGAGATGTCCAAGTGCCGTGGGGGACTTTTTCGCGGTGCCGTGTGTGATGTCAGCAGGCTGATGTCACACCCCTTCATGGTACCGTAGAAATCAAGTACACGTCCCTACGGTGCTGTGGGAAGGAGCCCAAGGCACCGTGGGAGCGTAGTACCACTTTTTCAATCCTTTTGGGCCTTAAATGTGATCCTTGGGCCTATGGGCTTGGTCTATTCTGTAGAGTGCAAGCATATGAAGGTCTTTAAAGCTTTGAAGTCAACCTTGGAATAGGCTTGATGAGGACAAGAAGACTTCAATGAATGAGAGCTTGAATTAACTTTTCACCTTTCACAAAAGTGCTAATTTGGACTATAATGGATGAGTGAAAAGGTCTGACATGTTCTCTATTTATAGGCTCATTAATGGCCTTTAGAACATGTGCAAAATGTACTATAATGGATCTATTTTTCACCAATTCGGTCGACCTGAAGATTGATCCGGTCGATCGGATCATAGCCGTTGGAGAACTAGCTATTAAAAAACTAGCCATTTGAAGGCTACAGGGGCATCCGGTTGATGTCTGGTTGACAGGATCATCGTCCCACTTGATCCGATCAACCGGATCATCAATGGGAACATACCCATGAGCTCATTGTGGGATTTGGTCGATGTATACCCTGAGATCCAGTCGATCGGATGCTCAGACCGGATCCCAGTCGAGGCATGATTTAGACAGTATGCCTGAGGGGATTGGTCCGGGGCTTTTTTCAACTGACTCCAATATGTTTAAGGGTCAAGGAGAGTTCAAGTTTAACCTCCTAAGGTCTCTAAATGATGCATATGCTTTATCATTTATTAAATACAAGTGCAATTATAAGTATGCAGTGAGTGTATCTAAGTATGTGCACACGAGCATCTTGATCTTGATTAAAGTCTTGATCTCTATCTTCGAGTGATGTTCTTCAATCTTCAAAAGATCTTCCAAGATCTTCTTTTCTTGAAAAGCTTAGCATGCCTTTAATATCTTGATCTCCATGGCTTTGTCTTGAACATCTCGACTTCATACTATATGTCTTATACTCTTTTGACTTTATTAGCCCTGTTGATATATAGACATATACAGGACCATGTCTACATGTTTGTTATCATCAAAACATTTATAGAGGTGGGGTTAGAATTCCCCAACAGCGGCTATTGCTCCTCTAGCACCCCCCGCTGCTATCAGGAGGGGACCTTGGCTCGTCCGGGTGTCTCACGGCAGGGGGCTGAGGATCCTATCCCAGAGGGCAATGAACTACCACGCCAGGAGGGGTCTCATCTAGGATTTTTGGGGGATCCACCGCGGTACGTAATGGTGGAACAGTTCGATGCAATGTATACCCGTTGGGAAGATAAGATGGAGCGGATGATGGAGATGCAGCGCGATCTCTTGCAGGGGATCCCAATACCCCCACCTCCACCACAGGATAGGGAAAGATCTCCTTCCTTGGGGCATAGTGAGAACCACAGCAACGCAATCAACACTCGACAGAGAAACAGGGAAGTACAACGGAATGCCAAGAATCAAGATTCTCAGATGACCAAAGTCGAACAGGCCTTGAACGACAAAGTCTTGGAACTCCAAGACCAGATCCAAGAAGTCATACGGGGGAAGGGCCATGCCCTTAGCCATAACTTTCACTTCACCATGGATCTGGCATTCACGGATGAGGTGTGGTTTGAACCTCTCCCAAAGGGGTTCAAGATGCCAACCATAGAACAATACGCAGGCACCATGGATCTGGAGCACCACTTGGAGACCTTCAAGTCCCTACTATTCTTTCATGGTGCCTCAGACACTATCATGTGAAGAGCTTTCCCTTCCACTCTAAAAGGAGCGGCACGACAGTGGTTCTCACGACTTCCCCCATGCTCCCTTTCCAATTTTACCGACCTGGGGCGGGCCTTCTTGGCCCACTTCATGAGCAGCAGAGTTCACAAAAAGACAGTCGCCAACCTTCTAGCTATAAAGCAGCACCCCGACGAATCCATCAGGGGCTTTCTTACAAGATTCAATAAAGAGGCCTTAGAGGTACGAAACTTGGACCAGGTGGTAAAATTCCAAGCATTGCATAGCGGCATCCGAGATGTCGAGTTGAACAAGTCCTTGATCATGGATGAACTAGGAGATTTGTGTGAGCTATTCTCATGTTGTGAGAAGTATATCAATTTGGCCGAAGTTCTTGTGGCCGAAAAGGAAGACAAACCCGAGAAGAAGGCCTAAGAAAAGAAGGACAAACCCACCCAAGAAGCTGATTCAAAGCGCAGCCGAGATGACAAGGATGGTAGGAGAAAGAAGGATGATAGAAAAGCCTGGGTTCCCAAAGCTACTGATCTAGAATCAGAACTAGTCTACACGGCTCTCACTCATAACTGAGCTTATATCCTAAATGAGATAAAGGACCAGGTGACCTTGCGCTGGCCTGCCAAGATGGTGAAACCTACGCATGAGCGCAATAAGAATAAATACTATCGATTTCACCAGACCACGGCCATGACACTGAAGAGTACTGACAGCTGAAGGATGAGATAGAGGCCCTCATTCAAAGGGGACGCCTGGGCCGGTTTGTCAAGAAAGAGGGAGGCGATAGAAGATAAGGTTATCATGCTTGAAAATCCGAGGGTAGACAAAGATCGCCCCTGCCAGGGTCGATAAGGAAGAACAAACTCAAGGTAAGCCCCATGCAGAGAATGCACCCATGAGGGAGATAACCACCATATATAGTGGACCGGGCATGGGAGGAGAAACTTCTAACTCTCGAAAACATCATGCACGAAATGTGCTCCACACCGAGATGTCGAATAAAAGAAGAAGGACAGATCATTGCATAACCTTTTCTGATGAAGATCTGGCTAACATTCAATCCCCTCACGATGATGCACTGGTGATCAAGATGATTATTGCCAACTGCACGGTAGCAAGAATCCTTGTGGACAACAGGAGTTCAGCTGATATCCTGTACTATGATGCATTCAAGAAAATGCTCTGAAGAGAGTTGAATCCCCCCTGTATGGATTCAATGGGGCCCCAGTACAGGTCGAAGGATCGATTGAGCTGCTCGTGACTGTGGGGACGAAGCCCAAGCTTGCTACGATGAAGATGAACTTCTTGGTGGTGAAAGTGAATTCCACACATAATGGAATACTGGGGTAGCCAGGGCTCAATGCGCTACAGGCGGTGGTTTCCACTCCACATCTAATAATGAAATTCCCAACCGACCATGGGATAGGGAAGTCAGGTAACTTCCCGAAGAGGCTATGAAGGATACTTGAGAGCCAAAGGACAGCCTCAAATGCTTTTAATCAATCTAGATGACAACCGAGATGTCACCGAGCAAGAAAGAAGTGAACCCGCGGAGGACCTAGTCCCCATAGAAGTCATTGAAGGAGATGCGAAGTGTACCGTGCAAATAGGCGTAGGGTTGAATGGTGAGAGAAGAACTGCCCTCATAAATTTCTTGAGGGCAAATGTAGATGAATTCGCGTGGTCATCAACTGACATGCCGGGAGTAGACCGCAAGTTGGCCGAGCATAGGCTCAGTGTATATCCTATAGCCAAGCCTATATTCCAGAAGAAGAGAACCTTCGCCCCCGAGCGGCAGGAAAAAATGATCGAGGAGGTGACTAAGCTATTGGAGGCTGGTTTCATTGAGGAGGCCATCTACCCAGAGTGGCTATCTAATGTTGTAATGGTTCCAAAGCCCAATGGCAAGTGGCGAATGTGTATCGATTTTACCAATTTGAATAAACCTTGCCCTAAGGACTATTACTCTTTACCTCGCATTGATTTATTAATAGATGCCATTGTGGGCCATGAGATGTTGAGTTTCATAGACGCCTATTTTGGATATAACCAGATCAGGATGTATGAACCTGATATCTTGAAGACTTCCTTCATCGCGGGGAGAGATACATACTGTTATATCCGCATGCCCTTCGGGTTAAAGAATGTCGGGGCTTCTTACCAACGCTGACTGCGATCATCGAATTAAAAAGATACTTGGCACAACCACCCCTTCTGACTAAATCGAAACCTGGGGACACATTACATCTATACTTGGCCATTTCCACGGTAGCGGTAAGTGTAGTGTTGGTCCAAGGAGATGGACGGGCCCAGAAACCGATCAATTACGTTTGCATGGTGCTTCTAGACGTGGAAACCAGGTATAGCAGTGTGGAGAAATACGCTTATGTGTTAATCACAGTGGCCCAAAAGTTGAGACCATACTTCTAAGCCTACACCATTGAAGTGGTCACGAACCAACCTTTGAAGAAGATATTAGCCAAGCCCGACCATTCGGGAAGGTTAATAGTGTGGTCGGTAGAGTTGGGAGAATTCGATATCCAATATAAGCCCCGAACTGCCATTAAAGCTCAAGCCCTAGCAAATTTCATTGTGGAGTGCACATTACCCGAAGAAGAAATTCCCTCAAGTTAGGAGCCTGGGGAATTGACTGAACGGTGGACGCTGTTCGTGGATGGTTCATCTAGCGCACATGGGTGTGGTGCAGGACTAATATTAATAAGCCCTGGAGGATTCTTAGTGCAGTATGCGCTATGATTTGAATTCCAGATAACCAACAATGGGGCGGAGTATGAGGCCCTGATTGCCGGACTGAAATTGGCACAGAGTCTGATGGTAAGAAATATTGCCGTCCACAGTGATTCACAGCTGATAGTCAATCAGGTCCAGGGGGAGTGTGAGGCAAAGGAACCACGCATGGCACAGTACTTGAGCAAAGTGCATGACCTGATTACCAAGTTCACCCACTTCGAGATACTCCAGGCGCCTCAAGCACAAAATGCTTCTGTAGATGCCCTTTCAAGGCTGGCCACCTCAAATTTTCAAGACTTGGGTAGAACTGTATACATAGATGTGCTCGGTGCTCCAAGCATAGAGCAATCAGAGGAGATACTACCAGTCGAGATGGAGCCCTGTTGGATGGACCCTCTAGTAAACTATCTCCAAGAGGGCATATTGCCTACCGACAGGGAGGAAGCGAAGAAAGTAAGAATCAAGGCAGCACGGTACACGATGATAGTGGGAGTACTCTATAAGAAGGTGTACGCCATGCCTTACTTGAAATGTCTCCGACTGACTGAAGCGAAATATGTCCTGCAAGAGATACACACGGACATTTGTGGACAACACTTGGGGGGCATGGCACTTGCCCACAAAGTCATCAGGCAAGGATATTTCTGGCCCTATCTCCGCAAAGAAGCAATGAGTTTTATCCGTAAATGATTGAAATGTTAAAAGTTTGTGCCCATCGCGCGCCAACCTGCAACAAAACTCACCTCAATTTCAAGTCCGTTGCCCTTTGTGCAATGGGGCATGGATATACTGGGACCTTTTCCCAAGGCATCTGGGGGCAGACAATTTATGGTGGTGGCTGTGGACTATTTCACCAAATGGGTGGAGGCAGAAGCCTTAGTAGTAATCTCTGCGGCAAAGGTGTGGAGATTCTTCCTTCACTTAGTCATTTACAGATATGGAATCCCAAGAACTCTCATCACCGACAATGGAAAATAGTTTGAGCAAAAATTCAAAGAGTTTAACGATCAGTATGAAATTCAACTAAGGAAAACCTCAGTTGCCCACTCCTAATCCAATGGACTAGCAGAGGTAATGAATAAAATTCTATTAGACGGAACCAAGAAGAAGCTGGAAACAGCCAAGGGATTATGGGTGGAGGAATTGCCTAAGATTTTATGGGCATATCGAACAACAACAAGGCTGGCGACTGGTGAAACACCCTTCATGTTGACATATGGAATAGAGGCAGTAATTCCTGTGGAGATAGGAGAAACGTCCATGAGAGTACAATTCTACAATCCTGAAGCTAATGATGAAGAATTAAGGATAAACTTAGATCTACTAGAGGAGTTTAGAGAAACAGCTCTGGTAAGGAATGCGGCTCACCAGCAGCGAACGGCACACCACTATAACTCAAAGCTGAAAGTCAAAAGATTCCACCAAGGAGAATTGGTCTTACGCAAGTTAGAAGCGTCAGATCCGAGGTCCATGGGAAAATTAGCACCCAACTGGGAAGGACCATACAGAATCTCCAAACAAGTGGCACCAGGGGCCTTTCATTTGGAGACCCTGGAGGGGGTACCCATGCCACGGTCCTGGAATGTAGAAAATTTATGAAAATTCTACCAATAAGCAATTAACATAATGGTGAGTTGCACCATAGGGGCGTTTCCCCAATCCAGATGATGGTCATCCAACCATAATGGTGATTTGCACCATAGGGGTGTTTCCCTAATCAAGCTGATGGTCATCCGACCATAATGGTGATTTGCACCATAGGGGCGTTTCCCCAATCAAGATGATGGTCATCCGACCATAATGGAAAGTTGCACCATAGGGGCTTTTCCCCAATCAAGGTGATGGTCATCCGACCATAATGGTGATTTGCACCATAGGGGTGTTTCCTCAATCAAGATGATGGTCATCCGACCATAATGGTGATTTGCACCATAGGGGCGTTTCCATAATCAAGGTGATGGTCATCTGATCATAATGGTGATTTACACCATAGGGGCGTTTCCCCAATCAAGATGATGGTCATCCGACCATAATGGTGATTTGCACCATCGGGGCATTTCCCTAATCAAGGTGATGGTCATCCGACCATAATGGTGAGTTGCACCATAGGGGCATTTTCCCAATCAAGATGATGGTCATCCGACCATAATGGTGAGTTGCACCATAGGGGTGTTTCCCCAATCAACACGATGATCATCTAGGCACAACGGCAAGTAAAAAATGAAGAGTATAAGAAGTAAAAGACCAACAGAAGGAATACAAATGAAAGATGCTTAGATAATGAAGTTTCTTTATTGACATATCGAAATACCAATACAGGTCCAGATGAGATGATTATAGCATTCAAAGTTAATACAGTTACAAGGGTCGATTTATGATCGAATATGCTTAGGTCCAGATTCCCCTTCAGGAAGGAGAAAACGAGGCAAACTACAGATGCACCTAAACCACAAGCCTGATGTGCCTTGCCTTGATCCTCCTGAGCAGGATAATGAGGGGCACAGGAAGCAGGAGCCGAGGGGTATGAAACAGGTGTAGCCATAACAACATCGGATAGATGGAAATCAACCCTGACATTCATGAGGTAGTTCCACTTGTTCTAAAGCGACCCCGAGACATCAAGAGTGGACTGTTTTGCCAAATGGGAATCACCATCAGGGTGTTTGGAAGCTCCTCCAAAGCACCAAAATAGCCCTGTTGCCACTCCCCTACATCTGCAAGAAACGAAGAGCATGAAGAGCACGAGTGTGTCAGCGGTTTAGGTCCTCCAGTGCGCTGCTGGTACCAAATCATCACACCTGGAATCCTTAAGAGGTTAGGGTCGGCAGGAAATAGCCCCTTCAAGACTCTCAATTTCTCTGATGTAACATTCCACTCCAAGCATTGGCGAGGGTACACTACACACAGAGAAGGCCCCAAAGCCAAAAGACCCAAAGGACACTGCGTGTCGATTGAGGATCGAAGCTGTGAGGGCCAATGTCGATTGAAGATTGAATCCGAAAGAAGCATCTTTAAAGGGGTAAGCCTTAAAAAACTTGCAGCCTCTATATCTATAGAGACGTCGACACCCAAAGTGCCAGAGAAGACTTGGAGTTTCCATAGGAAAGCAGAAGGACGACAAGCATAAAGAACCCATGGATCTGGGGGAAACAGAAGTACAAGGAACAAAGCGCATAAGCCCTATTTAAAGAGCCAAGCAATGGTTCAAATTTGAAAAAGAATATCAAGAAACAACCACCCAAATTAAAGGGAATTTACGTCCAAGGCCACGTGCCCAAACCTTGTTGGTCCTGCGCTATTACCAAAAAAGGGAAAGGGTACAATTACGAAGGCAGCGATTCGGCTTCCATACCAGTTCCATTAATGGCGAGTTAAGCTAAACGTCAGTCAAGACGGAAATAATAAATGTTTGCGTGGGAAATCTACAAGAAATCTCTAGGGAAGAGATCCGCGCCATAATGGATATCTACATCATGTAGAAGGACAAACATCACAAATGCAAAGGAAATTGTTGAACTAAATAGCGTAAGGCAAGAAAAACCAAGTGGAATCAATCTTGAAATATTACCAAGGAAAATCATAATTTTATACAAAGAAAGGGGGCAGCAGTTGCCACCCGAGGTTCAGTATGAATATTCACAAGTATTTGAGCTTAGGACGAGGAGGATTAGGGGGCAAAGGCCCAGGAAAATTCCGAGGAGGAGGGAAGAAAGGAATTGAAAGTGAAGATGGATCTAGCATGACCTCCTTTACAGGAACACGAGCGTCAAAACCTAACTCAATTTCCCCCATTTGAAGTAGGGGCAACTTCCTTTATCCTATTGTATAAACGTTGGGCACCCTCTAAGGCCTTATCTTTGCAAAAACGTTTAAAGACCGCCGACTAAACCACATAGTTAATGGTAAGATTAGCTGCGACGTACCATTCAGCCCAAAGATAATCAGCAACGTTGTCAACAATATCTCGGGCAAACTCTAGCCGGGTCAGTAGATCTTCCTCCCAGCACTCGAGAGACTTATAGTGGTCGAGTTCACTCTCTAGATGAGAATAATGTCTCCTCAGCACGGTATTGGCTTTGGCATATGTTGTTATCCGAGATTGTAGTTCCTTCTCTCGTTCCGAAGCGTCAAGTGGCGCAATACCACGCGAGGGAAGATTGTCCTAAGAAAAAGAGAAATGTTATGGTCGGATGCATGTCAAGTCAAAAAGGGCAAGAGAGCACGAAAAATAAGTGAATCATGGTCTCCCTTCATTATAGGTCCCAGTAGCACAAGCTTACAGTTTCACCAAAAAAAAAAAAAAAAAAAAAAGAACGAAACGTCGACATATAACGCATCTGGGACGATTTGGGGGGTGGTCGGATCATCAATTGGGGCTGGCAGGGGATTCTTGTTTCCTTGCTCAGTGCTCTGGTCAGTAGCCTACTCATGGATCATCTCGGTAGGGGCCTCAATCCCCGTCTACCCAGGCACGGCAACGACAGTCTCCCCTGCGCCAATTGAGGAGCTTTACCCATCAACCGCGGTCCCGAACGATGAAGGAATTATAGAAGAAGAAGGAGGACGGGGAATGTCCAAATGACCAACCGAGGACGAAGGTTTGTAGGTTCCAGACTCCAACCGTACAAGCATATTTCGCACCTTGGATATACCCTCGAAGTTAAAGTCTGGTTGCCTCTCTTTTACTTGTTGCCAGATAAAGTAGGCTGTCTTTAACAAGGCCAAAGAAGATGTTGCCATATGACTGATCTTGTAGGCCTCGGAATGGAGATATTCATCGATAGCCTTGGCTCCCGCTTCCTCGACTTGGGCCTTCAAAGTAGCAATCTCGGCCTTCTGATGCTGGATCAGTCGCTCCTTCTCGGCCAGCTTCCCTTTGGCCTTCGAGTAAGAAGTTGAGGAGGACTTAGCCTCCCTCTCCACTTTTGCCCGACTCTCTTTAGGGTCCGCCAACACTTTCTCAGCAGTCTTTTTTCATGCCTTAAGGTTCGTATCTCAGTGTTCAGGAGATAAATCCGTTCATTACTATCCCGGGGGACCTTCTTTAAATTTAGCATTTCCTTCTCCGACTCTGCGTACACCGAGGTAATTTTTCTCTTATGCTCCACTAGTCTAGAGACAAAAGCAAGGGCCTAGAGCAAAAAGAAAACCAGCCGACAGAAAATGAGGGGTAATCAAATCATAAGACAGGAATGGAGTGTCACCTCATAAGTCCGCGTAAGAGTTGACCTCTCCAACGTATCGTCATCCATCTCAGACAGCCAATCCTGGTCGGCTGGAGGAATGCAGTTCAGAGCTAAATTCTCAACAGTAGCGACACTACCGATCACCCTCTGGTCGTTGCTGATCGACCACTTGGGAATGAATAAGTCCATACTTACTTTTTCTTTCCCTTTGTTCTTCCTTGTCTTATCTAACGATGGTGGATCCTTGAGAACTGAAGAGGATTCATCCTCCTGCTGCGTGATCAAACCTGAGGAGGAAGTCTTCCCCTTATCTGAAGAATCTATAATTTTGACACCCCAGGAACGTGGGGGAGGAAGCTTGGAGGACCCCTTCTTCGAATGACCCTTATCTAGCTCGGTTGGGAGTGTTTTGCTCTTCCTACTCTTGTCCAGAGGAGGGAGAACCTCATTCCCAGCCACTTGAAGATTTTCGCTCTCCATAAATGCAACAGAGGAAATTCCATTACAAAAAAATAAATAAAAAAATAGGGTGAGAAAAAGTTAGACTTGCACGGAACGTCATGGGGATGACGAAATGAGGAAGTCTCAAGATGCTCACCCCTGTCCAATTCATTCATATCTAGAGCATCAATGGCCTTAGCTTTGGCATGAGTCCTGTCAGCCATCATCTTCTCCAGGGTCAATTGATCTTCAGAGTCCAAGGGTGGAATCCTGTTCCCAATCGTGGTGTTGGGATAACCCCATACGGTGGGGCATTTGGGCCCTTCACAAGCCGCCCAGAAGAACCTCTGCTTCCAGCCATGAATGGCCGATGGGAGAGGACCCACAATTTGAACATCCCTCTGACGGAGATAATACCACCCCGGATGACTACTATTTTGATTCAAGGTGAAGCATCTGATGAATAGAGCAGGAGAGAGGCATCTGCCCAGCTGAGTACACCTAACAACAAAGGCCCCCACACATCTCTAGCAGTTGGGGACTAATTGACTGGGGGCAACCCTATAACGTCTAAGGAGCCGAGCAACGAAGGAAGGAAGGGGATATTGAAGCCCTACCTCGAAGGCATCTAGAATAAGACCAACCTCATGGGGCTGTGGTTGATTTAACCTATCCCTAGGGGATGGGACCCTGAGAACTACAGACTCCAGTTTATGGCATAGACGTTTCGGATCTCCAACAGGTTATACTCGGTCAGGATGGAAGGAAGCTCATCCACCTCTTTCCCAATGGTGGGATCCTATTGTGGTTGGCGAACCTGATAGCCCCTTCTCCCCAGTGATTTCTTGGAGTTAAGGCTAGAAGTACTAGCAGACGCACCAGAAGAACTTTGAGGAACAAGTATGGGAATCCTAGAACTTGCAGCCTCCACTGAGGGTGACCGAGATGGAGCCCCCCGGGTTCATTCCAGAGCCACTCCGTGGTATAACTTCTCCCCCTCATCCAATAGGGACTCTACCTCTAGATTAGATTTCAAGGTTGAACTTTTTTGGATTTCCCCATTTCCCTAAGATGAATAAAAATGCAGTTCAACGAAGGGAAAAGAGAATAGAACTTACTTAGGACGAGAAGGGTACGGTTGAAGAAAAAAGAAGGCACTGAACAAAGCAACTGCAGAAGCTTGGAGAGACGTCTTTAGCAGAGAAACTTGAAGGTGATGAGGGAAGAAGAGTAAGGGAAGGAAGAACATTTTATACCTTTGGGGGCATCAGCATAACCCTCATAAGATCCAACTGTTCGACCCCTTTTTTGAACGATCCAGATTCCAGGAAGAGGAAGAGACCCAAACATTGAAGAAAGACTACCTTTATCAAAGAACACCAAGAAAGCAAGAAAGTTTAAATTCAAACTCTATGACATCCCATCAATCACCTCTCAAAAGGCATGAAAAACGGAAGATATTTTTCTCCCATGTGCAAACAGCGGCTAGTGGTGACGCGGTTATAAAAGGCCTGCAGAGGATAAAATGTCCTAAAGAAGAAATGATTTCAAAGGGGGTTGATCCTCAGGTTATTGACATCACTGACATACGACCTGAGCTCCACACGATCCAACGTAGGATACCGAGGATACATATACTCCCTAAACCTTACCAAAGATAAAGGGAGTAGGGGGCAAATGATGCACTATATTCTGTACACCAATCTTAGTCTTACACGTGGCTCTTCTTGGACCACAAGCAAGATCAATTTAGGAGCGTGCCTAGAAAGAACCATGTTCATGACGGTTACGGGAGTAGGCCCACTAAGGCAGTTACATAACCTCCAATTGGAGATCCCCCACACTCCAAGAATCACCAGATCCCGAGATCCAAGGAAGATCATGTCCTGAATGGGAGTTTCCTAAATCCGAGCTCCCATAAAAGGAAACAACCAAAGAGGAAGGATGGCTTTAGACCCCCCAACCATTATAAATAAAGGGCCCAGACGCTCTTGTCAATTCATTCAATAATCAATAAAGAAATTGCATTACTTCACAGCGTCGACTTCGGTTTTTCCCAATTTTACTAGCTTAGAACTAGTTTGATAGTTGTGCCATTGGAGAATATCTCTCCGGCAAAATTCTTCGCCCAACAGATAATATTTACATTTGAAAAAGATTTAAGAAATAAATAAATGTCTCATAAGAAAGTAAAAATTTCCCATGGCCATTTGAGAATGTCTTGTGTACGTAAGCTATCGAACCACATCTTCATATTCTGTCCAAATCTTAATACTCTTACTAGTCCAATTTTTGAGCTACTTTAATCCTAAAAGAAGTCCTTTTACTTCTTCCTCTTGAGTTGTTCCTATGAATCCAAAGTCCATATAAGCAAAGATAAAGGTTCCTGCATTACCAGATTCGATGAGAAAACTCCCATCACAAAAAAATCAGTACATCAAGGTGTGTGGACTCAAGGTAGTTCTTAGGTAATAATTTCAAAGGTGGAGTGGGAGGAAGGGGTTATCTGGGGTGGGAAAGAGGTTTTGGTCAGCTATCCTAGGGTTGATATTATTCCATGATCTCATATAGATTGGGAGGGGAGAGGGAGAAGGTGCATTGGTTCCTGGTTAACCAAAGAAATAGCAGGTAATGTAGAAGATGGAAAGAAAAAAAATCCTTATCTAAAGGTTGAGGTGTTCTGGAGAAGAGGAGGTTAGTCAAAAGGTTTAAGATAGAAGTATCTTGGAGTCATTCTGTTCTTAATCCCAATGGACCTGCTGCCCAAATACGTTTAGAGAAAGGACATGAGAGAAACAAATGCCATGCAGATTCTTATTCAGCTTTACAAAAATCACAAAGATTATTAGTGTTGATAAAATGACTAAGAATATCCTTAGTTGCAAGGCCCTTATGAAGTAATTTCCACAAGACCATCTCAAATTTTAGGTGTACCAGAAACTTTCAAAGTAATTTCCAAATAGGCTTTGTGGGGTTTGCAATACCTAGATCAGATGTAGAAATGACATTGGGGAAGCCATGGTTTAAGAAGCCACAATTTTTATGATAAGAATCCCACTTTTTGCAGAAGGATTGTTTTTTTTTTTTTTTTTTTTTACGAAAAGGAGAAAACTTATATTAAAAACAGGGCAAATTTACATTTAGGTTATAAACAAAAAGAGAGCTTGACATAGCCGTTTTATCCGCTTAGGAATTAAGAAGAAACATTACATTATCATATTGACATTCTAAAAAAGTTATATCCTTAGCTTTGTATAGGGGTTGTTGGCCCGAGGGATTTGAGTAATTAATGATGAAATTGAAGATGGAAAAATGGCAAGAGATGAGGGGGATTGTTTGTTTGTATCGTGTTGATCTTGTTAGAATCCTATTTTGATAGGGATTAATATTCTATCTATTATGGACTAATATTAAGTTTCCTAATATCAGGCTAATTAATATTGGTCTAATAAAGGGGGTCATTA
Source organism: Telopea speciosissima (assembly GCF_018873765.1). Lineage (NCBI taxonomy): Eukaryota > Viridiplantae > Streptophyta > Magnoliopsida > Proteales > Proteaceae > Telopea > Telopea speciosissima. The sequence goes on from NC_057923.1 coordinate 28,175,623, forward strand.
TGTTATATTAGGAGTCCTATGTGGACTGGCTTTGGTGTGGGCATTTAGATTCCTATTGCGACTATGATGAGAGAGGCCCTATAGGAAATACTATATAAAGAGAGCTAGGTCCCCCTCTAGCCCATCAATATTATTGTCACACCTCAAACCACCCCCTGAGAGGATTAGGTACGTGACCCGAATTGCGTAACGGCAATCTGCCAAATCCCACGGATCTAGAAGCAGTTATTACATTCAAGGTCCCACATTCATCACTTTACCACAAATAAGATCAGAGTGATACAGATAAACTACAATTATAATAACAAAAGAGAAAGCGTAGCGATACGGGAATGATGATAACATATACATACATATGTTTATTCTGATACATTCCCCATACACCTACAAACTGGAAAGTAAAGCTGACAAGAACAAAAGCCAAAGAAAATACATACATATATATATATATATATATAGGGTGAGATAACTCAACCCCCCAAAAAAAGAAAAGACTAAAACCACACCACAAGCAAGACGGGGATAAACTCCTAACAAGTCAAAAAGGAGTCCTAAGACAAAAAGCATTAAATGCACTCCTCACTGGTCTTCATCAATAACCACCGAGAATGCACGCATCATTGGCACGACCTCCGTCGGGGTCCACACCAATATCATCATAACAATTAGGGCTCTCCTCCTCGTAATGAGCCTCCATGCCACAATGGCATCCACCTGCATAATCATCTAGAAGAAAAACATATATAACAGAGTGTGAGCCCCACCGAGCTCGTGAGCAAAACAGATCATCATTCATGCATATGCAATCACAATCCACATGATCCTACATGATATGCAAGTCCAGATTATTTATTAGCCACCTAACAATACAACTAAGTCAGGTTAGTGCTACTACAATCCCCAATACATGTATCCCTGGTTGGGCTTGGTTACCCTTTCCCGCGATACACCCATTGAGTTGCCGGAGAGGACCAGTAGGCTCTAGCATCTCCCTACCCAGGTCAGCCCGACCGACCCTCTGGATTAACTGCTTGAGGTAACCGACTCACTATAATTCCACCAAACTGGTGCATAATCTTTATGTGTGGTACTCACCAAAAATTCACCTTTTGGTGCTTCCCAAGCTTATAGCCAGAGGCTTCCCGACAAATCTGCCCTGGGGCATCCCAGCTGTGCTGAGGCTTCCCGACGTAAACGCCTCTAGGGTTTTACGGTAGTCCTCACAGTTATCCAACACCTTAACCCCTGTTGGCAAGGGTGCGTAGCACGGGTGATGAAACTTTAGCCCTATGTCTATATGGCATCGTATGAGTCGGGCGGAGTCAACTGTATCCCATACTACGGGTTACCACCGGCCTCATTTCCAAGCCGACTATGATATGTAGTCTAACATTCACAATCATCATGTAAGAATCACATTGTTGATCAACAGATAATCAATGTGTAATAATTCTTGAGTAATTGAACAGAATTTAAATAGCACAGCATTTATAATTTAAGAATTTAATTGCCGGCATGTTAATACAGTTACACATACATACACGATAATATTTCACTAACCAAGGTTTGGCTCTAAGAACTCAGTTGCAAATTCAGTTCCGACAGTAGTTTGGCTGTAGGCCTCGAGCGCGGGATCAAATCCTAGATATAAATCAGAAATTGTAATTTTAATATTTCCACCTATTTTTGGATGTCCTAGGGTTGATCTAAGCTCACTAGGTTGACCCGGTGTATAGTTGGTCTTCACTTGGAATTCTCTGGGCCTTGCACTGGGCCTTGCACTGGGCCTTAGGTCTATGTCCTGGTGCATCATCCAGAGTTGGTGGCCTAGGGGAAAAATGGTCATTTATTATATTGGTACATGATCCTAGGTTACATTGGTCTTACAGTGCTGTCCCCAACTTGACAGTGCTGCAGGACCAATCGCAGGCAGGGTTTCCAAGTCCTGCGGGGCCTACTTGGGTTCCCAAAGCATTCCCACATATGGATAGATGTGGGGATGGGCATTCTGGTCATTTTCCACCTCCCTACATTGTATCATGGCCAATGGGTGAAGTCCCCCAAGTCAGATCAGCAAAATAGCAAAATTTCACACACTGGGCGATGTCTCTGGGTGATGTCTGCATCGCCCAGAGATTTCAAAAACGTGAATAGGCTGAGTTTCCAAGGTTGCTGGCCATGGGCAGTGGTCACATCATTCCCCCATGCATGCTAGGTCATCATGTACCCCTAGGGGTGTTCTGTACACTAGTCCTTGTGGATTTTCAACTGGGTCCACCACTTGGCTGCCAGAGGCTGCCCAGACAGTCCAATGAATAGTAATCCACGATTTCTTCAGGTACCAAACTTGGTTTCAGCTGCATGCAAGGTTGATTTCAAGTTTATTACACTGATTCAAGTCTGTTACTACCTAGGGCTAGGTCCCATACAGTCAAGACAAGAAATCAGGACTCCAAACAGCCTGTTCTCAGTGTAACTGAGCAATGCAGCCAAACACAGCCTGGTTTCTATTCCAGATCCATAAAACAGGTATGAATATCATCATTAAACACTCAGATCTTCCATGCATCATGTTTGCATGGTAGATCTAAGGTGGTACTTAGCAGTTCCCAGCTGTTCTGGGCTGCCAGTGGTTAGATATCAAGCAAAACACAGAGATTCAAAGAAGGCAGCAAGTATGTGTATGGATTTTATACCTGAGCAGAACTGAGGAGGCACGAAATCAGGCCTAGGGGTGCAGGGGTACTCCTCCTTTCCTTCTCCATCCTTTCCTTCTTCGTCTTCCTCTCTTTTCTCTCTTTTCCTTCCTTTCCTTTCTCCAACGAATTGAATAGTAGCCAAGGGTTAAAATGAACCCAAGGCACTGGTATTTATAGGCCCAGCCTTGACTAGGGTCTGTTTGGCTGTTAAGGCCCTTTTCCAGAATGCATTTTTGACTGCATTCTCAGTCATTCTGGGCACTCTGGTGGGGTCCACAATGATCCAAGGGTATGAAGTGGTCCCTCAGACTTCCCTCAACCTATGGAGGGTGCCCATGTCCAATATGGGTGGTCCCCATAATTTAAATTCTTTAAATAATGCTGTTTTGCACTTTGGGCGATGTCTCTGGGTGATGTCTGCATCGCCCAGTGCATCTCCTAGAGATTTCAGCAAGGCTGAAACTCAGTGGGCTTGCACAGGGGTTTGACCTAGGGTCAGGGCCTTATACCCACATGTCACTTAGGGTCTTTTACACACATTTCTAGGGGTGGGACCCACAGTTATGAAGAAGAGAGAGAATAGCTGGAGTTCAGGCAGTACATTATGCTATGAGCTGTGTAGTTGTAAGGGTCAGCTGTCCATCTTCTGACAGGTATGTAGGAAGACCTACACAAGGTTTCTTCATCAATTTCAATCACTGGAGTGATACTCCACAGTGTGCTTGGTTGCCATGTCTGGGGTTCCTGTCCTTCAGTTAAGATTCCAGTCAGTCAGGGGCAGGGTTTGACATTTCTCCCCACCTTACAAAAATTTTGTCCTCGAAATTTGCTTACCTTGTAGTTCGAAGAGTTGGGGATACTTTTCCTTCATTTCTTCTTCACGTTCCCATAAAGCTTCTTCTATGGGATTGTTTCTCCATCGAACTTTTACGAAGGTGACCGTGCAGTTACAAAGATTGTGCTCTTTTCTGTCCAATATCTTTGTAGGCTGCTCTTCGTAAGTCATGTCCACGTCCAACTGTTCGGGTTCAGTTGATAGTACATGTGCCAGGTTGTTGATGTACTTTCTTAGCATCGACACATGGAAAACATCGTGGATGCCCAACAAGGATGGTGGTAATTTCAGTCGGTATGCTACAGGTCCCACCTTGTTAAGAATTTCATAAGGACCGATGAATCTTGGGCTCAGTTTGCCCTTCTTGTTGAAGCGTAGCAATCCCTTTGTTGGAGACACTCGAAGGAACACTTTTTCCCCGACTTCGAATTCAATGTCTTTCCTTCGATTATCTGCATAACTTTTTTGTCTTGATTGGGCCACCTTGATTTTCTCTCTTATGACATCCACTTTGTCATAGGTTGCTTGTATCATCTCCGGCCTGAGATATCTTCGTTCACTGACCTCGTCCCAATATAATGGCGTACGGCACTTCCGACCATAAAGTGCTTCAAACGGTGCCATGCCAATGGTAGAGTGATGACTATTATTGTATGCAAATTCCACCAGAGGTATGTGAGCATCCCAATTGTCATTCATTTCCAAAACACAGGCACGGAGCATGTCCTCCAGAGTTTGGATAATTCTTTCTGACTGTCCGTCTGTCTGTGGATGGAAAGCTGTACTAAGATTCAGCTGAGATCCCAATGCCTTTTGTAAACTCCTCCAAAATCTTAAAGTAAATCGAGGATCTCTATCAAATACAATACTGACAGGCATGCCGTGTAAGCAGACTATATTTTCTATATATAGTTGGGCAAGTTTCTCCATTGATTAACTCATCTTGATTGGTACAAAATGAGCTGCCTTTGTCAGTACATCTACAATCACCCAAATCGCATTCATGCCCTTCCTGGTGTTCGGAAGATTTATCACGAAATCCATAGTGATCCTTTCCCACTTCCATTCAGGTATAGGGAGTGGCTGCAATAATCCATACGGTCAGTGTCTCTCTGCTTTTATCTGTTGACAGGTGAGACACTTGGACACGTATATTGCTATGGTCTCTTTCATCCCCATCCACTAGTAATACTTCTTCAAGTCCTTGTACATCTTCGTACTTCCGGGGTGAATTGTATGGGGTGAGTTGTGTGCCTCCTTAAGGATTCAGTCTTGGACATCATAATCATCAGGCACGCACAATCTGTCTCGAAACTTCAATGCACCATCATGAGCCAATGAAAAATCTGGGTCCTTATGGATTCCTTGTTGTACTTCCCAAATAATCTTGGCCAGCTCGGGATCCAATGGTTGCTTTGCAATTACCTCCTCTCGTATCGACGGCTGTAAATCCATAGTTGCTAGTTGTATAGCCGTTCCTTCGATCACGAGTTCTAGATCAAGCTTCCGAGCTTCTTCATATAACTGTTCGCTTACAACCAAGGAAGCGAGAGATGCAGTCTGAGATTTTCTGTTTAACGCATTCGCTACAATGTTGGCCTTTCTAGGGTGGTATTGGATTTCACAATCATAATCCTTCACCAGGTCTAACCACTGCCTCTGTCTCATGTTCAGCTCCTTCTAGGTGAAGAAATACTTCAGACTTTTGTGATCGCTGAAGATTTCACTCTTTTCACCGTATAGGTAATGCCGCCATATCTTTAACGCGAAGACCACCACTGCCAATTCTAAATCATGAGTGGGGTAGTTCTTTTCGTGTTCCTTCAATTATCTAGAGGCGTAGGTGACCACTTTACCTTTCTGCATAAGGACACCACCCAATCCTGTCCTAGATGCATCAGTATATACTACCATTCCTCCAGTTCCATCCAGAATGGTCAAGATTGGAGCTGATACCAATTGGTTTCTCAATTCCTGGAAACTTTTCTCGCATGCTTCATTCCACTCAAATTTGGCACCTTTCTTTGTAAGTTTTGTCATGGGTGCCGAGATGCGTGAGAAATTTTCAATAAATCGACGATAATACCCCGCCAATGCTAAGAAACTTCGAATCTCAGTGGCACTCTTCAGAGTCTCCAACTCGAGAACCGCTTTCACCTTGTCTAGGTCCACTTTTATTCCATCCTTGGTGACGATGTGTCCCAGGAATCCAATCTGGTGAAGCCAGAATTCACATTTACTGAACTTGGCGTAAAAGCTGGTGCTCCTGCAACCACTGCAACACAAAGGTAAGGTGTCGAGTATGTTCTTCTTCACTCTTGGAGTACACTAAAATGTCATCAATAAACACAATGATGAACTTATCCAACACGTCATGGAATACTCTATTCATCATATCCATGAACGTTGCTGGGGCGTTGGCTAACCCGAATGATAAGACCAGGAATTCATAATGTCCGTATCGATTTCAGAATGCCGTTTGGTGAATGTCGCCGCTCTTGATCTTCAATTGATGGTATCCCAACCTAAGATCAATCTTGGAGAAAACTCTTGCTCCTTGTAGCTGATCAAATAGGTCATAAATGCGCGGTAACGGATATCGATTCTTGATGGTTAGTTTATTCAGCGCGTAGTCGATATTCAACCGCATGCTACCATCCTTCTTTTTCACGAACAACACAGGTGCTCCCTAGGGAGATACGCTGGGTCGTATAAAACTGTTCTTCAACAGGTCTTGAAGTTGGACCTGCAACTCCTTCAGTTTGATTGGCGCCATCCGATATGGTGCCTTGGGTACCAGTGCTACACTAGGAACTAGGTCAATCGCGAACTCTATGTTGCGGTCAGGTGGTAGCTAGGTCAGATCTTCTGGAAAAACATCAGGAAATTCTCTGACGACATCAAGTTCCTCCAAAGGCTTTACCTTCGCCTCGGTATCTATTACTGTGGCCAGAAAACCTTGCCATCCTTCATCCAGGAACTTTTGAGCCTAGACGGCGGATAGAGTTATCCTTTTGGGTTTCCTCACTGGCTCACTTTGATAGGTGAGAACTGACCCATCTTCCAACTTAAACACTATCTTCTTCTCCACACACATGATGTTCGCTCCATAGGTAGACAACCAACCCATGCCTAATATCACGTCAAAGTCCTTCATATCAAACTTTATCAACCGTGCGGTTAGATTCTTCCCACAAATTTCTACCTGACAGGGGTCATAGACTTCTTTCAAGTTCACGACACTACCCGTCGGTGTGCTGACTACTAATTTGTGCCCGATGTCTCTCGGTTGATCCTTCATCCTACTCGCAAAAGTGGTGGAAATGAAAGAGTGGGATGCGCCCAAGTCGAATAATACTCGTGCAGGTATGGTTGAGACACTCAGGGTACCTAGGGTTTGTACATAATTTAGGTTACATGAAGTGAACCAGTTATTCCCTATAATTTAGTAGTGTTCAGCAAACTTATCTGTCAATACATCGGGGTTTGCCTCAGCTTCCTCATTTATCATTTCAAACACCTTCCCTCGCGTTCGATTGTCCCGTGGCTGAAAAGATCTAGCGTAGGGCTAGTTTGGCAAGTTGTTGCTAGACCCACACGATCTGCATTCCTTAGCCATGTGCCCTTCCTTATTGTACACATAGCACTTATAGGGTGGAACAGCAGGTGTTGAGGCTTGGCTCACTTGACTTATAGCTAGTTGGGGTGGCGAAGCTGCTGTTGTTGCTTGACTCGTAGCCGATTGAGCAGGTCGATTGATAGCAGGGCAAAAAGGATTCTGACCCACGTTTGGCCTACGATATGGAGTCGGATTAGGGCTTGAACTTGTTCCTCGATAAGCTTTATTTGGCCACCCAAAAGTTTGAAAATTATTTAGCCTTTTGTTCAACCCAGGCGACGTCGTAGCCTTCTCTTTCTCTTTCTCTTTAAATCTATCTTCCATTGTCTTCGCCTTGTCGACCATCTGAGCATAATCCCGGATGTCCATAATTGACAGTACTGATCCAATCTCAGTTTTGAGTCCTTTCTCAAATTTCTTGGCCTTACTAACTTCCCCTCTCAGGTGCTCTAGAGCGAAATGGAACAGGTCTTCAAACCGCTGTTGGTAATCCAACATTGACTTGGTTCCTTGTACCAGTGTGGTGAACTCAGCTTCTTTCCTGTCCCTGAAACTCTTCGGGAAGTAGTTCTTGAAGAAAACTTCTTTAAATTGCTCCCACGTGGGATTCGAGTGAGTGGCTTCCAAATTTGGCTTAGTGGCCTTCCACCAAGCTTCAACCTCATTCTGTAACTGATAACCCACACATATCAGCTTCTGCACATCCGTGCACTCAAGTACTTCAAACGCCTTCTCTAGGGCACTAATCCACCATTTCGGCTACATTGCCTCGGAAGTTATCTTGGAAAACGTAGGCGGTTGGAGTTTCTTGAATCTCTCCATAACCTTGGCGGTAGAGTTTTTCGCTAAGTGTTGAGGCACAGGTGGTGGAAATAGTATGGCCCGGTTGGGTGGTGGAGGTGGTGCCGCACGTTCATGCATCATGGTTGCAAACTGCGTAGACATCTGACCAAGCAATTCTTGTTGTTGTTACATGGTCCGCATCATAGTGGTCATGAATGCAGTTACATCGTCGGCTGCCACATTCGGCTGAGGTGCTGCAACAATGGTTGGTGCAGCCGCTGGTGCCTCTGACGAAGCAGCCGATGCTTCAGAATTTTGAGCCTCAGTCCCATTTGGCAATTCAACCTTCGGTATAACACGAGGTTGTTTCCCTTTGCGACCACCTTGTGAACTTCTTCTTGTGTTGACCATTGTTGCTTCTCTGAAAAGAGCAACACACTCAATAATCCGGTACTTCCCTTGAGGTCAACAAAAAAAAAAAAAAATTCTCCCAGTTATATTGTGTACACACCTATTCCACTGTTCCAGTGAATTTCATGAGTCACACTAGTAAGGTATATTGTTAGATATGTCTTCTTTGTTTGTTATGAGGTGTTTCTTTCACTTTTATGTTCTGTTCTTAAACATTTTATATAATGATGTGCTATACATGACACTATATGAGAGACTTTAAATTTTTAAATAAAAGTCTTTTAGTTACATACCTAACCTAACAGGCAAGTAATTCTAGTTTCCTCCCAGTCACAAATTCCACCGTAAGTAGGTACTCTATGTCAGCTCTAACTTCCTCAGCTAAGGACAGATAGAAATCTAGTTCCCCTGGTCCACTAATAGCAGCAAGGGCTAGATAAAAGTCCAACCGATTCTCGGCTTGGGGTAGTACTAGACGTATGCATCTCAGTCTCTCTCGTAGCTGTCTAATATAGATCATGATGCTGGGGTCTCCAATCTTGGCTGAGGTAGTAGGTCCTATCATAAAGAGGTTCTAAGCATCAAGTTATACTTAATTAAAAGAATTAAGTACATGTCCACTGGAATTTAAGCGACTATAAACAATAAAAATATAATTGGGTTGGCTCGAGGTACCTTAGCGTCTAAAGAGCTCAGATTGACTAGACAACCTATTAGATCCTAATATTGGCTAACGTAGGTTGTGGGTATGGTAAGATCTACACTCACTGCACGTCGTAAATATGTATTACAACATACCTACATATCTATGTTCGGATTTACATTGCATCACACCACTCAGTTCATACAAACATAGTATTAGGCACATAATATTAATTATTTACACACACACTATTTCTTATAGGCGTACATATATTTATCTATCATTAGATAAAAATAAAAAAAAAATAAAAATAAGAATTTCAAATTCCCATGTGTTTTACACCAAAAATTCCTGAGTAGTGTTTATATTCCAACCAAATTGGGTCCATCTAATTATTTAATTTAATTATTTTTTTTTACGTATTATGGTTATTTTATAAAATTTCATATTTTCATGTTTATTGAGGTTATTTAAGTCAAATTCGAGGTTTCCATAAGCTGTTACACAAAAAATAGCAGCAAAATAATCTCTGGGCAATGTCTCTGGGCATTAGATGCATCGCCCAGTGCTATCGTCCAGAGAATCGGGGCTCAGATATAACAGTCCGAGAGGGCCCCATTTCATTTCATTTCATGCTTTTCCTAAACTCTAAACACCTAGGGCAGCTCTTTGGAGGGTAGTGTGACATTTTCCACACCAAATCCTCACTTTTCTTTCGGGTATTTCTTGAATCCACGCAAGCTTAGGTAAGATTCTTTGGTCCTTTTCTCTACATTAGGTCTTTTCTTGTTTTCTTCTTGTTCTAGCTAGGGTTTTATCAAACTTCTTTAGCCCTAACCATTCCTTTTTCTTCTCTCTTTGTAGCCTAATGTCTACAAGTCATCGTACGATAAGGAAATCTGTAGCACGCAAGAGGCTTTGGGTTGAGAGCGAAAACTCATCCTCATCTACGGTGCCACCTTCTTCACCTAGGGACGATTCTTCATCGGAGGAACCCAAGTTTGACCGATTTCTCTTCTCTAGGTATGAACATTTCAAGGATTGGGACAAGTTTAGGTCCCTAAAGATTGTGAATGGCCAGGTGGTACAGGTGGATGACTTCCATCAGTATAGTTTGTTTACTAGGTTCAATACTTTGGGTTGGGCCTCTATGTTATCCCCTACTGAACCTTGTTAACTTGGTTCGGTATTTCTATTGTAATTTGATGCCATCTGAGGCACAAGAGTTTGGACTAGAGAGCAGAGTGAAGGGAGTGGATATTAGGTTGACCATTGCCTCACTAGCAGGGATTCTGGGGCTGCCCAACACTGGGGAGAGGTGCTATTACAAACCCTGGGTTGACATTTCTGAGATGTTCTCATTGGAGACCAAGAGAAGGGTCTTTAAGGCTTTGTCTGGGTCTGAGAGCACACCCAAGTCAGAGGCTTCCTACAAACCTAGTGCTCGCATTATCAGTAGGTGTGTGACCTACAACATCTACCCTAAGGGCGGAAATAGGGGTAGCATTTCTATGCTGAGGGCTTATATTACTTACTGCCTATTGGGAGCAGGCAAAGGAGGTCCAGTGATAAACCTCCCATACTTACTGCTTTAGGTCATGCTATATCACGCACAGAACCCATCTGATGGGAACCTTCCATACGGGAAGTTCCTCACATTAGTCTTCCGGCACTTCGAGGTTCCTTTGGAGGGCGAGTATATGGAGAGAGGTAGGTCTAGGCCTATCAACAAGACCTCAATTCTGAAGATGAAAGTGCCAGGGGGTGATCCACAGGAGGAGGAGCAGATGGAGATGCCAGGAGATGAACAGCAGGGAGAGGAGCTGGGAGAGATGCAGGGTGACATTCAGGGTGAGGAGCAGGGAGACTTCGAGGGAATTGGCACACAGTTCACGGATTTGCCTGCTTATGAGGCGGTAGGGGCCATTAGCTCGCATGTGCCAGAGCCATCTGAGTGGGTACAGATGATGTCACAGCTCTAGGGTCTCAGTACTCAACTCACAGATATATCGACTAGGATGGATCAGGGCTTTACATCCTTGGAGAGCAGGGTGGTATCTATAGAGCAGCGCTTGGACTTTTGGGATAGGTTCTAGTGTGTTGACTCTCGCCAGTCACATCCTCCACCGAGCGACTTACCTCCGCCGGAGTAGTTCTTCCAGCCAGCATTGGACTATCTGTTACGTGGTCCAGACTCAACTCACCTTACTTTTTTTTTATAACTTATGTACTTTTGTTTTTGTTTGAGATGTATGTAGTTTTTTTTTTTTTTGTCAGCTTATGTAAATATTTCAAAGTAGTACTTTCAGTCAAAGCTTATGTAGTGGCTCGGCCACAGTTATCTTTAAATTAATGGAAGTATTGCATATTTGTCTTTTAATTACTTCTACCTCCCCTGTAGCTTTTACTTGATTACATGTTTTAATGTTGGTAGCTTATTAAACCTAATCTGCATCCCGTGAATGTAAGAAGAGCCTCACGCTCTGATACCAAGCTTTGTCACACCCTAAACCACCCCTGAGAGGATTAGGTAGGCGATCCGAATTACGTAACGGTAATCCGCCAAATCCCACGGATCTAGAAACAGTTATTACATTCACGGTCCCACATTCATCACTTTACCAAAAATAAGATCAGAGTGCTGCAGATAAACTACAATTATAATAACAAAAGAGAAAGTGTAGCTATACGAGAATGATGATAATATATACATACATATGTTTGTTCGGATACAGTCCTTATACACCCACAAACTGGAAAGTAAAGCTGACAAGAACAAAAGCCAAAGAAAATACATATATATATATATAGGGTGAGATAACTCAACCCCCAAAAACAAGAAAAGACTAAAACCACACCACAAGCAAGACGGGGATAAACTCCGAACAAGTCAAAAAGGAGTCCCAAGACAAAAAGCATCAAATGCACTCTCACTGGTCTTCATCAATAACCACCAAGAATGCACGCATCATCGGCACGACCTCCATCGGGATCCACACCAATATCATCATAACAATTAGGGCTCTCCTCCTCGTAATGAGCCTCCATGCCACAACGGCATCCACCTACAGAATCATCTAAAAGAAAAACATAAATAATAGAGTGTGAGCCCCACCGAGCTCGTGAGCAAAACAGATCATCATGCATGCATATGCAACCACAATCCACATGATCCTACATGATATGCAAGTCTAGATTATTTATTAGCCACCTAACAATACAACTAAGTCAGGTTAGTGCTACTACAATTCCCAATACATGTATCCCTGGTGTGGGCTTGGTTACCCTTTCCCGCGATACACCCATTGAGTTGTTGGAGAGGACCAGCCGGCTCCAGCATCTCCCTACCCAGGTCAGCCCGATCGGCCCTCTGGATTAACTCCTGTGAGGTAACCGACTGAATATAATTCCACCAAACCAGTGCATAATCTTTATGTGTGGCACTCAGCCAAAAATTTACCTTTCAGTGCCTCCCAAGCTTATAGCCCGAGGCTTCTCTGTAAATCTGCCCTGGGGCATAATAGCTGTGCTGAGGCTTCCAGGCGTAAACGCCTCTAGGGTTTTACGATAGTCCTCACAGTTATCCAACACCTTAACCCCTGTTGGTAAGGGTGCTAGCACGGGTAATGAAACTCTATCCCCATGTCTATATAGCATCGTATGAGTCGAGCGGTGTCAACTATGTCCCATACTACGGGCTACCACCGGCCTCATTTCCAAGTCGACTACGGCATCTAGTCTAACATTCACAATCATCATGTAAGAATCACAGTGTTGATCAACAGACAATCAATGTGTAATAATTCTTCAGTAATTGAACAGAATTTAAATAGCACAACATTTATAATTTAAGAATTTAATTGCCAGCATGTTAATACAGTTACACATACATACACGTTAATATTTCACTCACCTGGGTCTGGCTCTAAGAACTCAATTGCAAATTCAATTCCGACTACAGTCTGGCTGTAGGCCTCGAGCGCGGGATCAGATCCTAGATATAAATCAGAAATTATAATTTTAATATTTCCACCTGTTTTTGGAGGTCCTAGGGTTGATCTAAGCTCATTGGGTTGACCCGGTGTACAGTTGGTCTTCACTTGGAATTCTCTGGGCCTTGCACTGGGCCTTAGGTCTATTTCCCGGTGCATCATCCAGAGTTGGTGGTGTAGGGGCAAAATGGTCATTTATTGTATTGGTACATGATCCTAGGTTACATTGGTCTTACAGTGCTGTCCCCAACTTGACAGTGCTGCAGGACCAATCGCAGGCAGGGTTTCCAAGTCCTACGGGGCCTACTTGGGTTCCCAAAGCATTCCCAGATATGGACAGATGTGGGGAGGGGCATTCTGGTCATTTTCCACCTCCCTACATTGTATCATGGCCAATGGGTGAAGTACCCCAAGTCAGATCATCAAAACAGCAAAATTTCACACACTGGGCGATGTCTCTGGGTGATGTCTGCATCGCCCAAAGATTTCAAAAACGTGAAAGGCTGAGTTTCCAAGGTTGCTGGCCATGGGCAGTGGTCACATCATTCCCCCATGCATGCTAGGTCATCATGTACCCCCAAGGGTGTTCTGTACACTGGTCCTTGTGGATTTTCAACTGGGTCCACCACTTGGCTGCCAGAGGCTGCCCAGACAGCCCAGTGAATAGTAACCCACGATTTCTCCAGGTACCAAACTTGGTTTCAGCTGCATGCAAGGTTGATTTCAAGTTTATTACATTGATTCAAGTCTGCTACCACCTAGGGCTTGGTCCCATGCAGTCAAGACAAGAAATTAGGACTCCAAACAGCCTATTTTCAGTGTAACTGAGCAGTGCAGCCAAACACAGCCTGGTTTCGGTTCCAGTTCTGAAAAACAGGTATGGATATCATCATTAAACACTCAGATCTTCCATGCATCATGTTTGCATGGCAGATCTGAGGTGGTACTTGGCAGTTCCCAGCTGTTCTGGGCTGTTAGTGGTCAGAGACCAAGCAAAACACAGAGATTCAAAGAAGGCAGCAGGTATGTGTAAGGATTTTATACCTGAGCAGAATTGAGGAGGCACGAAATCAGGCCTAGGGGTGCAGGGGTGCTCCTCCTCTCCTTCTCCTTCCTTTCCTTTTTCTTCTTCCTCTCTTTTCTCTCTTTTCCTTCCTTTCCTTTCTCCATAGTGATCCAAGGGTATGAGGTGGTCCCTCAGACTCCCCTCAACCTATGGAGGGTGCCCATGTCCAATATGGGTGGTGCTCATAATTTAAATCCTTTAAATAATGCTGTTTTGCACTCTGGACGATGTCTCTGGGTGATGTCTGCATCGCCCAGTGCATTGCCCAGAGATTTCAGCAAGGCTAAAACTCAGTGGGCTTGCACAGGGGTTTGACCTGGGGTCAGGGCCTTGTACCCACATGTCACATAGGGTCTTTTACACACATTTCTAGGGGTGGGACCCACAGTTATAAAGAGGAGAGAGAATAGTTAGAGTCCAGGCAGTACATTATGCTATGAGCTGTGCAGTTGCAAGGGTCAGCTGTCCGTCTTCTGACAGGTATGTAGGAAGACCTGCACAGGGTTTCTTCATCAATTTCAATCACTGGAGTGATACTCCACAGTGTGCTTGGTTGCCATGTCTGGGGTTCCTGTCGTTCAGTTAAGATTCCAGTCAGTCAGGGGCAGGGTTTGACAATTATTATTCTCAATCTGAGTTTAAGGAGTGCATTCTAGAAATAGAGGGAGATATTTAGTATTCATCATCCCTATTGCATACAGTATTCCCATCAAGCCAGTGATCTTTGGGAATAGAGGGGAAGCACCTTGGTCTTTGGTCTTTATTTTCCATTTCAATTATCATCATTATGGATTCAAAACAAGGTTGGTGGTTCTGTCTTTCCCTTTTATTATTTGTTTACTTGTGTTCTTGAATGGCCTATGGAGATCCTGTTCTTATGGTTTCTGTTCCTTTTCGGATAAATAATATAACAGATCTGCCTTTTAAGCTATTATGTTAGATCTATTTTTTCTATGTTGTTATGTTAGACTGCTCTTTTCTATGCTGTTACGCTAGATCTGTTTGCTTCTCGACTGCTCTTGCTTATTTTGTTTCTTGTTGATCCTGTTTCTTTTGGTCTTTTTTTCCTTTAGCAGTATACTGTTACATAATTCTGCCCATCTTGTCTCTGTTCTTGGAATTGTAGGCAATGGATCTTTCAACCTGATTACTAATGTTGTAGCCTTTGTTTCTTTCTGCTCGTTGTTTACCTTTTAATTGCTATCATTTTCATCTATTTGTTTGTTTTAGTTTAGTATCATCTTGCATTTAATGTTTCCCTCTCGTAGCATAGTACTTTTTCTTTTTCCTGCATATAACGTTATGTTTGCTTGTGTAAGTTTTCTGGTTTTATGCTCTTTCCTTTGCTCATCTCTAGTAGTGCAGATTACTCCCTCGCTCTTGTTTTTTGGTTTCTCGTTTATTGTTTGCTTACTGCTTCTAGTGGTAGAGTGTTTTAGGATTTGTTTGATTGTTGCTTCAAGTGACATGCTGTTTTCATTCTAGTGTTCTACTGTTTCTTCTCCCTCGTGAATGTTGCTTTTCTTCATAACTATTACTGGTTCTCATTTCTTTGTAGGTTTCTCTAATAGCCTGTTATACCTCCCTTTATTTTGTTTCCTTGTCTTTTAGTTTCTATTACCATAATTGTTAGTAGCTTTGTGCTTTCCTTACTCTCTGAATCCTGCTACCTTCTTTGCTTGCTACTGTTAGTAGTTTAGCCTTTGCTTGTATTAGCTTGCTTAGGCTTTGGCCTTAGTGCTTTCTTCCTACCTCTCTGCTTGATTGTTCACTCCCTAATCGTTTGTCTCTCTCTCCCTCTCTCTCTCTCTCTCACACCTTCTTGGATTCAGTTGTTTGTTTGTATCGTGCTATCTGTTCTCTAGAGATTATCTTTTCTGGTGAGCACATAAATGTGTATATCTCATTTTTATCATCAAATTTGAAGCATTTTCTTAAATCAGAATTTCTCTGGAGTTTCTTTCCCTCTTTGGGTCTCTATACATGCATCTCTGGTCGGGTAATCTCTGTTCCCCTACTATCACTAGTTGACATGAAGGCGATCAACATAGATCCACGGAAGCGTGGTAGGATCGATTCTATCAATGGAGAATGCTATTAAATTATCTAGAACAACAGGGGAATCGATCGTTACCTAGAGTCTCGCAGATGCAAGACCTCCAACCGATGATAACCCTTTCTCAGTTGTTCCACGCACTACGCAAAGCTTGGCGTTCCCATACGATCAAGCCAACTCCTCCACACACAAGGGTTCTCTAAACCTAAGCTTTCTCCAAGATCAAACACCAAGAGAGGGAGAGGAAGAGAGAACGGTTCTAGGGAGGGGAGTGCTCCATCGATTTTCCACGGATGAGAGAGTGCTCTTTGAATATTGGCAATCTCATGAATATATGTGATTTGCCCTCTCACTCCTAAATTGGTAGCACACACGGGTAAGGAATATTGAGTTTCCTATTGGGACTCAATCACCAACCCATCCAATCTTTCCCACCAAGGAAAGATCCCTATTACTAGAGGAATCCAATATTGGGTCCAATATCCAATATTGACCCAACATCTTTCCTTTTCTAACAGTTTTCATTTCTTTGTAGGTTTCTCTAGTAGCCTGTTTTACCTCCCTTTATTTATTTTCCTTGTCTTTTAGTTTCTGCTATCATAATTGTTAGTAGCTTTGTGCTTTCCTTACTCTCTGAATCCTGTACCTTCTTTGCTTGCTACTGTTAGTAGTTTAGGGCTCTGCTTGTATTAGCTTGCTTAGGCTTTGGCCTTAGTGCTTTCTTCCTACCTCTTTGCTTGATTGCTCTCTCCCTAATCGTTTATCTCTCTATCTCTCTCTCCTTCTTGGATTCAGTTGTTTGTCTGTATCGTGCTATCTATTCTCTAGAGATTATCTTTTCTTGTGAGCACATAAATGTGTATATCTCATTTTGATCATTAAATTTTAAGCAGTTTCTTAAATCAGAATTTCTCTCGAGTTTCTTTCCCTCTTTGGGTCTCTATACATGCATCTCTGGTCGGGTAATCTGTGTTCCCCTCTTATCTCTAGTTGACATGTAGTCTTTTCGTAATACTCTAACTTTTGTCATGTATTGTATGGTAGCTTGTCTTTTTTGCAGAAGGGACAGTATTGGATTTCTTACTGAAATGGTGTGCCTGGGTTATAGCAATATCTGTACACTGCACCATTCTATGGGTTTACCTGGGAATTTATTTGCTTTATAATTGGTTGTATTACTTGATCTGGGATCATCGGTTGTATTTTTTGTGTTTGTCTTTAAAGCTTTTGCTGGTTTATCTCAATGTTGCTATAGTTGAGTGGAGCTCTATCTTGTGGTAGTTTATATTTTGCTGTGTTGGGCTTGTTGGAATTTTTTGGTATTGTGATTTTACGAACCTTTGTTGTAAGGATGGAAGAGGAGCAAAGTGCAAGTGCTATCGGTCTAGGCTTAAACTCAGGCACTTCTATGAAGGTAGACCTCAATCTTGGTGCTGATATCTGTACAGAGGGTGGAGGTGTTAACTGGGACCTTGTATTGGTGGGGAAGATCTTTGCTCCGACACGAATATCTGCATCTACCATTTCTAAAGCTTTATCGGTGGCATGGAATGTTCAATGTGAGTTGGAGGTCTGGCAGATCAACGCACATCTTTTCCTTCTTCAGTTGGAGCATCCTTGGGAGATAAACCTAGCCATGGTCAATGGACCGTGGCTAGTGAAGCAATTTCTAATTGTATTTCAACCATGGATAAAGGAAACTCCCCCCAGCTGTGCTTTGATTGGATGGACCTTTGAGTCCATGTGTTTAACCTCCCCTTGTATCTCCACACAAGGGTGATTGCTTAGAGAATCACTGGGTGAATTGGAGTGTTTCGTGTTGTGAGGCTCCTTGTCTCACTTAGGGATTACTCTAAATCCCTTGCTATTCGGGTCTCAATCCGAATTGATATTCCATTATGTACCGTTATGCGACTATCTTGTGCGGGTGCAGATCCAATATGGATAGGGCTTATCTATACCAAATTACCCACTTTTTGTTTCTATTGTGGATGAATCGAGCATGATATGTGTGGATGCCATGTTAGGGGTGATTTTATTCAGGGTTTTCGCTTATCCCTCTTCATACACTTACCAATGGCAACCAGAACATCTTGTTTTGAAACCTTGTTTGGAGATTGGCTCTGTCTTGGTGGGACTACAGTGCATCCTGTCCCTGCTATACAAATGACCTTTGCTATGAAGGCTATTCTAATTGATTAGGAGCGACGTTATATAAAGACAGTGCCCCCTATGAACCCAACAAAATGCAATCCCTGTGCAATTTGGTCTATTCCCTCCTTGGTCCTGAGGACAGGTTTAGACGCAGACCATGTCCCTCAACGACACCCGTATTTTTTGGGCCTCCCAACTTGAGGACTCACCAGCGCATGCCTTCAATTCCCAAACCATCTTATATGAATGGTCATGGAAGGGGATCCAAGAATAGTTGCTCTAGCCTGGCAGATCGTGGCAATCAGGAACCCTTTCTATATGGCTTGAAATTTGGCCCTCTTGAGCCACTTAAAGCCCCTTCTCAGGCTATTTTTTCTGATGATATTCCTGCGAGTATTACTGTGGGACCTCTTCCCTGTCGACCTATTTGTAGCCCACGTGAGGGCTCTGATATGGTTCACCTGGTCGTGTTCCTGTTAGCCCAACTCTACCACACATGGAACAAGCCAATTTGGATGGTGTTGGGCCATCTACTCCAATCCATATCACTTTTGTGGATGTATCTATTGTTGCTGCAGAATCTTTTGTTGGTTCTCAAACTACTCATAGTTCACCTACCAATAAGTCTTCCCAGGGTGTAGCTGTTACTAGCACGATGGCTCTTGCTACCACAGCCAAAATAATAGTAGTCACTGGCCCTGAGCCATACAAAATCCTCTCCTCTGTTAAAATTGAGGAAATATCCACCCCACAGTCTCCCCCAAGTGGCCGGTCCTTTTGGAAGCAAGGCTGATATTCTGCCTAGCTCCATAGTTTAAAACTTTAAGCGCCTTCAAATCTCTCAAGGTTCGGGCATAGACACTCCATTACTTACTTGGCATCCCCCTCTATAGAGTGCAATTCCCAACGTTAGACAGCGACAACTTCAGTTTCCTACTACATCAGATTCAGATTCTCAAAGGGTGTGGGTGGCTGCCCTCGACCAGCCCCCCAAGCTGCAATGAGCCTCCTATGTTGGAATTGTCAAGGAAGTGGTTGCCCCCTCACAATTCAATACCTAAGCACACTTTGCTCATCATCTTGGCCAGACTTGGTTTTCTTAATGGAAACTAAACAATAGCAGACTTATTTGATCAGAGTAAAGAGGAAATTAGGATACTCAAATATGATGTGTGTTGACCCAATTGGACTTAGTGGAGGGAATGTCCTTTTCTGGAATGACTTGTTCGATGTCAGTGTTTTGTCAACAAATTCTGACTTTGTTGACATTATTGTGTGTAACCAATCTCTTGACTCTATGCTACGTATTACTTTTGTATATTGTGAACCGCGGTCTGATAGGAGGCATATCTTTTGCAAGGAGCTAACCCAGCTTGGTAGAACTATCTCTGGGCCATGGCTTTTATTAGGAGATTTTAATGAGGTTCTCTCCATTAATGAGAAATTGGAAGGGGCCTCCAAAACTGTTGCTCAGATTAGCAACTTTCAATGCGCTTTGGATTCATGCAACTTATTTGAGCTTAAGTTCTCAGGTCCTCCCTTTTCATGGTCAAACAAGTGGCAAGGTAATGATCTTATCATGTCTAGTATTGACAAAGTTTTTGGGAACCCTGATTTCATCTGTGCCTTTAGTTTTGCTACTATTCATAGACATCCAATGATTGGGTCTGACCATACCCCCGTTGGTGTCCACATTATTCCTTCTATGAATAAAAAATGGCATTGCTTTAGATTTGAAGCAAAGTGGGAAGGTCATCCTGATCTAAAAATCACCATTGCTACTGCTTGGTCCACAAACTTTGATGGTTTTGCTTTATTCACACTTCACCAAAAAATAAAGAAATGTGGCTGTGCACTCCGGTGTTGGAGCAAAGCGACTTTTGGGAATTCCCGTGAAGAAATCTATAAAGTTCAAGAAGACCTTGCTTGTATTCAAGCCAACCCTAGCCGGTTTTCCATACAACATGAAGAGGCATCTCTTAGCCTTTGACTTGAAACTCTTCTTAATCCCAAGAAGAATGTTTTTGGGCACAACGGTCTCGAGTTAAATGCTTGCAAGCTGGGGATCACAATACAACCTCTTTTCATACCCCAGCTTCTCGGCGACGACAATTTAACTCTATCCATTGACTTAAGGATCAATTTGGGGAATGGCTATCTTTTAAAACCGGCCTTGTAAAACATATGGTCTCATATTTTGAGCATGTCTATGATTCTACTAATCCAGTAGATGCTTCCTCTTATTTGGATACTTTTTTTCCCTAAGGTGACTAAATCCCAAAACATCTCTCTTTGTTGGCCTTTCTCTATTGAAGAGATTAAAACAGCCACCTTTCAAATTGGGACTTATAAAGCCCCTGGCCTTGATGGGATGCCAACAAAGTTTTTTCAATCCAATTGGGATATTATTAGTAATGATGTTGTTGCTGCTACTCTTAGATTCTTTAATAATGGATATATGCTCCATGATTTCAACAAAACAACAATTATCCTTATACCAAAGCAGAAACATCCAGAAGTGATGAGTCATCTTCATCCTATTAGCCTATGCTCTGTTTATTACAAAAGAATTGCTAAGTGCTAAGTTAATAGGATGAAACCTTTCCTGAATTTTATTCTTGGACCATACCAAAGTGCTTTTATCCCTTACCGTTCTGATAACATTTACATAGCTCATGAAATTTTACATTCAATGAGAACCAAGATTGGATGGTTAGGATGTATGGCTATAAAGCTCGACCTTAGCAAAGTCTATGATAGAATAGAGTGGAAATTTCTTGAGGCAGTTCTCCACAAGTTTGGTTTTTCTAGGATTTGGGTACATTGGATTATGCAATGTGTTATCACTGTGGAATTCCACTTAAGGGTCAATGGTTCTATTATTGAGTGTTTTTCGCATAAAAGGGGACTCCGGCAAGGCTGTCCTCTTTGCCCATACCTTTTTATTTTGTGCTAAGAAGCCCTCACCCACCACTTCACTTTGGCAGCAAGTAATAACACTCTCCCGGGCCTTCAAGCCAATAGAACTGGAGCTAAGGTTTCCCACCTATTATTTGTTGATGATTGTCTCATCTTTGCTAAAGCAAATGCTACTAACTGCACCACAATTTTGGATATTCTTCGTCAATACTGTTCGGTAACAAGAATATTTCTTATCATGGATTGTGTTTGACAAAACTTATTTTAGGACTTGAGAAGATTTTTTTTATGATTTCATATTTTATATTTTTTTATTTGTACTAGAAGATATACACAAATAAATATATACAAACAAGGTTAGCCTGTGCAACAATTTACCTTTGACCTCTTGGTTCCATCTTATTTAGGTAATTAATGGTGTAATTACAATGACACCCAGGATTAATTAGGGAAGGCCCTTATAATCTCAGAATTGATGTAGTGATACCATAAATCCTTCATTGTTCGATGGTTTAGGTCAAATTGGAATCGTTACACAGCAGCAAACAAAATGGCCTAGTCGAGAATCTTTCAGCGGTCTATCCTTTGCTAATACGGGATGCCTTGTATCGCGGGACGCTCAAAGCTCTATCGTTGACGTACCATACTGGATAGAGTATCATTCTCTGAGGAAAACTCGAGGCAACATTTTTTTTTTCGATACACTAGCCCAAACGAATATGTCAGTTTTGACGAGGGACTATCGAGGAACGGATAGAGCCCTTTCTTATGACAGGCAATCTATATTAAGAAAGGTAGACCACCGAGAATCTCACTTTCAGCCCTACTATGTTAGTTTGTGGCATATCCTAATTGTATATGGTCTAATTTCCTACATGATGCATGCAATAGATAGGTTGAAAGGACAGGAAAAGATCACTCTTGACAGAACCAATATACCTATCGCTCATGGTCACGAATTGTAGGTATGTGGTCCTTTTGATATAGCTAGAGAATGGATCACACGATCTCAGAGTAATCAAGCTAGTGCCCTTTTTGGGTAGCGAAGTACCCACGACACACTAGTGAATACCCTCACCGGTGATTCTAGACCCATACAGTAAATATCAAGGGCTGTGGCTTTGCCGCTGTTGCGTCAAGAAATCGTCGAGCGGTCCTGCGAGTGCCTTCACCTGCAAGTGTACCAAGGGGTCAACAGAGAGAACCGGTGTGGTTTCGGCCTAGGGCTCTCCGATGCCAAAGTTAGATCTCCTGAGCAAATAGATGAATAGTAATTATTCAATATGAGTTTAGATGTCCTCTAATGGGGTTGTGTACCTTGCCTTTTATAGTAGTGTATGGTGGTGTGGAGAGTCCCAATTTGATGGCGATTGTGCCGTTGAGTGGATAGAGGCCCTGGGAAACTGGGCTCTATCCTGATTGGCCATCTCCTCGCGGGAGGGAGTGTCCTGGTGGTATCAAGATCCTTGTTGGATAGATGCCCGCGTGTGGTGATAATGTCATTGGTGCTTGAATCCGTCTGGGTGACATGACTTCTAAGCGGTGGCCTAGAGTCCTGGTGGTGATATGAGTCTGCAGTGACACGATTGGGTCATAGACGAGTGGCCCCGATGTCCATGTACATCACGTCCGCGTCCACGATGCCGTGCCTGGGTGCAGGCCCGCCTGGGTGAGAGGTCGCGCCTGGGTGTAGGCCGCGCCTGGGTGAGGGCATGCCTGGGTGCAGGCCGCGCCTAGGTGCAAGCCGCGCCTGGGTGAGGCCGCACCTGGATGCAGCCCGCGCCTGGGTGTAGGCCGCGCCTGGGTGAGGCCACGCATGGGTGCAAGCCGCGCTTGGGTGAGGCCGCGCCTGGGTGAGGCCTCGCCTGGTGCAGGCCACGCCTGGGTGGGACCCCCGATTCATTCTCCTTGGTTCTGGAGCGGGTCACCCTGTGACAAGTGGCGGCCGCTGATTGGTCCGGTGAATCTTGGATGTATCATTTGTCCCTTACTCTCTTGAGATAGGATGTCCAAGAGAGTAGATGCCTTTACATAGTGAGGGGTTCGCTGTGAATAAACTTTCTTTGCGGGTCTTGCCTATAAATCTATTAGTGAGGTAGGAAAGGTTGGGAGTTCAAACCTTTCCTCCTACACTTTTTCTTCTTTTGTTTTTTGTAGATATATGTTCCTCTCCTTCACTTTCTCTTCTTTCACTTCTCATTTCTCTTTCTTACTTTTTGTCTCCCATTTTGCTCTTCTTTAATTTCTCCTTTGCATTCCACTTTTTGTCTTTTGTCCTCTTTTTGGTGCCCACCATGTGCTTGTCTTTGGGTCACCTAGACTAGTATCCATTCTGCTTGATTTTGGGTCCTTGTGTTTGCTTTGTGCTCACTTGGTGCCTTGTTTGCTTGGAGGGCTTGAGTGGTGCTTGGCTTGAGTGCCTTGCCTCTGGTGGTCTCTGTCACTTGATCATGGTAGTGGTATGGCCGTGTCGTCATGTGCCTGCCTCCCCGTGCGATCGCCTTCCCCCTGAGATAAGTTCGACCCCTTCTCTTTCTTTTTTTTTTCTTTTTTTTTTTATGTAGGGTTGCGCCTAGGTAAGGCCACGCTTGCGGGTGTGGCCACGCCTAGGGTGGCCGCTCCTGCAGGCACGAGGCTGCGCCTGTGGGGTGTGAGGCCGCGCCTTGGATGGCTGTGCCTGTGGGTATGAGGCCGCGCCTATGGTGGCCGCGGCGTGGGTGTGATGGACCCTCATGGTTCTCCACTTTTCTTCTTCTTGTCTGTGATGGATTTGCTGTTTATACTTTGCAGGTGGCCTTCATTTCATTTTTCTTGCTAGCTTCTCGTCTGGGAGATCGCTTTCTCGAGTATGTAGTCCATTCCTCTCTTATCGTTCATGTCATTTTCGGGTGACCTTGGCCCTGCTTCAGTCGGGGTTGGATCTTCAGAGGAGCGTTCCCCAGGATCACCTTCTTCTGTGGGTACTCCATCCTCTATACCCTCCCCCGGTGCTATTGATGCAGGTGTGGGACCTTCTAGTGTCTCTGGTCCCAGTAGGGATTGTAGGCCCTCTGGGGCGGCGTCCTCAGCCTTCTTCTGATAGGTTGGGCCATGTTGCTAGCATCTTCTCACCTTTTGACTTGGCCTCCCTCCGTGAGGAGTTCCATATTCCTGCTGAGGTCGTGTTGCGTACTCCTGGACCTGGCGAGTATGCCTTCTCTCACCGTGCGGATGAGATCTGTCTCTACCGTTCCTTTTTTCTCCAGGGTCTTCACCTTCCTATCCCTCGCTTTGTTGAGTTGGTGTTAGAGCATTGGCACCTCACCCCTGGGCAGGTGTTGCCCAATTCTTGGAGGGTGATATTGGATTTCTATGTCTTTTTCGCCCGCCTGGGGCGTGCCGCTACTATTCCCCTATTCTCCCACTTTTATCTGTTGAAGAAAGGGAATCATGGATGTTATCACTTTGCTCGCCGCGTGCTCAAGGGGCCCTATGCCTTTGTGGAGCTTCTCACGGGGATCACTAGCATCGTGAAGTATTGGTGGGATCGTTTCTTTTTGGCCATGGTCCCTCGATGCCCACTACGGACTGTTAAGGAAGTCATTGACCTCAAGAGGGTCAACCAGGGGCTTGAGCTGAGTGATTTTGAGGGTGACTCCCTCAAGCTGTGCCTGGGTCGCGATCCGTTCCACGTCCAGGAGTTGGACTCGAAGGCCTTCCTGTCCCTCTGGAAGCTGAGTGCTGGTAAGAGCACTGTCTTTTGTACTTGATTGGCATGTTTGTATTTGAATATATTGTCATCTGACTGGTTGGGCGGTCTATGGAATGGATATGCGTCCAGACTTCAGTTTGCTCCGTGGCAATCTGTGAAGGAAGGCCACTTCTCAAGGTGGTCCATCTGCTGGAGTGATAGATGTTGGTGGTCCTTCTGCGCCTGTGGCTGTTAGAGCGAAGCGGAAGGGTGGTCCAGGACATACCCATATGACGAGCTCTGGTGTGCGTGTCCTCCTTCCCCGTACTTCTCCTGATGATGATGGCGTTTAGGGCTCTGTGCCTCGGCCTCCATCTGTCGCCCCTTCCAGGTCTTCTACATTGCCCCTCTCCAAGGGGAAAGGGGTGAGTTCCTTTGGTGGTACTGCCACTGATCTTCCCACGATGGATAAGTCCCTGGTGATCACCTTGGGCGTGCAGGAGGGCTTGACCTTGGCTGTAGCAGGCGTGTCGCGGGAGTGGGTGGACATGGGTAGGCTCCCTACCGCGAGGGTGGCCTTGCAAAGGCTTAGCGATGCGTGTCTGGCCCAGACTCTCTACCATGATATGGCTTCGGTGAGTTATCCCTTTTTTGTCTCGTCATGTTCGCTGCTCCACTTATGCTTAGAGTGTTTTATCACTTGCCCTGTTGATTGTAGGTCCATCACCGTGTTGATGAGGCGGTGCTTCGATTGGAGAGTCATGCTTCTCGTGAGGTGCATATACAGCGCACCCTGCGTGATGTGGAGAGGGAGCTCCAGGGACAGATAGATGCCCGTGAGAGGGCCGAGACCGACACGCAGAGGGTGTAGGAGGAGCTCCTGGAGGTGTCTGAGGAGCTTCGTGTGACCTCTACTGGTGCGGCCGAGAGCTCAGCTAGGGTTCTTGCCTTGGAGGAGGAGCTTCATTCGTTGAGGGGGAGTCATGAGGAGGAGCTGGCATCTGCAGGCGAGCGAGCTGTGGTTGAGTTCCAAGCGTCCTTGGCGTTCTCGACGCTGTATCAGGCGCAGCTTCAGCCTGCCTATGAGGGAGGGGTCCGGGACTTAGCCGCTTGTGTCTTGGAGGTGACCCCTGATTATGACTTCTCTGTCTTGGGGTTCTTTGAGTTTGCTGCGGTGCTTCCTGGTGTAGTGGTGGTGGAGAACGTTCCAGTGTCAGAGGTGGAGGCTATCCTGCCTGAGGGGGGTGCTGCTGCGCGCCTTCTTGAGGTGGACATGATGTCTCCTGCTGGGTCGGAGGTGACCCACCCCTCTGTGGTCCCTTGACCCTATGGCCATACCGATCTTGTAGATGTCTTGAACTTTTTCCTTTTTGAACTTGAGTTGTAACTATTATGACTTCTCTATGTGATCGCTGTTGCTTTTCTTTGATTGCATTGTCTCGTGGTGGTTGATTGCGCATTGATGCCCCACGACCCTTGATAGGCATGGGAATTTGGTAGTGGCGTTGCGCTTTGGTGGTCATCGGACCTTGGTGGCTTAACGCCTTAGGCGTAGAGCCTCAGTGGTGGCATAACACCTTAGGCATAAAGTCTCGGCGGTGGCATGACGCCTTAGGCATAAAGCCTCGGTGGTGGCATGACGCTTTAGGCATAGAGCCTCAGTGGTGGCATAACGCCTTAGGCATAAAGCCTCGATGGTGGCATGATGCCTTAGGCATGACGCCTTAAGCATGGAGCCTCAGTTGTGGCATGACGCCTTAGGCATGAAGCCTCAGTGGTGGCATAACGCCTTAGGCATAAAAGCCTCGATGGTGGCATAATGCCTTAGGCATAAAGCCTCGATGGTGGCATGACGCCTTAGGCATGAAGCCTCAGTGGTGGCATGACGCCTTAGGCACGAAGCCTCAGTGGTGGCATGACGCCTTAGGCATAGAGCCTCAGTGGTGGCATGTTGCCTTAGGCATAAAGCCTCAGTGGTGGCATGTTGCCTTAGGCATAAAGCCTCCGTGGTGGCGTAACGCCTGGGTGTAGTAGCAGTGATTCGATTGAGTGGTAGAAGAAGACAAGTATTCCTGAAACACCTCTTTATTTTGAATGAAAAATTTCAAATTGCCCTTGAAACAGTGATGTCGTCTACTGCTACTACTGCTGCTACTACTGCTGTTACCACTACCACTACTGCTACTACTTGACTGCTACTATTGATGGAGCTGTTTGCTTCTACTAGTAATACTTCTTCAGGTGTTTTGAGTTTCAGGTACGATCTATCTTCTTGCCCCCCGAAGTCTTCAAGCGGTAGGTCCCTGGACGTATCTGCTTGGAGACGATGTAGGGTCCTTCCCAATTGGCTGACAGCTTCCCTGCCTTCTGTGGCTGTGATGCACTTGCCCTCCGTAGGAATAGATCTCCCTGGTGGAGTAGCCTTTCCTTGACCCTGGCATTATAGTACCTGGCAGTACGTTGTTGGTAGGTGACGTTCCTTTGTAGTGCTCTCTCACGGATCTCATCTATAAAGTCTAGGTTTGCCCGTAGTCCGTCGACATAGGTACGTTCGTTGAAGTGCAGAACCCTATGGGATATGGCGCAGACATCTACTGGCGCCAATGCTTTAGTGCCATATGCTAGGCGGAATGGGCTCTCTCCTGTGGGTATCCGTATTGTAGTTCGGTAAGCCCACAGGACGCTTGGTAGCTCTTCGACCCATTTTCCTTTAGCTCCCTCTAGCCTTTTCTTGACTCCTTCCAGTAGTGTTCTGTTGGTGACCTCCACCTGACCATTGGCCTGTGGGTATGCTACCGATACAGGCCGATAGTCGATGTTGTAGTTGTGACAGAATGCTTTGAATTTGGGGTTGTTGAATTGTTTGCCGTTGTCTAAGACGAGGATCTACGGTACCCCAAACCTATAGATGACGTCGTCGCGGATGAACTTCTCCATCTCTGTCTCTGTTATCTTGGCCAAGGGTTTAGCTTCGACCCACTTGGTGAAGTAGTCAATCGCGATGACCAGGTACTTTCTGTTTTCCGGTGCTACAGTGAAGTTGCCTAAGATGTCCAGTCCCCACATGGTAAAAGGTATGGGGTTGAGGATTGATGTCAGCTTGGTGGCGGGTAGATGGCGTATTGGGATGAACAACTGACATTGCTCGCACTTCTTGGTATATTGGATGGCCTCCTCTTGCATTCGTGGCCAGTATAGTCCCTGGCGGAGGATTTTGTAGGCTAGGGCTCGTCCCCCCATGTGGCTTCCACATATCCCCTCATGGACTTCTGCTAGGGCGTACTCTGCCCCCTTGGGTCCTAGGCACCGGAGTAGTGGTGTTGTTGCCCCCCGCCTGTACAGTACCCCGTCTAGGACGGTGTACTTTGCAGCTCTCATCCTGATCTTCCTTTCCTCGACCCTTCCATTCAACCTCTACACTTCCCTGACCGTCTGAGGAGGTGCCATCTCTTGGATGGCCTTGATCTTGGATGGGTTAGCTTCTATTCCACGTACTAAGACCATGAACCCCAAGAATTTTCCTGACGTTACACCGAAGGTGCACTTTGTAGGGCTTAGCTTCATCTAGTTCCTCCTCAGTATTGTGAATGCTTCCTCTAAGTCGGTCAGGTGTTGGATGGCGTGGATGCTTTTCACGAGCATGTCATCCACATATACCTCCATGTTGCACCCGATCTGCGCCTCAAACATCTTGTTGACCATCCTTTGATAGGTGGCCCCTGCATTCTTCAACTCGAACGGCATGATGTTGTAGCAGTAGTTCTCTTTGTCCGTCAGGAATGCGGTGTAGGACTCATCACCCTCATGCATGAGGATCTGGTTGTATCCGAAGTAGGCATCCATGAAACTCAGCATCTCATGGCCGGCGGTGGCGTTGATCAGTAGGTCGATCCTGGGCAGTGGGCACTCATCTTTTGGGCATGCCTTGTTCACGTCGGTGTAGTCGATGCACATCCTCCACTTTCCACTTGGCTTTGGTACCATGACCACATTTGCTAGCCAGGTTGAGAACTTCTCCTTTCTGATGAACCCTGATTGGCTTAACTTCTCGACCTCTTCCTTGATTGCTGCTTGTCGATCGAGGGTGAAGTTACGTCGCTTCTGTTGAATGGGCTTCCTGGTTGGGTCGACCATGTAAAGACATCCATGTTCGCTTGGAGGAGGTGTCCAAGCCCTTCTTTCTATTCCTTGCTTAGCAGCGAGCCGACCTGAACGACCTTGGAGGGGTCGTCCCCGCTAAGGGGCCATGGGATGAGGTCTTCCACTGGTCTTCCCCTTCTCTTTGTCAGTTCATCTCTCTGGTCACTGACCATGTTCTCTAGGCAGAGTGCCATTCCACGGGTGTTACCATTGTTCTTTTTCATGAAGGTGGCATAGCACTCCCTTACTTTCTTCTGATCTCCTCGGACTTCGCCTACCCCATTCTCGGTGGGGAACTTCATCTTCAGGTGAAGTGGCGATATGACTCCTCTAAGGGCTGTCAGAGGTGGTCGCCCTAGGAGGCCGTTGAAGGACACCACGGACTTAACTACTATGAAATTCACCATGATAGTCACTTGTCGAGGGTGTACCCCGAAGGTGACGGGTAGTTCTATGGTACCTCTGATGGAGGCGGTGGCACCTGAGAATCCATGGAGGTAAGTGGGCTCTGGTTTGAGCTGATCGTCCCCGAACCCAAACTGTCGATAGGTATCCAAGGAGAGTACGTCAACAGACGCCCCTGTGTCTATCAGTACCCTGTGTACAGGTCGGTTGGCTACCTCCACTTGTACTACCAGGGCATCTTCATGTGGGAAGTTTAGTCCTTCCAGGTCTTCATCCGAGAAGGAGATCACTGCCTCGGTCTTGGCTATCTTGCTTGGCTTCTCTGCCACTCCCACGAACCTGGCATGAGCTTTAGCTTTTCTGGTGGACTCTTGCCCGGTCCTCCAAGTATGGTGAGGATAGGAGGTCCCTTGGTGCCACTAGGTTCTGTTGCATCTCTCCGCTCTTCTGGGTGGTCTCTCTCTTGATCTGTTCTTCTTTCTTCTCGTCTCGGTTCCACTCTATCTCCGTCGTGACCTCTGTCTCCTTGGCCTGAGCGGTTATCACGTCTCCCCTTCACATACTTGTTCAAGCTTCCTACTCTTACAAGTTGTTCTATCTCTCTCTTCAATTGATAGCACTCCTCTGTGTCGTGCCCATTCTCTTTGTGGAAGAGACAATACTTGTTAGGGTTTCACTTCTCTGGTCCTGCTAGCATGGGTCGTGGACAATGGAGTAGGTCACGGTCTTGGATCTGCATGAGTATCTGGGACCTGGTGGTGTTTAGTGGTGTGAACTCAGGGGTGCTTGCCCTCTCGCTTCTCTCTGGGCGACGGTCTATCCTCTCAGATGGGCGGTCGCTCTTCTCTTGTCGACGCTCTATCTTCGACCTCTTACCCTCTTTGCGATCATCAGGTGCTGACCTCTTGTTGTCCTGTAGCTTGGCCTCGATTATTTTTGTTCTAGCTTATAGTACCTCGGCCATATTTGGAAACTCATTGTACTGCTCCAGGAGCTCTTTCATAGTCCTGGTCTCATGACGTGCCAGGTCCTTGATCAGGTCCAGATCCCTGATGCCTCCTGCTAGGGTTGCATGCTGTGTCTGGTCGTCCAAGTCTTGAACCTCCAGGGACTCCTTGGTGAACCTGCTAACGTACTCCCTAAGAGATTCCCCAGGGTTCTGTACCACGTTCAGTAGATTGACGGTGGTCTTCTTCTGCTTGACACTGCTTTGGAAGCGGGTGACGAACTATTCGCATAGCTCTGCGAACGAGCATACAGATGTCGGTCGTAGCCTGGAGAACCATGATGTGGCTGCTCCCTTGAGGGATGTAGGGAATGCCCGACAGGAGACCACGTCCGACCCACCATACAACGTCATCATGCCATTAAAGTAGTTGATGTGGTCATTAGGGTCAGTGGTACCGCTGTAAAGTTCAAAGGTGGGTAGTCGAAACCTGGAAGGTAGCGTGGCTGACATGATCTCTGCCAAGAATGGGTATTGTCCAGGTATGGAATGTGTCTCGCCTTTGGTCTACTTCTTCAACCCTTCCAGCTTCTCATCTAGGTCGCAGAGTCTTCGATCGAGCTCCTCATCCCGTGTCTGTCCCTCATGCCTGGCCGGGCGTTCACTGCGACCCCGTTCATGCTCTCTCTTGGATGTCCCCTCCCGCCTTAAGTGTTGGCGGGATGGTGAATGGTCACGCCGTAATGAACCCTGTCGTGAAGGTGAGGGGCTTTCCTCTCTATAGGTCTGGATTCATCGTGGTATGTGACCTTCTTTAAGTCGTCCGTTGAACACAGACCTCCGGACCGATCTCTACGGGCTAGACACCATCGCCCTGGGTGTTGGTGTCCTCCCACGTTCAAACTATAGCGAGAGGTCTCTTGTTCTCCTGGGATGCTAGGAAGGCTCACGTCACTGCAGAGTGGGGGTTGCCCGTTGCGCAAGTCTCTCTGATCCCACGCCCCTGGGAGATGATCTCCTAGGGTTCGGCTCTTATCGAGGTACGGACTCCACCCCTACTGTGTCAGGTATTCTCGAAAGAGTTGTTGTTCATCGAGAATCTATCATTGTAGGTCGTTGATCTGACCCACAGTGGCTGGAGCGTTGGGGTCAGGTATCACCTCCACCACCACATCGTCTGCCTCGTCGTTATTGGGCTCGTCAACCACAAACTGGTCATTAAGGGGGATCTCTTCCTCCAGAGGGACATGGTCCTGGTCATTGGCTCTGCGGTGAGAGCACTCTGGGGGTGGTGATCCATTCCTTGCTCCGTTGTTGGTGGTGGTAATCTTCCTTCGTGCCATTGAATGAATATGAAAGCGAGCTAGTAGCTGTAATGGTTAGCGTCGTTCCCACAGACGGCGCCAATCTGTTACATCAAGAAGTCATCGAGCAGTCCTGCGAGTGCCGTCACCTGCAAGTGGACCAAGGGGTCAACAGAGAGAACCAGTGTGGTTCTGGCCTAGGGCTCTTCGATGCCAAAGTTAGATCTCCTGAGCAAATAGATGAATAGTGATTATTCAATATGAGTTTAGATGTCCTCTAATGGGGTTGTGTACCTTGTCTTTTATAGTAATGTATGGCGGTATGGAGAGTCCCAGTTTGATGGTGATTGTGCCATTGAGTGGATAGAGGCCCTGGGTAATGGGGCTCTATCCTGATTGGCCATCTCCCCGCGGGAGGGAGTGTCCTGGTGGTATCAAGATCCTTGTTGGATAGATACCCGCGTGTGGTGATAACGTCATTGGTGCTTGAATCCGTTTGGGTGACGTAACTTCTAAGCGGTGGCCTAGAGTCCTGGTGGTGACATAAGTCTGCAGTGACACATTGGGTCATAAACGAGTGGCCCCGATGTCCGTGTACATCACGTCCGCATCCACGATGCCGCGCCTAGGTGCAGGTCCGCTTGGGTGAGAGGCTGCGTCTGGGTGCAGGCCGTGCCTGGGTGAGGCCACGCCTGGGTGCAGGTCGCGCTTGGATGCAGGCCTTGCCTGGGTGTAGGCCGCGCCTGGGTAATGCCACGCCTAGGTGAGGCCGCGCCTGGGTGAGGCTGCGCCTGGGTGAGGCCGCGCCTGGTGCAGGCCTCGCCTGGGTACTGGCCGCGCCCGGGTGGGACCCCCGATTCGTTCTCCTTGGTTCTGGAGCGGGTCACCCTGTGACACGTGGCGGCCGCTGATTGGTCCGATGAATCTTGGATGTTTCAGCCGTAAATTACCCATGACTTCACATGGAGTCCAATAACTAACCACGGGGCTGTGTGTTCCCATGAAGTGTTGTGTGTGCATGATAGTGGTGTAGGAAGCGGCTATCATCCAATCTTAGAGTACTTAATATGATGTACCCCACCTCCCTGGAGGTAGAGGCACAACAGGGAGTACCCTCGTCGTTTGATTTCACTTCGAACACGATGCATGATGCAGTTAGTACAATAAAAGGGGTTAGCCAAACATGTTATCAATCAAACAATGTGGAAGGGAGAATATTCTTACATTCAATGGTAGCATCTAGTATTGAAAGCTTGACCATCAATCCCCAGTGAAGTTGCCACTGTGAGGATCCGTTCTCGAAACCGTGCCTGCGTTCCCTCTTGGGGTGCTTGGTTCGTACCGGGGGTTTGGGGTTATGCTCCTCGGTTGGAGAGTGAGAAGGAATGCGTCTTCTCAAAGGTTATGATGGGGGTCATATAACCAAGTGAAATGGAGTCGCCACCTAGGATTAGGGCCCAGGACCCATTGGTGTAGCCCTGTAAAGGGCTACGGGACTGCATTTGGTCTGGTCAGAGATTCAGGGTAAGTGGTCAGGTTACGAGAATGGGAAGGTGTTAGGCACCCACCTTGCTCGGTAAAACCAGTATTTCTACTAGATGCTGGTTTTTGAAT
This sequence comes from Telopea speciosissima, assembly GCF_018873765.1. NCBI lineage: Eukaryota > Viridiplantae > Streptophyta > Magnoliopsida > Proteales > Proteaceae > Telopea > Telopea speciosissima. The sequence continues at coordinate 28,208,879 of NC_057923.1, forward strand.
ATTCTTCCTTCATAAAATATCCTATTTCTAGATGTATAGCTAAAATGATGCACAAACTGCTTAATTAAATTAACTACTATACACTACACAGGCATAATTTAAAAGTCTACATTGTGACGGAATTGAAATGCGATGAAAGGACTAAATACCTGTATGCGTTAAACCAATGTAATTATACGGGACGAATCACGCCCCCAGCTTAGGTGGAGGTAAAAGACTGGCTTTGTCCTTTGTCGGACAGAGTAATGGCGTCGAAAAGTAATTACCTAGATATCAGGCAGAATAACGGCGTAACGGCGTACGGATGTCGAGTATTGAGACCTCGGACAGAATAACATCCTCGAAAGGCTTCGAAAACTAGGCTTCTTCAAATATTGGGCAAAGTAACGACGCACGGGTATCGGGTACTGGGACCTTGGACAGAATAATGATATCGAAAAGCTCTTCAAAAACTAGGAATTAGGATGTTGGGCAGGGTGACTAGGCTATGGGAGGCTTTGGGGTTTTGGGTGGAAACGGGTTAAGAAAGGCAGGTTCGGAGGACCCGGACTCCAGACAGAAGGACAAGGCTCGAAAGCTCAAAATCAGATAGGGGTAGGGCCCCGGAACTAGGAAAAAAGGAAAAAAAATGAATAATGGAGCTCAGGGGATCCCCCCTCTCCTCAACTTGAGACTTGTTGAAATGAGGGGTGGGGGTATTTATAACCAAAAAATCTGCCTGGCGGCGCCGTGGCGAAACCGGTGGCGTTGCCAAAAATGAAAAATTTTCACTTTGGGTACTTGGCAGCACCACGGGTCCGGGCACGGCGCTGTCAAACTGCACCGCTGCCAGGTACCAGGCGTAGTGCCACCGTGTAATGCCGCAGCCTGGCATAGTACTACCGTATAGTGCCACGACCGCCCGCGATGCCCCCGGGTCAGGGCTTCAGGTGAGGGCATCGTGTAGGGTCGTTCCGGGGATGTGGGGGGACAACTGGTGGAATCGAGGTAGAACAGGGAGTGTTCGAGTCACTCCGAAGGGAAAGAGTTAAAGGGCATTGCCAGTCTTTCACGTCCAGTTGTCGTCATTGCTGGGGGTAGCAAAATCCAGCGTCTGCAAGTGCATCACATGGCCAAGGAATCCATCGTCCTCAACATGTGGGCATAGCCCACTCCAGCCCAATCAAAGGTTTTTACCTTCGACAAATCCCTGAGGTACCACATCATGGAAATGTGGATCCTCATGCCGCTGGTGCTAAAAAGAGTGTTCCCCAGGAGGTAAAGAATGAAGCACCTCACCTACTGATCCAGCTTCTCATGGCTAGAAGAGTCGGCCACCGTCTTCTTGTCCCACTTTCAACGGAACCACTGCACCGCCACATTCAAATCAGGGGGAAGGGACCCGAGCTACCTCTTAAACTCCTCCTCATTGTATTCTCAGCCACCAAGGTGCCCTGTCACAGCCTCGCTGCCAAAAGAGAGCCCTGTATACAAAAAATAGCAGAGGAGCGTGATCGTTAACTCACCCACAGGCAGATGGAATGTGTGGGTAGTAGGCCACCATCTCTCAGCCAAGGCCTGCACCAAGGATGTATCAAAGGACCTAGTCTGTAGGAGAGGTAGATCCTCAAAGCCGGCAGCCACAATCTGCTGATGGACAGCACCGCATAGCTGACTATACCAGCTCAGAATAGTTGAGTGTGACCCATACATATGATAACTCACGGGGTTCCTACAAGACAACAATACCATATTCAGCAAAAATCCCCAATAGGTCAAATCAAGCAACGGTTATAAAATGGATCAATCCTACAACACAGGGATCCATGACTACCAAAACCCCAAAAACAATACATCTCAGGCAAGCATCAAAGGGCATTAAAAGCATCTAATCCCCAATTTAACCCAATATCAAATATGGTCAATTTCAAGCAACAAGAATTCAAGCATAACTACATAGCATTGAGCATCATAGGTAACAACACAAATACAATAGAGCTTAAGAACAATTGACAGGGATCAACACTTGGCATTACAGAAATGTATGCATACGAGACTCCAATTGCAAGGCAAAGCAACTAACCAAGAATCCAGTTTAGGACAAAAAATTAGAGGTTTACCTTGGGTGGCTTCCAGGCATTACTACAGATATGGGATGGTGTGTCCCTGATCAGTCGGCCCTCGTACGACGAAGCCTAGATGTGTCCTCGTAATCTCTCAAGACATCCTCATCCGAATCGAACTCCGAACAGCAAGCCGAATCATCCCTTGCCCGAATAACAATACTCAAACTCCTCGGCCTCTTGGAATAGGAGCTGTGCTATCAAACCCCATCAGTCTCTTGCCTTTGTCTCTCCCAGACATGATGAAGAAAACAAGAACAATGCAAAGCATGAAGGAAAGCACAAGGAAACAAATAAAAGGAAAAGAAATCCAAGGAACCTTGGGTTCCCTCATAATTCCACTTGGATAGGAATAGAGAGGAAGGGAGCACGATCGTTTCAAGCCTTAATACGTGAGATTTGATCCACAATCAGGTTCACATGGCCTAAATATGTGGAAATCCCCTTGTGGAGCCCTAACAATCTGGAGAGAACAAAGTCAGAAATGAAAACGGAAGTGACTCTTTGTCTTCATAAATAGGATTTTTCGCCCAGAATCGACATCAAACAACCCCTCCTTCGACATCAACTCACTGTCGAATAAAGCATCTAGAAGTCGACGCGGGCTCTCATTGTTGACAAATCCTTTTTCACTTTTGCATTGTACATTTTGCTGCCAAATTTGAATTTTGGACAACTGGGTCCCCCCCCATGGTGACTTGGCACCCCTAGCATGCCAATGCCCACCTTACACGTAGCCCGCGCCCACAATCAAGTGAGATTCCCAATCTACAATCATGCTCGCACAATCGGTTATTTCCAACTTAGGATCTCAGTCAATGTATCCCGCACGCACTTACACCGACAAATTATGAAACTACCCTTACACCTCACCCGATCAACAACAAACTTATCCTTAGGAGCGCCCGTACTATCGGTAACCCTTTACAAAGCACCTAGCCCTTTCAACGGCGAATTACTCCCCAGAGCTCCCATACTATCGGTGATCATTTTCACAAGCACTCTTGCCCTGTCAATGACAAATTTTCCCAATATGCCCATACCGTGGCAAATATTGTTTACAACCCTAATGGAAGCGCCCACACTATCGGCCAGTCCAGTCACCCCAACCAGCATAACCCTTATTATCGGTAGCCAGAGCATTACTACAATTCAACCGATGGAGCCACCTACGCAGGTATGCCTCTATCCCCCGTACTCAAGTGCCCTTGAGCAAGGCATTGGTAAGTTTTCACTCAATCAGACAAGACGAAGTGTTCAAAAAATCACTTCTTTGACTTAAAATTGTGCATAGTCTCAGTCAAAGAGGGGCATTCTGTAAACACCTCATTTTATCTTCCCCTCCCAGGTTTTCCGTAACGATGATGAGTAACCTCCAAGGCCTAGAGCCGGTGTATCTGTCGATGTAGTGTCAATGTGTACTACCCGAATCCGTATACCGATCATTTCCTCCTTACCAAAGCCTCCAACCCCTCCAAGAACCCTTAGAAAGGCTAGCCTTGACCCAGACCCTTTGGAACCATCCTGACCCAACCCAAAACCTGGCCCAAACAGCCCAAACGATCCCTGTCAACACTGGAACCTGGATCGACACTCAAAGGCCCTAAGTCGGCACTGAACCTACCTGCCATCGACATCGAGCCATACCCTCTCACTGTCAAATAGTGTTTTTTTACTATCTATCTCACTTCGACATCCAGTCAATGGCAATCGACACTCAAATACAAACCATCTATGTCGAGTCCCGTTCATCGACAACCACTCGATGTCGACTATACCCCACTTCGATGTCGACTCGGGCAGTTTTAATGTCGAATCTCTGCAAATCTGAGAAGCCCAACTTACCATTTTTTGCTTCAATTGCGATACCTGTCGCATCCTAGCCTATTTTTGGCTGTTTGGATCTCAATCTTAGCCCCCTTTAGGCCTCAAGAAACCACTTCTAAGGCAACTAAAGACATGCCTGTTAGGCATATTTTATACCTCATTTTAACGTATTATTTACTGTTATTTTATTCCAAGAACAGTGCTACTCGGGTTTTTTTTTTCATTTTTCAGGTTTAAGGGCATTTTAATCGAAGTGGAGAATACATGTCTAATTGGACCGCCAAACACCAGGTTACAAGGTTGAAGAATTCAGCCGGGATAGCTTTCCAATGCGTAATGTTGGAAGTCACTTGGTTAGAACCGATTCGAGTTTAGAAGAAGAAGAAGAGAGTAAAATCAAGCATAGAGGTATAAGGGTAATTTTGGCAAATTGGAGATCTTTCGGAAAATATTGGATGTTGGGCTCATATCGTCTGGAATTTAAAATGGTGCAACTTTAATTCTCGGGCTAGTTCCATCTGGACCCAGGATAAAAAGATATAGCCCAAAAACGATTCCTAGTGAAGTTGGAATTTAGGATATAAAATATAATAAAGAAAAGAGAAAAATCTCTTTTCAGTCCAATCTCTCTCTCCTAAACCCTCTCCGCTTCTATCTCTTCTCTCCACTTTCTCTCAAATTCTCTCATCTCCCCTATCTCCTTCCCATCTCCAATCTCCCCCATATAAAATCCCAAATCTTACCGCACTCATCATGTCCTTTTTTGGATTCCTTAGTTTTTTCTCTTTTAGTTTTATTTTTCTATTACAGTAGCGGCAGTGTTCTTCCTTTTTGAATACAGCAGTAGCAGAATTTCTTTCCCAATTTTGTTTAGTTCCCTTCTAAATTTTAGTTTCCCCTTTTAGTTGACAGCAGCCCCTTTCGTTATACCTGATTTCTCATCCCCTTCTTTTTAGTTTTTTTTTGTTTTAGATCTTATGTAATTAGGTTATCATATGTAATTTTAATTTTTAGAATCATTGTTAGGATAATTTTTATTTCCCCATCCCTAAGATCATATGTGTAATTTTCATTATACACTTTGGTAATTTGTTCTTCAATATTGGATGCGGCTTCAAGTGATGGAATTCAAGTGACGGAATCATCTTCATTAGAGTTATTCGAATCAGCTAAGTTTTTCTTCTTATAAATTTTAGTTTTAGTAATTTCTGTGTCTTTTTCTCCATCAATCATTCCTTCCCTCTTCATTGCTTTCATGGCTAGCTAAACCTCTCCTCTTGGGAGTGGGTGAAAACATGAGAGAAGGAAGAATTGATGGCTAGCATTATTTATGTGATTAATGAACATGATCAATATTGGACTTACAATAGATGACCATCCATAGCTTGTATGTCATTCAAAGGGGAACTATATACATGTTCGTTAACCGTATCCATTATGACACCATTATGTTTATGTATTTTTTTGTTTACATTGTATGTTTTATGAACACTATTTTCATAGGATATGTTAGCCGTATATGAGCTGTGCCGCATATCTTATAGACCTAGGTTGTATGCATGCTTTGCCCTAATATGCTAGTCATTGATCTACCCTAATTCCCATAGTAGAACCCATTCCCAAGTCACTTTCTTGCTTTTAATTCATCCATTCCCTTAGCAGTTGCCCTAGTTTCTATTTTTAATTTGTTATCTTTGGTAATTTAGTTGCTTTTATATTTGCTAATTTTCATAATTGGTAGTTTCCATATATAGATTGTTTCCATATTTGGTAAATTGTACACTTCACGTTAATTAAAAGTGGAAATTTATTCAAGGTTGACCTCCTCGTGTTTGACCCGTAGCTACGATTGACCCTTATGCTTGCGATATTATTTTAAACTCAAACAAGTTTTTGGCGCCATTGCCGGGGAGGTGACGCTTGTTTAGTTTCCAATTTTAATTGATTCGTAGTGATTTTAATAAAAAAAAATCAAAAAAAAAAAAGAAAAGAAAAGAAAAGAAGAGCTTTGAGGAGTGCCATAATTTTGGATTGTGGCTTTTGTATGCTTGTTTGGGTGAGGAATTCTAATAACCGGATTGAACGACTTGAGATTCCAACCATGGGTGAGGAAAGAGAGAGGCAACCTATGACCCTTAGGGACCGCTTTTATCCCGCACGGACTGCACAACCCTCATGCATTCGCTTACCCGCCGCCCAAGGAAACAATTATGAGTTTAAATCTAATTTCATTAGTATGTTGCCCCACTTTCATGGGATAGCTAATGAAGATGCATATTTGTTTCTTAGGGAGTTTGAGGAGGTATGTGTGCTCATTAAGATGCAACAATTGACTGATGTAAGTGCCGTGGTCCTCGCGTCTCTGACGAGGTTTCCGCAGCCTTCTTGGTGACTGTTTTGTATTGATATGGATAATATTGTCAATGTATAACATTGATAAATGGGGATTGGGATCATGCATGAAAATATGCTAACATAATGTGAAGTCGCCACCTAGGGTTAGGGCCTAGGACCCATTAAGTGTAGCCCTATCCGTTGTGAACAGAATCGGGCTACGTGACTCCATATGGTCTGACCAAAGGTTTGGGTAAGGGGTCAGGTTACGAGTGTGGGAAGGTGTTAGGCACCCACCTCGCCCGGCCAAAGCCGGTTTCTCTGTATTAGATGCTACATAAGGATGAATGTTCTCTCTCTTTTATTACTGGGATGGGAGATATTATGAACTACATTCAGACGTTATAAATTGAACTAGAACATAATAAACTACCTTACATATATGAAAGACACAGACCAAAGCGATGAAATACGAAAGGACTATATTGAAACAACAAGAATGCAGTAATTATACTTGTACGGTTATATTCCCTTGGCTCAGGGGAGATGGACGAATGGACAGACGCCGATTCTTTCTGGGCAGAGCAACGGTTCTTTCAAGTGATTTGGTGGGGAGTAAATGGACAGAATAACGTCCGTAACAAGGAGTTTTGACTATTAGCCGTACACTGACGGGATGACAATGCCTATGAGCAAAAATGCTCTATGCTTGAAGGGATAATGGAAGGAT